>NC_137699.1:44884475-45484475 GCF_964034855.1 Anser brachyrhynchus
CTCGTTTGTGACTGCAGCAAACAAGACTTAGATCATCTAAGAGAAAGGACAACAAATATCAGGAGGTTGCACTTACTGGAGAAAAAAACAAAACAAAACACATTCCTTGGACATCTGAGTTTCTCTTCCAAGTAAATTACTAATTCTGTGATCCACAAAAACTTCTAGACAGATGAGAAATGCTGCCTTTATAGAATAGGGCCTCATATTCCAAGGAGTACCCCGTATCTTTGATGGCTCAAGGTTGGTCAACAGGAGACCTCAGTGCTCTGAATGTAATAGAAGCATGACCATGTTCCATGGCATGTATGGAGGTTCTCTTGACAGGAGCAGCCCATGGTATTTAGAACAGTTGCTTGTTAAATGTGTTCTGAAGATCTGTACAGGTTTGTTGTTCTGTTTTGCTTTTAAGTGTTTTCAGCATTGCTCTTACTATAGAAAAGCCTGATTTGGGCACATTGTTGCTTCTCAGTCCTTACACAAAACAATTCTGGGTCCCAATTTTTCTGAGTTGACTAAATTTATTTCTGCATTTTCATTGATCTACTGCTTACAGAAGCAAGGGGAAAGTATTAGAATACTCGTGTTAACACATTTGCCACCAAAATAATATCAAATAACCTCCCACCAGCACTAATATCTAAGGATTTTTATAAAAGGGAATTATTTCCCTGGAACACTTAAAAATTCATTACATTTAATTAATTGATCCTGGGGGTACAGCAAGTTTATGCTCTAGAGATCTGAATGCAAGCATTATTTTCAAAACTGATGAAACTTTGTATCATCCCTCAGATTGCAGCAGCACCATGAACACTTCAGTTGACAGACTCCGTCTAGAGATGATTCAGAAGAGAGGTGATCAACAAACTCAAAGATAGATGCAACATTTGCCCTGAGTAAAACAGTTGTGCTTAGTACTTCTAATTTACTGCATAACCAACATCCAAATATATAATCCATCTTTCAACTTTCACAAGAAATTGGAGGCAGCAGAGAAAGAGATCAACATTTTCCAGTTAGAACTAGTTATTTATCCAAAATGTAAACTAATCAACATAAGCTCTAAACACATGATTAGTGCAGTTCAAATTTCCAGTCCCTAGCTTGACTACATATATTGTATTTTTGACCTGCATTTTCAACAGCTCATTTAAAAATAATCACCACAAACTGCAAAAGAAATTCCAGTCTAGGTACAGAAAATAAATCACATCACATATTCAGTGTAACATTCCTTAAAACTTTCATGAATACTTAAAATACAATTAAGGATCATTCATTTCGTACAATTTGCCGTAATTCAAGTTAATGCCTTAGACGAGTTATGATGTGCAAACATTCTATAATGATAATACAATAAAACACATTTCACCCCAACCGCACTAATTATGTTGATCACCTAAAGTAGATCCACATATAGTGTTCTCTTTTTCTATAATGGGTCTCAGCAGTACAGTCACCAGTTTCTAACACTACGTAATCATACTGCTTGTCATTCGTATTGTTTTCAACAATGTTATCTAAATCATGCACCTAATTATTTCTCTTACCAATTTTTTACAGAATACAGGGCTCAAATATTTCTTCACAATCTGATCTGCATCTCTTACTAAAACATAATGTATCTGACCATGAAGAATCATTGATCCAGGAGGTTTAGATCTTTTATACAAACACCAGTTCTATGAATTGAAAAATCAAAGATGCATATGGTCAATCAGTCTAGAAATGTATTCTTTCAGTAAAAGGTATATTGTACAAAATCAACTGGTTAAAGAGGTACCTTTTCCATACGTTCCCCAAGTATGAACTGCTACTGATTCTGATCGTTAATAGTTTATATAAAGATACAGCTGAAACATCTTAAATTTTTAGGTTGATTTGTGATTTTGAATCGATTTTTAAAAGTACATATGCTAGTCACTTTTAATAAAGTTTCTGTAGCACTACTTCAATGTTTAAAAACCATTTGACACAGCAATACAGGCTAGTCTATGCCAAAGGTATGGATTTCTCATATTTTGTGAGAATTTCTGTTTAAGTTTATAAAAGTGGGTTATGCTTATTGGTTTCAGGTATCTTAGCTGACCTGTAAAATTAAAATTGGCTAATAGTGTCATCTTCAGTGAAAGAAAAGCCATAAAAGAAATTTTAATAAGGCTAAGAATTTATATCAATCTTCATAAGATTAGAAGATTTCTATTATTCACATCTTAATTAAACAAATCAATGTTTCTCCCTCAGAAAACTTGAAATATTTTTAACAAACTGACTGCCTGCTGTTACACTCTACTGGACAATGCTGGAAGACCCCATTGACCCAATTAGAATTAGAGAAATCTTCAGTAAATCAAAGGATTTCACAAGCATAGAGTCCATATAAGCTTATGGAGAAACTAGCTTATTGTATCTTTACAATTTGCATACACTGTTTAATTCTTATCCATAATAGTCAAGTTGAACCAAATTCTCTGTTAGTTCCATACAGAAAAATATATTTAAAATAATGACATACATTTCCAAGTTCTTACAGAAGGATCCTCAGGTACACTACAATAATTGAAATTTAAATTTTCTCTATTAAATTTAGAAAACTAAAGATTGAACTCACTTCTAAACATGAAATTATAATCACATTCTTAAACTTTCTCATCCAGTCCATTTTATATCATATTGTGATTTTATGGCAACAGGGACTAAGTGTACAGCACAACTCAAATTCTTTAAAACAATAACATTTAAATAAATCAAAAGAAATTTCTAATATCACATGTACACCAGAGGCAAATACAGTCACATCCTCCCCACTAACCAAAGATAAGTTACACTCAATTCAAACATGACTAGTCACTTCCAACTGGGAATCAGACTATCTGATAGGAGCAGCTGTTAGAACGGACTTGACAAAATGCTTTGTTAGTACATAAGTTTAGAAATTCACATCCTTGTATTCCTTGATGTTTCATTAAAAGAAAAAAACCTAGCTATTTTCCTGTTGCTGCCTCTGTAGGAGAGTGGCAGTGGGAAGCAGATAAGAAGTACAAAGTATTTTCTGTTGAGATAATCAGGGAAGTCTGATTTCTAACTTGCAGCAATGACAATGACCCTGACTTAGCCCTCTTCCATCAGTATTTTCACAGAGCAGGAAATTAGTATTAGAACATCATTCAGACTCTTAAAAAACCATGTTTCACAAACAGAAGTTAAAAGATGTTTTTCTATTTGTTTGTATCCTACTAACTCCCCCCAACCAAGTAACTGGAATTTCTCAGACCATAGAATTTATTTTTTTTAAATATTTAAAAATAAAAACCAGATTTAAAAAAAATAAAATAAAGATAATAAAAATTAATTTAAAAAAATTAAAAATCAGCATGCTTCACATTAGTGAAGGTACATTAGAGGTATATTGGTCAGCCAGAACACAAATGCTGAGGGGCATCAGAAATGCATTCTGATTGCTGTTTTCTCTTGGGGGCAGCCTAGATCTTCTGAAAGCCTTTTTAACAGCCAACTTACACAAAGTGTGTAAGAACTTATTTTGAGACTAAATTTTTTTCCTAACACAACTTGAGGTATTTGTTTGATTTAAATTAGTACAGAAGTTGACAACAGAACGGTAGAAAACCAGCCAAAAGTAAACGGAATAGTGTAGGCCTGTGAATCTATGATAATGCACAAAAAGTAGCTCCCACTTTTGAATTTCCAAAGTGATACAACATTATTTCAAAGAGCAATACCTTCATTAGAAAAATATACACAAAATACAATACCTCTGGGTTACTAAATACCTCAATACAACAAACATTAAGTGCTCAACTACTGAAATTCCTCATTGGGTTCTAAAAATATCCTCATTTTTTCTGACAATCACTTAAAGACAGTAGAGAACACTTACTGTTCATGGATTTCACTACAATAACAAATCTAGACAGGAACCAAAACCACAGAAATGTCCTGTCTTATAAAGGCTGCCACCTCTTACATCTTAATGTTTAAGTTAACAGTCTCCCAACTGAAATTCCAGTGACATAGACACTTATTCTTTGTACAAAGAAGAAGAGAGCCATTTGGGTTGAAAGGGGACCTTTAAAGATCACCTAGCTCCAACACCCCTGTCCTCATCCCTAGGAAGGGACACCTTCCACTAGGTCAGGTTGTTCAAAGTCTTGTCAAACCTGACTTTGAACATTTCCAGTGAAGAGCATCCATTCTGGGCAACCTGTTCCAGGTATCTAACCATCCTCACAGTAAAGAATTTCTTCCTAATGTCTAATCGAAATCTACCCTCTTTCTTTAAAACCATTAACCCTTGTACTATCACTACACATCCTTATAAAGAGACTCTCCCCATCCTGAAACCCCAAGAGTAGTTCCCCTTTATGTATTGGAAGGCTGCAATAAGGTTTCCATAGAACTTTCTCTTCTCTAGACTAAACAACTCCAACTCTCTTAGCTTCTTATCACATAGGAGATGTGCTCCAGCCCTCTGATCATTTTTGTGGTCCTTCCCTGGTCTCGCTCCAACAGGTCCATGTCTCTCTTGTGTTGGAGGCCCAAGAGCTGTATGCAGTACTCCAGGTGGGGTTTCATGAGAGCAGAGCAGAGGAGGAGAATTACCTCCCTCAACTTGCTGGTCACACTTGATGCAGCACAGGATATGCATGATTTCTAGGCTTCAAACACACATTGCCAACTCATCCACCAGTACCCCCAAGTCTTCTGCAGGGCTGTTTTCAATTCATTTACCACACAGACTGTATCTGTGCTTAGGATTGCCTCAACCAAGTTACAGGACCTTGCACTTGGCCTTGTTGAAGTGCATGAGTCTCACAAGGGCCCATCTCTTGAGCCTGTGAAGGTCCCTCTGGATGGCATCCCTTCCCTCCAGTTTGTCAACTGCACCACTCAGCTTGGTGCCATCTACAAACTTGCTGAGGGTGCACTCAGTCCACGTCACTGATGAAGATATTAAACAGTACTGGTCCCAGAACAGACCCTTGAGGGACATCACTCATCACTGGTCTCCAACATGGACATTAAGCTGTTGATCCCAACTCTTTGGATGTGGTCATACAGCCAATTCCTTGTCCAGCAAATGGTCCATCCATCATACCCATGTCCGAACAATTTAGAGGAAAGGATGTTGTGTGGGACCATATCAAATCACAGTCACAGAACGGTTTCAGTTGGAAGGGACCTTTAAAGATCACCTAATTCCAACCCCCCTGACATTGGAAAGGACACCTTCCACTAAATCAGGTTGCTGAAGTCCCCATCCAACCTGACCTTGAACACTTCCAGGGAGAGGGCATCCACAACCTCTCTGGACAACCACCCCCACACATTGTATGTGTCTGCCATAAATAAGTATGCTAATAATTATTACTATCACTGCATCACATCTAATAGTGAAAAAAGAGAAGTTACAAACTGTTTTTTTTTACTGTACTTCACCATTTAATAGAACATGGGATTCCAGTTTGTTTGGAATTACTCTTGATAGAATGGAGGCTAAACAAGTAAAAACTAACTTATGAAACTAATTCCACAAACCACTATTAATGGCAACTGATGACAAAATCAGATCACCTTTTATTTGGACATCATAAAAAGACAAATAATACAAACCATGAATTCAGGGGCAACAGTAAATACTTTCTTTCTTTGGTTTATTAAAGAGGTGGGAGAAAAAAAACTTCTGCAAGCTCAGATCACCTTTCAATGTTATTCATAGAATAAACTCAATAGAGCATGACAGTCACTCAATTTTAAAGGTTGCTCCCTAATCTGATATATCACGTATCTTAAAGATATGGGAAATGACTTACAAAGAAAACTTACCTCTATGTGTGTTAGAAGCTGTGCCTTCTCCTTGTCCTTATGCTCTATGCATCTCTTTAACTCTTCTACCTCTGACATTACCGCATTATGATTCAGCTTTGCTTTAAGCTCCAAAATATGTTTCTCCAGTTCTTGCTTTTCTTTCTCATATCTTTCAGCAACTATAAAACAGTGGGAACAGAACAATATGCCCAGCAGAAATACGGACTTCTGGAAAATTACTTTTTTCACTCATTTCTCTTTTGGCAATTTTCTTCTTTACATGCGACTATTATACAGCTACTGATTTTATTTGAAGTATCCGTGAAAAATGGCTATAGTTATATCATAACCTTCCACTGAATGAGACAGTATTTTTGGGGCTTATTATTATCCAGTTATTTTAGAGGGGTTCCCTCCCATATCCCCCCTGCCTTTTACTGGAGAAAAAAAAAAGGAAGAAACTACTGGGGATGTTCAGGTGAAAATGAAAATTTTCCACAAATTTCAAGGCCAAGGTTTTATCCCACCAGTGTGACTTCCAAGTCAGGAGGTGTTACTATCTGTGAATTATATGTTTCAATACTACAGAAGAAGTTCCTGATGAGAATAAGCTGCAAATATCCTCAGCCAGAAATTCAAAGGTTAGTAGTTGTTTATGGCTAAAGGAGGCAAAAAAAAGTCTGTATTCTTTGCATGCGTCTTTGAAGAAAAAGAAATAATGCAGTAAGGAAAAACAATTGCTTTAATTTTCATTTCTTGCGTGTGTCTCTTAACAACTCCAAGTACATATTTCTTCATGTTTTTACACAGCACTTTTTATAAAACAAACGGAAAAATAAAATATGCTTTCAAGACAAGCTAAACAAGAAAAACAGTTACAAATAAATTTCCTTTTAAGCAGATACACTAACATCCAAGTGACTGAACAGAAGAAACTATTAAAATGACTACCCTGTATTACAACTCTGAACCTAAGCCACATACCATTTTCCAGGACTCTGGATGAGATTTGTTAAAAAAAGGGAGTCAGAGTCCTGTTTTAATAATCAAGATAATTCAATAGCTGAAGTCATTAACCAAACCAATTAAACAATTAAACCACTAAGACACTGTACTAGTGCTACTCAAGATAATAGAGGAATACTGACTCCATTTCCTTGTTAATGAGGAGAAAGACAAAGACGTTCTCCAATGCATTTTGATTACATTTGAAAAGTTTAAATACAGATAGATATCTAATAATATAGTCCTCATTAAAGCTATAATTTAATTCACCATTACATGTTGAAATTTTTTAATGAATTTTTCTTCTAAATATCATGGTTCCATCTCTAAAATTCTCACAAACTGCAATTAGAAGCCCTGGACTGAACAATACTGGATTGTATTTATAAATACACTGGAATATGTTGTTACTCATTAGAAATTCTACCAGAAGTTCAGCAGCTTGTCTATAACCAGCTACGTAATCGACTTCTGTTATGATTTTCAAGATGTCAGGATTTAAACTGCAAATGGACTGAAACGTAGAATTTCAGAAAAATTAGTATTTAGAAATTGTGTAAACATACCATCCACTTTCCTTTAATTCTCTGTAATACACTTCATTTGTTTTAACCACACAAATCAAGGTATTTCATCCTAAATTTTAACTGTCATTGATATTTATTTGTTAAATATTCAGGCACCGGTACTTATTAACTTAAAGCTGAGAACTTCATCAGCTATTTTAGTTGAAAGAGTAAAGGAACTGAAACTTCAATGACAGAATTAATGTCCAGGTTAACTAATTTGCAGGCATCTAGTGCAAAATTTGAGAGCTGTACCTGTTCTAACTCTCCTTTCATCTTCTTGCACATCCTGGGAGCTCTGGCGGTGCACAGCAACATGTGAAATTTGATGTTGCAACTCTACACGATCTTCTTCTGCTCTCAGAAGTTGGGAACGAAGATCCTCAATCTAAAACACATGTAGAAGTATCAAATTTTTAACAAAAAACAGAGTGAAGGAGTAAATAGGATATTTTTATTAAATTGTAAAAGAAAAGAGACTGTACAAATAATATTTACAAATAAATTTCAAGAGTGCTGCAGATGGTAAACGATAGACAAATGACGTAGTTCCTAGTTATAGGCCAGAAAGTGTTTATTCAATCAAAACGAATGATTTTAATCTTTTATGTTGACCATGGCTGAGCATCAACCATGGCTGAGCATCAATTTCTTTAGATTAAAAATAATAATACCATTTTATGTGTTTCAGTTGACTTTCTACACTGTTAGTGAAGATATCTATATGAATGTAATAAGTAATATACTTTATGTAAATTCTTCTTAAAAATACATTATTGATATTCTCAGGAAACATACAGGGGGGTTACATATTTATTTTTTATTATATACAGTCTAATGCTTGCAACAATTACATTGCATATGGGAAAATAAAGGAAACAGACACAATTTAGCATGAATTGAAGGAAAATAACTCATATTACCCGTATGTGTTACACTATGTATGTATGTCATGCACAATGAGTTAAATTCAAAACAGTAATATAGCCATCTCAATTTTTTTCTAAATACACAAGTGAAACAACTATTTCTAACAGGTAAGTACACAACTTGCTCCTTCCCTACCTATTTCAATATTCTTCAGCTCCTCTGAAAGAAGAATGGGCTAGAAACATTTAGGAAAAAGGACATTTTTCTAATGCTATAATCCAAGTTCCTGCATCTTCTAAATTCAATCATATGTGCATTAGTAGGTATTGTTTAGAATACATTTTTGATTGTTTTCCCGATGTTTGTCTCCCCCCACCCCCCCCCATATGAGAGCACACAATACATCTATGTCACTGGTTTATCTGAAGTCATGCGATTTGTATAATAATAATAATTACTAATACAGGAGTTGTTTTAAAGCACACTCTGAAGGGTATTTACAAATACTGTTTATGTATGTAAGAAGTACCATAACTGCTACTACTGTTCTTATTATTAATACATGAACATATATGTAAGAAGGTTTGGAAAAGAAAAAGTATCAAGAGCAATCAGTCTCAGTCTCTTTTAGACTCAAACCTTTCTTTCTGTATCTCCTTCTCAAAGCAATGTTATCAGAATATGAGAAAGGAAAATTAATCAAAAAGACTATGACATAGCCAAATACGAAGACTTTAGGATTTCCACCACCCCAAAGCAGTTACCTGATGCAAAAGAGCTTCTCTACTGCCTTCTGATTGATTCAACTTTTTCCGGGACTGCTCCAATTCTTGCTCAAGCTTTCATTACAGAAAAATGATGAAGAAAGAAAATTGAAGTATGCATCAATAGAAAAAAAATATACCTTAACTAGTTAATTCTGGTGCAAATTAATCAGTATAAGCAGCTACTTAAATTAAGATATAATATTCACCATATTTTAATTTGTCCAAAACTCTAAAGCAAGCTTTCACTTGTACTGAATCTCTGCTATATTTATTTAAATTAGACAAGGAAAATTTAACTTACAGTCTATAATTTTTATACACTTTTCTATAACACGTGAAGATTCAAAGTGATGTATATACTCCAAAACAAAACAAAAAAGCATGAAAGCAACTTTTTACTAGGTTAAAAAAATAAAAAAATAAACTTTTAAAAACTGTCCCAGGGTTTGTGCCATGCATTCAAATTTGGATAAACATTGAGAATGAGTTAACATTTGAAGCCTTTGTTATACAGTTTATTCATAAAAATGTTAAAGATAACACTTATTGGTACAACTGGTAATTAATAAATTCTGTTTTTCCGTGTTGTGCAAGAAGATATTATAATTATTCTGGAAACAAGACGACTGAAAAATTGAAGTGCCAGGACTTTCAGACAATTAGAATTTTCCCAAAAATATAATATCAAGGGAATTTAAAAGCATGTAAACAGAAATAGTCAAACTGATTACCATTTCCAAAAACAAAAAAGTTATGAAATATTTTGTGAATTCTGCCACAAATAGCTGAAAGATTGCAAAGATGCACATAGAAATAAAAATAGTTTTGAAAGCGGAAATTGTTATTGCAGAGATAACATCCTCTTTGTGATTACTAAGAGGCTGGCAAACAGGCAAAGTAAATAGGACTAGAAGTAATGGAATGAAGAGGGTAACAATACATAGATTGCTTAGAATAAAAGCTTTAGCATAAACTTTGGAAGTATTAACAAAAAGGTTAAACTTTATGTAAGTGGGGAAAAAAGCCAGCAAAAGTGCAACATTGCAATAGCAATCTGCAGGAACAGAAATATAAGGAATTTTTTTTCCTACAAACAGGATGAAAGCAATATGTCAACAGATAGGTCAGTAAAAAAAAGTGTTTAATAGTCACCAGGTTTCAAAAATACCAAAACACGCATTAACTGCTGGGACAAAGAAAAGCTGTACCTTTGAGCTGCCATAAATACATGACGGCAGACTGCATCTGTGTCTTTTCAACAACAAATCAAAAAAGAAATCAATGATAATCTACAAGTTATAAGTTTGTTTATCTGGCAGGATGGAGTAGTTTTTAGAATAAACACAATATAACTAAAAAGCTTTGCAGGAAAGACAAGTTCAATATAGTTGCATTCACTGCATGTCTGATACAACAGAAACCGCCATGTCATCTTAAAGGATAAAGAAAGTTTTATCTTGCTGCTTTCTCTGAAAGAGGAAGCATATACTACAACATACATTTAAATAAAAAAAAGAAAATTAAGACTTACTCGGTTCTTTTCACTTTCATATTTCTCAAGTTTACTTTTCATAAGCTCTTCTGTTTCAGCTGTTTTAGCATCTTGTTTCTTTAAAGCCTTTAAAGTGAAAAACATAATGTGAACATCATTACAAAAGTTACAGAAGTCTTCCTTATAAGTTTGTTAAAAGAAAACAATCTACTCACACGTATAAGAAAAGATCTAGACAAGTGCTGACTTTGTCTAATATTTCTAGGTGAAGCCAATGTACATTGTTATGAAAAGATAAATACAAGTCCATGCATAAACACACCCATGCACAGAACTGGGCCAAATACAAAGTCAAAATTAGCATTAACATCCTTCCGATGTATAGATTCCCAGATGCTCAAGACTGACCCTAAACATTGTGAGATGAAGGACTGAGAAGCTGAAGAGAACCCCTACAGACAAACAAAAAAAATTTATTTTTATCTGAATCTTGACAGATGCTTAGATGTGCAGTGTTAAGGCAGGATCAACTGAACATTCCTGATCTAAAGTTACTGACACTGTCATGCCTTATTCCAAAAATAAATAAAGAAACCAACCAACCACAGGGACTTTTCCTGTCCCCTTTCTAACTGAAGAGTCTAAAACCAGCTACATATATTTTCTAAAGCATCTTATAAAAATAAAGTTACCTTGAACATCAAATTTGAAACCTCTTGCTTCTTTAAACCAACATTTTTTGCTGAGCATATACCATAACTTGGAAAGGAATGCAGCAGATATCAAAGATATGTTGCAAATTTAATGTGTCATTCATAAATAACCCAAACTTGGGCATGCCAAGCCATAACAGTGCCATTGGCTTATCATAAATACCAGGTAGAAATACAAGGTGATGTCACTAGCCATGCTGACATAATTTGCTCTGAATTCGAGAAATTGCGTCAAACATGTTTGCTGTCAACATCACCAAGCAGTTTTCACTCTAGAATTTCATTCACACTTTGATTAGAGATCCTTAGACCTTTTATTTTCAAACCAGTATTGCACAGCATAAGTACATCTGACCTTTCCACCATTAGTTGGTGAAACTGCAGCCAAACAACAAAAACACAGCCTGTCCAGAACGAAATGCCTTTTTTCCAGTCTACTCTTTTTGAGCAGCATTTTTATTTTCATTTTAAAGGAGTATCTCCTTAAACAGATACCTCTGAAACTTTTCCCTGTCATTAGTGCAATATCATTCATTTTTGAACATTTTCTCTTCACCAAAAACTGAGGAAGGTTTTCACTTGATCAAAAATTCAGCTGTAGAAGTTTTGCTTTTATAAGTAGCTTTGCGGAGAAAATAAATGGATGTCTATACAGCCATATATCCTCATCTCATAAAACATAAGGGTTTCAGTATATTTTGGCTTCCTCTTCTGCCTGAACAGTTTATACTAGAAACTGAGATTGTGGAAGCTATTTATTATAACTATGCCACTGAAAATATTATGCTACATAAGGAATTAGGCTTTCATCTTACTGATTCATAATCAGACACTGCAAGACTGTAACATATTTAAGGTATTTCTCTAACTACTCAGTACAGATTCAAAATCTATCTTACCAGTTAACCTATATAACTCAACACTGCACACAAACTGGATGCACCCATTTGGCTCAAAAAGACTCTATGAAGAACCCCCCCCAAAAGCTAAGCAATAGGGGTAAAAAACAAATAAACAATAAACCTAAGATCAACACTTCAGCTAATGTCATTACTGCACACAAAATTGTTGTTTTAAATAACTAGAGGTACTAGTTTGGTCTACTAGGGATGTATATATACACTAATTGCAATTCAGCTTCATTTTTCAGCAAAATTAGAAGCTTTGTCATAAAGAGTCAACTGTATGCCAACCTTATTTTTGGTACTGAATTAGTAATTCATTGTAAAATATACATATATGCAGATTTTGTTATGGAAGTCAGCATAAAAAAATTTAAATTCAGTTTAAGGAAAATTAAGCTTTAACTGAGATGGAATTAGAAACACCGGAAAACTTTCAAAGATGTCCCTACTAAAGGCAAAAAGTTTGTCTCAGTACCAGTAGTACATCCAAATTCATAGAATAAGCCACAGAAATCAATGTCGTTTCAACTTACCAGGATCACTGAATGATATTTAGACTATTAAGTATAAATAACATCACATAAAAAGGCAGTATTTCATATCACTGACACTAAGCAAATAACATTCACTTCTACTTTCTGTATATAGTTTAAAAAGCCCATAACAATTTCATTATTAAAACAGCTCATATATATCAGTTAAAATACTATAAAAAGAATGTGGTTTTATAATAACATTAAATATATCAAACATGCACTGCTTCAACTGTGAAATACAAGTTTTTCCACTAGGTGCTAGATAGGCCATCAGTTAAGCAATCAATATGTCATTAAGAAACAAATATTTGGTCATCTGGAACTGGACAAGCAGCAGATCTTAATAATGGTTGAGAAATTACATAGGTAAAAGTTAATTTTAAGTTTGCCCTCCTTGTTGTGTTCCTTTTTAAATAATTATCCCTAACTGGCTTTTGTCACTCTTCTTTTTCTCCATTAAAGATTTGTCTGTGAAAGGATTCTCTTGGGAAAGGAAGGGTAAAATAAAAATAAAAATGCCATGTAAAGAGCCAACTGATTTTACTTCATTTGTTATCTCCAGAGACTGAGGGAGTCAAAGGGTCAAACATGGGAACTAGGAACTGCTGTGCTCAGCATCCCCTTCCAACACACTCCTGCCTGATGTCTTCCAAAAAGTGGGCAGGCATGGCCCAGGGGACCTCTACCTGGAAACACTGAAGCACCAAAGAATGGAAACAGGTCTACAGCCCTGTAGATTCTCCCATCAAGATCCTCCTCTTGAAGACTTTAATATCCAGGCTGCCCAGCAGATGGCTGACAAGGAGACTATGTAACTTGGTGAGGCCCTGGAGGCAGCAGGCAGGTTGGAGGCCACAAGAAAGCAGAGAACATGCACACGAAGATGTCTCCATAGTATGACTTCAGGATGGGCCAGCTAGATGTTCTACATCCTGCTCAGACAGTTAGAAACAGACTATCATCTCTGACAGGCTAGACAAACTTATGATTTGACCCAGGGGAGCAATTCTTAAGGTCTTTTTACAGACTTTACTAGCACAAAATAGAATCAGAATATCAACATACATGGTGTACCCCAGCTCACTTTACCTCATCCATACATCAAACTTCATAATTTTAATAAGAAAATCATTTATTCCCTACTCTATAGAACTTTTCCTCTTATATACGGAGAAAACTGTGCAGAGGCCTCTGTAACAAAACTTCCCAATCATTTGCAACATACAGAAATAACTTTTACTGATATTTAAGCCTACTAACTTCTCTTAGTTTGTTGTTGTTCACAGAAAATGGATTTGAAAGTAGTGCCCAGACCACAAACTGAAATCTCTTTTTACAAAGTGAGACTGATCAGAGAAATTGATTGATACTAGCCGAAATATGCTAAAAAAGACCAACCTTGAGCTATGTTTTAAAATAAAACAAAAGTGTACCTCATCCTAATCTGATTTTTTTTCCTCTAACCTGCCACATTAGCAGTCCATGTTACTGCTTCCTTAAATGCAATGCATTTAAAGACAGACTGCCTAGATAATTCAGTGACCTGTGTATGAGACCTGCTTGTCTTCCAATGCAGAGATGCGAGCCAGACAAACTACAATTAAAACAAAACCCACTAGCCATAGGTGGCATAGCACAGAGTCAAGGGGAAAGTATCAACGATGCATTAAAACATCCAGATGTCTCAGAGCACAGATCAAGTTTATGTTTGTCTAAAAGGATCACAAAGAAGGTCATTCAAAAAGAGAATTTTTCAATAACATTTTTGACCAGTCTATTCCACCCTCTGTTTGAAGTTTGCCAGTATCTTGCACTTCACAGTACGTGCAGTGAGAGTCAAAGAGATCTAAGTATCCAGTTGCACTAAGAAATGAATAAGTTATTAGCTTAAGACATACTCATAGTCACTGCCTTAATACAGTCAGCGTGTTCAAAAACGTTTTATAAATATGATACTGTTCACCTGAAGTGAGTAAAGCATGAACACTACCTCATTTTACCAAAATCCAGAAAACCAAGCATAGGAATTATTGAAGCCATCCAGGACACTCTTTGCATGTAACAGCTGTTTAAAGGCTATTTTTAAGAACTATATTTGTTTTAGAAAATGGAGGCATATATGCAAACAAACAGTACAAAGTGGATGGTATCTTTATATTCAGAGCAAAGCACTGAAGAATCTCAAAGTAATCTTAATTTAGACAACAAATGTATTTTGTTAAAGCAATCCATATATACACGTCAGTAGTACTGACAAGATGAATTTATTTGTTCTCCTTTCAAAACAGAAAGGAGTTTCTGTCAGGGAAACAGAAGAAAGTGAAGATGTATGACTTGCACTAATTTAAGATTTTCTTTATAAATAGCGTTTAAGCACACCTAGAATACACGTCAACTCGAGATACAAAAATGCAGTGGAAAATTTTTATCCACCTACACACAGCACATATTGAATGCAGATTCAAAAAAAACCTCAGTTTTACACAGTAAAGATGCAAAAATTATATGTCAAGCTTTCTTTATAGTCAGTTTATAACCAGATATCATCTTGGTTAATGATCAGACCATGATGATGATAATAATGAAATAAAATTTAAAAGTTTGCACATCAAGAGAAAAGCAAAGACAAGTCAGACAAAGAGAAAAAGAAACACATGTATCATCATGTTCAGTTAGATCCTGAAAACATATGATTAAATAACTGAGATTTAGGAAGATAACTCTCTTAAGGTGGTAAAATACTGACAAGTAGTGGTCAGTTATGGACACTGCACTTTCCCTAAAGATAAGGACTTTTAACTTTTAAGCCTCACCAGATTTCTTAATTAAAAGAACTGCTGATCAAATCCAAAAGTTAAATTTGATTTTGTTGGGTTTGAAGTGTAGTAACAGGAAAGCTAATGAAAAAAATGTTTCATTAAATAGCCACAAATGCTTTAAATAGCATTTCTTTGTAAATTATCCAGGCCATATTGAATGACAGGATTTCAGAACTCAGTCCAAACACTATCCTCCTTCCAGTAATGTTACTTGGGAAGAATCTTGGAGAAATAAAAAAGGACAAAAAGACTTTAATAGAGCATTAAATCCATGCAATGGTCACCACAAGACTGAGGCCACTGACAGAGTTGAGTCCATCTAACTTGTAATTCAAAGTACAAAGGACAAGAAACAGAATAACGAAGTAAAAACCTCTTTTTTACAATGATGTAGAGACATGCTTCACACAAATAACTTCAGAAAAATATTTAGCTATTTGCTTTATTCTCTCTAGGGCATATGCAAAAGTACACACAGCAATGTGAGTTCAATCCTATTAAACTGTTTCTAACAATTTAGTGATTAACAACATTCAGTTCTCAAGCAATTGCTCACACATATTTACATGGGTGAATACAAGCACCATTTGGAGTGGAGACCAAAAACATTCCAAGACCACCACTATCCAGGTTAGTGTTATTATTGAAGATGAACTCCATTAAAAATGTTAGGACAATGAAACCTAAATTGTTACCACCATCTCCAAGCCTTCTTGCAGTGGACCAGCACAGATATTTACTATTGAGTTTACTGGCTTGGGTTCCATGTTTTATCCTTAAATGCATTCATGTTTCATTAGTGAAGAACATTCTTCACTTATTGGAAAGCACCTTGGCTGCTTGGTTCTAATACTGCTGATAATTCAGGCCAAATGGAAGGCAGAAGAGGAACAGCTGATCAAAAGGTCAAGCTGCAGAAAAAGCTAGGGAGCTAGCCTCTCCCTGTGTGGATTGTGTTCATTAAGAATATTTTCACCTACAATGTCCCCTATGAATCTGAGCAAGTACAGAGTCATATCAATGTAAAAAAAAAAAAAGATCCAAATTATTAAGTAGCTGGTCCTCGATACCATTCTGTACATCCCGTGAGACGTCAAAGGAGTGCACAAATGAGACGTGCAAACTTGAGAAGAGCATCTGCAATAGCTGAGTTTCAAAGAAGTATCAAATGACAAATGTCACAATAAGAGAAAATCAGCAACATATATTGCGTGAAGTTGCTGTTCTTAATGTGCAATGAAGTCTAATGAATGCACAGTGTAAAACAGTCAAGAAATAAGTAAACTTCTACACTGGATTCTCTGAGAACCTCTGGTCTTGAGACTTGTCTCACCTATCAAGCAATCTTTGTGGCAAATGCTACTGTTAAGTGATGGGTAATAATAAGAAAAAGGTAAAATGACAACATGTATTACAAACAAAAATCTAACATTTATCAGGAATTTTTTTGTTGTTTTTGTTGCTGAATACTTACCTTGTAGGCTTTGCAAAGACTGCCTATTTAAATATAGGATATAAAAAATTTTGAGAAATAGTGTAAACTGAAGAGATCTCTAATGGTAAATTTAATATTTCTATAATACAGAAAAATAGAAAAATATCTTAGCACAATACATCAAACAATTACACTGACGAAAGCAACGAACAAATTAGCAAAAAGTCAGCTAGTATTCAGCTTAAAAATACATTGTTGACAACCTTATAAAGCTATTCATAAATTTTAAATGCTTCATAGTCACAAGTTATATTATTCATTCTATTTGGTTTGCCATACTGAATCTATTCATCTGTATCACCACATACAAAGAAAAAAAATTAAATAGTCAAAAGATACAGCTCAAGAACTCAAATTCTTACACTGTTTTGTTGCTGCCATTTTTTCCTCTGCTTGTTTTAAATTCAAGATTAGATCAGTTCTAAACCTTTTGTCTCCTTAGAAACTGTCATATTCCTATTTCCTGTACAATTCAATAACAAAGTAAATTTCTTCACAAAACTCACACAAAGAAGTCTCGGGATGGTGGTACACAGAGGCAACATATACAGAATTCCTATTATTTTGTTCTCAAAAAGTGTTTTCCAAAAGGTAAGGCCTTACTTGGTCTAATTTGCTTTTCTTTCACATGTTTGTGCCAGTTACCAAAAAGGTCTAAAACAGTATCACGATTCAGAGCAGCACCACAAATAACAGAGACTACTTGTCACCAAATCGAGAGGAAGTGTGTTGGATACAGTTAAAAGAACCTGCCAAAAATATGAGCACTTTTGCCAGTTTGAAAGGTACAAGGTCACAAATACAGAAAGATCTTAATTTAAATTATACATATACAGGAAGTTTTCATTTGCATACCTCTTGTAATTGAACAGACATCTGTCCCAGTTGGTCCTGGCGCCTTTCTACAAGCTGTCTTTCAGCATGCATTTCTTGTTCTATCTCCTGAAGTCTTCTCTCTACCCGTGCTGACACCTTCAAAAGGAAAAACAACCTGCAGGAAGTTAGGGCGCATTTTTACCACATACTGAGATACCAATGGAGAAAATAGTAAAGAGTATGGGACAGAAAGAAAGAAAAACAAAACAACTTGTATTTTGTGAAGTAAGATTTAGAATGGTATAGAAAATAACCAGAGATATAGCACTGAGTACTCAAGCAAGGAAATGACCTGCTATTTTGTTAGCAATATCCTCCTTTACATTTATGATATTTTTCTTTACAGTGGTGGTTCTGATCAAGTGTTAAATATATCAAGTTTGGTGCAGGCTAAGCTGAGGCTGCAATACAAACATCTTGGCTTCTCTGCCACAGGTCTGGTTAATCTTTGGAGAGTCACTCCTGTCTGTAAAACAGACCACCATTTGCCTCCTTCTTACTCAGAAATCCATGACTGACAAGCAGTGAGATGAGCTAAGTATGAGAATGACTGTAATAGCACAAAATACTTACATCAATAAGACTTTTCCCCAATATTTTTTCAATTCACATTCAACCTAATGTAAGTAACACCAGTCAATTGCTAAAGCAATCTGGATTACAGACACAATGATTCAACTTTGAACTACAACCAGAAATACTCTATTTTTGCATTTCAAGCTGCTAGCAGAGAGCACCCTCTTGTGGGCAGCAAATTAAATTTATATCATTGAAGTTAAAAGACTTCAAGGAAAAGTTAAAGACTAACAAGGAAAATACTAATATATTGATTTCCTCCCTACTTCAAAACTAACAGCTTTAAAGAGTCACTAGAAAGCAGTATAACTAATTACCAAATGGTATCTAGGTAAAACAAAAAAAGACTTAAAAGACTTGTTCAACTACAAGTTTCTGATGTATGTGGAGGAAAGCAAGTTCTCATATGTACTTTCATCAATAAGCATGCTTTTACTAGCATTTCTACATGTGTATGGATATAGAATTTTAACAGGTACAACACAGTTGTGTAGAAACAGATACATAGTTATGGACACATTCATACTTCATGAGTACCATAAAACATTAGGTTTAAAAGAATGAAACAGTCATTTTGTCTTTATAACAAAATGTGGTGCTTTGAAAAGGTTTCTTGTTTGCACAGCCAGATGAGTAGTTGGATCACAACTTGGAATTTTCTATTTTCTCTTAAAACCATCATGAGAAGTTCAAAAAAATGTACTTCATCAAATCATGTTCTTTCATGTAAGTTATGAACAATCTGCAGCCATAATTAAAATAATTACTGCAAACTAATGCATAAAAAATAATGATCATGTCACAACTCATGTATTTCTATTGTGAAATCTACTACTTACTGTTACTTCTAATAATTCACAAAATAAGCTAATGACAATATCTAACAGTAACAAAAAATAACACTATCATTAAACTTGTTACATCTCTGCCAAAAATTAGGGGATGACTGCCATAATTTTCTTCATTTGTGTACTTTAAATACACCAGAAATGAAGTTGTGGTTTATGTTTTTAAAAAATCCTAGTTACACGTTTCTGAAGGCAGCAGCTTTCTCAGCTCTCTTAGACATCTGCTTCAAGTAAAGTTTGCAAGGGAACACTAACGGTATTAAGAAATAAAACGTATGATTTAGGCTTGACAAAGATTGAAAAGCAACATTACACTACCCTCAAAGACATTCAACAGGAGAATTCAGTAACTCCCCCACCTGCCTAGTTCACTGTGTGCACAGCAGCTCACATGACATGAAGAAGCACAAGGCAAAGCTTTGGATTCCTGCAAACTTAGATTTCATTGCCACTAAAGCAGAATGAAAAAGAAAACTTTTTGCTAACTACACGATATCAAGTGATTGCATTGCCTCTTGCTTCTTTCAAGTCCCTCCAGAAGACAATTGCCTTCTCATCTCTAACAAGGTAAAGAAAGAGATATATGTGTTGTTTTTGTCAGGTGCATGGAAATTTCAGAGTTACAGATACAATCCTCTTAAGAAAAAAAAACACAGGAGTGCCACACATTTTGATGCTACTTATAACTCACTAAAAAAAAAGTCCATCAAGAAACTATAGTATATGTAGTATGTTGTTAGTTCACATTCTCTGCACAAACACATGGAAAAAGGTGGCTGGAATGGAGTTCAAAGGTTAGCAAACTTGCTGCCTGACTAATTGCATGACTTTTTTTTTTTTCCTTTAAACTGCTCAAAAACATTCATAGAAAACTTCTATAGCCTCCTGGGACAGTTTATTGCATAGTCTCTAAAATAATGTTTTTCCTACAGTACAACCTTAATCTTTCTTGTTGAATTTTGCACCTATTATCCTTGTTCTACCCTCTAATCCACATCCAAGGGGGGGATATTGGATTTCAGTTTTCATTTTATTTTTTTTTTTTTACTCATCTGAAGTCCACCTGCAAACGTAATAAGCATCTCTCTATTACATCACCTAAACCACTAAAAAAAACTTGAGAGAATCAGATCAAGTGTGTGCCACTTGAGTGTGCACCATGAGTGCCAACACACTTCAGTAACTCATCTAATTTTAACAGTGAACAGTTTACAAGATACACAGATATCTGAACAGTCGCGTTCAGATTTTCAGAACAGTTTTGCCATATTTTACTACAAAGCTTATTCTATTGTTAAGATTATTGAAAGACTATTCAAAAATGAAATTACATCAAGACAGAGTATTGCTTCTGCCTTTTAAGTTCATTCCATGATAGGAGAGCATAGTTTTGCTTGACAAATCAGTGTCAACTGCTGCTGAAGTTTCTTGTTTGCTCTTAGATATATTCCAATCAAGTTCTGGACAAATAATCAGTATTTTCTCCTTTTTTCCCCCTTCATATTTTCCCATTTTCAGTATTCCAAGAACAGTTTTTCTAACCTTACACTTGCAGTTGTCTATGAATACTCCAAAATAGCCATTAGTGGTTTCAAGATCACTTCAAACAGTTATTTAAGTATCTCAGTTAATCTGCACTAGGTGAGGTCAAAATATTTTAATTTTTACTTTCCACATTTTTTCTTTTTTTTTGTCTGAAGTAAATTCAGAAATTCTCATTTAGCCAAATATGCATATTGCTGTACTCTACATTTCATTGTCATCTTTTTCTAAGAGGATTTGCATACAGTATTCTTGGATATTTGTCCAATTCTCATTTCCTCCAAAGACTGAAGTTTTTTCTGCATGTAATGTCATTTCATAAATACAAAGTTCGCAATCACAAACTATTCCAACTACATATGAAATAACAAAAGACATGGCAAACAAAAAGCAAACCTTAGACTATACGCAAATTAATTACGTAATAACGTTTCCATCAAATTTATGTTTATTTTTGTTTTTGTAAGATAGAGCTTAGCATACAGAATGGTTGACATAGTTAAAGGGGGTTATTTTAGGTTAAAGGAATAGGTAGCACATTGGTTAACATTCTTCAGAGGGGAAAGTGCTTTCTGGGAGACAGAATGCTTATTATAAAACATTTTCATCAGCTCTGAAAAAAAGGAGGATTAAACAAAGGCAGCCTCATAGCTTGCTTTATTAAGAACAATATTTAGGAGACCAATGTCTTTCATTTCAAAACTCTTTTGAAATTGGCTAAGATTCAAATGCTCAGCAGTGCAGAGCTGTCAAATGTATTTAGACACTATGAGGGTTTTCAAAAAAAACAAGATCTTCAACACAGGTGATTTCATAAATACACCATGCAGGGAAAAATAGGGAGAATTCCACCCTTATTTGCTTTGGCTGTCAGCAAAGTGCATGCATTTAGTCTGAAACGAAGCATTTGGCTATTTAGTATTTAAAAAAATACATGTAAAAAATACATATGTTGGAAGTATAAGGAATTAAAGGTAGTGGGGAAGTCAGCATTATGGAAAGAAAGCAACATGGCATTTTGGAGGACTAGCATGGTGAGGAAGCATAATATGGGAAAAACATAGGAGTTCTTGTATAAGGATTTACATAGCTAGGATACAACAGAAGTTTTTGTAGGGTGGCACAAGTAGTCAGGGAGGAGACTAGGCAAAGAAGGAAGAGAGCACACAAGTCCACAGCAAATCAGGTTTATTATGTCGTATCTTGCAATAGTGCAAAAGAACCAAGTACTATCATTAGCAACTTCCTCTGCATTCTCTGTGACAGCTGCTATGTCACATTCATGTCCTAGCCATGCTTAGTAATAAGACTTTCTGGAATGCAGTAAACTTACCTTTTGTTTTGGAAAATTTAGTATCACCACAATACCACAAACTGGGTCACTTATCACCATATTTTCTAAACTAATTATCATTTATGTTATGGAACAGCTGAACTCCAAGCACAGGTCCCTCCAGATCCAACACCAATCTTTTCACGTGTTTCTATGCTGGAGCTTTCCAGAAGCCTCTCCCGTAAAAATGGATCCTAAACAAGGAACAGATTCTGTCTCCTATCCTCTCCACAGGTGTTCTCTTCTCTGAGCATTGTTTCTCATTTAATATTTTCTCCTAGTGACACTATGGCATTAAACAGGGTTTATCAGTGTGCGTACCTTTGGAACCTCTTCGTCAAACTGTTTTTAACCTACCTTACTCCGTTTTTATATTTAGCTGATGAAGTTTATCTAACCTTTCTACTTCTATCATTTGGCTATAACTTCTAGAAGGACTTTTTACCTTGTGTAGTTCCATCAGATATCTTTTGATTTCCTTCAGACCTTCTAACGCATTAAAATCATTATTGTAGTGTATTCCAATTTCTTCTACATTGTCTTGAACTATTTTACCTTCCTCATTGCCTGACATTTTTCAAATAAGCTTCTTCATTTTTGTGCAACTCCCTTTTAGAAATCAGATGTTATTGTAAAAAGCTTATTTTTTTTTTGCTCTGGTAGGGGTGCCAAACTTACGTTTGTTGTTTTGGTGATTGTTACAAAGCGAGTCTTTCATAGATTAAAAGCCACATGCAGGACTTGGTTTATAACAAATAACTGCTTTTTCTTCTAGAATAGTTTGTGTTTATTTGCTCTACAAAGTAGTTAATATACTACCTAAAAATGTAGTTCCCCCCCAACATGACAGTTACCCATCTACAGTGGTTTAGACATTATCTTCCATGAGAACTATGTTTCCTGATTTTGTAGCCTCTCTGATCTTCCTTGGATTGTCACAGAACCTGTGACATGCAACAAGAGCGATAACAACAAAAGGAAGATTAGAAGCAAAGGCCAGCAAGCAGTAAGTTGTATATGAAGAAGAGACTAAAATTCACTTCTCTTCCTCTATCCTAAATGACCCTCATTCAGGACAACATTCCTACCTGAACAGTACACATCTTGTCCCCAGATCAAAAGCCGTAGTGCAGACAAATGATTCACTGAAGAACAGTAACAAGGAACATGGAGGTTCTACATAATGACATGAAATGCTAAAACTAAATTATTGCATTCAGTGCATATTAGAACATGATTGAAGGATGTACTTTCAGCAACACAGCCTACCTGAGCAATAATCATGACACTAAGAGCTCTATCTCTGTGTTAGGCTTTCAAGTAGCAGCAAAATCTATGAAAATGGATTGGGCTATCAAAAAGTTCTCTTATCACCAATTAAGCAAAAAGAAAAGAATGTCCTGTTTAAAACCAGGGTGACATTTAAGTCATGTAGCTAAATTTAATTCTGTGGAAGACGCTGGATGCCTAATGTACAAAAAGCAGTATCCTACTTCTTGAATTTCTCTCCTGTTTTTCAGCTTTCCACTGTTATTTCTGGTGCAGAAGTCCTGCTGACTGAAATCTATTTCAACAGATTTTTTTTTGCTTTTGTTATTATCTATTTTATCATCAATGCAGACTTGAAGCAGAAGTCATAAAAACACAAAAATGGCAAAGTACTTTCACAGATTTCATTCTGAATATTGAGTTAAACATTCCCCTCATGGCAAATGCTAATGCATGAAATGCGTTTTACAACAGTCACCTTTGGAAGGCCAAAAATCTCTACATCAGGTCTTCTGAAGGACAGTTACTTATATAAAGATAACCTTGTCTCTCTGGGATATCTTAACCACATGAACTCCATGTGAGATTCATTTTACTTGACATCTCTGTCTTTTTCCACAGACACAGCCTACACTAACCTTCCAATGGCACCATCTCGACTAAGCATCTACTTACTTTGAACAACTCTGTGCTTTGGAGCAGTTGCTTTGTATGCTATTTGGGATGAGCCTTTATATGAGGAGATGGCAACAAAATATCCAAGAGGGATACCTTATATAAACATAATGTAAATAAACATTTTTTCATCAAAAAGGCTCTCAAATGATAAACCTCTAATGAATAACAAATTCTAAGGAAGTAACTCAGACCGACTGTATCAAAGAGACCTTAGACCTTTATTATCACATTTATATAGTTTATATATAAGCAATTTTCATACAGTACTGACTATTCTGAACAGTATAGCTGTAAGAATTTGGTTACAAGTCCCTACAGAAATGAAGGCTTAAGGACACTAAGCTGAAACAAATGTTCCTGCCACAAACTCTGTCAAATTATTGAGATTTCAAATTGACAATTTACAGTCAAAAACCCTAAAATAGAATGCAAATAAAAGGATGGTAATGTTGAAGATGATAAACAGCCTCTCTGAAGTGAAGTAATAAAGACATGGAGGACATAAGTTCCTGCACAACTTTTCATAAGTTATAAGAATAAAAGTATTTCTTCCTACATAACTCAGTCAACCAGACTCATCAGTGTAACAATACATCATTAGGCTTTGAACAAGGGAAAGAGTATTCAGACCCAGTTTTGGAGAGCAGAGGTAAAGCAAGCAGCACTAGCCTACTACTGCTAGCCTTTTCAAATGAGGTGGAATTGCATAGCTAAGAGTGTCGACACGTCAGAATTCTTCAGCCTGAGAAGAGGAACCCTGTGAAGAACCTTTGAATAATCTCCTCCAATGAAAACTAGACATGGAAAAGCAGATTTAAAAAAGAAATAATGAATAAATAGAAATAATAAAAACACACCACATGTGGCAGCTCTCTCCACAATATGTAATCTATCTGGATAACTTTCTAAAGGAGGAGAGGTAACATGATAAAAATATGCAATTTATAGCAAAGACTGGACAAGTTCAAAAAAAAAACACAAAAAGCAAGCAAATCCACAGAGAGATTCCTAAGTACAAAAAGTGAAAAGGTACCACTTGCAGATCAAGAAATTCCCAACTCACAAGTAAAGTAGTATTGTACAGAACTATCATTAGATGCATTTGTATCCTAGTACTGTTCCCTAGACATTTACTTTGTTACTTTTTGATCTTCCATTATACAGGGCTAGGTCTCTCCTCTTTGCATAACTCTTCTGCAAACTGAACAACAGCAATTGCTTTAACCTTCCAGAGAGGTATCTAAATGAATGACCTGCCTTCTCCATCCTCCACCCTTCTGGTTTTCCCTCCATTTTGCCCGTGTTCTTCCTACAGTTAATAAACAGCAATGAGCAGAACATCCCTGTTGAAGTCTTATTAGTCCTACCCAGGAAAACCATGTGACGGCAGCCAACTGCAGAATTTTTGTCTTCATTAAAAGTGTTTCATTAAACATTTCAGCTTTCAAAGCTTTATGGGATGATAGTTTCTCTCACAAATGAAAGACTTATTTTTTTTAACGGTAAGGGGAATATCAAAGAATACTGAAGGCTTCCTTGTTACACTTTACTTATCTCATCTTTTGTTTCTCTCAGATAAAAATTGTAGCAACCAATTTCAAATCTTGAAATCCTGCTGTAGGAGGTCACAAAAACTAGTTATTTCTTTCATTTATGTAGAGACAGTGGTTGCCAGCATTCCAGAGGATTGAGGAGGAAGGTTTGTTTCTCTCATTCAACGGCACAGAACAGTTGTGGCGTAGCCAGCTGCAGCAGCTGTTTTCTTGTGAACTGTCCTATTTAAAACTTAGAGCTTGCTAATTTTCTGGTACATGAGAGAGAAAAAAAAAGTATACTGAGAAGCAGGACACAACACTCACAGAGAGTTGCAAGTATCAAAGAATTCCTTACCATATAAACAGTGCTAACATTCGAACAAGGACAGTCTGTTAAATTCTTCTACAAAGGCTGAACAGGAAAGTCTTCTTCCCCTGATGGATTCTATCATATTAAGTGTATAACTGGTCTTGATAGATCATAGCCTCTTGAATCCCTCTCTTATTTCATCTACAGTCAGGAACTTACACAAGCACAATTACTAGTTACAATTACTGTTGGTGCCAAGAAGCAGCCCTCGCCAACAATACTGATATCAGTGACAAACGCATCACTAAAGCTCTTGCCAGGTCATTTAGTACCAATTCATGCAATTTTAGGGAAGGATGATCCACCTAGGAGAAAATAACAACACTTGCTCTGAGATGTTAGCATGGCTACTGATATCACATTAGCATGTACATAAGGCATAGACTCAAGTCTTCAAGTCAAGAACTACCTACAGGATTTTCACCTCCTAACCAGTGAGGAGATTTTCAGCTTCTCTTGTGTCTATAGCAATACTGCTTTGACTTCCATCTCAAGAGCTGAACTCTTCCATATTTGAGTGATATAGACTGCAGTATCTCCTTCCAGCAGATACAAGAGGAAAAAAGTAAGAGACTATCTATCATGGCTGCGCTTCCTCCTTTGATACATTTGTCAGAGCCTCCAGCAAAGAGTATAGCCACAAGAGACATTTCCCTTTCAAAAGGCTTCACAGATAAGGACTGAAAAGGACAGGGAGAGGGGGAGGAAGAGGAATCAATATTATCACTCAGATTTCATGGTTGTCATGGAAGTTCTTCAACGTGGAAAAAACTAACATGTATATTTCAAAAGCTATCTATCACACTTTAAGTGTTAAAACCAATGTTCAAAGTTAAACAACAGTTTTCTCTAAAAACATGATTTGAAAGAAAAATTCAGTACATACACATTTGTAAAACGTTCACTTTCAGTTTAAGCAAGTATCTGAGATACAGACACTTGTTTTGCTAATTTCATTATGGAAGGGTAACATTATAATCACCAATCCTAGCCTAGATAGAATCCTGTTCAGATATATGCTAATACATGGTACTAATTACCAAAACATACATTATACTAGTAGCCCACATCCTGCTTAGACTATTAAATAAATAGACATCATCTTTTCACGTTATTCACACTCACCGTTTCTTGTCTTTGGGACTCAGTAAGCTTTTTAGACAGCTCTGCTAGAGTTTTTCTCATTTCTGCATCAGTCCTTCACAGAAAAATACAGGTAAGACTTATATTCTGCAGTGCAAAAACTAAATATCAACTATGATAATTTTAAGCAACAAGAATTTCATGGATTTTTAGGTTACTCCAAGTCATTCTACAGCTTCTAAAACCCTAGCATAATTAGAGACCAGCCTCAAGTGGAAAATTCATTATAGAAAGCATTTCCATTCCTCTAGTGAGGACAGAGCATCTAGGTAGAAAGGCTAGGTATCAGGTCAACAAGTACAAAATTATGAACATGTCAACACAGTCCTTTTGAATAGGACTAGTTCTTACTAGGAATTAAGAGTACTAATTCCTGTTATTGCGATTAGACAAAGCACCATATGTTGAGACAGCACGTACTAAAAAAAAAAAACACATTATGGCCTGCATAAGAGCTTATCCTCAAGAGACTCCAGTATCAAGAAAAATAAAGGAACAAAGTTTTAGCAAAAGAAATTCCCAAGTCCCTGTCTTTTTATCTGCATATAAAAAGAGGGAGATGGCCACATATACTATACAAATTGGAATGTGTGTGCATCATTTATACGTATAAACACTGGACGAGATGATGTGTAACAAACCTTTCATAGTACTGGTTTCATCTGTACGTTGTATAATACCACTCTCCAACATTATTTTTTTTAATACAAAAGAACAAAGGAATTTAAAAATTATTTATTCTCATGAAAGTTATATTCTGTTTATACCGGTTTCTTCTTGAAAGCTCCCGACTGATGTCATCTCCTAGACGAACTTGTTCACTACTGAGATCTCGAAGAGACTGGTGGAAAGAATGCAGCTGTAAATTAAAGTACAGAAATTATGCTAAAGTTTAAGGATGCTTTTATCTATGATATTCCAAAAATACATATATATACACACTTTTAAAAAGAAAATATTAAATGAAGTGCAGCAGATAAAAATAATCTGGAAAATAACAAAATTGCATGAATTGAAGATCAGCCTGAATGAAGCCTGCGTGCTTCTGTTTCTATCAACTCTCCAAAAAACTTGCTCATCTGGTTTAATTTCCAGTACATTATTTGCTAAACCAAGTTTCCTGACTATATTTTTTCTATCCTTCAGAGCTTGTTCATTTCAGATACCTGACATTGTACCATCTTTTTAACTTAATGCAAGATAAATTGAAATATCTGAACAGGTGGCATCAGGACAGACATTTCCTGTTAATAAATACTAGTATGAATGAGACAAAGTTCTGCTCAGCTACGTATACTACTATAGAAACATAGCATGTAAAACTGCAAGCGACCAAGTAGAACACTACAATGTTATCAGAAACTACCAAAGCACTGAGGAATTTTATTTTATTTTGCCCAAGATTTCTATATACTATCCTAGAAAGGTTTTTTCAGAGTTGGAAAAAAAACAACAAACCACTATTTTCCTCAATAGAACATCACATTTAGATTCCTGTTTCCCTTATTTAGCAGACCACGGTTTATAGACCACAGTTTAACATTATAGTCATATAAAGTATACAATAACATTATAGTCATTATAGTCAAGGCTTTTAAGGGAGATAATAGAAAGGTAATAGGTCATCCACCCTTCATGGGAGGAAAAAAAAGCAACAGTTCAACCACCAAAGTGCTGTAAACAGCCCAGAGGTTTGGGCCACCGTCTGGGAAAACTGTCACTTACAACATCTCCTTGTTCTATATGCAAGACTTTAAACTGAATCTTCCACAGCCCAGCTGATTGCCCTCAATATTCAGGCACATGCACCAGCCTCTCCCCTGTGACAGACCAGGAATTTCAGCCTGGCCCAGGAGACTTTCACAAACAGGATACATTTTCAGAATGTATCAGTTTGGGAAGGACAAAGATTCAAATGTGTCAAAAATCCATTTTTCTAGAAAATTACCTTCCCAGAAGCAGTCAGAACAGAAAAAAGGGACTGTGGTTATATAAATAAGAAAGAGACGCAGCTTTATTTGAGTAGTACTACTCTCTCTCTGCCCCAATTTCTGCCTATGGTCCTAACAAATGGCTATTTCTAGAGAGTTCAACATTCCTCAAAGCACTGTAGTTTTCTTACAAAATAGCTGATGATCCAGTAAAGCTGTATTCACTCAATGAAAAGCAAGGATAAGGAATAAACTAGCAGTCATCATCAAAAAAAAAAAGAAAAAGGCTATTTATTTACACAGTCACTTAATATAAACCATCAAAGTAGTTAATTCATATTTTCTGAAGAGTCTGCAAGTAGACATGAGTGGAGAGGTCTGAAAATCACCCATGCCATACACGTCCTCTCCTCCTCACAACAACTGCCTGAAGTACTGAGTTAAATTACCCTACTCACAGGTCAGACTTAGAATTAAAACAAAGAACTAGCTGTCTAAAGATCAGTTCAGGCCATGCTGAAGTGAATGGCAAAAGCAGTAAGACCCAGTGCTATTAACTAAAGAAGAACAATCCCCTTTATAGCCACACCAGATTTCAGCATATGCATAATGCTAATTAAATATTCAGAGATTATTTCTGCCTCATGTGTTGCTCAAAAAGTTACAGAAATCATTTTCATAACTTTTGGCATCACTACCATCCGCACCTTTTTATCTATACATTTGTATGAAACTTTGTGACACTGATAGATACGATAGATGACTGTCATGAAACACGGCACAGGACACTGAAAGGACACTTCACAGCTGAAACATTCTTAGTTTTATCATCAGAATAACTTCATTTGATTTAACATTAAAGAGCCTGGTAACCATGTATTGCCTGTGTGGGGAAATAGCTTCCATTAGTGCTCTTACCTGGTCCAAATTATCTGCCTCATTGACAAATCGAACACTTGCAGATCTAGACCTTCGGTGTCTACTATCCTGTGAGTCTCCGTAATCCCTGAGAGGAGAAGTAGGCAGGAAGTGGCGGTTCCCTTTATGAGAAAAGAGAAATAAATAAAAAAGGCAAAGCTTTGTACAGGAAACGTTTAATTTTGCTTTGAGAAAAACTTGTGTTTCACTTGCCAATATGAAATACATTATAGACAAAAGAATTACTGAAGTTATATAAAATGCACAGACACATAGCTGAAATATTTTTTGAATATTTGGATATACGGGATGGGCAAGAAAGAGAAAGAGCTTCCCTTTGTTCCTTCAAGTAGGTAGATTTTTTCTTCAAATTTTATTTGCCCAAGCAATGTTTTTTCCTCTATTTGGATCTACTACAGTTTCAAACTACATCACAGATCTTACATCAGAAAAAACAGAAAACTTTAAAAAGTTTTCTACTAAAATATATTAAATGCTATTTTTGGAAAGAATATTCCTCTCAAATACACCTTTCCCCCCCTCCAAAATAATGAAATTTGAGAGATGTAGAAGGAAAAAAACTACTTTTCTGTATATTATACATCTGTTTACTTTTTTCCTTTCCCACTAAGCCTTATAAAACCTTATACAATTTTACCTACATATCCATAACCTTATGCATTTAAAATTCATTTTTTCATTTTGCTGTGAAGCAAGCTTCAGAAGCTGCAAAACATTTTGGGTTCGACTTTCGTTTACCTACAAGTCATGAAGTGGGCAAGACAGTTTTCATGTATCAATGTTTCATTTGATCTCTTGAGATATCAGCAGGAAAAAACAACACATGCAATGGAAATCATTTACCAAATAAACAACTGCTTAGCTTAATGCAGGTGTCACAGATTTCTAAACTGAATTTCTTTTAAATAATCCATGATATCTCTTCATGCCAATACCTTTATATATTTTTTATTTCCTCATTCAATACAATATCAATATGACATAATTTAAGTACACTCAAGTACCTTAAGTATTTTACCTGACACTGCTTCTCCGTCCAGATCACTAGGGTACAAGCTTGAGAGAGAAGCACTTCTCATTCCAGAGTTCCGGTTTAATCTTTGACTCCTTAACTGACCTATAGACTGTTCCAGTGTTTCTTTTAACTGCAAAGAAATTACATTTTACTGAAATATGAACACAGCCACATATGAAAACACATATGTAAAATATTTTTCAGAAAAAATGGTCATTAAGATAATCAGAGCCCTTTTTTAGCCAAGTGTCATTATGGATTAATAACAGCTTTTCTTATTTATCTCATACTATACTACCATACTATAATATAAACTGGTTTATAAGCTCCAAATAGAAGCGTAATAAAGCTACAAAAATTGCTAGTTTCATTATATAACAAACTACTATAGTTTGGTTTAGACCGTTCAAATAAATATGAAAAGTTTCTGTTCATGTCTTCTTAACTCTTGATATATTTCGCATATCGCTACCAAGTTTTAGCTATGAATGCTATTAGGTTAAAAAAAAGATTTAAGAAGTTAAGATAAACTGAAAGTTGCTCACAGTTGCTATTGCTTCCGTTTGTTCCTTGTTGTATTCTCTGTATTGTCCTAGTAAATGGTCAACATGTCTCAGATTTCTGTTGGTATCCTTAAAAAAAGTTTGAGGAAGGAAAGTCAAAATAGAAACTTCCAACGGTTGTCTTTACTATTCTTCATTTATGAGTACATCAATAAAACAAGTATTATTTTTGAAGGGTCTCAGCATTCTAAAATTCCAAATCCTAGTCAAGTAGTCAGAACCTGAAGATGTACAGTGCAGCTAAAGGAACAAAACAGAACACTTCATATGTAAGCGAGGACTCAGGTTCAGACTAAACGCATGTACATTTTCAGCCACTCTCCGGAAAAATATTTTTATCGAGAGATCTTAAAGTAACTTAATTCTATTTTACGGGCAGGTAAACTGAGAAATAGCAAATTTTTCAAGATGAGCATATTTAAGCTAAGGTAAGGAACTTCACCAAGCAGGCAACAGAAAACAGAGCTACAGCAGATATTCCAAAGCCACCCATTAAAACATTCACCTCAAGAAAAAAAATTAAGAAATTATTAAGGGTGTTAGGTGACATCCCTCTGATGGCAGGAAATGGGCCTCTTAAATAGGATTTAAGAGGAAATAACTGACTATGTTAACACGCTCTCTGAAAGCCACTGCAAGATAATTCAGCCCTCAAGACTACATTTGTCTGTGCCATGTACAGCATTTGTCACAGCCTGTAACAAAGCACAAAAAGTATACAATAATGGAAAGGACTGCCTGGTTAAAGATAACCAAGTCAAAACATACTTATTGCATTCTTTACTGTGGGACACCTTGACCAAGTTCCATCATTTAGTTTATATAGCATAGTTTCTTAGCAGTTCAAGGCACCTTAAACCAGACTGTGACAGTCCTACCCTTCCCTTTAACATAATTTTGCCTCCTCCTCCTCTATACAAGCATGCCTGTGACCAGATGAAGAACAGAATCAGGTAGCAGATCTGCTAAAAAGCAGTACACAGAAAGCAATTAGCTTAAAATCAGATTCTTAGAAGAGCAGCTAGAAAGAGATTAGACAGGAACAGGACAACTCTGAAGACTGCCTTTTAAAAATATATTGTCAGCTTACATTCTTATTACCTCATCTCTTTCTAGCTTAACGATCATTTTCCAGACAAAAAGTTCTCAAATATAAATTAACCATTGAATATGGATTTTTCTCTTCTTGCACTGTATATATATATAGGCCATACAATAATTAAACACAAGTGATAACGCACAAGCCCTCTAAGTCCTCAGAACTGTCAGCTAGAACAGGTATTCTCACCATACAGGTTATTTTTTTTTTTATTAAAAAACAGGAATTAACAGGAATTTTTAAAAACAGATTAAGAAGCCTTATCTGCTGCCTCCACTGAGGAAGCAGGAAGCAGATGAACGCTTTCCTGCTCAGGGATGAATCCATTACAAGTTTACAAGTACTGCTTCTCACTATGCTGTTCCACATCTCGAAATTATTTCAGTTGTAAGCTCTATTATGAGGAATAGAGTACCTACATCTTTTCTTTAGTTAGAACTTAGAAATTTTATACAGTACAAGACAATGAAGAGGGGGCTGGAGTTTTCTAGTACAAAATTCAATGCCTCTTCTGACAATCTGAAAAGGTTAATTTTGCATTATTCATTTTGCTAGTTTTATAAACAGCATTGCCAAACACATCATTGTTTCTAACGATACTCTATTACACTTTCATACAGTTATTTCAGACCATAGTAAGCCATCTACTTTCAGCTCAGAGGCAATATGATCAGTTTCATAAAACCTTCTGGTTTGCACAGAAAGCAACATTTCCCATGGCTACAGTATTTTGCAAAACTTCAGAAGTGAAAACTAGACTCTATTTTACATATTCTAAATATACTTTAAAACTGTGTTTTGTAAGCAACCTGTAAAGTGCTTGCTAAAGTATGTATCTTCTCTGTAACTTCTTCAGCACCATAGTTCCGAGCTCTGTTGAGGGATGCCCTCAAAGGTGGCCGCCTTCCTATTCGACCCCTAAGAAAGTCATCTGAATCACTGGATGAGTGTGCCATTAGTATCTTGAAACCTAGATAGAAAGACCAGAAAAGGTAATAAATGTTAAATCCTGACTGTAACTGAACAGACTCAACTTGCATAACATTCCCAAAGCAAGACTACTCAGACTACTACATTAGAATCATATCACAGAACGGCTTGGGTTGGAAGACACCTTAAAGACGATCCAGTTCCACCCCCTCTGCCATAGGCAGGGATGCCACCCACTAGCTCAGGTTGCCCAGGACCTCATCCAACCTGGCCTTGAACACCTCCAGGGATCGAGCATCCACAACTTCTCTGGACAATGTGTTCCCACGCCTCACCACTCTCTGAGTGAAGAATTTCTTCCTAACATCTAATCTAAATCTCCCGTCTTCGACTTTAAAGCCATTCCCCTTGTCCTGTTATTATCTGCCTAAGCAAAAAGTCACTGTTCATCTTTTTTATAAGCCCCCTTTAAGTATTGAAAAGCTGCCATAAGGTCACCCCTGAGTCTTTTCCAGGCTGAACAGCCCCAGCTCTCTCAGCCTTTCTTCACAGGAGAGGTGTTTTCCATTCATTAACAGGATGTACTTTTGAAGCAGGATGTACTTCTGGAGCTGATCTACCAACTGTTCCTCAGTTATTATGCTTGTTCACACCATGAAGCAGTAGCCAAGACGCAAGAAGCAGAGCCCATTAGGACAGAATTAAACTAGTAGATGCACCCTCATCACAGCCAGGTGTTCAGTATCCAGGCTAAGACCATAGCCCAAAACAAATTCTCTCTGAAAAACATACAATGAAGACATCAGAAGAGCAGAACATTTGATGACGAAGCCCTCAAGAGGCCAGGCAGTTGGACTCGATCTTTGAAGATCCCTTCCAACTGAGCTATTATATATTTATTCTAGCAGAACCATTCCTCCTTCCCTCACACTAATTTCTAAGCTATATTCAGACTGGCTGGGCTCAACTAGAACAGTAACTCCTAATAACTAATTGTGTGAAGCAACTCTAAGAACCAATCTCTTTAAGGACTTGAGGAGAACTGGAAATACTATGGAAGGAGGCAATGCAGTGTCATTAAAAGAAGGGAAAGGAAAGAAAATCCACTTGAAGTTAGATGGAACTTTTTTCTTAAACTATTACGCACTGCAGCAGTTTGCCTAGAGGTCACAGGATCACCATCAATACGATTTGTGTTGACCACGTATGTTTGGAGAGAGCCTGAATCTACTTTGGGGAAAAGGAAATAGGCCAGCAAACTTTTGAATTCCTTTTGGTCCTGTAGCAGACCAAAAAAAAAAAAACACAGTAAAGGTATCATTCTTCTAACCATTAACGCAGAAGTTTCCCAGTGGAACCATGGACTAGATTCGATTCTTATGCTATATTTCATATACATGCTGCTCAATGTTTTTTCAGAGTCATATGTTGCATTTTTACGACGTAAATTCCTGTCTGCCAAGCTTGTATAAAAACCTTTTGAACATGAAAGAGTGAATCAACATAATCAGTTTGTGCTCAAGTACACCAATATTCCTTACAGCTGTTTTCTGAAGTGATGAATTTATCACATCTTCCCTGCCCTTATCTCACTAAAGCCCATTCTGCCTGCCCATATCAGCATTCACTGCTCCAGAACCTCTCACTCTAATCAGCTGAGATGAAGCCTAAATGTGGCTGAGGAAGCACAAACATTGCATACTGGCAAAACAGTAACATGGAGTATTCTGAAAGAGAAAAAGAAAAGAAACAAACCACTGGTAGCAAAAACAACATGTAATCATTTTCATTTTTACCATGTCTTGCTAATCACTATATCAAGCTTTATTTTCCTTGTCAGTCTTTACCGGAACTTCACGTGGATATCAGTGAGATCCCCATTCTAGGGCACAAACCACAAGTATCACTGATAAGCATGAAATGAGACTTCTCTCAAACAGATCTGGCATCACCTGTTCTAGAGGAATTTTTAAGTTCTCCTATAACTGCACTGTCAGTTCTCTGGGCTAAAACATCTCTTCCTGTTCTCAACCACCATGCACAAGAAGCAGCACAATCACTCAAAACCCAATAAACAATGGCTTCAACAAACAGCTTCCTCAAAGCTTAACAAAGGTTTTCAGTTTCAAAGCATTTTTGGAAGATATTTTTAAGACACCAAGCAAAGGAAAGATGTAATTAGAGGCCACATTAACAACGAAGCACGAAATCAGCCCCATCACGGATCAGGAATTCCAACCCCGAGACATCAATCCACAGGAATCCAGCCTTCACCTGTTCATGTACCTATGTACCAGCATATTTTGCCTAACCCATCACACTTAGAGTTGAAACACATTTAATTTTAATGATCACACCAATGGTTGATGGTCTGTGCCTGTCATATTTTTTCTCAAGTACACAGTCATAATAAATGTTGTTTTGGCAAATTAGATTCTTCAAAACTGCAATAACAGTTTCACGGGAAGCAAATTCTCTTTTCCTCCCAAACTGTGCAGAAAAGCATATGTTGGATCTACTCTATATGTAGAATATTGCACAGCAGTACCCCATGAGACCTAGAAAAGCAATCTCATACAGCTTGTCTGAGTTGAACAGTTCTAAGATTAGGCTTAACTCTTATTTCCACCATGTCACATTTATTTCTAGATCCACGAGCCCCAAAATAACATCATTTTCAACATTATCAGTTTTGCATTAGCAAAACAGTGTTTTTTAAGGATACCTGAGTAGAAAGAGAAATGTCAGAACACTGAAGTAGTCAGAAGTGTTTTAACTCATTTCAAGATGAAATGGTGTAAGCCAGCAGAATCCCAAAGGCTAGTTATTGCAAATCAGCTGATGGGAACTACATTCTTAAAAATTTCCCAAACTCAAAAGCAACTGAGTCTCTGAACACAATGCTACATGTACCTCTATGGAGATGAATATGGCAACTCATGTCAGAGGAGAGATAGGCACTGATAAAAAGACAATGAAAAACAATAGTTGACTGATATGCTCAAAACATAATTCTGAGAAGTATCTCAATCATAAGAGATGCACAGAAAAGCTATGACACTGTAGGAAAAAAAAAAAAAAGGAAAATGAAGATTTACAGCAGAAGAGATCAATGTTTGTTTTCAGCTGACCAAAAACAGCTCATTAAGGTACTGGTCAAAGTACCGAAGAAAGGCTAGTGAATGAAGGAAACAGAAGAAATGCTATACACAAGGACACTTGCAGAAAACTTTCCATTTACGGTTAAGCAGCATTCCTCTTTGTTCCTGCGGGCAACCTAAGAGGAACCGTAGGCAACTTTTAAGTTGGAGAAGTCTCACTTCACATAAAGCAACATCCTCATTTTAAAAGGAACTGCAGAAGTTTCATTCTAGATAAAGAATAAAACCATACAGAAGAAGAAGTCTGTACAAATATTCTGCATGGATTTTTGCTGTATTAACTTAAACCAAAAAGAAAGTATTATCACTCTTTCTAAACACCTAAACTGATTTCAGCACACAACCATACAGCCTACCTGACAGTGAGAATTATTGGTTGCTTTTTTGTCTTTTATTGTTATTTTTAGTCCACCTAGACATCTCTCGCACTAAGGAAAACATCAAATCCTGTTGGAACACCGGCGTTTCAGTTTCGTGGGGACTTTCCTGATAAGAGCAAGCACGAAGGCAGCTGACAGTCTCCACAGCAACCGCTCCAGCTCAAGCGAGCAAAAGATGAACTCGGTACACACAACCTCATTACTTCTCAAGGGGTTTTATTTGTTTATCTCCACATACGCTAATCCATCGCTAGGTAACTGTGGCTAAAGCCGCGTTTGGAGCCTTACAGCTAAGGCTGAGCTTGACATAAAAACCTTTATGGCCACAGCAGAAGGGGACAACAGGACAGTCCCTTCCCTTCAGCGCAAGACGGCCACATCCCCCCCGCCGTGCTTGCAGGGACCACCGCTGCATCCTACCCTCCAGGCACGGCCCCTGCCCGACCCACACCCGGGCACGGAGGGCGACCCCTCCACACCACTCGCCCAGGTAACGCGCCGTGCCAGCCTCCCCCCGCCGTGCGCCCACCTAACCCTAACCCTACAGCCCACCCCAGCCCCGAGGGACCCCCACAGGCTCCCTCCCTTTCCCTTTATCCCCCCCCTCCCGGCGCAGCCGCCCCCTCCCCAGGCACGCGGCCCCCGCCCCGCAGCACCCCCCTCCCCTCCCCTTACCTCGCCGCTATGGCAACTTGAACTAGCCGCCTTGCCACCGGCGGCCGCGGCCGTCTTCCGGGAGCCCGGGCTCTCCCGCAAGGCTCCATGGGACGTGTAGTCCTCCAGCCGCCTGTCGGCCATGGGGGAGGCATAGCGGAGGACTTCAGCTCCCAAGAGGCTTTGCGGCGCGGCCGGCCGAGCCGAGCGGCGGGCGGCGCAGGGGTGGTGACTGAAGGCCGGCCCCGCCCTGCCCGCCGGCCGTTGGCACTTCAGGGGTCGGGGAGGTTGGGCTGGGGCCCTTCGCGGGCCCGGAGTGGTGTTTATAAAAGCTTGTAAAAGCTTTTACAAAATGCACGTTAACGTTTACAAACATTGACATTTGCCAAACATGATAGTTAAATAAACAAGAAGAGCCGAAACAAAAACTGTTGCTCTGTCAAAGCGGGTGTACGTGCCACACGCCACGGGCGTGAGGAGACTGACGCCTGGCTGATCCACCTCAAACAGCACACGTTTGTGACGATGATACCTCTGTCCCTCTCCCACAGCTTTTCCTGACTTGTTTCTTTAAGCCAGACATCTCCCTGGTCATAAATGTTGTATCTACTACCCGTGTGTGCAGTAAAAAGGAGCAAAATGCTATAAATTACTGTGCTAAAAATCTTTAAAGAGAGAAAAAGTGCTTTGAATGATCACAGGAAACATTGACTGTGGCTCTGAAACTTGGATGGAGCTTGCAACAGTCCTCAAGTCTTGAAATTTGTCTGCAAGTCACCTGTAAGCAAGCACTCAAGCCCAAGGTACATGCAATCTGATTTTAAACCAACGTGTGTCCATGCTGCCTTTGGAATCCACTCCAGTGAGCTACCCCAGGCCTCTAAGCATAGTCATAAAGTGTGGCTGATATCCATACCGGCTAGCTTCATTCCTGACCTGCAGGACTGTTTGTTGACTCCCCCACAAGCCTCTAATGCAGCAGGCAGGACTGCATGCTATACAATTACAGCACACTTGAGGAGTGAGACAGGCCCCACACGCTGGCAGCATCCACCAACAGCCCTGACAATTGCTGCTGGCCCCTGCTGCTGTAACTTTGATACCTGAGATGAAGGCAGGTGAGTTACTCTGGAATATAAAACAGAAATGGGATGGTATAACTCATTTCACTGTGAGCTGAAGCATTAGTGAATAATTAGTGAAGAAATGTCATCCCTGGCTTTCAGCACGTGACCATTGCCAAGGCCTTTGCTCAGCAACCTGCAGCGTGGTCAAGTTGTGCTGGCAGACCTAAATACAGGGCAAGAGTCAGAGCTTCTGCTTCTCATCTCATCTCATCTCATCTCATCTCATCTCGTCTCGTCTCGTCTCGTCTCATCTCATCTCATCTCATCTCATCTCATCTCAACTCATCTCATCTCAACTCATCTCATCTCACCTCATCTCATCTCATAGGCTGCATATGGAGGTCTCTGGGGAACATGCCCTAAAACTTCCCAAGCTCTCTGAAAGCTTTCCTCTCCTCCCACCTTTGTACCTGGCAGTGGGCTTGCTCCTCCATAGTCTCCCAGAAGTCATCCATATGCATATTTATTTTCCTGACTCAGTAGTCTCTCAGGCAATCACAGAGTGGTTGAAGCGGTAAGGAGTGTGCCCTGGATGTGGCTGGAGCCAGGAACTAATTTTAAGATATCTATAGAGGAGAAAAATAAAATGATGAATTATTTGTTTACTTTTGTAATAAAGATATTAAATCTAAGTGCATAGGATTGCCACAGAATTTCTCTTCAATTTAGGGTATGTGTGAGAAATCAATGATTTAACTACATTATTAAGCTACTGTACCAGGCATGTTTCTAAAGAAGTTTAACTTTTCAAGTGCAGAACACTTTCATGTTATATGAAATCAAAAATATAAATCCCAGCACTCTGTTATCTAAAGCACTGAGTTGCAAGAGTCACTTGACAATGTTTGCTTTTAGAGAGGCCAGCATTTTCTTTTTCTCCTTAAGGCTAGTGCTGCTTGTTTAATGTTGTTGTACCCCTTGACTCAGAAACTTAAGAATGAGCATCCATTTTTAATAAAAGGGAAGATTATTACAAACCAAGACTAGCCATTGGGAATCCAAGGCCTCAGAAACCAGGGGGAAAATCTGGAGCAAGAAAACCAGGAGGAAGTCTGGAGAAAGGAAGACTTATCTTTGGTGGAAAAAGATCAGATAAAGCATACTTGACAGATGTAAGTCCTTGGCCCAAATGGGATGTGCTGGGGGACCTACTGACAGGCTGAGACAACTAGGAGTATTCAGCTCCAGAGGTAACTCCAGAACAGAAGTCTCAAGGGGAATCTTATCAATCTGTATCACTATCTGAAGGGAGGGTAAAGGAGTATTTAGTCTTCAGTCAACTGAGTAGGTTTTTTTTTACAGCTTTTTCATGGCTTTTTTGTGTGTGTGCGTGTGTGTGAAATAAAGCAAAAGGAGAAGCACAAGAGTTCCTTAAGTCCCATAATGATAAAATTCTATTACTGTGTGTTCTTGAAGTTGGAGATAAATTGGTTATACGATGAGAATCTTCAAGAACCCAGAAAACACTCCTTCATGTAGCTAGTCAAACAGTTGGACTGATGACTAATGCTACATCAAAGCAGCATCTCTAATGTATTTTTTTGACAGAAATTATTCCAAATATTGAAATAGAAAAAGGTAGTAACTAGCATACCTTAGAAATGTCTAGAATGGCTAAATTTGTTGATTAATCGAAAAAAAAAATCCCAAGTCTTTATTTCACTCTTTACTGAATGATTTCCTCAGTTTGAACACTTCCTCACACAGATATTACAAGATTTAACTGTTGACATCTTGTAATCCCGTGGGGAATTTATGTAGAACAGCAATTAGAACTAATTGCTTGTTTGGAAGAACCTGTTGTGGTTTATCTGATTTGCATGTTAAACATATAATCAGTGCAAAGATACCCAAGATACTGTATCAGATCTGGCAGCAAAGAGTAATGTTATTTTTTTTTAAATTACCTCCAAAAACAAAAGGAATTCTGAGCCTTACAGTGCTTGGGATAAGTACACGATGAGTGACCATGGCTGTCACTAGAGGGAGTGTCTGTAACAGTGGAAAAATATACTTGTCAACTTTTGCCATGGTTAACATAATAGGTACTGGGGGGGGTGGAAGGTAAGCACCAGGAAAACGATTGCAATCTGCAGTTTTACAGCTGATTTCTGTATTATTTGTTCATTAGGACTGGAGCATAAGCAATATCCATTGCTTAAAACCACATCATTTTGTTCTACTCAAGGCATACGGGATTTTGAATGTCTGTTCTTAGGATGTATACATAGCTGTGTATGTACAAATGTGGGTGATACTTTTAATATGCTATGATCTTTAAGCATAAAAGAAAGGAACATTTATTAATAATCTACATGGTATGGCAAGTTGCCAGTCAATCTGAGCTGTTAAATGTCACTTTTCAGAAATGAAAACTACTGATCATTGTTCTTTTCTACCTTCTAAAATATTTGAAGTATTGCCTATGCTAAACGAAACTCTTCCATAATTCCTTCAATGCAGGTTATGTTCGTAATCCTATTTTCCTTATTTACTACCCTCTGAATAATCCTCAGTATTTTTACATTTGCCTCGGCAATTAGTGCACAAACCCAGATAAAGTATTCCAAATAACTATAAATTCAAAGTAAAGTGGAATAATTGAATGATATTCCCACTTTTCTGCCAGGCAGGAGGAGTCTTCTTGCATGTAGTTACTTGCACTTTTCTCTTCTGGATTAGAACCTGTTAAGCTACCAAAGTCATTCTAAAATCTGATCTAGACTTCACACACCTCACTAGCCTGGGGTTATAGGTAGCTTTACAACTGTACTTTTTGCTCTGCCATTCACCAGCCTGTTAAGCAAAATGTTGAACAGAAGAGACAGGAGGCGTCATGGGGAAGCTAAAGCATGGCTGCCAAGGTGTGCAGGGCAAGGACCAACAGGTAGGGCCCATACCATCGTGCCAGCCAGGAGCAGGGCAGCTGAGAGCAGCCCCAGCCCCAGGCACTAGGCACCTCCCTGGGGATGAGGGCTGGCAGAGGCCAAGCTGGGACATCAGTCCGCTATCAGGCCAGGCTCATTGAGGCCCGAGGCTAGGATGTTGGGGTCTGGAGACTGGCCTGGTGTGGCATTGCTGGACTGATGTTCCATCCAGCAGAAAGGACCAGAGAGAAGATCAGAGACAATGCGACCTTCTGTATAGGTCCCAAGCACACCCAGGGAAAACAGCCAGCAGCAAGAGCTGCAGGAGTCAGGCCTGGTTCAACCTTTATATAGTTCCTGCCAAGTTCAGGTGTCCAGGCCTAGGCTGGCATGGAGCCCTGGGTCCTGTGCAGAGGGTGTCTGGCAATGGGGTGGGGAGGTTGGCCAGGGGAGAGCCCTGAGAGAATGAAATAAATTCTGGTTGCAGACTCCTAGCTGGCAAGGTCTTTATACATTTCAACCTATGTGAGAAACCGCAATGTAAACAGTGTCATCTTGCTCAGAACATAACTTTTCTGAGAGCTAAGCAAGTGCCCATGGAAACACAATGCAGTTAGCAACAGCCCTTTTTCTCCCCAAACTCTTACAGTGGTCCCGGTTCTGAACATGCAAGCCAGGTCTCAAAGCCCAGGAGGAAACACACCCAGACTTGGAGCTCTCCCAAGGATGAAGTTTTGTCCTGTTTCCTTCAAGGTTATCAGGCCTTGAATTAGAGGAATCCAGTGCTTCTGTCATTCAGGTTCAAGTCCAGAAAACACATTATGGTTCTTACTCCTTTTGAAATCTACTTAGAACATCTACAACTTCAGTGTCAGCTTTGCCATTTCTTTGGTCCGCAGCCTTTAATAGTTGCCATTTTGGATCTGTTAGTAATAGCTAGGAAGATATTTATTCCTTCCATTAACACTTTCTGGACTTCTGTGGCTGCCACAGAGCAGCTGACATAACAAAGTTTCTAATACCAATATCTGTGTACATGTTTTTCTTCCCACTAAATAAAATGTAATTCAAATTACTTTGCCCTCAGTGAAAGAGAATGAAACAATTTAGCCATCTTCTAGTTAAAGAGCCTGAAGCACTATTACTATGGAGTAGCTAATAGAGTACCTTGTTAGTAAAGACAAGTAGCATAAGGATATCTTTAGTACATCAAATGAATGAGTGTGGTTGGGTTTATGAAAACCTACTGAAATGACTCAGATCTTGGGACCACTTATCTGTCCCCCAATAAAACTATTATTCTTCTGCTTAGTTCACAAAAAGTACATAAAAAGTAATGCTGAAATCAGAATATAAGTGAGGAAGAGGAGTTTGCAAGAGTGCACTCAAGAGGTTGCAACAAATCACCCCAGCAGTGCTGTCATTAAAGAGGGGATGCACCTCCCCACTCTCTTCCTGCTAACCAGGTCTTGCTCGCTGTGAAAGGCAAGGACTCTTCTGTTGTGCTCCAAGTAGCATTGGGTCTTCAAGATCAGTTATGAGAGGACAGAGATTAAGCTGGAAGAGGAGTTTAATGCTGGTGCTCAAGTTGACAAGCTGCCTCTGGCAGTGTCAGGCAATGTTATTTGCTGTGTGAAACAGCTATGGCTTTTACCCACTGCCTGGAAATCAAGTGTAAAATAGACTCATGGCAGCTAAGAGCATTGATCCAAGAGAAGACAGATTCCTCTGGTGATCCATTTGTTTTGCTAGATGTACTCCTCTGTGTCAGCCTGTGTCATCCAAACTATTTCTTTGCCCAAGCCAAAACGAATGAGATTTTCATGTCCAATTGCTAATATGGAATACAGTGTCCCCAGGACAAGCTGGCTACTTTGGCAGTAAGAACAAGAAAACCAGCAGAGTTTGATATCCTAGGAACATCCTGTAGGCTGCTGAAGCACTGTCTGAATTTTATAACCCATAGGGCATTAGATGAAACTAAGTGGTTGATTACTGTCTTTGGGTAGAGGGCCCAAGCCAAGCCTAGCTCTACTTCGCTAAACTTTTCTTCTTGTTTGGTCTTTGATGTATCTGCATTTCATTTTTTAAAATTATGGCTATGTGGCTACCGCAGTATAAATCATGGAAACCATGACAGCATGGAAGGGATAAGGAGGCAAGCCCGGAAGATCCTGGCACAGTGCCTCTTTGGAGGGTGGGTGAGAGACAGCAAGCCAGAACACATTTGTAACAATCTCCAGCAACATGATCTGCCTTTCACCATTCTCAGTCTCCCTCTCTCAGCACTGGCCAAAGTGGAGAACTGGTACAGAGCTTCATGTCTGACTTTGTGAAACTGAATCACACCCTCTCCTTGGCTTGTGCCTCACTGGAGTGCCCAGCACACTTGTTCGTCTGCCTTGAAGTTCAGTGAGCTGTGTCTCACCTAATTTTTATCTAGATCAGTACATACACCATGAAGTGGTGGCGGATGCTGGCTTTTGGGGCTGCAGAGTGAGTTATAGACACGAGCAGTCTGCCAGAAGGACATGCCACTAGGGCACAATGCATTTGGGACAGCCAGCATTCCCAAAGGAATCACAGTCAATGCAGTGTAAGTTGCCTAGGGCACTCCAGCTGTGGAGGATGCTTCAGCTTCCCTTACCCTCACTGGGCTGTCCCAAAGAATACCCTTAACTAAAAAGGATAAATATATCTGATGGGATGCCTCACTTAAACACGGTCTAGGTGCTAACAGGTCTGCAGGATTGGGATTTATATTTTGTTTCTTCATGGGCATGGTATTATTTCCTCACCTTAAAAATATATGCTAAGGGTATTAATTATATTTGTGGATGAACTGACTTAAAATACTGGTAAGGAGTTACACTGAAATAACATCTGCCATTTTGTACTCATACCTTTCTGATACTGCTGATCAGGCTGCAGGGGAACTATCTACCCAAAAACATCATTTAATTTTTTACTGTGAGGAGGTTGCCTTTTTCAGTTTCCTCCTCCCTCAAGAGTTACAAACATTTTTGTTGACTTTCTGTTGGCATTTTTCTTGTGTACCTACATATGCACAAAATCTGCATGAAGGAGAAAACACTGGAATTTAGATGAAAAAAAAGTAAAATGAATTGAGGCAAATATTAGAGCTTTCTTTGTTCCTCATTGAATTCAACGATCTCTCTTTTTTTTTTTTTTTTTTTCCCTTGTCTTTCTCTACTTTTAAATACCTCTTTTTAGGAGGAGCATCTCTTGTTTATGAAGAAACCCAGAATTAAATGAACATTACCAGTTTTTTCAGCTTTCACTGTGTCTGTCGGACCCAGGTACAACTCCTGCAGTGTGGGAACCTCTGTATCATGCCCATTGCATACTGGTGTCCTTACCAGTGACCACAGGAGATTGCTGCTGGAAGGGGCAATGGTCCCACCCTGTTTCTCTCAAGGGTAGATATTCCCCCTCTCTCTTTTGGCGTAAGGATGTTATCTTTTCAGATCATTCGGGAGAAGTTATTCTTTCCGCTTTGCTCTCTTTTATCGTGTGGCTTTCAAAACCGCTCGCGGCAATTTCTAACACTGTTTTAAACTTTTGCACTTAGTCCACGGCTACCTGGCAGCTAGCGGGCTCCCACCTGGTGAGAAGCACAGCCCGGCAGAACGGCTGTGCCTGGAGGGGCCCCTCACGGACCACCGGGACCACCCCTCCCGGGCCGCCCGTAGCGGAGCCAGCCCGGCGGTGGGCAGCCCGGCTCTCGGCCCGGCTCCCCCTCGGCAGGTGGCCCCGGGGCCCCGGGGCGGGCCGGGCGCTGGGGATGGGGCGAGGCAGAGGGACGGTGCCCCGAGGGGAGGGCGCGGGCTGCGGCCAGACCTTCCCCGACCCCGCGGAGGGCGGAGGCGGCGCTGCCCAGCCCCGCGGTGCCGCCTTTGCCGGGCGGCGCCCCCCGGCCGGGCAGCGCCGGGCGCCCCGCGGCTCGCCCGTCTCCTGGCGGCCCCTCGGAGGAGCGAGGGGCAGAGCCGGGGAGGGAGCGGGCAGCGAAGATGCTGTGCCTGCCGGTCGCCTTCCAGCTGGTGCTGGTGCTGGTGCTGGTGCTGTGCAGCCAGGGCACGGAGCGGTGCCCGTCAGCCTTCTGCGAGTGTTCCGACTGGGACGACTACAAAATCACCTGCAGGGACATCCACTTCATCCCCAGCCTGCCGGAGCACACTCAGACCCTGTGAGTTCATTGCGGTGGTTTAAGCCTGTCGTATTTGTACTTTGCAAGCAGGAGATGCTCTGAGCTAATGCCCTGGGAGAGGAGAGAGGGAAGTGGCAAGGGGGGAAGTGCTGTAACTTACCTGGGCAGCACAACATACGGGGAACGGCAGCGCACACAATCTGTGTGCGTCTAGCATACCTAGGGAAATTGTCCCTCAAACCGTACAGGGATGTGAAGAGATGCTTGACTTTAAAAGGTCAGGGTAGGATATGGGAAAATTAGTCACTGGACTGCTTGTGAGCAAGCTGAATGGAAGGCTGGATTTTGTATGTCCCGTGCGTGGAGGGGACACACAAAAACAGTTTTACAATATAAAAAGAATAGGAATTGGATGTACCACGTCGCAAATAGTTTTAAAAGCTTCTGTACACTTTCAGCTGCTTTGCCAAAGCCTGACAAAAAGAATCCATGGGAACTGGGAATCCCAACATGCCATCTGGAAGACAAAGTACTTCAGGAAAACAAACGTGCACAGTATGTGATCAGCAAATTTGGGGCTTGCCAAAGTGATAGACATTTCAGAGCCATTCAGGTACCTAAACCATAGCGTTTAGTACCATTACAGGCACTTTAGGCTATGTTGTCTGGATTCTCACTGCCAGTCCAAAAGAGTGCTACATGTCGTTCCTATCTGTCAGCTCCATACAGGTGTATGAGACAGATACTGTGGGGAAACCGAAATGGCACCAGTCAGCTTTAGCTAAGCAGCTGAATCACTCCTTGCCTTTTACTTCGTCTCCTAAGTTACAAAAAGTTTCTAGTCTCCAAGGGGAAGTTCATTTGTAGTAAATTACTTCCTGATGAAATAAACAAACTCAAAATCATTTGACTTAACTGCAAGATAAAAACATTACGGGTTGATAGTTTTATATCTTGATAATGATTCTCAGGACTCTATTTTAAAATAAGAACCATGAAGTTTTTTGAAGTTATTTGAATGGGTTTCTCAAGATGCACTTTAACACTTAAAAGTAAAGGCTTAGCAAACTAACCAGTTACCTGAAAAGACAGAAAACTCATATGTTATTTCCATTACTTATGCATGTCTTTAGGGTTTTTTGGACAGTTAGACTGCAGATATGCAAGTGTTTCAATTGATAAGTATGATCTTAAATTAAACATTTTCTATTTTACTTTAGACTTTTGTATATAATGTTTATTAAGCTTGAAACTGCAGTAAGGTTACCATATGTAGTATATAGTACATTCTTTGAAATCTGCTACGATAAGCTAGAAAATAAAGCAGTTTCAGTTAATAGGAGAACTCCATCTCTGTACAGGCATTTAAAATAGTTAATAGAAATAATGAGATCACATAATGGAATCGGATGGTTTCTATGAAAAATGCTGGTATGATGACCGAGAAGTACCTCTCCATATACGGCTTCACAGGTAAAGCCCTGGGCTGTTGCACTTCTAATGTTTTATTCAACAATTTAAACACTAAGGGACACTAAGATCATAAGCCACTGATTAAAAATAATAATAATAATAATAATAATAATAATAATAATAATAACCTAGTGAATATCTTCTTTCCATGAAAAAGTACTTGATTCTTTTATAATTATTTGGCATTTTAATCATCTGAACCAATTGGAATTATCCTTGCAAACTGAAGAAGTATACTCCCTAACATAGCCATTACAAGACAAGAAAAAAATCAGCTAATGACAATTGTTATTTATAGTATGTACTAGAAAAGGTAGAACATGCACTGTACAGTCTGTTTGATTTGAAAATTAACAGGAAAATTCTCTAACAAAATAAGGAAAAACACATCTCTTTTCACAAAAAAAAAATAATTTTTTCACTTCAGTGTATAGTTTTCTCTCTGAAGAAAGTGTGTACATTCTCTTGTGTACATTCTCTGTGTTATTATCTGAACTACTGAAGTCCAGTGGACTGTGTCAAATACTGTAGTCCCTTCCTCTTAGCAAATGACTTTCTTTCCCTCCATATATTAAATGGAAGTTATAACAGTTATTTTCATCTGTTATCCATTCAGTATTTTCAGACACCTTGGAATGATTTTCACATAAAGGATAAAATACAAACCATTTTTGTGAGGAATTGTAAGATGTATGCTGCTGCTTCTGTCGTGTTTTGCATCCTTCTGCCTTACAACTGACAACAGCTCTGAATTAGAGACAAAAGATTCTAAAATAAAGTTTCTGTTAACTGAAGCCTTCTTTTGAAGTGAAGTGCATATTTGCCCATTATATGTTGAAAATATCTAAAAATTTCCCCAAATTCAGCAGCCTTGTTAAGTCAGGTAAAGTAACTTCGCTTCTTGGTTGTTGTGTGTGAATCTCGAGATTACTGATTTTAAAACTGTCTTATGTGGCTATTCAGTTTTGTAGAATTTGTAAAGCTCAGCAGCGGTGGTGAATCTAGGAACACTTTGCCAGCTTTTGGAGACGATGAGCTCTTTTCAATGCATGGGATCTTGAAACTCCAATTAAAGTTTCATTCCAATTATTCAGTCGGGACTGTTCTCATTTCTCTGCCCTACTTTAAAAGAGCTGTGTGGGCCTTTTTTTTAACAAGCTGTGCTTATAAGAATTTGCGAAAATGTTTAATTCCAAACTCATCTAGTGGAAAAGTGTCACGAACTTCAGCCAGGAATGAGTGTTTGATTTAAAGTGTTTTTAATGTATTTGTCCAAATATAGTTAATGCAGGTGCTTATCCAGAATGGCTAAGTGCATAGATAATTGCTTTTGGTGTTGCCTTTTTTCAGTACAAGATTTCTATTTATTTATTGATTTTCACCTTGTTGAGTAAACTAAGTAGAGAGAAAAAGGTTTTGTGTATTATGGGCAGAGCTTGCCTTGTTGCCTGATGTTAAGGATTACATCCCCATACCATACTATGGTAGGAGAGCAGGTCTAAATGGCGTTGAAATACAATACTAAACAATATGAAATTAGGTGTTGATAATTTTGTGATAGCTATAATATTTTTGTTCCTCTCTGCACAGCTGGCAGCCTGGCCTGGGCTGGCCCCATTTTGCCCCTTCCTGGCCCTCCTTTGCTTCTGCCTCTGCCTGTCCTGCCTCTTCCTTCAGGCAGTGGCAGTACACGCACAGCAATGATGGAACCCCTGTCCCAGCCCCACAGATGGCAGTGCTCTTCACTTTCACCAGCACAGTGCTGGAGCAGAGCAGTGGCTGGTGTTCTAACCTCTTCCCTGTTTGGTGGAACATGCCATGGGAGATCCTGGCCTTTCAAAGCCAGCAGATCTACTAGGACATGGGGGTTAATGACTGCTAAGAATGACTTTAATTTACAGATCACCAAACCACCACTGAACCTTTGTCCAAATATATGCTTGCATCATAATGCTTGGAGTGTTTTTCAAGTAATATCTTGAAAGCAATATCTTTCTTGGCATCATTATGATGAAATTCTCGGATGGTGTCTGAGTATCCCAGCATCATCTCAACAGAGTTCTGAATGCTTTTCATTTTATGAGTCTATTGTTTCTTGCTGCTAGTTTTTTTCTTTGGCAATAAAACAAATAAAGTTTTTCTTGTTTGTTTGTGCTCTAGATCACCTGCATTCACTTACTAAAATAAATTCAGCTCCTCTTCCCAGCCCCAATATTCTCAGTATCCTGGCTGGTGCACGACCATGTTTTCCTGCACTTCAGCCATACTAAATCAGTCCAATGGCCCTCATCTGATGCAATATCTCATCTCCAGGGTTTCTCTTCTCTTAATTTTCCTCAGGTGTCTGGATATAGAAAAGATAAGTGGTACTTTCTTGAATAGTGTCACAACTTTCCATTATTTTTTCCCCATGGGAACTTTCTAAAGTTAGTGTAGTTTTGACCATTGCCCTTCTGTGTACTTATTCAGTTGTCTCTTGAGCCCATTTCAACATCCATAATATCCTTTGGCAATGTGTTCCATAAGGATAACTAAACTTGCAAGAACTTACTTCTTTTTGTTTTGTTGCTGAAAATGTCACATTGTCCTCACTTCAGCGGCTTGCATGCACATCTTCAGGCACACATTATGTCCCTTTAGCTTGCTGACAATATCTCAGCTCCTCCCCATGCCTTCTATAGCAAGTCAACAGTAATGTCCTGTATTTGCTCCCATAAATGTTTCTAAAAGCAGTCTCACCTGCCTCCTAAAACCAGTATGAATGTGACTGGACAAAAGGCAGCATCTCCTGAGGCTAGACCAGATCTGTGTGAGTGCTGAATGATTGTTCCCCACAGAATGGATAAGGGCTGGAGCCCTCCCTGCTTCCCCACCCCCCCTTTTTTAACAAAAGAGATAAATAGGTTTCTATCCTCTACCCAGATGCTATTTTCACATTACCACGATCAAATTTGGTAGAAATTGGACAAAATATAGCTAGGGGAGAGAATGGAGCTGCCAGATAAATAGACACAAAGACAGTACATTCTTTAGGAATATGCTTTGTACATGGGGCATTAAGCTACCATTCTGCATCTGCTCCAGGATATCGGCCATATGCATGATACTGCTCTTTGATAAATGCAAGGTAGCTCACCCTTCAGGGACAAGGAGCCCAGATGTACCTGGTGTTTGTTATGTTGGTAAGGGTGAGCACGTGGACACCAGCATAACAAAGTGTAGTGAGTCAGTTCGTCTGTGTAGTTACTGTCAGCTTCTGATAAAAGAGATATGATAACTGTGTAACGTATTTTACACATTTACGATCTTATGTATAGAACTATTATGCCAAGTGTTCATAAATACATATTGATAAAATGCTTTTTTGAACTGCAGAACAAAATGCGTAGGGACTTAACAGTTTTACCTGTGATAACTGCATCACTGGTACCTGCATTTTTAATAAGCTTAATGAGTAGTTCAGAACAATCTGAGCTCACAGAAGCTGCAAGTAAAATTGAAGAAGATGGTGTCTTTATTTTATATTAAAAACTGATTTAAAATATATTTTTCCCAAGTCTTTGTCTTAGGAACTGTCTGAAACTCAGAGATATTGTGATTTCAGGTAATTCTATCATGATCTTTTTGTACACTTCATTACTTCAGAATTGAGTATGGAGTCTCATAAATGCAGCTTCATAAATAACCTCGCAACTTAAGCACATAATTATTACCTCTATTTTAATGATGAAGTACTGAAATTCTGAAAGAACAGGAAACACAGTGACATGGTGAAATAGCTGACTGGAGGAAGCTATTAGGGCATCCTTCGGAAAACGGAAGTCCAAATAAGGGAATCTGTGGGAAATGAAAGTAATATAATACAAAAAGGGTTTTGAGGAGAAACATGTCAGATCTTAAAAACTCAATATATTTGTTCAAACACAAAAGAGAATGTCTGGAAAAACTTCTATCAAGCTTGAACTATCAGAATAAAGCTTGTTTGAAACAAACTGGGAAAAAAAAAATTAAATTCCCTGAGCCAGATAGTACTAAAGTAAGAATTCCAGAAACATTAAAATACAAAATTGCTGAATTATGTACAGTAGTATGGAGTTTAGTGTTAAAGTCAGCTATGGCACCAGAACAATGGAAGGTCACAAGTGTAGCATAATTCTTTAAAAAGGAACTGTTTAAGTGAAACTGCCTGTGAACAGTCGCATGATAAAATATACTATGATAAAATAGTAGGTGCTTCTTTGTTAATTTCATTTGTTTTCCTTTCTTAGTAAGTTCTAGATACATAGATTTTAATGCCAGGAGGGTTCATGGGATCATCTAGTCTGACATTCTGTATGATAAAAGCATAAAACATCTCAATTGTTACAGTTACTTAGAGGTCTTTCTCTCTCTCTCTCTTTTTTTTGTTGTTGTTAGAAAAATCTTACATTGTTGGTTTTGAAGTAATATTAACAATAGTCACATACAGTTCTTGACAATTTGTTCCAATGGTCAAACATCCTTGCTTCTTTCTGTGTTTGTGGTTATTGCTGTGTGGTACAAAGTGGAAAAGTGTATTTAGGCATTGAATTTATTCACTTTTAATTGCCACTCTGGAGGCACCAATCACTCTGCACTGACTCCAAGAAATTCAGGCTTCTTATTTTGATGCACTGAACTGCACATAAGGACAGTGCCAGAACTACCCTGGAGCAACTAGCTGGGATAAATCCTTTCTCCCAGAAGATGGAATCTGTGCAACTGTATCTTTACACCACTAGATTTTGTGGGATCTTTACCTGTCAGATGAAAGCGTCCTGCATTCTCACAGTTACCGTTGTGATCCAATCACTCCTTTTTGTTTTGATAAATTGGGAAAGTTAAGATCTGGTATCTTACACTCTAAGGCATGTTTTTTCAATAATTTGTTTAACCCTGTGATCCTTTTACATACTGTCTGCCATATTTCTATCTCCTTTTTCAGCTATGAATATTACAATTGAACTACCCATATGTTCTATGAAACATTTTTGGGCATAGAGTGCCAATCAGTCATCAGTTGAGCATATCCCTTAAGTTTTTTTCGTAGTCTTTGTTATTGAGAGTAGTGTCTGCTAAACGTGTACAAAGAATTTGCAGTTCACTGTTCTTACATTTTTTTCTGCTCATCTATTTTTAGTGTATATGGTCTGCATGTGTTCAGTTTACCAAATTTACTGTTTATCCAACCACTGTTTATCAGTGTCTTGTCTTCATAATTTACAATTCACACAAAATTTGTTATCTGCTTGAGTTACATAATTCAACACCAATTCAGCACATCAGAGCATCTGTTTTCCTTTATTCTTGTATCTGACAATAGCTGCTTTTACTGTAGGGATTGCACACAATATCCTCCCCTCATCTTCTTTCTCTTTCAAACTGTTTTACTCTATTCAGCTTCTCAGATGAAAATTTTCACTTACCAACTTAATAAAAACAAGATGGTGCTTAATAAAAACAAGATGGTGCTTAATAAAAACAAGATGGTGCTAGTATTTAAGAATCATTTGTTGACTAGAAACACTAGAGTCTAAATCTGAATATTCCTTAACAATAAAAAATATTTTAAAATCACAATCTAAAAATCTAATAATAAATGTTTACTGAAACTTTCAAATCTTCTTATCTTTGAGATAAGTTTTTCTTCTGACAAAGATAACCATTCCCTTCAACACAAAAACAGAAGATCAGTATAACAACATTGTCACTGAAAGACACTTTCACTAAGAGTTGATCACATGTCCTTTTTTCTGTCTCCTCAAATTTTCAGGTTTCCTGTCCACCTTCCTCTTGTAACTGAATTATTTGAAAAGTAGCCTATGACGTCATTAACCCATGGAAAAAATACTGTTTAAAAATACCTCAAAAGGAAATCCTTTTAAAAACAGAGGAATGGTTGTACTTGGTTGGGCCAAAAGTCCACTGTCCTGCTCCTGGTAGGGTCCATAAGTAGGTGCTAAGAAGAGTTTAAAAAAAGAGAAGTGAATATTATACTTTTCCTCTAATACTCTCTTTATCTCTAACAATAAGGGGATTCATGAGCCAGGTGTTTTTCTTGTCCCTATGCAGAATCATGTATCTTCATGTTATTTCCAGAAGATATTTTGTTCTTAAAAACATTCAGAGATGAAGTCTTTACAGGTTCCCCTCAGCAATCTTCTCCATTACTTCACTGTCTTCCTAATGCTTTTCTTTGGATTCTTTCCAAGTAATCGACAATTCTCCTGACATATGATGTTCCAACATGTATCAGTATCTGTACTGTTTAGGTACTATGAGTAGAATTGATATTGCTAGGTGTAAAATGACACATGTAGGGAGGTCAGGAAGACATATATTTTTCCTGGAAAAATAAAACAAACAAACAAACAAACAACAACAAAAACATTTAACTATTTCTAGCTGCTATGGGATGGAATTAGCAAAAATTCCATTACTTACCTAAATAGATGTTTTTGAGTTATAGGAGTGAAGTTAGTCTTCATCCAAACCAGAAACACTGATTTATTAGGTTACAGCTATGACAGTAAGAACATAAGAATAACCCTGCTGATTGAAACCAAGGACCCATTTCACCAACTATCCTCTACTTGAGAGGGACCACAGATAGACCAGAAAGATACAAACAGGTCAAGCACATGTTAATACTTTCCCAGATTCTGAACTATTTCAACTGAGGGCATTTTCTGAGCCTGTTCATTCACAGAACCATAGAATGGTTTGGATTGGAAGGGATCTTAAAGACTATCTAATTCCAACCCCCCTGCAATGAGCAAGGACAACTCCCTCCAGACCAGGTTGCTCAAAGCCCCATCCAGCCTGGCTGTGAACACTTCCAGGGATGGGGTATCCACAGCTTCTCTGGGGAACCTGTTCCAGTTCCTCACCACCCTCACAGTGAGGAATTTCTTCCTTATATCTAATCTAAATCTACCCTTTTTCAGTTTAAAACCATTACTCCTTGTCCTATCACTACACTCCCTGAAAAAGAGTCCCTCCCAAGCTTTCCTGTAGGCCCCATTCAGGTACTGGAAAGCCACTGTATGGTCTCCCCAGTCTCCTCTAGACTAAACAACCCCAATTCCCTCATCCTGTCCATAGGAGAGGTGCTCCAGCCCTTTGATCATCCTCATTGCCCTCCTCTGGACTCATTCAAATAGGTCCATGTCCCTTTTGTGCTGGGGGCCCACAGCTGAAGGCAGTATTGCAGGTGGGAACACATGAGAGCAGAGTAAAGGGGGAGGATCAGGCCATGCTGCTTTTGATGCAGCCCAGGATATGGTTGGCTTTCTAGGCTGCAAGCACACATTGTCAGCTCATGTTGAGCTTCTCATCAACCAACACCCCCAGGTCCTTCTCCTCACAGCTGCTCTCAATCCATTCTCTGCCCAGCCTGCATCTGTGCTTGGATTGCCCTGACCCAGATGCAGAACTCTGCACTTGGCCTTGTTGAACTTCATGAGGTTCACACAGGCCCACCTCTCAAGCCTGTCAAGCGATGGCATCCCTTACGTCCACCACTACACCGCCTCAACTGCACCGCCATTTTTTGCCTATTCATTGATTCTCAGTAGATCTCTCTTTCAACTGCATGTCCAATTTCACCTGGTGCCCATAATGTCTTTTGACAAGGAATTTCACAGGTCTACTTCCTATTGTATGATGAAAGATTTCTCTTTGGTTTTGTTGTTGTTTTTGTTTGTTTGTTTTTCCTAACTTTCTCAACTTGGTTTTCTTTGGCTTCATACATATGGCATTTTGTTCTTGTTTCTGAAGGTATTCAAAGTGCAGGCAAACCCTGCATTTCTACAGTGGCATAAGTATTTTCTCTATCCCTTTCCCAGTATTTCCTAATATTTGATTTGGTATTTCTGACTGTTCCTAAGCACTGAATCCATGTTTTCGTGGATCTAGCATAATGCCAAAACCTGTTCTGGAGTGAAAATGGTGAGCTCTGAACGTGTCATTTTTTATATATGCAACAGAAGAATTAAATTTCTCCAGTTACATCTACTGGCACCAAGTTTCATTTACCCTTTTATTTTCCGACCACTCAGTCCTATAAAAGCCTTCTGAAATTCCTCACAGTCAGCTCTTAGCATTACTACCATAACTTTCTAGCATGAGTAAACATAGTTACCTTGCTGTTTGCTCCCTTTTCTAGGTCATTTATGAATGTATCAAACAGCATAAGCCTTTATGCAAGATCCTTGTGGAACTTCATTCACTCTTATCCTTTGTTTTCTATTTTAACTAATAAGTTATTTGCAGCATGTTTATCCAAACTGTCACAATCTTGGAAATGAACTAGATTTTTTTTCTCCAAGGGGAGAACTAACTTTTCATTGTATACTAAAGTGTCTCCCTCATGAGGAGATAAATACATAAACTTGTTTTTGATATGTAAAATCCTGACATAAACATTTATGCATGATAAGAGTAACAGTTAAAGCTATTTCTTAAGGAAGATCTAAGTGAAAATAACAAAAATATATATATTTCTTTAGGAATTACTGAATATTCTCTCTTTGATTTGCCTCAAACCCTGAATCTGTTTAGCTGTATAGTATCAGCCTTATCACATAATTGCAATACCATGTTTGCCATCTTTGGCTCTTCATCTAAGATTTTAATTTTGTGGATCAAACCCCTGTAACTGTAGGCATTGTACAAGGACAGGACGTAGATGGTTCCTGGCTTTGAAAATAATGGAGGACTACAGACAGATATAGACAAACATTGGGGTGAGGAGGTATGGCATCTGTAAGACAGTAGAAAGCTGTATATTTACATATATAATATATGCAGATTTCTAGAAAAGTTTTTTTTTCCTTTCCCTAAGGTAAGGCTCTGGCACTACTGTAATTTATAAATGGAAGTCCTATACACTAAGGTAATATGAAGCCAAAATTACTATTTGTGTTTGTTTTCAGCAGAAATTCAAGCAGTTCTGAAGTAACTTCCTGTGTAATTTTATTTCTAAAAGACCTCTGGTGAATCTTAACAGTATCATAACGAAAGTTTCTTTACATTTTCACATGGGCTTTTAATGTTTGTCATATGTATGAAAGAGTGGATTTGAGAGATCTTTCTGAATTTTGAAGTATTTCTGGCTGTTTATAAAGGCCTCTAAGATTTTTAAAGCCTGTTTCCTTTCTATACATATGATCTCAGCACAGAGTGGCTTTCTTTGTCTCACAAAGCCACATGTTACTTCTTTTGTTCATATGGAATTGCAGGAAGTTTCTTTACATTTGAAATTTAAAGAAAATTATTAACTAAAGCATGCTGTTCTATAATCCCTGTTCAACTGGTCAGATTCCAATCAAATTTGCTCCTTATTCCCAAATAAACCTGCAAAGATTTCTTTAAAGCTGGTCTTTGTTGGAAATACAACCCACCGTAGCATTGTCACAGTCTAGGGGGATGGCTTCTGTACTGTAACTACTTTTTAATCCATATGTCTGACTCATAGGGAAATCAAGAAAATGAACATGAAAATGAACATTTAACGAAATGAAAGCTGAAAAAATCTGTAGTATATAAAAGTGGTGAGAACGAAGGGCTAAGTAGGAAAAGAATACTTAATTCTGGTGGAGAAGATGAACATTTTCTTGTGGATCTGTAGTAAAAAACTAATGCTGTGGCACAGAGTTATGATTTTGCACTCCATATAGACACATATGTTCAAAATTATACTGGGAACAAACGTTTTGTTGTGAGCTACACAAATTTCAGAGTTGTCATCAGGATTGTCTCAGCCTTGGTTGCATCTATGGATTCACGTTCAGGTATGATAAAATATTGTAATGGAGATAGCCTTTGAAGACATCCTTGAATGATGTTTTCTTTGTAACTGAATTTACCAATAAAGGAATAAAAACATTTCTTCATAGCTGTGTTAAGCTTTAGGCTTTCATTTTTTAGCCTTTGTTCACTCTCTTTTTGACAGACACTTCCCCTTTTCCCACTTTGCATCTTGCCCTTGTCAAGGAAGGGAGAGGAATTTCGCCATTGCAGAGAAGTTCGGCAAGAAAAATTTATTTTGTATAGTTCTAGTTCGTATTACCGTTCGTGGAAACTCTGTAATTAGATGGCTAAAGACAAAACTGCATTTTTTAACACAGTCTTTTTCACTGTTTTGGTGGGCATTTCCTTTCTGACAAAGGGGTCTGAGTTGAAAGCAGCTTACGTCATTACCTCCTGTGGGACAAGTGTGTGTACTGAGTCTTTGGAGTGTCCTGGAGCAGAGAAATTTAAGAATTATTGTACTGGGGAGCTTTTTGATGTCATTGTGAGGCCACTCTTTATTACCTTTGAAAGCTCATCGTGAACATGGAAGATTCGTGATGGCCGAAAAAGGCAAACATCACACACACCTTCCGTTAAGGCAAAACGGAGGATCTGGGGAAACACAGAGTTGGTGGCTCCTATGGAGTAATTTTTGTATGGAAGCCATTCTGTACTTTGGAACATCCTTTTTCAAGTGCTATATATGCTGCCTTTCCAGTTAGGATCCATACAGTGGCAAAACAATTTTATCTGTTTTGTTCTTTATTTCTGCTGTGGTAATTCCTAACATTCAGATTGCCTTTTTGACCTCTGCGGAGCAGCTGGCAGCAATTACAGGCACTTAGTGGTCCTCTGATTAGAAACAATAGTAGCCAGCAATTACAGCCTGTTCTTGCTCTCTTTCCTCTAGGAAGTGAACCTCTTCTGGCTGCTGTTTTCTGAAATTTCACAATCCCATTTGAACTTTCTTTGTAGCCATTAATAGACTCTTAGCTTGATAATTTAGAAATGCATTCAGAGTGTGCGCTCCATCCTGCACAGGTGGAGCAAGGCAATGGGCCCTTTGAGCAGTGGCCAGCAGAGGGGTCCGTATTGCCAGGTAGAGCCTCTCCAGCTTCAGTTGGCCTCAACAGGTCACCCTGGTCTTTAAAGAACGCTTGGGTGCGAGCTGAGGCTGTGAAGAGCTTTACAGCAGATCATAGTGAGCATATGCCAGTATTTTTATGAAACTGTTATTCTTATTAGTAGTTGTCAGAAATAAATCTAAGAACGAAATATTCTTCCACCTATGGGACTCTGTCTTAGATATCAGGGATAAGAGGTAACACCAGGGGAGAAATCTGCACTATTTCTGTAGTAGAAGATTGAGGTCTTCAATAGTCTTAAAACCATCATTTTTTATTCTTTTTTTTGCCATTACGCTGAAGACATTAGTAAAGAAATCTAGGGATTTTCATTAAATTAACGATTTTCATTAAGTGGCGATAGTAATTGCTGTATATATTGCCACATTAGTTTTTATTTCAAAACAAACTCAGAAGAATTCCTTAAAAATAATCTATGATGCTTTCTGTAGATCCAGGCAGATCACATGCTTCCTTGAAATCAAGAGAGAACTGGTCTGATTTTAGCATGTGTCAACAGCTCATTATCATATAGAGATTTAAATTGCAACAAATTCACTATAGGTGCTTTCACTGGGTTTACTTCAGTTAGGAGCACTGGATTTTGTGGAATCCTGATTATCATTGCTTCTCATTAGCTTGGGTAGGGTACTGGGGCCCTGGCTGGATTACAGAATCTTCAGTAGAATAAAATCTCTTGACAAAAGATGGGCTTTTTGCAGATATGACCACTTTTTATTTCTCAAGTAAAACAAGGTATTTTTTGTACTCTAAAATTTTGGTTACCAATTAAGATGCATATAAGTGTGGCTGATAGGCTGCTATGCTATTTGCAGCTTTACAACTTAATTTGTTAGATTTTTTTTGTGACTCTTTAACGTTTATCCTGTCAACATGAGGATGTGCAAGGGCTGACTCCAGCAGAACACAAAAGCACATGTTTAAAGTTAAGATTTTGAGGAACTGAGATTGTGCTACATACTTCTCATCCCTATTTTGGTAAATCAGCATTTGACAGTAGTCTATCTGTAGTACATGTGAAATTTTTCCATAATAGTTGTTGATGAAGGCAGGTCATTTATATTTCCCTAAACCACTTCCTGACAATGTCCAGTTTTCAAAATATAATCGCCTTTTTTAGACTATTTTGAGGTTCTGTAAACCCTTGTTATGGAAAATAACAAACATCTCTTGATTTTGCAGATATATAAAACATCTGCACAAATCAGATTTGTGAAAAGTTGCTTTCTTAACTGATACCAACAGAAAATATATATACTATTCTTAGCTTTTTACAAAATGCTTCGTAAACAGCTCCTTAACAGTTACAGCATTTGGTAATCTTCAAGCTTTTTCTTTCCTTTTACAGTTATATCAATAAACTCTGTTTCTCAGTTCAGAAGAAGGCTGTTGTGTGTTTCTGAAGTGGAATGGGTTGGAAATTTAAAGTCAAAAGAAAACAACATAATGAAAACTGACTGCAGCAGCAATTCAAGATTCAGTGAACTGTAACACTTATTAAATGACTCTTGAAATACTCTCCTAAGATAGAGTTTTTAAATTGTAGTGAAAAAAAATTCTTTGCTACTGAGATGATCACAAGTAATTATCTTCATAGACACTGAAAAGACAAACATAAGTTTCTACTGCAATATCACCATTGGCTGACCTCATTGTCCATGAGGTCAGTTCCCTTCTTACCGTTCTTACCATAGATTTCTTAAAGCCTGAGTGCAGGAGTAGTCCATGAGACGACACAGTGCAACCATAGGGGTGGAGGGAGTAGATTCAAAGTTCAGGAGACAGTAAAAGGGAAGAAAGAACCATCAGACCTTGTACTCGTCCTAGGGAAAAAAATAATATTCAGGACTTGTATGTAAGGTGGAGTTCTTCAGTAGTCTGTTGTGAATGGAAATGATCAAGCGTAAATAAAAAGTGAGAGACTCTGGGGTAAAATCTAGTGTATGTAATAAACAATACTTTAAACTAGGTGCTACATATTTTGCACAGTTTTCTTCCCAGGGCAGATCTGGGAAATCTAGTGCAGTACAAATGTTGAATTAATCTAATAAATATCAGAATTAATTAAGTGAACAGTTTAATATTTGTAGTTAGTCAAATATTTCTATTTGCATTACAACGTGTATTTTCTAATGGGGCAGTATTTGGTGAATTTTCATGCTTGAGTAGATGAAGGTGCTTGAAAAACAAGTTTTGTTTGGTTTGAGGGTTTCAGACATGCAAAATTTTAAAATACTAAAAACTAATTCTGGGTTGTTTTATCATGCAGACCAATCATTCAAGTTACCTGTAAGAATAATGGGAAGGAGAGAGTGTACATCCCTAAGGTTATCTGATCAATGACTTGTCAATTGGGATGCTAAGGCAAAGGGAAGTGATAAACAAAACATACAGAGATGCAGACCTGACAGGAATGACAAGAACAACAAAATAATGACAAGAAACCAGGCTGGGCAGTCACACTAATTGATGAGCTATCAAGAAACTGCAGGCATCACTTCAAAGAGGGGCCAACCTGGACTTGATAACTGATAAGCATGCAAACCCGGGGGTCCTGCATATTGAGGGTGGGAATTGGTGGAACCATGCAAACAGATCGGGCAATGTGCAAGGGAAGGGGGTTGGGTGGAACAAAGGAGGAAAAGACAAAAAGGGGTGTACGGTTAAGGTGTAAAATGGGGCTGGTCAGTATGTTTGCCTGACCAAGCCTAGTGCCTGATCACTGCAATTTGCCCTATCTACTTAGTAAATCCGCATGATATTATCTATTAAGTTCTATTTGATTTTGCTGAAAAATAACAACTATGTAGAATATGAAGGTCATATTTATATATGGTACAGACATTAACGACAAGTCAGTATGGATAAAATGACAAGAGGGGAAGGAAGACAGCAAATAAAAGGTTTACTTACCATGCTTAGTTTTGCCTCTATCAGGGTGCTGGAAAGCCAAAAGGGGAGAAAGAAGAAAACTCTCACAAGCAATCATTACCTTGTGTCTGTTTTGAAATATTCAACATCTACCACCTGTACATTTCATAGGATTAAGGAAGCCTGTGCTGGGATGAGGGTTCTTTAGCATTGAACTGTGCAAGAGCTCCCCATGCCCAGTGGCTTGCACACATAAGCACAGAGGATTGGCTGTGCAGGATCAGGCCATCTCCATCTCTCCACCTTCTGCCTGCAGCTGTGACCAGTAAAGTACACCCCATGAAGAGTGTATGATACAAACATGCAGTGACACTGTCACAGAGTACTGTCCCAGCCTATAATAATTTGTGGTTCATGCACTTACTGAACCCAAGGTTTTGTATTCTCTACACCCAGATGTATTTTTCTTCCATTAATATGTTCAGTCAGTTTAGAATCTGGTATTTTTTACCATTTCTTCTGGTACTTTGTCATCTCATAAAAGGCTGAATGGAACATGTTTCATTTTTTCTATCACCCAGGTCCCTGGCCAGTGACTTAAGTGCATATTCATATGCTGGGCCTTACGAAGAACAGCTAAGAAGTGAACACCCAAATTCTCCATCTAGTTTTACCATTATATTGTAGAGGAACACGTTTTGACTACCTTAGTTAGATCTACTTGCTAATGTGCACCAGACTCCTCTTGCAGTTTCTCCCATCTATTATTCTGCACTTAAGAGTCTAGGTTCCTCATTTACCACAGTTTTCTGTATTTTTTCTTCTGGTCTGTAAACTCAGGTGATGGACATGGCTATTCATCCTGATCTGTGCTTGGTGTAGGGTACTGGAGAATGAGGGCAAGAAGTCATGGTACATGTTGTTCAAAGGAAGCATGCTCTCCTGTGTCATCTATCACCACCAGGTGATATCTATCACCAACAGGTGGTAGATATGAAGGACTCCCTTCTTCTGCCCTGTATGAACAGTCTCCTGCTTGGGAAACAAACAAACCAAAAAGACAGAAAGTGAGATACTCTTGAGAAGCTTGTGGTTAAGTACCATTGTAAACATCTTCTAAAACGAGCACTGTTTTTTTATAGATGGCTTTAGTGTAAGGCAATAGATATCTTACATATGCCTTTAAGCTATTGAGGGAACTTCAGCGCTGAGGGAGGATTCATCGGATTCATCAGCAATGAGAAGTAAAGCTTTCAAGTGATTCACCAAATAAGGCAGAGAGCATTAGAAATGTTTTCTGCTTAGATTTTCCTGTATTCTATCAGACGTAAGTCTGTAAGTCCTTCACACTCTGCCAGTATTTTGGCTACATAATGCTGTTAGTGCTACTTACCAGATGAAGAGGTGTTGTTAGAGTGATGTATACATTCTCCCCTGTTTTTTTTTTCTCTCTAACACAAGAGATTAATAAAATTGATACAGTCAAACACAAGTAGGCAGAGGCTGCAGCAGTACAAAGTTACACCCAGATTGCCTGTACCTCTCAAATGGAAAATGGCTTGATGTTTTTCCTCTGGTCCTGCTTGCTAGGTGTATCTGATATTCGCTAATCTCAATGTTTGAAAATGACCACCTGTGAGAAACAAAATACATTTCTATCAGCATTTTGAGTTTAACCTCCTTATATGCTAAACACTGACTTCTGTAAGTCATGGGCCAGTTTCTATTCTTGTGCGTGTATGCATTCAAAAGAAAACTGAGATCATCACTTGAGTTTTGCTGTAACTCCTTGGTACTAGTCTTTCTGTAACTGTATTTAGTATTTAGTGAAAAAAATCAGCTGTGCTGAAATTTTGACTTAAATGCACAAATGGAAGTGAAGAACTTCTGGCTTCTGAAATGAAACTATAGCTTTACTTAACGTTAAAGTAGAGGACTCCTAAATGGATAATCAAAAACTATAATCTGAATAGTTAGTAGTGTTTCATATATGAGCAAAGCTTTTCTCCTACTTTTTTTTATTCTTGATTTATTAGTGGAATATTTTTGTGAAATTATTTCTTATATTTATTATTATTATTGCCTTGTTTTAAGCCATCTGTAAATTGCATATTTTAATGGTTCCTATTTAAATATTTTGAAAGGTGCAGCGTAAAAAAAAAAGAAAAAATGAATGTGATACAACCAAATATACTGAGGACAATTAACATTAATTACATTGCAAGTAACACCACTTACTTAGTTGACAGATTCATTGTCTCATGCATACCTAAGGCTGCCTACTCTTATGGGTCTTAAATGATGGGACTAATTAATACTGAAATCAACAAAATATTTATTCTTAGGTAGCTCCTACCTGATGGGAGTATAGGCACCAACAACAGGAAGAATAGAGTTCCTTGGTGCATTATCAGGCAGGACACTAGATTAACTGTCATAGAAGAGCAAAACAGAAATAATAAATCAGTGCTTAGTAGTACTCCGAATGTAGTGCTTTAAAGAGATATGATATTATATACTAGATGTGTGGGTAATGCTCTGTGCATTGGTACTGTAAAGTCATTAAAATGAAGCAAATATGCTTAATTTTGAATAATTCACAGTCCTTGTACCTGTATTTCTATCAGTCAGAAACAGGGTTGTTCCTATGCAGATATAAAATATTCTAAAGTCTATCCATATGGTCTTACATTAAAAAACAAACAAAAAACAACAAACAACATTAATACTAACACTAATTCTTTTGCTTACCAGTTGTTCAGGTAGAAAGAGTCTTTCGGGACATAGATTCTTTCAGGAACATGCAGGGTAAACTTTTGGTGTAAATATCAAAGCAGAAAGAAAATTTTAAAACTTCAACTGACGGTCTGACCTGTGAAACTAGGAAATGCAAACTAATGTCAACCTACAAAATTTAAAATGTTTTATTCAAACATTTTCTTGCCATTTTTAAAACAACTTATTTACTAAAAATGTGGTTTGTATGCTTCTGCATCTTTGCAAATCTGGATGGCAAGTTTATAATGAAAATGACCTCAGACTTTGGGTTCTTCTTTTTGAAAGATTTTATGGAATACAGTCTGAAGATTTTTTCCAGATTTAGTATTTATTGAAGCTTTCAATCTGAAGGAGAACATAAAAGTAGAAATAAATGGAAGTACTCAGGAGCAATTTTTCATTAAATGAGATTGAACATTCTCGTGTGTGTTGTCTTTGCCTTAATATAGAAAGGAAATTAAACGAGCTATTAAATGTGAGCACTTATAGTTACTTTTTTTTCTTTCTCGCATGGAAAAATAATGTATATTTTGCCAGTAAAGTTTTTTCCTTCATTCGGAAAAAACTTACTTTCTTAATGAAGACCCTGTGGATGTCTAGATACTGGACTCACTTGCCAATTTGCAAATTGGAACGTTCAGGTTTAAAAACAATTTCTAATACACGCAAGACAGGAAGAATCACAGACAATTAACATAACGAATTCCCAACTATTTATCACATGCTCACACTGTATGTTAAGGTTGGTACCAGAAACTGGCAGGTTGTCTGTCTGGAAGCCCTGACCTGTCTTCTGTTTTTTTTTTGCTGAGTTTTAAGTTGCTTATAACTAGCTTTGGTGTATCAGTCCGCAGGTTCTTCAGCAAGAACTGGAGCTTTGCAGATGATTGTACAAAAAGGCTAGCCTAAAAGTTTGCCCCTAGCTCCAGGCCTATTGCATTGACTCTATTTCATGGTCTGCATAAACATTGACTCTGAACTCAGTCAGCAATCTGTTTACACAGCAAGTAGTTGAAGAATGGCAGCTAGCATACACCAAATACTTTGTCACTATATGCTATATATGCTATTACTTAGTGTATTGTTTATGTAGTAGGTGTATTACATGAACTTGGATTCTTTTATCTTTGTTGATCTAATACTGTTTCATCTCACAACTAAGTTCTTGTCATGAAATGTGCCATTTTTGATCTTCTGCCTAAGATTTCTCTCTGTCTTTATACTTCATTGTCTTTTTACTTCACTGTCTCTATTTCCTTTATGATTCATTCTGCATCACCTATGGTTTATCGTTATATTTGCAGAATGTTGGTATATCTTTAAACGTTAGCAAATAAATAGGAAGAAATATGTTGCTACCACTTTCAACCTATAAAATAAATTTATGAGCTGTTCAATCAAAATATAGTATTCAAAGCTAATGGTCTTCATTGTGCTGTACTTGAGATATTAGAAGCCTTATCTAGGAAGCTGTAAATGCAGAGCCATTTCAGAGTACAGCAACTTTTATAGCAATTAATTCATATATTATCCAGAATTTCCACGTTTACTGATGGGATATGTAAATTTCAGGTATGTCAATAAAAGATTAACATGAATTCTCTTAGCCCATGATGGGTCTGACTCAGTTCATTCTGTGGCAAAGATGGAGAGGGCTGAATGTTTGGCATAAAAGCAAGAGGTCAAGAGGAGACTTACAATGGTGTTTAAATTCATGCATTCCTGGAACGTGGAATTATAGGTTAAGTGCAACTGCTGGTGGGAGGCAACTATGGTGTCGTGAGCCAGCATTTTGTAGGTGAACAGAAGACCAGAGGGATATGAGACAGGTTAAAAGTGAGCTTGGATAGCTGGAAGTGGCTTAACCTATGTTTTCCCTGACTTCTGGGTTCTAACTAACAGTCTTAGGGAGAAGCTTTAGGTCTCCTTCGTAATGCAGCCCAGGGTACTGTTAGCCCTATTTATGGGAAGAACACACTGCTGGCTCGTGCTCAACTTGGTGTCCATCAGGGTCCCCAGGTGCTTTTCTGCAATGCTGCTTTCCAGCTGGGTGGCCTCGAGTTTGTACTGCAGCCTGGGGTTGTTCCTCCAGGGGCAAGATTTTGTGCTACCCTTGCTGAAATGTATGAGGTTTCTGTCAGCCTATTTCTCCAGCCTGCTAAGATCCCTCCACTCTGTTCTACTTCAAGACTTGTTAAAATCTGTTTGGAACCAGAAATTTCTCAGTCATCATTTTCAGCGTCCTAAAGGGGCTCGAAATACAGGCAGATGTTGGATCACAACAGCAAGATCAGCAGGCTGTAGTTGTTTACAAACATCTTGTTCAGGACTGTGATAATAGGAGGAAGCAGTATTATGAAATAGAGGAGGGAGTGGTATGGGTGTCAAGGTGCTATGGGTGCAGGGGAATAGGCTAGTACACCCATAGACCAACCGATGTTCCTCTGGTTGTGGGCTCGGTGGAAGCTGGGTGCACTGAAGTCAGGAAAAACATCAACCCCTTGTTAAATAAACCTGTCTTTAGATTCTTCCTACTCGTTCATGTAACAACTCTATGGAGTAGGGGATGTATACTTAGGAATAGGCAGAGCCTTCACCTGTGATGGTAGAAGAGTATGTTTTCTTACTTTGTATTTTTACTCAAGATGGAAGTTTTAAAAATCGCTACAGATATTTTTATTTCTTGCATACAAGTTCCAGAAACTTGATAAATCTTAAAATAATATTTTATCTGTGTAAATTAAATATAATTGTTATAATCTTATGCTTCATGTTACAAAACAGAAAACATTAATGCTTGTTCATTTATGTTCTACTGAACTGTTCAAACAGCAGCTATGGGAAACATTTATCATTTGTTCTTGGTTACTCTTCAAACTGTTCATTGACTATGTATTTTGTAAGTGTATTCCCAGATGTACTGGAAAACCAAAAATGCCCTTATCCAGCAATGACATGTTGTAACTTTAAATCTAACAGACATTATATTCTCATTTTCTAAAGCACTTCCTCCTTTTTTTGTTGTTTTTGTTTGTTTTTTGTTTTGAGCAGTCAGTCTGCTAGGAATTCATTCTGTTAAGAACCTGGCTGTTGATAAGTGTCTCCCTTAAATATTGTCTGGTTTTCTGAAACCTCTGAAGATGGGTATGATACATATCTCTATTCTCACCTGAAGTGCAACTTTAACTGGGCTTGTTAAAAAATGGCAATGCACTCTGCCATCCCCACATCAGATGTTTATGGAAGAACAGTGTATTTACTACAAAGCATATAGAGAATTTTATGGAGGTAGCATCCAATTGCTCTAATCGAATTTCGGCTGGTGTAACTGAATTTCCTGCTCGGAAGCAGGGATGGGTCATCTCTGAAGAGCCTAAAATGGTTAAAAGAACACTTATACTCTTAGTATTTCATTTACTTCAATAGACAGATACGTTTGCTAGTCATGCTTTGGGTTTTTGGAAGGTCCATCATTACCACTGAATGCTGAATTCCTGGGTGAGATGATGCAGAAGGTTCTAATTTAGATTGAGAGAGGACACCAAGCAAACCACAATGCATGAAACAGGAATAACATGAAGGTGGAAACACTGAGAAAAGGGAAGATAAAAACAGAAATACTGGAGCAGAGCTGGAGTTGTGTACGACTTTTTAATGTTAAAATGTACTTAACAGGGGATATTAACCCAAATTTTTATTTCTATAGGAGGTTTATGGAGACTCATCTAAGAACAATTCCAAGTGAAGCTTTTTCCAATCTCCCCAACATCTCTAGGATGTAAGTTCTGTTTCTGATATTATTCTATTAGCTCTTCTATTAAAAATCATGTTTCTTCCCCTCCTGTAGTACTCTTGCACATTTGCTACCTCACCACTCACATTTTAGAGCTGCAGGTAATTATCCAGTTTTTTATAACCTGAACTGGCCATAGCAAGGCATGCTAGGCATTAGTGGATGAGAACTTATCTTTATTGAAATAGATGTGATAGATAAGTCTTTTTTTTTTTTTCATTCAAAAAATATGAGAAATGGTTTCATTCACAACAAATTGCATATTCTACTGCTGGTCCAGACTAAACTATTTTTTTTAGCTCCCAGCATGATTTTTAACTCATTCTATTGGAGAATCTATGGCTTTTCTAGAATAGGAATGAATTTTCAAAAAAACATTAGTATTTTTGTGATGCAATAAGGACTTCTGTTGTGTCACTTCCTTTATATGTAAACATGCAGGGATACAATCCATAAGTGGAGGCCAACAGCCTCTACACACTTGCCTCAGATCAGCTTTTGTTACAAGTTGGTACCTGCTTTTGCACAGCCCCGTTCATTGATGTCAGCAGTCTTGAGGCAAAGGTGTCCCAGGTTTATTAATTCTCGCTTGTAATCCTGTGTATGGCCAGTTGATGCACAAACTTCTCTGCCCTCTCCCAGTTCACTCCCTAGAATCATGTAATTTGGAAAGGACCTGAAGATGCCTCTTGTCCAACCACCTGCTCAAAGTTGGGCCAATTATGAGGTCCAACCGTGTTGCTCAGAGCTTTATCCAGCCTGGTGCTCAACATTATTTGTGTCCAATGTTAACTAAATAAACCACCACCGCCAGCAAGAAGCCCACATTTTTCTTATTTCAGCCTTTTATTACTAATGTAGTAATATGAGCCCTTCTTGTTATCCATGACATTCCTTGCAAGTCTCATCTCCAGCTCAGCATTGGCTGAATGGCTGAGATGGATTACTAATTAAGAATTTATGAAAATGGGGAGACCTGGAGGTTTGCCTATTTATGTTTTATAATTTTACCCAACTGTATTGAAGTAATTACTTTCTGAAATCCTTAAAAATAATTGTTCTTGAATATCTGCAGCCTAATTCGCCGTCTCAGTTTTATCAGATAGATGGTGTATTGTTTTGGTTTTGTTGGGGGATATGTTTCTCATATGACTATATGACAGTGCCATATGTAAATGTGATAAACTTTGTTCAAAACATGCTTTTATTAAATGTAAAAGGATGTCATCTCTGCTTTGGCTTTGAATAACACATAATCCATTGCTTAGAGGCCTTTCAGATTACAAAATTCTCAGATTGTAATAGTTAAAAATTTGTAAAAGTATAGGTGTTCATTTAAAGAATTAATTGAACTCTTCTCTAAAGATGCCCAATCAATGACAACCTTTGCCTATAGTGTTTGGTAGTAATATGGTAGCAGATAACCAGCAGATAATTTAGTGAAAAGGAAAGTCACATTTGCAAAGTCCTTATGGCCTTGAATGAGATAATAGGTGCTTTTCACACACCTTGAAATAATCTGTTGACATCCATGTCAGTTTATTTGGTCGGTGATTTCAAGGCTAGCTGGGAAAACTAATGTCAGTATCTTCTTCAGAATTAGTCTTCAGGGATATTAACTGAATATAGAGTTTTACCTTCCCCCTGTCCCACATTTATGTGTAGGAAAATAACTTATCATACAATCATACATACAAATAGCATGCATACAGTTGATATAGCAATAACCTACCTAAAATTATGACCTGACATGGTAGTGTTACATTCTCTCTCCTACCTTTAGATGAAACATGCCTGTTCTCGGTCTTCCTCTTGGTGCCAGGTGCTTCATGGTAGGAAGGAACCGAAAAACAAAGATGCTCCTCCAGAAGGCAGCAGGGCTGGGCTTCTGCTGTGGAATTCTTTCTGAATTACATCATCTTCTGTTGTTAATTTGTAAAAGACTGTGAAGAATAGATAGAGATTTAAATTTAACATCAATGTCCTTCTGGATTTTTCTTATAGCATGACTACTACTACAAATCATGAACTCTCACCTCCTTGTTAAAAATTTTGGGTTAAGGAATTAGTACCTATATTTTAACTACAATTCTTGCGTGTGTTTTTCTTGGCCTCTAATATACCACACACCTCATTTGGCTCTCCCAGCCCATAACTGCCATTAGTAATGAAAATTACCAGATCATTCCTTGCTTTGTAAACTCATCGAGAAAATGTTCTGAAGTTTCAATAAGATGATATAGACCATGTTTACTGTTCCAAATATACTTTGTTTTGCTATATGGTTTCTACCATACAGTTTCCACAAATAAACTTTTTTTTTTCTGAGCTGAATAAAAAATTTAGTTGGCCTCTTTATGAACCTCGTTTAAACAAGAATTTTAAAGCTACTATTCTCTTAAATTGATGTGTCTATGTACTCTTGATAGCCAGAAGTAGAGATTGTTTCCCTTTGCCACAGGAATGAAAAAGAAAACATTTCAGTGAAATGCTCAAGTGCAAAGCTAATTCCTATCAGGAATGCATCAGTGCACTCAGGTACATATGCTTCATTCTGACAATAACAACACTGAAAAGAATGTTTTATAAGGTATTCAGATGCAATAGAAATTTCTCTTTTTTTTTTCATCTTGAAGTTGAAAAATCTTGGTAGAAAGGCTTTGCCTGGTATTTCCATCCCCTTCTGACTTAGGACAGGTGGAACATACTGTACTTTTAAGGTCAAAGATAAAGAACTTTTTTCCTGGGCTCAGAGGGGCTGAAGAGGACATGGATGATACTTGGGGGTTACATTTGTGAGTATCTTATAGACACCTGCTGCATAGCTCCCCAAGCAGTTTTCTCCACAGCTTCTCCAAACAAGGCAGCAGCCCTGCACTGCACAGCTCCCTTTGTCAGTAGCCCCACATAGAGCATAACATTTCTTCTGTGCACTGTGATTCTCCATGCAATTCCTTTTTCTTTCCAAATCTCCAGTGCCTTTTCACACCCCATACGCACTGCTCCCACACTACACAGCACCTCCCCTGCTTCCCAGTGCCAGCCCCTATGCTCCTGAGACACCCCACACATCATTGAGCTGCCCTCCAGCAGCACCAGATGGGAGCTGGAGCAAGTGGCAGGCAGCAACACAGCACAGGACAGGGAGTGCTGAGGCTGGAGAAAAACAAAGGAAGGTGGAGAGACGGAGAAAGAAGAACAGTGAGGGCAGGAAGAGGCCCTCGTGGCTTCTGCCACATGCTTGTTTAAAATCCTGTGCGCTCAGGCTTTTTCTCAATGGTGATTAAAGTTATTTAACTGCAAAGAGACTTTTGCCAAAAGAGAACTTGTGCACATAGTGTTTAGGCTGTGACTGTACTCATGATGGGTGTCAGAGGCATTTTGGAATCCTGCAAGTTAAACACAGCTGGTACAGAGAGACAGTGCTGAATTACCAAATGTCTTCAAACTGGGAATTTCAGCACACTTTCCCTCTCTTTCCTGTGTAACTCCTTCTGGTTCTGATTGCTGGGATTTTTATTTCTTGCATTTAAATGTGTTTTATTATGTGTTCATTAGCCAAGGCACTGGTTAGTTCAGAAGCACTCTGAACACTTGGAAGTAAATATTTACGTACAATTAATACTTTTCAGTTTGATATTTCTTTCTCAGAGGAGATTGTATATTTGTGCATGTTTATCAAGTGTTGATCTAGGTGACACTAAAGCAAATAAAACTACGCATGTCATCACTGATACCGTCATTTAATTAATATACACAATTTTACTTGTTTACAAAGCAGGAGAGCGGAGGTCAACACGCAAAGAAAATAAGCCATTTCCTTCCCACTTTCATCCCACAGCTGTAAGATGTAAAACTGTAACTCAGCCAGCTCCAAGCCAGCCAGTGCAGTAAAAATGTGACACGCAGAGCGCTGGGAAGTCGCAGCTGCAGGCGTGAGGGAGGGGAGGAGGAAACACCACCACCACCACCCCTGCTGCTTTTCTGCCTCCTCTCATATGTGAGAAAAAGGCACTCACCTGCCTGGGGTGAGCTGACCCATTCTGACCATGGGGCACATAAAAAGTGCTCTATAATTCCCAGCCCCAGCTGATTGGCATGAGGTGATGTCTGCTCATTCTCTGGTTTTCATTTCATTTTCTGTCAAGCTGACTTATATACAGCTGTTTGCAACATAGAACAGCTTTTTATCATCATTATTTGTCATTGGTATCACCTATCTTTTGGTATGTTAAAATGTAGGCTCTGCTAAAATGGAATAATTATTTTTTCTGCTAAGACTGGAACTTCAATTTCTTGGGCAGTAGACATTTACTGCTTACAAGAAAACAAAATTAAAGCATCTCACATAAGCATCTAATTCTGCAATAATCATAGAGATACAGGCTGGAAATACATTATTGTATTCCTCTTTTTTTTTCCTTCCTTTTAGAGGATCTGAGTAGCTTTTTAAAAGTAGTATTACCATGGAAAGAGAATCCATTGGTCATGAAATCTCTACTAGTAACTCTTCCGATATCTTTTCAAACATTGCTGACTACATCTCCAAAATAAGCAATAAAAAGTAGATCTCATGTTAGAAACGTTAAAAACAGCTCAGGTAATATGTCTTTAGCTCCAGCATAGGCAGGACAAATTCCCTTGAAACAGTGAGTGGTATTCCCTAACAACCAGCAGATTACTAATAAGCTGCTCACAAAGTATTGCTTCCAATTTTTAAAAGCATTTCAAGTATTTTTGAAATATCCATTGAAAGAAGTTAAATTTCAACTTTCACAAAAGTTCAACAAAAGAATAAAAATCTGATCCATTCTGTCTTGTATTCTGTCAAATCTGTCTTGCATTTAAAAGCCCTCCTGAGTTAAAAGATCATATTTATATTTCTATTTAACGTTGTTGGATTTTTTGCTTTGTTTTTTTTACAAAACACAACACAACCCATTTAGAATAAATGCAAAATTCCAGTTAGATAGTTAAGATCTGACTCCGGGTCTTTGCAGGCCTACTAAAGAGGAGGAAACATATATAATACTCTTATTATATTTTATTCAATGTTGACATTTAAAATTAACTTCTAAGTCTCTTCTGGTCAATTTAATTTAAATTTAATATTTAAAATAATGGCAAAGTTGCTCAGGGGATGCGTAAACATGCAAAATATTAAAAACTGAGTCAGTAACTTCAATTGGAACCAGGATTATTTTTTTAAAATCTTTTAACATTACTTTTGTACACACATGATCATGTGACGTTCAATTTGAGAAAGTCACATTTTTAAAAACTTAAGTAATTTATTTTCTTTTTACTTTCTTTTAGTTAAGTAGCAAATTAAGTAAAGATAGCAGTTAAATATTTTAATATAATAAATATAATGAATATGCAAGGAATTCCAATTATTTTTAAGAATCTATAGATTAGAAATATATGAAATGTGATTAGAAAAGTAAATAAAATACAAGAATACATCATTTAAATGCTATTCCAGTATTGATCAATTTTAAAACATTTTTAAAATAAGAGATTTTTAACTGCATAATCCGAGTAGTAATGCCGACGTTACTCTGAAAATTTGCACTTGTTAGCTGTATTGCAGCTTTATTCACACTTCAAAGCCTTTAACAGAGTAGTTCCAGTATTACCATATTCCTAGTGGTGATGGAGAAACTCTGAAAGACTATTTTCTCACCACATTCAGTAGATCACCAGCAGGATAATTGCTACTCAGTCTAAACTGTTTTGTAAATTAATATTTCTTAAGCTTGTTGTTTTGTTTTGGAGCCACATTACACCTTATACCCTTTATGACATTCACTGCATGGCTAGAGCTTCTTTCTAAATTCATGTTACAGCATATTTTTTTCCTCAGCAATTAGTAAATCATTTGCCCTGATGATAGAGAAATTGTGACAGCTGTTGCAGTGATGGCCCAAGGACCATCTTCATCTTTCCTTTTTTTATTCATGGATGTAGAAAAATATGCCAATTTACCTGAGAACTAGGTCTCCTTAGAAAACACTAAGGTGATCTTGGTTCCTTAGAGAACACCAAGGTGAATACCAAGTGGGAAAACGGAAGAAATATGATTCTAAAATGTGAAATCTGAACATTTAGTGCCTATCACATTGCTGTTTTGTTTTTTAATGGTAGTATAGTATACATCTAGAACAACATCAGCTCAAATCAAAGTCCTGTTAAAAGTTCCTCTGTCAGGCAACATCAGCGCCACCTCCCATGAGGTGGATGAGAAGAGAAAGGAAAAATAAAGGGACTTGTTGGGCACTAGCCATTGCTTGCCAAGGTCAGTGACTTGTTTCTTTTTCTGTTTGCTGGTGTTTAGCTACATCTCCATAGATGAAACCCTTCAGAGTCTGGAGGCCCATTCCTTCAACAGTTTAAGTAAAGTCACTCATATGTAAGTACTGCAATTAATTAAACGTAAATAAATGAATGCAGTGGTTCAAATAAATTTGAAGGTGTGTGGAGTAACATACATGTTGATTTATGAGTTGTCATTCTCTTCTCTGTAGCTAAATATTCCTTTTCTCATTTTCTTTCTCCATATTGTGGAGTCGGTCTGTTTTTTCCCTTGTGCTTTCTTTAGTTCCCTTGCTTTTCCATATCCTCCTAAGTGTAAGAAATTTAGTGAAAAATACGTGGGACTGCACTGCGAGCTCTGGCTTGATGGCAAGTTTATTTAAACTGGCAGCTAAGAATTGATTCTGTCAAGTTACTAAACATAAGTGTAAAACAGTAACATAAGCATAAGAAGTAAGGCCATAGCACAGAGCAAAATGGCACTAGCAAGAGACATGAAGAGTAACAAGTAATCATTCTGGAAGCGCACTAACAATATAACAGGGTATTTGTCTGTTTATTAAATGGAATGGGGAATGTTATGGGTAAAGGTTTCTGACAAGTTTTTATACTTTTTGTTCTTATCAGTCCTCACCAAAAAAAATCTACCATAACTGCAACTAATATCAAGGACAAAGGGAAGAGATACCAACTTAATGTTCTTTAACCTCTTCTTTCCTTATTCTTACTTATTATTTTCAGATTGTGGCAAACAAACCTAACATTAGGATGTTTAAAGTCCTGTATGAAACAAAGTCAGCTGTCTTTGAGAACTTGCAGAGGATGAGTGAGATACCAGAAAAGAAAGGCAAAACCTGGGTCTGTCTTTTAAAAGAAGCTGTGATGAAAGCAGATTAACTTCAATTCCTGAAAAAAATCTGGAACCAGTAATCAAACTAATTGTGTATAAACACAAAGGATACTATAAAATGAAATTACAGCTACATGGATTTAAGGACAAATCAGATCAGGCTATCTAATTTCCTTCTGCAACAGGAAGAAGGTGTCAAAATTACAGTACTATGGCTTTTGGCACTATATCGTATGACTCTACACTATAAAAAGGCTTGCAGAACAAGGCCTAACTGAAATAGTACTGGGGCAGATATAAAAGTAGCAGGATACCTGCACCCAGAGAATTCTTGTCATACAGCATTACCTGTCAAAATGAGAAGTTAATTTACTGAATAGGGCTTCACAGGATCCATCCTGCACCTGGTTCTCTGATCCAAGTGAGGGCAATGCAAAGTGCGTCAGTATCAAAAAGCTCAGATATGCTGCAGTTTGGCACATTTTAGAGATTTTCGTGTGCAGAGACTCCACGGGAGAGCAATGCCAGCCATTAAGGGTCCAGAAAACTTTATCTGAAAGAGTTTCATGTCCAAAACTAAAATATGACAGAGGCAGATACATCTTTTAAGCATATAAAAGGTTGCTGCAAGGGATGAAACTACTATCCGTTTTTCACACTGACAAAGCAAAACTAATAATAAAATTAGATTAAGGGGCAATCTAGGAAAAGCTTTCTTATGGTTGGCATAAATAAATACAATTGTTTTCCTAGGGAATTTGTTTTTGTCACTGGAGGCCTTAAGTCTGTAATCAGAAACTCCATAGGTCTATTTAACCTTCACTCAGAGAAAAAGATTGAACTAGGTGATCTCTCAACACTTCTCTATTTTCTATACTTCTTTTCCTTTTAATTTATACAGTATGAAACAGAAGGGTTAATAAAAATAAAGGAGATAATATAATTACTCTTACTGTAGATAAAGAGCAACTAACGCTGGAAAATGGAAGTGCCTACCCTACAAATCCCTGGCAGATTAAGTTAGGAGTAGAGTCCAGGATCCTGAGACTTAGTTTAGTCCAATAACATGTTCCTTTAATATTCCTGAATTGGTGTCACAGAAAGCTTTGGTGTTATAACAGTACTTATCTTTGGTTTGAATTTAGCCAGTCTCTTCTTCCGTAGATGGTTTTTCCAGGCCCATGTTACTCATATTCTCCCTTCCTGTTTCACAGTTGTTGTGTCTTTAGGATTTCTTGTTTAACAAAAAAGAACATTTAATGAAACACTTACTGGCATCCCATTTTATAAGTAATAAAGTATTTGGCACTACACACCTTGTGGTTCACCTTATGAGAAATTAAAGACAATAAAATACTCTTGGGCCATCTCATTTCATTGAAGAGTTCTTCCATGCAATACCCAGGGTTGTATCATATTTAAATTATATGAATATAAAGTTTTCTTAAGGATGGCTTGAGGAAAAAAGGAACTAGCTGGTTAGACAGCTACTATTATTTCCGTATTAGATTCAAAGTGAATAATGGATTAGAAATGTCTACCTCAGGATGTTAATTCATAACACAAAAAGGATTTCTTCCAAAGGGTAATGCAAGCCTTTGCATGTAAAGGACACTTCCATAAAAATGTGCATCTTGAAATGTGACTACTTTAAAGGAGTGGTAGATGGAGCTATAGTGTTTTCAGTGCCGCCTCTGGCGGATGAAGGCTCCTCTAGAAACCATCCATTGTTTACAGAACGCTTCAGCACAGAGCACCCAGCTGGCTGGCTGTAAGGCACTACATCCACACCCACTCTACGGGCCTTCTCCCCCAGAAGCCAGGTCAGAGCACAACAACAAGGTTTGAAGCCACCACATTATCGCACCCATGTCAGATCCATGGCCTGCACATGCCGTCCGTGATGCTGCAGCCTGTGCAGGAGTCAGTGGAGCTCAAGGGCACCTACACCTTCTGCACCTGTGGTACAGGCTCTGGGGAGGGCATGGCGGGGAGGAGTTTTCCTCATTTGTTATAGAGGGTAATGTAAGACCCCCTATATTTCTCACAAGGCACTACCAAAAAAAGAAAATATACATAGACAAACTATATACATATAATTATGAAAGAACCATAAATACTTCTCAAGACAAGACACCAGAACCAGAAGCTTACTCGCAAAGGCAAAACCCCAACCTCTGCAGCTAGCCCATGAAGAAGGGCTAACTGTACTACTCAAAAGCATTTATACACTTTTAAAATCTGTTTGGAGGTAAAGCATACACATTATTTAATCAGAGAATACACAAACATCTGGCAAATTAGGCAGTTGCATATAAACTGGAAAAGAAAGCCATTTATAAATTTGACTGTTTTTCTGAATTGCTTCCATAAATCCTCTGATTTGTTAACACTTATTGTTGGGTTTGATTTACTTTCCAAATAACAAGATTATTCAGGGATAAATGTATGTTGTGCTATGCATTTGTTTAATGTTCTCCACTTACATAGTTATTTTCAAAGAATTATTGCTAAAATAATACTGGATAAAGAGTAGCACAGGATATATTAAAGGAAGTTGAAGTTACTCTAACAGTTTTGAAAAGAAGTCATTTCAGAGAGGTTAGCTTTCATAGGTTCAGTTATTCATGGACTTTTCATAGAGTACAGTTTTATGTAAATAATCTTTTTACCCTAATTTAAACTTATATACACAGTTTAATTTTTAAAATATTTATTTTTCTACAGAGCTTCTTATGAGAAAAATTAGTGTTTATGGAAAGGAAGAACTAATTGCTCGGCTTGAGTCAAGTGTCATGTGAATAGGCATCCTGTGTTCGTCACCACTTCATGCCAAGCCTGCTAGCGTGCCTCACTTTTGATCTTCAGCACTCCATTTTCCTGGTCCTTGTTCCGTTCTGCTTCTGTGCCTCCATCTTGACATTGTTCCCTCCAGACCTTAGCTGCATGTATGCAGCTAGTCCGTCTTCCCCTATGAGCAATCTCTGAGCATATATCATATTTATATGAACCTAATCTGTTTGAGTGCTGAGTAACTTCTGCAAAATGAGGTACTGATCAACTGCTGTGTTTTAATGAGATGGATCTCATTTCAGTTGTAATTAATTGCAAAATTCCCACTCTTTTAAGATTAAAATCAGGGCCAAGACTTTGTATTAATTTTTCCCCAGTGATGATAAGTTGGTCTAACAATATTTTCTTATTCCTTATTTTTGTCATTACTGTTTCTAAGTATGTCTGCGAGACAAATTTAACACATTTACAAATTCAGGACTGTCTTTCCCATACCGTGACAAAACTGTATTGTAGATACAAATGTGAAAGTGTCAGATTAGCAATGTCTGTGTGTAGATATCTTACTAGTGTGCTGCAGCTTGGTAGCATCAGACTTGAGAGCTTTTCGAGCTAGGTCTTTTTTCTCAAGAAAATATTTTCACGTAAGGAACTCCAGAAAAACTCTCTTTTTCCCCTTCCCTGTGTCTCTGCTCACTCTCCTCATCTCTCCCTCACTTCTCCCCAACTCCTCCCTACTTCAAATGCTCTCTCCTCTTGAACAACCACATGAAAAGCCCTTTGAGCATATGGGAGTAGTGCCAAAGGTTATGGTTCAAGTGGCTTGCCCTTGTATATGCAGCGTCATTTAGAGAACTTGCATGGACTGCTCTCCATCTCTGCACTGGGCAAGCGCTGGGGCAGCTCCCCCAGGCCAACGCTGCACTTCTTGCAGCCAGCTCAGGGAGCCAGGTCATGGGATATCAGGCTGCAGAAAAGAAAGATGATTTTATCGAAGGGTCAGAGGCAACTGGAGAGGAAGGCTGAAGAGGGAAGAACTGGCCCTAATAGGAATCTGAATGAAGGGGACTGCTGTAAACCTGCAGCGAATTTCAGGGCACTGAAACTAGTGCTGTGTAGAAAAATCTTGTTAAAAGCTTATGTCTGGAGGTGGGGAATAGACAGGCTGAGGCAATTTTTTGGAGCTAGCGATGTGAAAGTTTGACAGGTGTGTGCAGGTGGAATGCCATGGATAGCTGCATTTGGGGGGACGGCAGCTAGGCTGCATAGGGAGAGGGAAACATGGAAGTCTATGTACAAGTCAAAGAGGCCAGGGAAGCTATAGACAAAGTAAATCTAAGTGGAGAAGGGTCTAGTTATTACAAGAAAAATAAAACAGATGATTTAAAACATTTCAGAACTGCTGACCTAGATATCCTTATCATTCATACATGTTTCAGCACAGTAGCATTATATTGAGACTGTGCTCTGATTTGCAATATCTGAGCTCTGGTCTTGAACAAACTCTGGGGTACATCAATATTGCAAAGCAAGTTTGAAAGATACGTCTGGTAAATGAATTTTAGAAGCCACATAAATATGTGAATGTTTTTGCTTTTTTAAATCCATGTAAGATGTGAAGTACCTTATTAATCTTTCTGGGATTTATTTTGCAAACTTGCAGCTCATTAAACCAAGTAATTCATCAGACTAATATTCAAGTAATGATTATTAGTTTCAGTTTTAGATTAATTTTGATTTGGAACTAAATACTTGTGTCTGTTCGTGAGCATAAGTATGTTATTTATAGGTATTTGTAAGTATTATCACAGGACCTTAAGTATGCCACTAAGTAATTTTCTTTGCACATCTGTTCCTAACACTTAAAGGTTTTTAAAGTAATTTCTTTAAAAAGCAAAACTTAAGTGCTATTCATGGACAATAAGATTTTGGTTTGATTGTGAACCTAGCACATTTTTAATTACTAGTCTGAGGGCCAGAAGTGAAGTTTAAAACTTTGTCTTTAAATCACACATAAGCCAAGTCTACATGGTTTCACATACTTTTAAGAAGTAAAACAGAAGCTGAATATTTTGTATTGTAACTTTCAGTAATTTTATAAGTGGTCCACAAATAATTCTGTTATCTTAAGGGTAGATAGCATCAGCCTTCTTTCTTATTAGCATTTCTAAGTAATTTTAGTTAGGATTGTGAAGTGAAAGATTTGTTCAGGACACCTTTCACCTCTCTGCATAAATGCTCAGCAAGGATACCTATTAAATATCTTAGTTTTTTTTTTTTTTTTATATATCTTTAAGCACTTTGTTCCCAGAAATACTCAGAATTGTTACATTGCTGCTGGGCACAGAATTTAAGCCCTGTATGCTAAGATTAAATTGTATTTATATTGTGTATCAAAGTTCAATTTCAAAAGTCGCCTAAAGTCAGCTCTCATAGGCACTTATATACCATGGAATTAGCCTACCAGACATTTTTAAGTATATACTTTGGCTGTATCTGCATTTTAGGCAGCTAAAACTACTGCTATTTTTTTCAGAGCTACTTTTAAAAGGAACCTTAAGTTTCTAAATCCGTGTGTTTCAATCTTTTCAATTCACTGATTCAGAAAAGATTACTGATAGAAGTGCAAACCCTGTCTAATGAATCTACTGATACTCAACAATCTTTTCTTAATTTTTGGAACCTTTAGAAGTAATCCTTAAACCATGAGTCTTTTGATTACAATTTGAAAATTGCTATCATATAGCATTTAGGCAACTTTGAATGTGTACTATTCATGATTGATTCACGTAGAATAAATTATGAAATCTATCTTGTGTTATCACTATCCTATTAACTGATGTGATCAGAACTATTTAATATCTTTCATCCTTTCAGAATTACTTCATAGGCTGCAATACTGATGGAGCTACAGATATCCTTTAAATCTGAGATTTTAGAGAAGATTCGTTCCAGTATTGTGATATTAATGATGTTTGAGTATGCAAAACAAGGACAGTTTCATGAATAGAACTAAATTTGAAGATCTTTCTCTTTTTCATGCATATGAAATGAGAGGCCACATATTCAGCCAGTCAAGTTCAAGAAACACATTTGACTGGATTAGAAGCAGAGAAAAATGAATTTTTTCTCCTGATTTTTTTGTAAGCTTAATATTCGCTTGGGTCAAATCACCTTTTCCCTTTTTATACCTCTCTAACCCACTTTCTCATCCATTTTGAGAAGAGACTTCTAGGCAACTGTTTGTCTAAAGTGCCCACAACAGGCCCTTTTCATCCTTTCAGACGATAAGAAACCTCTATAATACAACATGTAGGATGAAATGCAATTATAAAAATACATTATATTTCAAAGTATACTTCTTCCCTAATCCCAGCATCACCAATTCAAGGAAATGGAACAGCAAGGGCATAAACATTTCCCCATTGTTCAGTGTATATATTGATTTCCTCACTAACAGTCTTTAAGCTTTTCTCCTATTACTGTGCCAAATGTCTCATCTGGCAATTTTAAATCTTTTATTCACAGATTAACTAGTATTTCATTTTGCTCTGTTAAACAGCACTTGCCCTCTTTTGGCCTAGTTACTTAATAAAATCTGCTTGAATCTCATTGCATTATTCTGTCCTTCCAATTTTAGTACCATCTGCAGATTTTGAATTCTTACTTTCAATACCCTCCTCCAAACTGCAGAGTACTGTGAATAGCAACAAGCCAAAAACTCGCTGACTCTATGGTACTCCAACGTATTATGCATTTCCAGACTGAGTGTTGATCTGAAAACTCTTTCCCTGGAATACATTTGGTCCATAACAAAGGAATATGCAGCCAAGAAGCTCCTGACTCCAACTTTTCAAATGTAGCCAGTGATGGAAAAAACATGTCAGTTCAAGTTTATGGAGCAAATTCCACTGTTGGGAGTATGATTGCTACATAACTAATAAAATAATTTGAGAGAAGCAAGAAACTGACACTGAAGATTTCTCTTAATAACAGAAACAGTACCGTTCAAAGAAACTAACAGACATGAAGAACATTTGAATACAGTGCTATAGTAGTAGTATTATAGCTGTTAACTACATCAGTTTAACATACAAGTAGAAACTAAACCCTTGTCTCCCTACAATGTAAACACAGTAGAAAATGAAGGCTTGGAAGATGGAGAACTGTTTTCTCAGTAAAGCAGCATACATAGAAGATGAAGTCTTGGTACCTGTCTCCACATACTGATTTATCTATTGTCTTATCTTTTCCTACTTTCATTTCTCAGATAACTTGGTTATAAAGATTTTATTATGTAAGAATGATTCCAGTGGCAGAGGTGTTCTTAAAATCCAGCTTCCTGATACCCTATGTTGTCAGGACTGATCACTGCTTTGGGTTACTTGGCAGTGCTAAGGCATGCTAATTTAAATACTACTGGTTTGCACCATGTCTATGCCCACTTTTTGGACTGACCTAAGACCAGAACATCACCCACAAAACCCACACCATCATGCCACCCATTTTAACTTTCATTTTAACATTGCTGGTTTCTGTCACAATAAAGAAAGAAATGATTAATCATTAATTATCAATATAGTAATGTTCCCCCTTTCTTTACAGTGAAATTCGAAATCTTAGAAACTTGGATTACATAGATCCAGATGCCTTTAAGAACCTCCCACTGTTGAAATATCTGTAAGTACTTAGCATCTGCAAGTAGTTGGCACTTAAGCCTTACAGATAACTTTTTTTTTTTTTAACACAACAGTTTATTTGCATTTCATTTTGGAGCTAGTTGCAATGCTTTTCCATACTTATTTTAATGACAGACCACCAGCTATAATAAGGGGTTGGAACTTTACTTTTGCAAGAAAGGAAAAGGTTCACAAATTCATCAGTAATTTCGCTATTCTTGTGATCCATTAAATGTCTTCAATACACAAATTTTTGCTTGACAAAATTCCACAGCTAGTATTCTGCTAATGATAGTGCTGTCATACTACATTTGTCTAGGGAATAGTGGGAAGAGGGATACAATAGAAATTATACATCTTTTCTATTTGCTGAATATTTATATGTAGTTTTAAAGAATATCCATCAGCTACATGTGACAAGTAAGTCTATACCTGATTTCATATGACTCCTATGGTAGAAAGAAGTCTTGAGGGATTCTCTATATCGTAGTGAAGAGCAGCACAGAGTAACCAAACCACAGAATTATAAAATTATTGCACAGGAAAGAGAAAAAGATAAAGAGAATATCTTCTGTAATTTTTAGTAGTGTTCAGAAGACTCTGGAAAGGGTTGCGTGCGTGTGGTAGGGATAGCAGCAAGGAAGAAAGATTTTCCAGATTTTTGCTATATATCTGAATGCGATTAAGAAAAAGGGGGAACGTAATCAAAACTATTAAATTTCAAAGTAGTTTTAAAATTTGAGAACTATATTTTCTGAACCCTACAGAATTTCAGAAATAAGGGGAATTAACTGTATTCATGTTAGAAGACTGTTTGGAAGACAAGATTTTTTCCTTTTTAGAGGTATTTCAACAGCTCTGAGCCTCAATGAAAGACAGAGGATTTGGGGCCCAGACAATAGTCTGAAGCAGCCTTAATCTCACAAATGAGTGCGAAGTTGTATTTTTTTTTTCACCCTACTCGCTTCACAGACGACTTCCCTCTGCAGACCTACTTATCTTTTATTCTGTGTTGCCATCTTTTAGATTCTGTCATTTACCATAAATTTGGTATTCTGATTTTATTTATTTATTACTTCTTCCATCCTTGTATTTTGGACAGTTGATTATATGTGAATTGATTGACAATAAAGAAATACTGATCCTGCACTGTTGAAGGATTTAAATACACTGTATGTCTTTATTTGGTGATCCACTACATGTAATTCTTTCTCCTCTGCTTCAGTGGTATTTTTAATACTGGACTCAAAGTATTTCCTGACCTCACCAAAATCTACTCATCTGATGTGAACTTTTTACTGTAAGTATCTGTCTTCACCGTTAGAATTCTGCCATCCTCAGATCCCAAGAAAACCTACAGTAAAGGCTTACATTTTAGAGAAAAATACCAAATAAGTCTGTCAAAGTACTTTTCCTCAAGCTGTAGTTCAATGATCATTAGTATCAAATCTGGGAAATGCCAGGTCACCTAGCACTAAAAATTTGACCTGGATGAGACACACACAATTTCTCTTAAGTTACAGAAAGTACATGATATGCAGTTTCTATAGGTCTTTTGCTCTTATTTTGTTTTTACACTGACTGTGCAATATCTGAATTAGCCTGACATCAGAATAGCATGGGATCTGGTCTAACATTCAGCCTGCTAGCACGTAGTCAGCCTGTCAACATCCTTTAACAAATTTGTGCTGGCATGGTGAGCTTGCGGTACACATTTTTGGATACTAGCATCCACTAATGTCCCACATTATTGAATCATAACCTCAGCTGGCTATCTGTCTTCTTTCTTTTGAGCACAGACAGCTCAAGAGCAGGAGAACTGGAAAATCTTTAAGGCAATTGTTTATTGTTACATTTCTAAAAAAGCTCAGAGTTGGCCTGAACCTTAAGGAAGGTTTCACAAGAAAAAAAGTTTTAAGGAAACCTTCACATTTTCATGAAGGTTTATTTTACTCCAAATATGTTGCTTCATACAATTCATGTTTTAATACAGAAAACCCCAAAACAGAAAAGGAGTTTAAAAAAGCAAATTACCGAAGCTTGGAAATAGAGTTTCTAAGTCCATAACTCAGGAGCACCTTGGTTTCATGACAATGAGGTCAGCTCAGGCTGGCACCCGTCTGCATCCATGCGTGCAGCCCTAAGAGTACTTCTGAACATCCTAAATGTCTGTGCTACAGCAAATACCAAAAAGCCTTGGAAAATCTGGGAGGCCACAGCACAGCATGCTGTACCTTAGCTAATTTGCACTGCTTCCTCAGCTTGAGCCCATCACAGGCCTCCTTTAAGAGACTGAGTTCACCACAGGCTGTCTGAATTCACACTGCTCTTACTACACCAGTATAGTCACAGGCAAACACCCGTAAGTCTGGGGGGGGGGAGGGAAGATCTGTGCTGTACGAAACTAGTAGCAACTAACATCAGGCACAGCCACTCTTTATCCTAAGAACCTACTTGCACTGCTGAATTTTAATTATTGTATCTCAGTGCTTTTGGACATACATTACCAGGCCTCGGACTGTGGTTGATTGTTAATAAGCTGCTAACACTAGTAAGAGCCCTGGGGCTCTGCGGGAAGAGCTAGCAGTACCTCTAGCATGACAGCAATCCTACATGTAAATTCATATCCTCAGCTGATGGACTCCATTAGTCCTGACTGTAATATCCTTATTTCATAACTGCAACAAGCACACTTCTCCCTTCCCTAACATCACAGGACTCCTTCAGGGTCCATCACTTTTGCCCTGTGTGTATATGCCTATAGCACACTGAGGGGAATTGACGATGGATATCCATCACAAGCGGATGCAGCAACCTCCAGCATAGCCTCTTGTGTCCATAGACATTGATGTAATGCTGGTAGCACCAACGCACTTCACTAGCTCAGATATTCTGAACTCCTTTCTTTCTCTACTACTTCCAGTCACTTCCCTTCCCCTTACTTTTCATACTTCTGCCCATACTGTGATGGATAGCAAGTCTTCTTTCTGTTACCAAAATATCAGACAGCAGCCTGCCAGTACCAATTCAGCCAAGGCAGAAAAGCCTTTCACCCAGAAACCTCCTGCGAGCAAAGAGCCACATCTTTCCTGGAAACTATTTGGCTTCACTGTGAGAAGACACCCTTAAGAAAGGGTGCCTACCTCCTTTCTATCACTCACCTGGTTTCACAGTAGTCGGATGAGGTACAGGTCTTCTTTTAGAGTCACAGCATAAGCCTATATGAATAGATACCTTGCCTAAATGCTCTTGCCTAACCTTACTTGTACAGTCATATTTCAAGCACAACTCTGTTATCCCACTGAACAAGCAAAACAGGAAGAGTGATAATTAACTACTTTTAAGCAAGACTTCCTAGGTGGAGCCCTCTCTACTTATCTACAGTCCTCAGCTGGAAAGAATTGTCCTATTAGCAAGCTTCACCAATTTACTTGGGTTTGCTCACATAAAGCACTCCTACATCACACTAAAACACCTTAAAAACCATTTACTTTAGCTGAATTAAAGACCTCTTCTTCTGCCCACCTTTCACCCCTCTTCCTTCCTCTTCCCTGATGGCTTGAAGCAAATTGCAGAATGGCTTCTTGGAAAAAGGGAGTGCAAACCTGGCAGAGGTGGTGTATCTCCCACTGTAATCCTTAAAGGTATTTCAGAAACAAAGAGTACTGCTCTTAAAAGAACAGGCGTTCCTTTCCATTTAGAAAGCAAACCCTATTTCTTTCTCTGTGCCCTAACCTGCAATTTGAGCCCAAATTCAGGGTTGCAATCAAGCCAAGGAGGAAGAGCAGCTCAGATGAAGACTTGCAGGCTGGTAAAAGTATCTCAGTCACTACTTAGGTGTTGCAGTCTGTATATGGCAGCAGCATTCAGATGGAAGAGGCTTGACAGCTAGATGGACTAAGTAAGAAGCTATTAAAAATCAGAAGTATTATACTAGAAGGTAACTTGCAGAGACCTGATTGGTGGAATACCTCAGGTGTTGTTTCAATGCTGCTAAGTGGTGTTCCTAGTCAAGTTGGAAAGAGCCCCATGTAGGGCCACCAAGGTGATGAAGGGTCTGAAGCATTTCTCTTATGAGGAAAGGCTGAGAGAACTGGGACTGTTCAGCCCGAAGAGAAGGCTCAGGGTGTATCTTATCAATGTCTATAAGTACCTGAAGGGAGGGTGCAAGAAGACTGATCCAGGCTCTTTCTAGAGGTGCACAGTGCCAGCACAAGAGGCAGCAGGCACAAACTGGAACACAAGAGGTTCCGACTGATCAACAGAAAACATTATTGCTATGCAGGTGGCTAAGTACTGACACAGGTTGCCCTGAGAGGCTGTGGAGTCTCCCTCCTTGGAGCTCTTCAAAAGCCACCTGGACGTGGTCCTGGGCAACCTGTTTTAGGTGTCCCTGCTTGAGCAGGGGAAGGGTTGGACCAGATACCTCCAGAGGTCCCTGCCAACCTCAACCAGTCCATGATTCTGTGAATGGTCGTTGTCCCTGCTGTATTCATGGTCTGCCATTGGCAAGGTAACCCTCAGAACTGGAAATGCTGGCTGTTTTGCTGAAGAGTCTAGACCTGCAGTAAGCAAGATTTTACTTCCCAAGGATCTTCTGAGACTAGAGGTAAACCTTGTGCTACCTCCTGCTCCATAATCTGAAGCTGCTATGTTTGCCTTAGCTGTAGGCCTCTAGGATGGAAATCTGAGTTAGCTAGAGCTCTGAGTGAGATATATTTAATCTGAAGAGCTACTAGGGAGATCCTCAAATATCAAATGGGCTTCAGCTTAAGCATTATTGTATTGTGAATTAAACCCTATCCTTACTATATAGAGAGAAACAAGTAAACAAGTTCTATGAAACAGAAGTAAAAGTTCATGCAACCATTGCGTCTGTGCTTCCAACTGAGTAATTTGGCCTCATGGACACTGACAGAAGTGTCCCAACAGTGCAACTTAGAAGAGCTCAGCCCTCCCAGTGACAGCAGGGTTTAACTGAAGTGTCCTGATTGCAGATGCTTTTAGCCAAGATAGAGATTATTACTTCTTGGAATGACTCTTACACTAAGTGAAAGCAGAACTGGATATCATCACTGTTTAGAAATGCCTATCTTGAAATTGCAGGTGAATGCTTCAATGAAAAATAATCTTTTCACTTCTATCATCAAGAAAAAGAACCAACTCCTGAAGAATAGTAGGTTTCGAAGTGATATATAAGGTATAGCTGGGGAAAAAGCATTTGTTATATCAGTATTCACCTTTGTGGATCTCCTGGTTTCAGCTGGGATAATTTTCTTCCTAGTAGCCAGTATAGTGCTATGTTTTGGATTTAGGATGGAAATAATGTTGATAACACACTGATGTTTTAGTTACTGCTGACCAGTACTTGCATAGCCAAGGACATTTCTGCTTCTCACACTGCCCTGCCAGCGAGGAGGCTGGGGGTGCCCCAGCAGCTGGGAGGGGACACAGCCGATACAGCTAGCCCAGATTGACCAAAGGGAAGTCCCATATCAGATGGCATTGTGCTGAACAGTAATAAGGGGGGAGTTGGCCAGGGCAGGGGGCTGCCATTCCTCAGGGACTGGCTGGGTGTTAACTGGCTGGTAGTCAGCAATTGTGTTGTACATCACTTTCTTTTTTTTTTCTTTTTTTTTTCTTTTTTTTTTCTTTTTTTCTTTCTTTTTTTCTCTTTTTTTCTCTTTTTTTTTTTCTTTTTCTTTTTTCTTTTTCTTATTAAACCATCCTTATCTCAACAATGACATCTTGCATTTTACCTGTTTTGATTCTCTCCCCCATCCCACTGCAGGGGAGTGAGCAAACGGCTGTGTAGTGCTTAGCTGCCTGCCAGGTTAAACCACAACAGTGGCCTATAAGCAACTTAAAAGTAAACACTTGTTTAGAAAAATAAAGCAATCTGAAAAATGCCAAACCAGAATAATTTGTGATGGAAAACAGGTACTGGTGAAAACTACATGGAATGAAGATGGTTGTAGTACAATTCAGTGTTAACATATAATACGCACAGGAAAGGAACAAAATTGTTCTCATCACATGAACTATTGTTAGGACTTCTCGGCTGATGTACATTATAATCTGGCCTTAATAGATCATGTCTCATCCACAAGAATGTCATCTGACAAAAATAAAAATGTGCAGAATATTTCATTTTCCAGACTGTAATATGATTCAGGAAAAAGCAGGAAAGGGACAATCAGACACTTCTGTTTCTGCCAGCTTTTTCCTCCTCTCCATTTTAGTCATAGGTTTTGTTTTTTCTTTGTCTCTTTATCACAACAAAGTTTTGCTCTGAGGATACAATTTTCTGAAGTATTTCTTTTATTAAGGTTATTTCTTTATTAAAGTATTTCTTAAGTATTTCTTAAGAGTGGGAATTAAGTATTTAAGAAATGACAGACGGTGAAACACTCATTTGGACAAGAGTTGAGAAAATTCATTAGGTTACATCACACAGTAAATTTTTATTTCACTTGTGTTAGATGCAGTTCTGTAAAGTGAAATGCCTGTCCTGAACAACGTATTATCTGATGGCTCAGCCGAGCATGGCTAAACAGCAGGATCTCAACTCTAAAGTCATTTGGGTTGACCCAATTGACATTGCAGCATTATTTACTTTGCTAATTCTTTGGCTTTTGGGAAAGTGGATCTGTCTATGCTGTTAACCATGGGAATCACACAGGCTGGCACACCTCACTAGGACTTTAAAACCCATCTACTTCACAAGCTCACTTCCTGACTACTGGAACGCGCTTGATTCTTAATCATCCCACTTGTCACTTCTGGCCGTAGGTGTAACTAAACAATTATTCTACACCTTTATCTATTATCAAGGGAGAGAAGAATTAATAATTAGACTGTTCTGGAGAAGCTCTATTAGGCAGATGTTTGACTATGATGTTTTGTCTCCTTTTCCAGTGAAATTGCAGATAATCCTTTCATGACTTCAGTGCCTGCAAATGCTTTCCATGGGCTCTGTAATGAATCTCTAACCCTGTAAGTCCTTCCAGTTTAAGACACAAGGCAATTATTTTGTCTTGGTCTCTCAAGCATATGGTAATGTTAAAAAAATAACTTGGTTCTGCTCTCTAAGTAGTTACAGAGAACAGTAGTAACAGAGAAGAATCATACGTAGTATCCATAATCTAGTTTGCATAAATCCTCTACCGTGACAGTAATTTGAATCAAGCTGCTTTTCTTTAAACTAGCTTACTAAAGCATTCTTGCTTTTGTATGACAATGGCAAGAAATGGTTATACTGGAGAAAATCAAAGGCAAAAGCTTGTAGTTTTCCTTCTCTAAAGCTACAGCATGGTTAGAATTGTATTTAACTTTTTTGCAACCTAAGTGGCACGTACTATGAGAACTAATGGGTGGCAAGTGCCAGAAGTCCTATTTAAGAGAAAAAATGTTCAGAATTATATTTAAGAATAATAATATAAGAATTATATCTAATTCAGTTATGCAAGTCATACTCAGTGTGAGCCACAAAAAAAGGACTGAGGAGAGGGGAGAGAAAATGACTGTAATGAGTTAGGATCTCAACTAGGGAGGATAGCACTAAAAGGCAAAAGAATGAATTCTAAAGAAATTTGAAATATTCAGGCAGGTCTTATAGTAAAACAGTACAGTATATTGTATGTATTATTTCCTTAATCAGTCCTTGCAGAATTCTGTTTCCTTGTTTTTAGCTTGGGAGTGGGAAAGCTATGCCAAACCATTTTGGTCTAGTTCTGTCTTTGCTGTAAAAAGAAGTAAAAAGATAGCACACCTGCCACACGGTATTCTTAATTCAGCAAGAATGCTGCTGGGCATATGCTTGACCTTGCACTATAATTGCTACTTCTTCAAGATATTAAAATTAACTCATCCATAAATGTACTGTTGCCAAGGAAAATGATACATAAGATGACAGGTATTCAGTTATTGAACCATCCCAAAATACACTAATTTATTTTTTTTTTTGCTTGCAGCAAACTCTACAATAATGGTTTTACCAGCATCCACGGTCATGCTTTTAATGGGACAAATCTAGATGCTATGTAAGTAGCAGATCATTTTCTTCTTTCAGGGAAAAAATAAAACAACAAACAAACCACAATTAATACTGTATTCTTGCTGGAGGCTCTCAAATGCATATCTTATTCTAATTGTTTTTAAGGAGCAAAAAAAAGAATATTAATTTCAGCCAGCAATAAAAATATGGGCATTTTAATGTCTCTTGCAGTGTGCTTTGATTTGAGGTATATATATATTAATAGCTCAGAAATAAAATCACGGCAGGTAATTCCACTGTGAATTTTGTTTAACTTTCTGGCTTGAAGCTATAATAAAATAAATTATGATCAGTAAGATTTCTAAGAGTATTTCAAAGACAATTATGCTGTTTTACCTACAAGGCAGTTTATTTTAATAAGTGTAATACTGATAACGGTAGCAGCCATTTCACAGAAATCTCTTACCTGAAAAAAAAAAAAAAAAAAAAAGGTGCTGGAAGCAATAGAGAAGAAACAGTCATTTGCACTAGAAATAAGGGATGTGCATGTCCAAAACATGAAGCAACCATTCCAGCTTTCCCTTCACCTTATTGTAGTTTCTGGAAAACAACTATCTAGTGATTAAATACCCGTTTTACACCGTTCCCAAAATAACCTTCATCAATCATCAACACATAACACATCTCAAAAGATTTCAGAGGCTCCGTTCAGTTTGGCAGAGCTTACTCAGCTCCTACAGAGGCTTGACTGGAATCTGGTTGGCAATCTATCTCATGAGTTAAAGAGCTTTTTTTATAGCGAGCTCTTAAGTTAACCAGAGAGGCATGAGGATACACAAGTATTGTCAGTACTTCTTTATTTTAAATAGGACTTGAATTGTATAAAAAAATTCTGTAAGACCATTTTTCACATGGTCTGAATCTTTGCAAACCACCTTTTCTTCCTTAACAGCTAGCTGGACTTCTTGAATTTTGATAAGATTCAAGTTAAACTAAAAAAATTGGGATAGGTCTTATTTTACTAACTTTAGTTCAGTTATTGACCTTTCATATGAAAAAGGGAGTTTTTCAAGGTGACATAGCGTTTGTACTAGTGCCTACAAAAATCACAAGATGTAAAATATGGCTAAATGCATCCAGTGTCTTGACCAAATCCCTCTAAGCTGTATATGAAATGCTTAATACCTTTCTAAGTATTAGCCAATATATGAACTGTGCAGCTCTTCCACTTTGACAGTTTGTAGATGATTTTGTAGAATTTTTTCTTTTTGCTTCTCTGGTAGTGTGTAAGGGCTATTGCTTCTGGTCTTATTGGAATTTTCCTTATTATTATCAAGTGAAAATGTAGTTTTATGTGATTCAGTGGCTGAAGCATCTGCTTTATTGAATTGGGTGGAAGTAGAAAAGGAGAAAACACGTATCAGGTTCTGCAGATACTGCTTACTTTTTTTCAGAAAAAGTTTATAGGTAGTATTTTTTCAGTGAATCTTTCCAGAGACTGGTTATGATGTGCTAGTTAAAAGCATTAAAGAAAAAAAAAATATATTAAAGAATTAAAAACAGGCTTACCTTCAGGGTTTTGTCTACCAGCAGGAAAAATGGTTCATTACAACAAACGGTTTTCTCCTAATTAAATCATATGACGTTTACCTAAAGCAAAGCACTACTCCAGATTTACAAGGCAAACTACAGGGCAGAACATCAGTGATGAAGTCTTTATCTGTTTGATAAAATATATTGAAATTTCTAAACTAATTTTCTGAAGTAGTTTGATTACCATATGCCAAGATAAGGTGTAATTCTGTTGAGTGCAAGCTTGGACACTTGTTGTTTCTAACAGCAACATTAAGTTAATGCAAAAGGCAAATATTTCATTTTCTGTATTCTGACATTTCTGATTTGAACTCCTGTTTATCTAACACTGAACTGCAAAGAAAGTACCTGTTCTCCTTTGGGTCTGATGCGAGGCCCTTTGGACTAGATGTAATGAAGAGCGAAAAAGAGTAATAGAAAGAGATTTTAATGGGTTTTGAACGATGACCTCAAGGAAGAAAACAAGCAAAAAAAAAAAGGAAAACATTGGGATTTTTTTTTTTTTTGAGAAATCATTCAAAGATTCCATATACCATCCATAAATTTTAAGAAATTTGGGGTATCTCAGAGGATACCTTCTACAACGTAGCGTGTCTTTCAACCACTCTTGCAGTATTGACTTACATAATTCAAGGAGGTGAAAACAACTAACGCAGATATAGGTGTGGAGTTGTGCATAAATGATTTCCTTCATCATATTAAATAATGGTGCTACCTACTAAATCTTCTCATTCAACAAGGATTTGTGTTTTAGAGCAAGCCACAGTATATCTGTACTTGTTTTATAAAGGCAGGGAAGTAAAGGAACATGAATGAAGAGGTGAATACTTTTACTGAACAGTGTTCATCTGAAAATTGAATCCCTCGTCTAACACAACATTAAGATCCAGTTTGAACTGTGTCACTTCTGCAGACTTTCTCAAAGTGGTGCTCCTGCACCAATGTTTATTTCTGCAAGGAAGGAAAGACATTCCTTAAAAATATAGTTCCAGTGAATGGCAAAATATATTTGAGATGAGCTTTTACAGAGCTAAATTACTGAAACGGAGAGTGTGCAATCTCAAAATCTAATTACAAAAATAAACTCCAAAGGAATATATTTACCTTGGTATACGCTCCCAGGAATCATTTATAATGGTTGGCTGAGCTCAGAGTCAAGATAAGCAATGGTGCGGTAAAAGCACATGATGAATCCTTAATATTGCTAATTTACCAACACACGTCTTTTGTCTGCTCGTCGTTTCTTTAACCTTCATTTCATAAACCAACAATATTTAAACAGACTAACATGTTACATGTCCAGAACCCATTTAATGCTATAATGCTGCTCTGTAAATGCATGGCCAATGTTATTTTGTGGGTTTGGTTGTTTTTTGTTTTCCTCCCTGTTTGTTAAAATCTATGGGCTTACTTTAAAACCAGAAGCTGAAATGAAACTGTAACTTTAGTTGGTTTTAACTAAGTGATCCTTTGGAAGAAAATGTTGAAAAAACTCCCTTCTTCTCTAATCTGTTTATTCTTATTCCATCACTCCTTGTGCTGATAAATTGGTTGTAGGACTGCTGTAAACCTTGTCACTGAAATAATCTAGCTTAAAAAAAAAAACAGTAGAGAAAGCTGTGTTCAGCTATAATATGGGGGATGGCATAAATGACCTTGGACTATGAAAGAAGAGAAATAGAAGTTTTTAAAACACTTTCTGAAAAAAGAAAGGTATGTGGAACTATGTATTACTTGAAATATCTGGTCAGTACTTTTCATTCATATCCTTAACCCCCAGAGGAAAATACATTTTTAGTAAAAATATTTTGTAAAAATATCTTTGGACCTGTTGGCATTTTTCATTTTTTCATCTCAGTTGAGGAGTTTGAATATTCAGTATTTTGGTTTTCTTTTACCATCTCATGTTCTTCCCATTTGCTCTGTATCTCCAAAATGGTATCCCTAAATAGTTCCCAGAACGCTTGCAGTAATTTAACTTTTATACCTGCTCCTTTTGTTTACTTTTAAAGAACTTTTCTCATACATATATATTTCTCCTTTTTGCAGACTCTAACTGTGGTGTATTCTTTGGCTTTTTTGGGCTGACAGAGTTGCTGATTATCAGTACCTGGTGGTTGCTCTTACAAAAGACTTTAGACAGTAACATTTTGAAACAGATCCCAAGAGCCACCCAAGTTGAAATCAAGAACTGTTTTTCCTCAGGTGGACTCTCTAACTTGTTGCTTTATGAAGCATGCATTGATAACGTCTTAATACTCATATCTTTGTCATGCCCTGACATGACATTGTCCTATTTTACACAGCAGTTTAAATGCCCTATTACTGTCTCATGTCCTCCTAAGGTCTCTTGATGCTCCTCTGCATGCTACAGTCACATTGTCCTGATGGGGCGGTGGTAGTGCAGACTTGAAAAAATATATTTCCCACCTACCCCTGGAACCTGAGCCCATCAAGATTCAGTATTAGTCATTGGTTATTAGCTTATCATTAGCTTATTGATCTGATTTAAAAACAAAATGAACAAAACCCCTCCTTTTACTGATAGCACTATGAAACCATCCGCTTATCCTACTCTAGACTTCCTGTGTACTTAGCATCGTGATGTTGATGTTGATGACATCTGATTGCCTTCCACCAATTTTCCAAAACAACTGTTATTCTAATGTCCCCACTGAGGGCAGATACTCCACTTCACCCATGTGATTTGTTAGCCTTTCAACCTTTGTCTATACACATGGGTATCACTATTGTGGTTTTCTTTTCTGCACTGCATTTAAATGACATTCTATACCATTTGGCAATGCGTAAAAGCGGGATTAAAGGAACTCTTGGAAGGAGTTATGCTGGCTGTACATAAACTTTATCAAATAACTATTCACTAGAGTCTTATTTCTTTCCATTTTTAAAGAGGTACCTATCAAAATAAAAGCTTAAACAACTGAATTCAATTAGCATCAGGAAATTGTACATTCTGATGCGCCTGACTCATCTGTGTGGAAACTGGCAGCTAACACTGTAGCCCCTCCTTGGTAACACATGGTTATGACCTTTCCATAAGTCTCCACCTGGATGTTTCTATTTGTAAGTAAGACTTTTATTGCATACGTAAATTATTATATTTGAGGTTTATCACTCACTATGGTGTTCAAATGTTGGGGAAAACCTGGCTGTATAACAATGTCTAATTATTAAAGCAGACAGGTTGTATTAAGCAGGTTTTTCTGCCCTTCAAAACTACAACCTAGATGTTGAAATCTTAAATTAATTCTTAGCTCTTGCTCTGTTTTTTATTTTTGTATTAATTTGCAGACAAAATCATGAGGAAGTTTGCAAACTGAAGCAAAAGTTCAAATCAAAGGTGACTAGGCTGTCATTTACAGAATATAAAAGTCTGAGTTCTGAGAAAGCACAAACGTAAGGTGATACTATAATGCCACATATTTTTAAAGAAGCAAAGCTTATTTCAAACACCAACAGATAAGGATAAAGAATAAGCTATTTTTCTCTCTGAGAAGCAAGGCTTTAGGCATGGGCAATGTCCAATAAGTAACATGCCAGAAATTTTATCCTGGCATGGCTCCCTAAGATTTAGTGTTGTATAACCCAGCTGAAGTGCATTTACTTCTGCTCATTTCTCACTATGGTGATCAATGTAAGCTTGTATACAACAACTGTTATGGAAAATTTGCCAATGACTTCAACTAGGATGGGATTAGAATTCTTTCTTGATTTTTTTTCCAAACCAAACAACAAGTGCTTTGACTTTGTTTTTACAGCCAAACCCCAGTTCACCTATCTGAATTTGAAAGATTCTTCCAGCACAGAGGTAAAATGGTGGTCTTCTGCATTTTCTGAGTTGACTGAAATATCTCCATAGCCACCATCTCAAATGGTGTTTTTGTTACAGATGTTAGAATTAATAAAGGTTTGAGAGGGAATATACCTCTGCCACTAACTGACACAGTGGGCACAGCATCTTCATTGACACCCTCTGAAAGCAGGTGTACAACCTTCCTTTTTTTTTTTTTTGTCTTACTAGCTACATCACAAGCTAGCTTTAAGATGTTTATAATAGTTACAGTACCCAGCATCCTGACATTTACTCTCCCTCTTCACCTTTAGTATTACTGCCTGAATCAGTAATATCAAATTCTTTACCCTTTCGTGTCATTTAATTTCTATAATAGGTCTGGTCTGGGTATCTTATCATTTCTATGCCAACAGCACTCTGAAATTTTACAAAATTTCTCTTTTTAAGATAATCGTAATTATCTTGACAATTCTGAACAATGACATTCTGAACATGACAGGTGACATTCTGAACAATGTCACCTGGCTTCACGTGGGTAAGGCTGTTTCTCGCCTCCTGCTTCTCTCTTTTTCTGTTGAACACCTCATTGGCAATCTTCTCTGCTTTTATCTACCCTTTCAAACATGACCTCCATTAGGCAGTCTGTCTGCAGTCCTTGCAAGGTTTCTGTCCTTTAGCTGGACTTAGGAGGAGCAAGATTTTACCAATCATCTGCTGTCATCTTTTTCTTCATCATTTTTGCATTGCAAGACCTCCACCAGCCCTGTGCCCTTGTTGGCAATACATCAAGGGATTCCGTCACTTGTTTGGCCTGAGTGACCCACTGTTGTCCCACTCATGTCAGTAGGAGTTCCTCTTCCTGCTTATGCTGAACCTGAGCTGCCTGTAATACTGCAAAAGAGGAAACCCCTTCTGAGTATAAACAGGATAGTCACAGGTGCCTAAGACACTATGTTCCTTCAGCGCCTTTATAGCACTGATCATTTTACCATCTTTTCATCAAGGGGAATCGTACATTCCCCTTGGCAATTTTCTGTTCTCTTTAATGGATTGCACTGCACTTCTGCCCTGAAGCTCAGTCCTGCAGCTTTTCACCATCTCCACTGCTGCCTTAGTTCAAGCTTCTCTCAGAGGTCTCGACTTACCATAGTACAGAAACAAAATGCTTGGACTGTAGTGTCTCATTGCTTATGTAGTGCCCCTCGGCCAAGAGAGCTAGATGTTCGTTCATCTTTCTCCAGGGACTACTATATTTGGTAAATGACTGCCATTGTAAGACTTCAATTTCCAACTCAATTAAGTTAACAAGCACAACTAGATTTGATGCCTGCAAGCTATTTATCTTGTAAACATTGTGACAGAACTTGACTGAACTAAGTAAAAACACCATGTAGGTTTTAATCGCTAGTTGAGGGAAAGAATTATCACAGTAAGGTCCTACCTGTATCCCTACGTGTATGTGTGTGGGGTGTGTGTGTATATATGTAAATAGACACACACGCATATTTATGTATATATCACCACCTCATCTTCAGTCTCTCTTCATTGCTCAGCAAATTCCACACATTCCTGCCTACGTTTAGAAGATCTGGCTGCCTGCAGTCCTCCTGGCTAACCAGGGGGGTAATGGGATTGGCATTGAAGTTCCACCTTGTCAAGGAAATTAGCGTGCCCATGGCGTTTTGTGAAGCACTTTTTAGCTGGACAGTTGTTCCAAAACCACATTTTTGTTCTAACTCCGTGTCAAGTAAACCCAACTCACACACAAGCTGGCACCATATGCATAAAAATAATGCTTGTTTTTCCACTTCATCATGTTCTGTATCTGCTCTTTGCAGAATATCATTAAAAAGTGCTCAATGCCACACATCCACTGTGACTCCAGCAGAAAACTAGGATGCTGGTGCTTCTACTGCTCCTGAAGGTTTTTTATGCTTTCTTTTTGTACACCTGCAATTGTGGAATTACAGAAACAAAATATTTCTCCCAGGTCTTTCCACAAAAACTTCATTAACTGTTTTAGGCCATTGGAAACAAAGTCTGAGATAAATATAAAGCAATCTGGAACTTGACTGAATTACCTCCAATAGTAATTCATATATTTTTAAGCTTCTCAAACTACAGTTTCAGACCATGGTAAACAGGAATTCAGCTTAAAAATATATATATATATTTAAAAAATGTTCTAATCCATCATTTTAAAATGTAATCTAAAAACACAATTGAATTAAAAATTTATTGTTCCACTTGGGTTGTATTAATTTTTTGAGTTCTCAGTAGCACTGCATTACCTGCCTTCAATCATGCACCTTCAACTCAACACTGGGACAAGGTGGCCCTTTACGTATTATTTTTGTAAATCTGCTAGGCAAGTAAACTGAAGATCTTTAACCCATGGATAACTATTTCCAAATACCTGTGTTTTGTCTGTTTCTGCAGCTATCTGCACAAGAACAAATACCTGAAAGTTATCAATGAAGATGCATTTCTGGGAGTGCACAGCGGACCAACTCTACTGTGAGTATGAGAAAAGGAAGGAGAGAAAGCTTTAAAAATAATACAATGTCAGTTGTACTTTCTTTCCAACTGTTATCAGCAGTACAGCAGCAAGAGTGGGAATGGCATGTTTACAAAAAGATGATCAGCAGCGAAAGCTGTTCTTTAGGGAACTCATTTATTGTTAGAAATAGTGTTCCTACAGGTTTTTCTTCTGAAAGACTCTGTGCTACAGTCTGTCTCCTGACTATACAACTGGAGTACAATTGTAAAACTAAGGACTGTAGTAGCATGTATGTAAAGGAAATGGAAACAGATTTAAAAAAAGGAATTTTAGACAGAATAGAGTTACTTCTGGTGCTGCCTTTTCTTCTTTCTCACATAACTCGGCTTCCAGTCTTATTTCATAATCCTCCAAAAACTCTCCAGTAAAATTAGAAATGGCAATATGGCGTGACACAAACAACTTTAAGAACTTTAAGAAGAACCATATTGTCTGACTCCGTTCATTTAGTATTTAACATAGCATGTAGAACCAATCACGGGGAGAACTGAGGTGCCAAAACTGAGATTCCCTCCTCCACTGCAAAACCAGATGGTGCTGGCAATGCTCCTTCCATGTAAGAATCAGTTTCACTTTCTGTTCTTCAGAATGGCACCTTTACATCAGCATAATGGTGCGTGGTTTCCATAAGGAATCCTAGTAATTAGCTATAGTAATGAAAAAATACAGATGTTTTTCTCCCAGAATCTTGCTGACTTCAGAAAATCAGGCTGGCTACCAGCTACATGCAGACATTTCAGATATAACCACTTTATGCTAAGGAGAGTTGTGTACCTACTGTGCAAAGTTGCAGCAGACCTTTGATAGCGAGGTCATTATCAAATCTCTGATTCTCTCTGTTCCCTGCATCTAAATGCAGATGCATTGTGAGACCTGTGTGTGGATGGTAGCCTGTCTTCTGCTTCAGTTGTCTAAATCACTTGGCCTTGTTGGATGAAGAGGAAAATCTGGCTGAGGGCCCACCTTTCAGGGCCACATTATTCTTCCACATCACTCTCTACCACAAGGTCCACTGGAGTTGCTAGCAGGGAACAGGGTCTGAGAGAAGCTCTGGTGAGTATCAGGTTTTCCTTTCACCAGCTTGGGGAGAGGGAGAAGCACAGACCATGCACTCCTAATTCTGAAGCAGATACTCGAAATAACTAGACACTGGAGGGGCAGTCCATAACAATCAGAGTCATTCCAACAACAAATCATGCCAAAATACTCCTGTCACACAGGGATTACATTTTGTCTGCTTCACTTTCCGAGTGGCACGTAATGCATCACCAGCTACCCCCTTTCACAGCAGATCAGAAAGAGGAAGCACCAAGCCTACAGTCATGCTCATAAGGGCGCACAGGCCAACTCTTCCTCCCATCCTCTCACTCCTTTCACTCCCCTTCCCTCTGCAAAAAGGTGCTGCAGGACTACATAGGTCAATAGGGGTAACATTATGCCACAACCTTCTCACCTCAAATGTGGCAGCTCTATCTGCTAACTGGTGGGCCATGTCAGCCGGTGCTTCTCTCAAGGGAGCCTGCAAAGGGAGGAATCTAGTCCAACCCTTTTTATTTTAACTTGCAAAGTCCTTGGGATACAGGTAGGTATGAGAATAAGTAAAGGCAGTAACACACTGCACTGTGATTCTCAAAATACTGTCAAAGACAGTACTTTTTTGCTTACTTTTTTTATCCTGTCACTGAATCACCTGAGGGCTAAACTTTGGTTATGCCAAGAGTGGACAAATCCTAAGACAACAACGAGGAGGTTGTGTTTTCCGACTGGTTCCTAAAAGTTACATATTCCGGCCAAAAAGAGTACAATTGAGATCAGGAATTGAGGAGGAAAACTGCCCATTTAGGCAGAGCAAAAGAGGGTACTCTGGAATCAGAAGGCAACAGATCAGGAGGGAACACTGAAAAAGCTCACAAAGCGGCTGTTAAACTTCCTGCTCAGGGAACCTGGGTTGGTAGCTGTCTCCCAGAGAAGGCGATTGCTCCTCTGCCTCCCTGCTGGTTGGACTGCCTTCTACCTTCCAGGAAGGCTCAGGCCACCCACCCCTGAACTGAGGTGGTCATGGTAGTAGAACTAGCAGGGGCTGTGTTGGTGCTGAGTCAGCCACTATTTTCATTACTAGTTGGCTGATGAGGTCTTCTTCTTAATATTGCACATGGCAACAAAAAATCCCTTTCTTGTTTTGTACCTGACCAGAAATACATTTTTCATTTGACGTTACCTAGACACCGTATTTTCATTATGATACTACTTTGTCACATGCAATGTACAGTCTCAAAACAAGTCGCACTCTCATGCTATGTTTGAGGTCTCATACAGCTCACTGCACATCTTCCCTCTGGGACTACAGGTGGCACAAAGGGTTGAAAAGCTCCTCCTAGGAATGGGAAAAGAAAAAAAAGGGAGGTGAGAGCTTGCAGCTGCAGATATTGACTCCTGGAGTTACTGTGGGCATTTAGAGCAGCACTGTCATTGTTATGCCAGAGAGGTGTACAAGTGATGACATGCTGCAAAGGGTCGTGGGTTAATAATATACTGTATGCTGATGTATGTAAGCTACACAAACCTCTTGTGTCAGGGGCTAGAGATCACTTCCCATGATATACCACATACGCAACTGCAGAAAACTGCCTTCTCACCCTCTCTTTTTGAGACAGATTTCTCAAGTGACTTGAAAATTTTCTAATCTTCTGTAATTATTGTGCTAGCCCAGCTGTCACAGATCCTCCATCTCAGGGCATGTTTTACATCTGCAATCTTAACAGCCGGTTATCTATCTCCCATTAGAATGATAGACTATAGCCACAATACTATTTATAATTAAAGAGGGATGTGATACTACAGTGATATTATAGAATCATAGAATGGTTTGTGTTGGAAGGGACCTTAAAGATCATCTAGTTCCAACCCCATGCGCAGGGATACCTCCCACTAGATCAGGTTGCTCAAAGCCCCATCCAGCCTGGTCTTGAACACTTCCAGGGATGAGGCATTCACAGCTTCTCTGGGCAACTTGTTCCAGTGCCTCATCACCCTCTGAGTGAAGAATTTCTTCCTTATATCTAATCTAAACCTACCCTCTTTTACTTTAAAGCTGTTGCTTCTTGTCCTATCACTACACTCCCTGATTACAGAGAGAGGTATTATTCTCAAAGGCAGAAGGTATAAGATAGCATACAACCATCAGTATATCAACAGTGATTAAAAAAAGAGTATTTCGCATCACAATCTTTTGATTTACTAGTACTAAGCTAAAGATCTTATGAAAAGTGCAACAGAGTATTAATTTTTAATTTAATTTTAATGGAATTGTAGTAGCAATTTTAGAGACTTCTATTATCTGTGAATAACCAGGAATTATTCTGCATGTGTTATGCAGGAAGAGTTTGTTATAAAGCAGATATCTTCCAAAACCAATTTACAGCAGAATCCTTCCACCTCCACAGATCTCTTATTTGATATTCAGAAACTACTTAAAGTAGTTTCTTTAAGTAGTTTCTTAAGTAGTTAAAGTTTCTGTAACTCCCACTTATGCGCTTCCTTAAGAAGGCTGAAGTCAAAATGGATGAGAACTGAGTGAAACACTGCGATTTATCATTGTGTCATATTGAGGGCCAGTAACATGTCCCACGGGGGACAGAAATGTGCTTGCAATCAGCACTTTATTACACAACCCCGCTGTACCATCAAGACTAACGTTAGTGAGTTAATTATAGAGAGATGAGAGATTTGTTAACTTGCATAATAGCCTCAGAAGTCTGACCAATATGGCTGTTCCATATGCCACTTGGGTAGTGTAAATGACTTGGCTTACTTTAATAAATAAATTAAGTCATTTTTGGTTCAGGCATCTCGCTGTTGTTAGCTTCGTTAGCTGGCATGGGAATTTGTGGACACTGGATCTTCCTCAAGAAAAAAGTTCCACTTAAATACTCTTTCCTCTTGAAAAATACCTCCATGGAAAATGATTGCCAGAAGATAAATATTCCTTTTCCTGGGGCAATGAAGGGCATTGCCTACAATGGTAGCAGTATTAGAAATAAAAAATGGGAGCATCTGTGGAGCTCAAAAATGAGATTGTCTTTCTGCCTTGCCTCCCTACCAAGCTGTCAGAACTCATCATCTCTGGAGTGTCTTTTATACACTCCTGAAGTGAGAGAATTTGTGGTTGATGGAACGAATATCTGTGCCACAGATCTACTGTTTACTGCTTTTTTTCCTGATCAGGATTTCAACAGCAACAGCAACTTAAAAGATCAAAATAATTACCTTGGATCTACCCTAATAGGGAAATTTTCTTCCATTTTAACTTTAAAGAAAGCCAATGGAAAATCTTTAGCCACAAAGAATTATCTTTGTTTAGATATGTTACATGAGTTTGGGCATGCTCTCAGACCCCCCTAGTTAGGAGGTATATTTAAGTAGATATTAAAATTTAGGTACTTTTTTCACGTATTTGCAGTTTGCAGAAGCAGAGGAAGTGAGGAGTAGGATCACTGAAGACAGAACACATGCCAGTCATTCTGATTACTCTGTCACTGCTGAACATTCAGATGTATACATAGATTGCTGCCTTTGGAAAACTATTTTAGCAGCATAATGACACTATACTGCTCTTCACCTGAAAACAAATTCTTGGCTAGTATTCAGAGATTCAGTGGACCTGATTTACTAAAATACATCAAGAAGAGCTGCTGCCTAGAACACAAAATCAGTAAAATACAACAAAAATATAAACATACAATCAGGCTTATTGTGCAACTGGCTTTCACAAAACATGCAGCCCATATTCAAAACATTACTAACAGTCGCATAGGATACATGTGGGCAATTCATCATCTTTAGAAAGCAGGAGCATTCTTTAAAATATTACTTCCCAGTCTAGGAAACAGTCCTGCCTTTGGAGGTTCCACTCTGTTCCTGCCACTGAGCACAAGCAAGTCTCCAAGGAACGGGAACACCCCACATTCTGCTAATCAAACAGTGCGAATTTGTCGATTCAAAGACTATTTCAGTAAACAGAAATAATATGAGGAGTCTAAGCCCATCTGTTATATATCTTGTGCTTTTTAAACTATTATAGTACTGCAATACTCAGAAATGTATGTGTGATTAGGTAAAAATTCTTAATTGTGCTACTACGTATTCAGTCTCATTTTCTCAACCTTTTAAATTCTTCTTATCATTTGATTTCATACTACAACCACACTTCTGGCTGTGAAAAAGGTTATTGAAAAAAGCTATTACCCATTACATCTAGTTCTGAACTTCATAAAGAAATAGTCCAAAAATAATAATCCAGAAAAAAATATAAGACAAATATTTAGCTGCCCAGATTTAATACTTGTATCATACATACAGTTCATTCAGAAAACATCTCCTAGGTCATAAGCTATGTTTTACTCTCATATTCCTCTGAAGCTCATCCACGTCTCTGCAATGTTCAATCTAACGTGCAAATTTCATGTAAGTTAAGCAACAGCTTACCTTAGAAATGTCGAGACATTACCCAGAAATGTCTTGAGATTTATAAGAAATCATGAGGAAAAAAGAAACTGCTAACAAGCCACGGTTTTAGAAGTGGGTGAGTGCACTTTGGTTACTTCTACACTCCACAGTGCAGAGCTCTGTACTACTGAAGATCGACCACTTTCAGTTACCTGAGCAGCTCTATATCCCAGCTAAATGCTGAAGTCTGGTCCGGATCTGGGCTAGCAGGAAATTTTTCCAGCACTTCAACATAACCCTGAACATTTGGTGTCTCACATAAGGCTGCTTGGTGGTTGCTTTATTATTTATTATTATTAGCCTTTGGTGGCGGTTTGTCAAAGGCCTTGTGGAAGTCCTAAGAGACTCTAAGAGCAATTTTTTCTTACAATGCTCAGAGAGATTTCTTTCTACAGCAGGACTTTACAAAAGCCCTTTACATGCTGACTTCCCTCAGGTATATCACATTAACCCCTATCTTCATTAACTGGACTTTTTGCTAGAATTTCTAGGAAAAAGCCCAGTGCAGACATCAGACTGACAGGCCTGTGCTTCCACTGATCTTCCCAACATTTCAAGAATTGGTGGCTCATTGGCTACCTTCCTATCCTGGGACTACACACAGCTAAGTTGGAGGCAGCACACCTCTTCTGCTAATTTGACCGTTTCCTTCCTGACTCATTATCATTCATTGTCTCAGTTTTCTTGCCCAACCTCTTCTATAGTCACTTAATTTTGTGACATATGCTCTTGCTGAGTCTATCAGACCTCTTGTATATTCTCTTGTGTGTCTTTGAGCCAGCTACAACCTAGCAGTAGTAGCAGGATACTCTGTGTGTTGTACACATTGCTGTGTTTTAATAATGTCTTAGTTATCTATGTAAATACATATTAGTGAGGCTGTCATAACTGCAGTCACTTCCCATTTTTCGGAGCAGCCCAGAATAAGGGCTGATCATACAGTGAAACAGAAGAAAAACATTTAAGAAAATTTGTCTTCTATATTAATACAGATACAGATTCAATTATCTGCCTGATAACTCTGACTTCTTGGATTCACATTGCTCTGAAGATTAATAGTTATTATTAAAAAACTTTCCAATCCCTCTGCTTTCTAGTTTCAAGACAGCTGCTGAGCTGTTTGAAGTTGTTTGAGAATCTGAACGTATAATCTTCAATACTGGATTGGTAAGGTAAAAAAAATCTCGACCAAGCCCACATTTTTCCTCTGGCCAGTTGACACACTCTGCTAACAAAGCGTGGGCTTAGGTAGGGTAACTACAACGTTACCTTCCACAGGAGGACAAATTATCACCAGGCTCCCAAGAGGGTTTTCCATTTGCAACAGCAGTGGTACAGACAGGTGATAAGACCTCTCGGTGGCAGACACAGTACCAGTAGTTTAGGGACTTCCCTAACTGGGGACCCAGGAAACTTCCAGACTTCTGAGCCTTCTTAATCAAGTTTCTCTATCTACTCCTTATTACTTCATAGAGGAAGTATTTGATACTTCTGATCATCCTTGCTGTGGCTTTCTATGCTTTTCTACTTTATTTACACACTGTGAAATACATGTAGTATTTACAGAACTGCATACAGTATTTAAGATGTAGTCACGTTAGATTTACAGTGATTTTTTTCTGTTCTATTTTCTCCTTCATTCCTAAAAATCCTTAGCATTCTATGGCCCTTCAACGTTACTGAAATTCACTGAGATGACATTTACAGTGAGGACTCCAAGATGTTTCCAGAGTGATAGGTAAATTAAACCTCATTGTCATCTACGTACTGTTAAGATTGCTTTTCCTAAGCACACTTTACGTTCATCAGCATTGAATCACATCTATTATTTTACCACTCAGTCACTTAGCATTACAGGATCCTTCTGCTCCTTTTCAGTCAGCTTTAGCTTTCACTACTCTGTATTATTTTGTAGCAGGAACAAACTTCATTGCTTCTACTCATTCTCTTTTCAGACTGTTTATGAATATTTCAGTATTACCAGCACTAACTTAGCTTCTGTGGGCCTCTGCTATGATGACGTGTATATTCTGATACCAGTTCATTTTCTGTTCTTATCCTAGTATGAATACTTCTCACAAGGTACCAAGCTACTCCCGTACTTTTAAATTTTTTATTAATCCATGAGAGAGATTCCTCTTGTCACATCACATCTTAGTTACCTCAACTGCAATTGGTATCTAACTGTCAAGGCTTTTGAGAAAAAAAAAGTTCATTGCACAAAGAGCATCACGTTTCTCCCTATGTTTGTGTGAGAATACCTTCAAAGAACTCCCAAGAGTTTGTGATGTGTCACTTCCCTTCCAAAAAGCATTAGCATTTCCCATCACATGACATTTAACCATGGTACCTTCCTGCAGGTAGCTGCCACCACCGTGAGTACTTGATAGGGGTTGCCAAACAGCCAGCTATGTCTTAGTAAGGTCTAGTCCAAGATCTGCATAAACAAGATGTTTTGCTTCAGAAGGTGGTCTACATAAAATGAGGAAACTAGTGAAGAATAAAAAGGTAAAGGTAACTAAGTTAATAAGGGATTAGAGCATCTGTCATTCATGAAAAAGGTGAGAGAGCTGGGAATGCTTAGCCTGGAGAAGACTCAAGGAAAACTTAGCAATGTCTGTAAATAGTTGGAAGGTGGGGAAGGAGCTGGGAAGATGGATCCAGACTCTCCTCAGTGGTACGCAGTAACAGGAGAAGAGGCAAAAAAGCACAAACTGAAATACAGAAAAGTCCAGTTCAACATAAAAAAAAAAAAATCCTTACTGTGCAGGTAGTCAAATGCTGGAACAAGCTACCCAGAGAGGTTGTAGAGTATCCATTTCTTGAGATACTGAAAACTCAACAGGACCTAGCTCTGAGCAACTGTCTCTAGATGACCCTGCTTTGAAGATGGAGGTCAAACTGGATGATCTCTGGATTCAACAAAAGATAAAATGACAGTAGGCAGCATTCAGACTGTTCTAAGACCCATCTCAAGGGCTTAGCAGAAACATGTACAATCTACCAAAAACGATCTGAGAGAACAAAAAAGAAGTTGATGTTACTGAAATCAACTACTTGTGACATATTTGAATATGTATGATAGCAAAGAAGCTATTAGAAGTAAAAAGCCCTCCTTCAAACAGTGGAAGCAATTTCTAACTTAATTATAAACAAACACTAGCAAAACCAAAGAAAAAAATAAGGCAGAGTAAAACCAAGAGATTGAGAAGTAATTTATTTAAAGAATATAATTAGTAATAATTTTCTTCTAGACACAAGAAACCAGCCAGAGTGGGTAAAAGACAGTGACAAGAACAGCACTCTTGGAAAACAATGCATAGAAAAAAGCTGAACTATTTATTAACGTGGGTGTTTATGATGCAAGAGCTTAGTGTTCCTCCTACACTTTAAACTTTTTTTACTGATTTATTTCTTTACAGAGAGGTTTAGGGACAAAGCAAACAGATGAATGGAAAACACTAGCAGGATCAGCTGGCATGCACCTGGTAGTTCTAAAGGAAATCCAAAAACTGGGCAATGCAACTGCTGAGCTGAAATCAGAAAATAGAAAGCATCAAACATACTAAATTTTCTGATACACCAAGGTAGAGAAACTTAATTAAGGTTATGAAGAACATTGTTTTAGCAATTATAGTGCTATCTCTTGAAGTATCCCAATAGGTTAAAATGAGTCTAAGCCCAAAAGAAAATAGCTTTTCCAGTGGAAGATCCAGTTTCATCGAAGAATTTTTAGAACTTTGTTTTTGTACATGCATTACATGGTTGGCTCTAGAGGTGTAATTTTGAAAGTCCTAATATTTCTTCATCATGTCTATTCTCCGAGACATTAAAAATAACTTTAAAACACAGAGAAAATCATAGAAGGAATTAATTTTGTACTTGAATTTGAATGGCATCAGAACCTAGCAAAGTGATATAATAAATCTTTGAAACATACTGACAGCATGTGTACATTCCTGGAAGGTATAAACAGTATTCCTAATGAAGGAAATGGAAGCGTTCTTGTACATAAAGTTATTTATATGCTAAACTGTTAGTTGAATCTGAGCCTGTGAATTGATTGAATCAGTCCCTGGTGTCAAGTTAGGGTTTATTTAGTTCCTAAGAATATGCTGGAAAATACCCGTGCAGCTTGCTAAATCCCCACCTCCCCTGGATTTGATTTTTGCTGTAGAATTCTATGAAATTCATAAATCACTGTAAGAATCTGAAATTTCAGATCCAGTACTTAATTTTCTGAAGTTTGTCTGTTTCTTCCTTTACCTAGGGATATCTCCAGAACAGAGATTGTTAGTCTTCCAGCCAAAGGACTGGAAAGCCTTAAAGAACTAATGGCCAAAAACACGTGGACTTTAAAGAAATTACCAGCGGTAAAGATTTTTCTTCAACTAATGCGAGCTGATCTGTCCTATCCAAGTCACTGCTGTGCTTTCAAGAACTGGAAAAAAGGCAGTGGGTGAGTTTTTAAAGGAATTAAATGAAGACAATGTTTTAGTACTAATATATAGTTACATATATTGACACTTATATGAACATTTTTCTAGGTATAGAGAACATTCTTTGAAACAGAGGTTACAATTCCAAACTGAGGGAAGAAAGAATTTTTGATATAACACAATGTGTAGGACCTTTTTCTTCCTTTTGCTAAGCCTAGAAGGAAAAAAATAGGGAAAAAGAACAAACAGAATATGCTACAGCAAGGACTAGAAAAATAAGTTTTAGAGGGTTTATAACCTCATGTTTCAGATGTTTTCTAACTGAAAAGCCAAGGATATATGATATTCTGTAGTAATAATTTTAGCAGGATTTCCAGCTTCCCATCAGAAAAGGCGCTGATAGCTTCTGGAGGGAATAAATACATTTATAGATGTCCTGATGCAACACAGCAACTCATCTGCTGCATGGGGGGGGAAGGGGAGCACATAAGAGGGAATGACTTGCTGTGGTTAGCAGCAGCATTCTACTTCAGAATTCAAATTCAGTGTAATTTTCTACAAAATTGAATAAGGTTTAGAGCCATGAACTCTTACTGAGGCCAGCCCTTGATTCAAGAAAACAGCCTCAATCTTCAGTAATGCAGTATTTGCCATTGCAGTGTATAGTATATTAAAAAATATGCTATGATAAGTGCATGAATTATTCAAGAAAAAACTCACCAATAATATTCACAGTTAAAATGGACTGGGAAAATGAGGACAATCAAATAAGACGGGAGAGAGATTCAAAACTTGGACAGGAAGAATGTGCAGAAGGAACCCAGCACAACCTAATAAAAAAACACTAAGGACATGCATGTCTATTAGAGGACATGAACATATCTCAGACTGAATTGTACGCAATCTTAAATTTTAAGCAATTTCAAATTCTAAACAAAAAAAAGATGCTGAATTGCAACTTTTTTCTACTAATAAATATAAATAAAATTTGACTACAAATGCAGGTGCATCACACCATGATGCACTGTATTCCCAACTACTATGGTACTAGTTAGCTGTAAGGAAAGTAGAGGAAATATACAGAACAGAAATGAAAGCTATGAAAATTCTGGTAGAAACTGATCTGTGAGTAAAAATGAAAAGGAAAATAACATTGCGTGTATTATTTAAGAAGTTATAAACAATCTTGGGAACTACTACCAAGAAGGAAGAGGGATTATAGATGGTGGCAGGCCAATTTACTACTGGGGATATCTGACAGCAATAGAGAAAAGAAAGATGTAGACTGAAAAAAACTAGTTATTGTGACAATGAAGTCTCCTGAGATGTTTGACCCCAGAAATGCTCAAGCTTATTTTGTTCACTTTATGTTAACAAAAATATGTCTGATTACACTTTTATAGCTACATTCTTATTCAGTGATTTGTTTTTGAAGGGTTCCCTTTGTTTACCTCAGGCTGTAAATGCCAGTGGTAATTTTCCCCTGTACTCTTTCAGAATTCTGGAGTATCTGATGTGTAACCAGACCAGCAGTCACAGCTTTCGTAAGAGAAGATCAGTCAAAGCTCTCAGAGGTCCACTTCACAAAGATTATACAGAAGAATACACAGACCACACTGATACTACGTATGACAAAAACACTAAGTTCAGGAATTTTCATGAAAATTCCCAATATTACATTTTTTTCGAAGATCATGGGGAAGGAAATGTTGGATTTGGCCAAGAGCTGAAGAACCCTCAAACAGAAGACATGCAGACCTTTGACAGTCATTATGACTATCCTGTCTGTGGAGGCAACGAGGACGTAATATGCACTCCAGAACCTGATGAGTTTAATCCCTGTGAGGACATAATGGGATATCAATTTCTGAGGATTGTGGTATGGTTTGTGAACCTGCTGGCCATCCTAGGTAACATTTTTGTCCTTTTCATCCTTCTGACCAGCCACTACAAATTGACTGTACCACGCTTTCTTATGTGTAACTTGGCCTTTGCTGATTTTTGCATGGGGTTATACCTTCTCCTGATTGCTTCAGTAGATCTCTACACCAGGTCAGAGTACTATAATCACGCTATAGAGTGGCAGACAGGGCCTGGTTGCAACACAGCAGGCTTTTTCACAGTCTTTGCTAGTGAACTTTCTATATACACACTCACTGTGATCACCCTGGAGCGCTGGTATGCCATCACATTTGCCATGCGCCCAGATCGGAAGATTCGCCTCCGGCATGCCTTGGTTATCATGCTGGGAGGTTGGCTCTCGTGCTTTCTTCTGGCCCTTATGCCACTGGTTGGAGTCAGCAGCTACAGCAAAGTCAGCATCTGCTTGCCTATGGACACAGAAACACCAGTGGCTGAAGCCTACATTGTCTTTGTTTTAATATGTAACATCATCGCTTTTGTCATCATTTGTGCCTGCTACATAAAAATCTACATCACTGTGCGAAACCCTCAGTACAAGTCAGGTGACAAAGACACCAAAATTGCCAAACGGATGGCTGTGTTGATTTTCACTGACTTTCTGTGCATGGCTCCCATCTCTTTCCATGCTTTATCTGCCATTATGAACAAACCATTGATAACTGTCACTAATTCAAAGATTTTGCTGGTACTCTTTTACCCACTCAATTCTTGTGCCAACCCATTTCTATATGCTATTTTCACCAAAGCTTTCCGAAGAGATGTGTTTATCCTGCTAAGCAAGTTTGGAATATGTGAGCATCAGGCTCAAGTCTACAGAGGTCAGACAATCTCAGCCAAAAACAGCAGTGGCTCTTACGGGCAGAGAATCAGCCGAGGTGTAGGTCAGATTCTTACAAGCGTTCAAGACCCGGTCAATGATTACCTTCCTGCTATGACAATGCAAAACCAAATTCTTGTGGAGGAATCCAAGCAAACTGAGCTATGACATCTCACAGTATCACAACCACAATCTGGTCAACAGCTGGCTGTGCATACAGAAAGTTGAGTGAGAAGATAACGTTTTCTCCTTATCCTTTTTTCCCTACCCTATCCTTGTGATGTCTCAAATAGCTTCTGAAAGATGAGTCTTTCACTTGAACCTTGTCTCTCATTCTTATCAGTGCAGGTGACAAGATACTGTTCCAATGATGCTGCTGAAAATTCAGTCTACCCAAGTCAAGTTAATGTTGTTCGTATTTTTTTGATGGTTGAAAATGTAAGATTGTACTAAATTTTAATGCAACTCTACATTCTTCACCTAACTTCAGTACTGTTTAATTTGAACATCAAAAAGCTCTTTACTGTGCAGATGACCGAGCGCTGGCACAGGCTGCCCAGACAGGCTGTAGTCTCTCCTCCTTGGAGATCTCCAAAAGCCACCTGGATGTGGTCCAGGGCAACTTGCTCTGGGTGGCCCTGCAGGGGGTTGGACCAGATGACTTCAGAAGTCACTTTCAACCTCAGCCATTCTGTGATTCCATGAATCTGAGCATGTTTATGTTGAACACTAAGTACTGCTCCCTTACCACTGCTGTTCCTACTTACTTCTCTCTTATGCAGCTAGAATGACTTTCCTTCTAGCGCTTGCTATGCTGAGCTGCCTCAAACCTAGACTTAGACAGAGGGTGTGGATCGTGCCTTCAGGTTACTTCATGCCCTTCGGTTACTGAATTGAAGGCCAGCTGCTGGCTCCTCCAACATGTTTTAAGAACATCTCTCCATCTCGTGGGGAGATCTGTATCTGAATGTTGTGACGTCTGCAGTACAGCCACATACACCACGTGGTTATCTTTTGGCTGGCCACTGCATGCCTGCAGCTTAGGTGCATACTCACCACACTGTGCTTAAAGAAATGCAAGCTCAGACACAAGGAACGCTGCGCAGGCTCTTGCTACAGCGAAGCACTAAAGCACCCTTCCGGCACACCAGCTGCAAAATACGGCCAAACCTTAGATCAGGCTTGGCTGTGGTAAGTTCACCCACACGCCACAATTAAATGAGCCGGGGCCTGGCTCTCTGCATCTCCTGCAGAGATCAGGACTTGGGTTAGGACCTGCTCTGCATCAGCTTGTTAACACTTGTGCGGCATGAGTGCCTGGTTCTGACAGCAGGATCAGACCTGTTCTCTGCCAAATGTAGAGACTAGCTCTGTAGGACTGGTACTGAGAGTGCCATTGATTATTTCACCCATCTATTTGGAAGGCCTACCATGAGAACAAAGAATACTGAGTGAGTCTCTGCCTTCAGGTGTATTTTAAAGATTATTTTTGTAGTATCTATACAATTTTAATGGAGTTACAGTCTTTGGGGAATAGTGATTAAACTGAGCAGACAGCAGTCAAACCTTTTATAATGAGTAGGATCCAGACGAACATAATGGTAGAGCCCTTCCAACTACGAGCTACTACAGCCAGTAACTGCAGGATTGTGAATGCCACGTACATACTCATTCAAACACAATTTGATTTCACATTCCTAATTATAAATAAAGGCTGCTTCAGTGAACAGAAAAAAGGGCCTACCATTCACTGACACTGCGACACAGTCTTATAAAAAAATTATTCCATCACTGTTAACTCCATCTTGGAACAGTTGCATTCAGAACGCCCTAGTCCTGTCCAAGAATAGCATACACAGCAAGCTGCTGCAGTTGCAACCCCCTGCCCTCAGATTCTGCTATCCTTCTGATACAGAAATGATCATTAAAGGGAGAAAAGGTTATCCATCCATATTTTCCTGAGTGCCTTTATCACTTCATCAGAAGCAAAGACAATCAAGTTCCATGCACATACTATATATTTATGCTACAAATTCCATATGCACTAGTGTACCACTGGGGGGGGGGGGGGGGGGGGATGGAATCCAAGCTTGAATCATATCCTTTTCAAAAAAGAGAGGAAAGACTAAATCAATTATAATTTTAAAAGTGTTCTTAGAAGTACCACAGATCACTTATTTCAGACATCTTTTCACCTTAAATGAAACCAGAAGATTCACTCCATGGAAACTACTAGGACATTGGAAGGACGTGGAGTTTTGGACCGCCTGCAGTATGATTTTGAGTTAATACAGCTCTTTGCTGTAGATGTGCATTTACACATTATTGAACTTTATCTCCCACCACTGCATATATTTTGTCAATTGGAAAGATTCTGTGATACTGCCGTTATGAACAAAGTTAGATATTTCTGTTTTGTCTTGCATATTCCTTCTTGTGTTTATCTTGATGAAAAATATTTAAGAAGCTATGGGAAATATCCATGTAGTAGACTTCAAATAAATTATTTTTCATATGTTTATTTGTAAATAGCCGTATCCTGTAGATATTCTCTTGCATTTCTGCTCTGGTCAGTCCTTTCAGCCATTTTTGGTTTTGCATACACCCTGATGTATACTTGCTATTTTAAATGTCTCAGCAAGATGTACTATTTCTGGCAGTAAGCACTTTTTTTTTTCCCTTTCTCTAGAATACTTTAGAAATAACACAGAGCATTGGAATAAAATGTTTTGTTTGAAATTTTAAGAGGCCCAGTGAGCTTTTCTGAAGGTTTTTAAATATTTTGCCTCTAAAAGAAGTTAAGACTATTTGTTAAGACTATTTCTTCTGCATTTAATTTAATTGTTCTCCTTGGCTAGCACACAGCCAAAAAAGACTGACACTATTTGACAGAGAGTTTGGTTTTTTCCCCACAACTAACAGGGAAAAGGTTGTCCTAAACAGCCATTTCAGTGCAGCAGAGATGGAAAGAGATACATCAGCATTTTACTGAGATTACTGCTGAGCTCTGGGGTTCCAAAATCATTACTGAATACATTCAAGATGGTCAGAAAAATCACCTAACAGCCATGAGATCATCTTCAAAAGACTAAATCTGGTATCTGACCTTTTTCACACTCCTTTCTAAACTTAATTTGTATGTGACAGCCACAATGACTAACAATTGGATACTTCATGAGAAAACACGCACAGTAAGAAAATTGTGTGGTAGACAGAGACTGCAGCAAGAATTCTCACATAGCTAAACAAAGTATCAGTCAAGTCTTGACATACCCTCCCTGTCCTAAAAAACTCAGTTGACTTCAACATCTGTGCACCATGCCACATCTTGTAATTATGCTTCTCTCATGAAGCTTTACGGCTCAAGGAATCTCTTTCTCAGTTGTAGATGCTAACTGGGACAAGTAGGCTAACAAATGACCATGAATAAATAGTTCTTTCCAGGAGGCCTGTGCTGTTCAGCATGTGCATAAGGGACCTGGAATAAGGAATGAACAGTAAGGAAAGTTTGCAATAATACTAAGGTATTCAGAGAACCAAGAAGAACAGATATGACTATGAACAACTGCAGAAAGACTCCTTAAGACTGAATGACTGGCAAGAGAAATTCAGCGTAGATAAACCGATATGCAGGGCAAAAAAAAAGACAAACACACATCTTAAGCGATTTGCTCTGAGCTGAAAACCAGTTCAGGAACAAGATCTTAGGGTTACAATAGATACGTCCATGAAAGTCTCAGCACATGCTTCCTACACATCAAAAAGGCAAATCAAATGACATTATGAAGAAAAGTGCAGAACATAAAGCAAGCAATTACTGTATCACTGTATAAATCTGCATCTCATCTACACCTTGAATAATGTGCAGCTCTCATCTCTGTAACAGAAAGATGTAAGAGAACAAGATAAGTTTCCAAGTGGGGTCGCAAAGAGAACCAAAGGCTTGGAAAACTTGATAAAGTTGTGAGCAGCCTGGAGTAGCTGAGTTACTGAACTTGTCAAAGCATGCTGTGGGTAGTAGAAGTTTAGGGAGCAATTAAGAATTCATGGAAGATGAATCTGTGGAAAGATAACTTAAAAACACCGAAATTCTGTCTCACGATACTTCCAAACAGCAGTTGCATGGTAGATGGGTGCCCTTGGGAAGTGAATCATACATGCTTGCCTATTCTTTTATGCTTCCCGCACCACACCTCATTAGCAGGTAATGATCAGGATTTTGGCATAGACAGACTCTAATCTGTTCCATATCAGCCATGTGGCTCAAGTGCAAGGGCACAGTCTGGCTGTCCTCACTCAAAACCCTGCACAGAAATGGCAAGAGCCACAGTCTTCAGGACTTTGGCTGGCTCTGGGATTTTGGATAGGAGAACAAAATATAAAAATCCTGTTTCAGGGTGGCAGAAAATGCCAATATTTTTTCTACATAAACTTGTGAGATTGTATTCGCATAATTTATAGTGCCAATACATACACAATGAAAGACTTCCTCGTTCTCAGACACAAAGAAGAAAAAAGCTGTAAAGCTGAGTCGCAGACTTGGTTGTGAGACTTGGAATTTTCTGTGAGCAATTTAAGCTGCCTATAGTTGACCTGTGCCGATCTCCCTTCTCCCCACCCAAGGACAGACACGTTTTCTTGTACGAGTAGACAGATGACACCACCTGCAATGGGTCAGCTACAGTCAAAGTAAAGCACACCCTGCTATGAAATCCTGGAATCTGAAATAAGTAATAAAAGGTAAATTTCAAATCACTACCATAGCTTTTCAGCTTACAAACATAAATGAAATGCACTTCCATTTCCTTTCTTGCCAGATATTAATGCTTACAACATAGCCTGTGGAAAATTTGTATGAAAGAACTCCTTAAAGAGTGAAGCTTGATCTGAGCAGGCCTCCTATACTCATGTGTTAAAATGAGCCAACCCCTCCTTTCCAGGCTGTTCGGCAATAGCAGCGTAATCTGTATTTTTTTTTTCCTAACAGACGCAAGGCATCCTTGGTCTAAAACCGCTCCGTAATCAAATGGTTTCTGGCTTGCAATTAAAATTGGATAGGGTAAGGCACACAATTAGTTGAACACCTAATCGTGCCTTTTTGTTGTGCACTCCCCTCCTCCTTGGAAGGGATTGTGAAAACATGACACTGCACTCTGATGTAGGCTTTGTGGGCTAAGGCACAAGTTGTGAAGGGCCATTATCGTGCCCTGGAACAGAAGGCGGTTAAGAGGTCCTGGTGACGCACACTGAGACGTTCTGACAGCACTGCAGATCTAGAATTCATACTGGGCCAATAACACATCTACATCAAAACTGAAATACTTTTAAGCTGTTTAGTTTCTTCTATCTGACCAAACTTATTTTTGTGTGACTATAGTGACATGAAAGCAAACAAATGGATGCTCTAAAAGGTCCATACATGGACCATTTTATGAACAGAACCCACCAGTTTTAACCTCCTTTCCCCATCCTGTACCCAGCAAGTGCACACACGTTGGCGTGAATTGCTACAGTACTTCAGATTATCTCAGGGTCTCAGATTAGACAGAATACTAATCCCATGGATTTTTTTTTTATTGTTTATAATTGCCAGTCCTTATTTTCCACCCTGAACATCTTGTGTCAGTATTCAAAAAAAAATGGAAAAGTCTCATCAACTGCAGCATAGGACTTGGATCTCTTTTGGGCCATAGTGAATTTACTTCTTTGAAGAGTTCACCTTCTGCTTTAATATGAATCAACCCAAGCTTACCCTATTTTTGGGTAGTAGCACTCCATGTTGTTCTGATTCTATACAATGCCAAGCCTTGTATGTGCCACCTGAAGCCACATCTTTACTGTTGTGCCTCTGTGTGGTTTAGCCGAAGCTTATGGAGCTTTGTTAATGCATTAGGTGAAGAAAAGCACACTCGTTTTGGTTCTCAGACATTCACTATGCAGCTGTGGTGAGGACAAATAGAGAACCCTTTAGTTCTTTTTTTTTTTTTTGAGGAATGACATCTGCTGTGAACATCAACTTCATTCATAATATGTATATAAGAGCTCACTAAACACTCATTACAGTGGGATAGGAATTGTTTGACTGTTCCTTGCATATATATTGTGATACTTTTTTAAAGAACTACTTTGCTGCCTCCCTGTTGCCAACACTGAGACGGTTAACTGGCTAGACTGTGAAACCATGCTGGTTGTCTTACAGCTGAAATGACAGTGGCTTTTCCTTGAAAAGGTAACAGAGGGAAAAAGACAATACTCCCTGTCTTACGTGAAGGCAAAGCTGCAACAAAAAATCCAAGCAGTAACGTGGGTTTTAACAAAAAAACTATCACTCGAATTTCTGAGGCTCTAATTGTTTGTCCTCCCCATGGCTCATTGCTGACTGGCACATATAGGATAGCACTGAAATACCAAGCAGCAAGACGATTGTATTTGTGCTGTACCTACAGTGCTGTTTGTAGGCTGACTGTAGTCAAAGAATTCCCTAAATCATAGGTGGATTACTGCTGCTGCCTAGAGGGAACTGGGGAAACAGCAGAACAATTCTTTGTAGCTAGCTGCAGACTTCCAATTAAACCCAGCAACAAGGTGTATTTTGATAAAAGAGAATTGGAATGGATGGCTGATGCACTGGCAGATGTAATTTCCCAAGAAAAGTCCTGGAAAAAACCAGTTTTTTGTTCCTTACATACACTTCTCTTTCTACCACTAAGTATGTTTGCACTCTCTCAGATTTTGTAAAAAGTCTGGCTACCTTATCCTTATCCTGTGTTCTCTCAGTTTCCTCCTTCCAGAGTCTCTTTATGACTCTTTCCCTTACCACAGCAGAAATCCCGTGCTCTGTATGATGTACTTTACATTTTCCACATACCTATTGTACAGAACTGATTTAAGCTACATGGCAACACACACACAGCCACCTCAGGGAGAAATTATAGGAAGCTGCATACGGGTATGAACAGAACAATTCAGAACAAAAAATTAAAGCCAAAATTTATTCTATATATACACTAAGAGCAATTTGATCTCTTAAAATTAAGCGTTGCTTCACTTCCTCTCTGCTCCCTTCCAAAAACAACCTCTGATAAACGCACAAGTGGCTGCAATGTCTTCTTTAACTGAACAGCTTTTAGCATTAGCATTGCATCATCGCACTTATCAAGCAATTTGTTAACTCTCCATATACACGGGAAATTTTACTAGCTGCTGCTTTAGTGTTTTAAGATTAAAACTATTTGCTGAAATCAGACAAATTCAGGTCACAGAGAACAGTACATTAGAAATCTTATCCCCAGTACAAACCTTTTCATCTTGTTAAAAGCTCTGACAAGGTAAGCCCAGAAGGAAAGAACTTCCATCCTACGAAAATTTTCAGAGAAACAAGCAGCTCAAGACAGAACAAAATCTACAAACAGAAGTTCCGCAGGGTGAATTCTGCCATGTATCATCTTCAGAAATGCTGTACTCCCTAGAACACTATTTCTCAGAAAACATTACCTGCTCAATCAGGGCAGCCCACCTGGAGTTCACCGGTTCCTCCGAGGGGAAAGGTCTGCATGAAGTCCTCAGGCACTGGTCAGGCAGGACACGTGGAGGAGCCCTATCTGAAGGGACCTTGCAGCAGGATCCCTAGGAGAAATGGGAACAAGCCTTTGGAAAAATCAGGAAGCAAGGTGGTTTGGTAGAACAGACTGCCTTCCTCGCTTTGATAGTCCAAACCATTTCCTCCATCATCATCCTACGCCTGCTAGGTAGGAGTTTTCTTTACCTTGGCATTAAATCCTGCCAGCTCCTTCACTGACTCCTGCAGCTTGAAAAGCAGCACCCCGGCTGCTGATTCCAAACACGTCTTCTGTTCGGGTGTCTGGAGGGCTTGTCTGCAGTGCAGTTCTGCTTCATTTGGTACCTCTAGCAAAAGAAAAGCATTTCTAACATGACACAATTGTGTGTCCACACAAGTTTTTGGGTTTAAAGTGTTGTTTTTTTTTTTTTTAATTTTACCATTTATCAATAGCTTTGAATTTGTTATTGAAATACACTTGTCTGAATTAAACACTGTTTTCAACAACTTTTTGTACAAAAATGAACTAGGAATAAAAACTAAAACAAGAAATTGTAAACCAAATACACCCAGCTGTAGTTTTAAAAAAGTAAGCATCACTAAAAGGCACTTTAAAATACCAGCTCACCAGTATCCATCTCCAGAGAGGGGATTTTAACTATGGAAGCTGATGGGTCACTTGGTATCACTTGGAAAGCAAAGTGTATTTTCAGCACTTTGTCTCTCTCCATGCATTACCTTGTTATTTCAGATTATCCTTCAAGTCAACCAAGTACATGCATGTTTATACCATGTAAAAAGATGTAATTGTACAGGCATTTCACATCAAAATAATTGGGAAAGTCTTCACTCTAAGGAATAATTTGTCATAAAAATACTTTTGTGATTTTTAGATGTCCACAATGAAGGTAAAAAATAGTACAGTCAAATGAACTGCAGTTGAACGACAGATGACATCTGAAAGGATTAGAGTGGTGTTGGTGTAATCCCATTAGCGCTGAAAAAGTACTTTGGAAAGAAAAAAAAAAAAAAAAAGACTGACAGATCCTGCTCTGACAATAAGCAGCAAGATTTACAGTCTTCAGCCAGGCTTCTAACAAACGAAAGCCCTACTTCAAAAAACAATGCAAAACCCAGACTCCAAAGGTAACACAGTTATAAAACAAGTAGTAAGAATGATACCTAATTGAGATCAAATGGGGATACATTAAATGCTATGCTAAGACCCCTTATCCTCTCTTACTTCAGCAGTTAAAGAATAAAGCCATAAAGAAATCAATTAGAAAAAAGCTGGTATTTTAAATACATTTGAATTGTCGAATAACCACCCTTAAAATACTTTGCTCATGCACAGCTGGATGAGCACAGTTAACATTCACAATAGTAATGCTTTTATCTTTAAGGGATGAAAACAGCTTGGGTTTTGTTTTTTTAAACTTGAGGCTGCTACTACTTTGTCACTGTTCTGCTTCCCCCCCCTTTTTGGGGTCCTTTTGAAAAATATTACGGCCAAAACTACAGGCTATTTTTCCAAGCTATATTTTGCTTACACAGTATGCAAATTCAGACAGCAGTGGTAGGACTAAATAAATATCATAATTTCTGATACTTATTAAGAATCATCTCCAAATCCTTTAGAAAATAGTAAATAAGACAAATTTTATGGGAAAAGCAGCATGGTTTTTCAGACTACCCAAAACTAAGAAGATGTCACCTGCTTACACTAGGAAGCTATTCTGTCAATCAGTGTCACTGCTGAAACCTTTCTGATCATCCTGCTCTCCTCCAACAACTCTTTATTTGTGGTAGCCTTGCATTTTCATTTACAGGACTAATACTCCAGATCACACACCATGTTGTTCAACCAATCTTGTCTCAAGACACGAGTCTCCAATTATCATAGGGCAATAATTCTTAAATAAATACAGATGTCTGGCATCAAGATTAAAATGTGACTTTTTATGACATTCTGATTATTTTAAATAGAAAGCCTACAAAGCAAGCTCAACAAGTAGGTGACAGAGAAGTTACTCGTGTGAAAAAAATAAATTCAGAATCTTCTGTGTTATTACAGTAATAAACATTCAACATTGTGTATAAAACAAATGCACATGCAAGATAGTAAATGAAGTGGCAAACATTTTTAAATAACATCTTTAATTAAAGTTTTTGCAAAGGCAAAATATTAAACTTAAAATAGGTCTTAGTACATCAAAATACTAAGTTCTCTAATTGTATTCCAAGCATGGCCTTTGAAACATAATATCCTGTATATCACAGAGGAGCAACCTTGATCTGCAATTGTACAGAATGAATTTTACAAACATAATAAATATATTTACCCCCTTACACATAACAGTATATGTACAACAGCAGTTGACAATAGTAGCTCAGAACAGCAAAAAAGGATATTCCCCCACTCCATGTTCTATTGGTACCCTATGCACTCTGGAACATGTCTCATTGGATGACTGTACATATAGCTAACCCAAGGTAGTTCACCCTGTTAAAAAAAAAAAAAAAACTCCTTTTGTTCCACAATGTCAAATCCACCAAATAATAATTAAAAGACACACTGCATGAACTCCCTAAAAAAAAAAGTAGACAACAGGGAAACCAATGGACTGTTTTGTTTTTTTTTTTTTTTACACATTTCCCACCCAATCACAGCAATGGGAAAACAAGACTTTAGATGCCAGACACCAATACAAAACAATGTGCAAGTTTCTTCGTCTTTTATAGTCATTACTCTCCAAGTCTGAGAACAACTCTAATTTCAGTTGGGTGTGTGTGGATGGGGGTGCAGCACACAACAAACCCCACAACGCTGTGTACAGCAGCCCAGTGTCAACCAGTGCGCATTATCCTAAAACCACTCTTCACCTCCTGAACGATGTTTTATTGCAATCGATTAGGAAGCTTTTGCTTTGGGAGGAATTTTGGCTTTTCTCATTTTGTTTTTAAAGGATTTTTTTTTTAAAAAAACAAGTTGAGGAGATTGAATCAAAATGAACCGTAGTTAACAAGGTCTCTAACTGCTTCACTGGAATTAAGGAATTTTCCTCTGCTAATGTTTTACGGTGACATAATTACTCCTAACTGTCAAGTGGTGGAATTATTTCACAGACAACTAAATTTACTTTTAACATTCCTATTCTGCAGCAGGAATAGAAAAACGTTTGTAAAAAACCTGTTCCATGATAAAACATGCTCTTTGCTCTTTTCTAGAAACTGTGCTTCAGAATCAGGTATCGCTCTTGGAAACTAACTCAGACCACAATTATCACTTCAAATTGTGTTTAGGAAATTGAATGATGCTCAAATGCAACTTGTGAGTACACTGAGGGAACGAGGAGTATGAAGCCTCAAAGAAATCTTGTCACTAACCAGCAACTCAGGGGGAATAAAATCACATTTTTATTTAAATAGTCCAATATAAAGTTCCTTAAGTGACTAAATTATCTATCATCTCCTTAACAGAAAACATATTTCCATTTGTTTTCAACTTAGATGTTTTTAAATGATTGCACACACTAGAACCCAACAGAATTAGAGCAAAAAAGTTGCTTTTTTGATTGAAGCACTGCAGGAAATTTACTCTCTCGGGAAACCAAAAAAAAAAAAAAAAAAAAAAAATATCATACTGGCAAAACAGGTATTCTGCTGAAACTGAAAAGGCACAAGACTCCAAATTTTGCCCAGTTGCTCTGCAAGTTTCCATCAGCCATCGTGGTTATAATTATGAAGTTATCTTTCCCCATTTTTTCCGTCATAAAAAGGTGCTCCATTATCTGTGCAAATTTTAACATAAGCCCTCTTGAAATCATTAATTGTTTCCATAATACTGAACTATTTGAAAGAAAAGAATCAGCAACAAAAAACTATTTCAAAGGAAAAAAAATCATTTATGAACTATGAACATGGGAATCCCTTGCCCTCTGAAAGGAATGGTTTCTGTGGAACCTAGTGAAATGGTCTGTTCAGTTACATTGTTAAAACCATGATTAAAATTCAAGTACAATAGTAAAATTAAGCAAACTACATTCTTACAGCAAGCTGCTACAATAAAATAAAATTAAAACATGCTTTTTGACTTATAAAAGGAACACTTGATGTAGCAATAAGAGCACAGTTTGGTATGTTCATGTCTGACTGGCTTTCAGAAAGCTTCACAGGTACTTGTATTTGAAGACAAAACTTATCTGAAAAGCATACCATACAATTACCTTGCAAGAGACTGTGCAAGTTCAGATAGCTTCATACACCCTTTAGAATAGTACAAGCTTAAGTTACCTGTAATGTTCTGCTATCCCTTAAAAATAAATAAAAAGGCTATGCAGCTTCTAGTATGCATATGTGGGTGAAAAAATGACTAAGATGTATGAAAATAAAGTGTTGTCCACGTAATCTGGGTTCCAGTAGCATAAACAGGTATCTATAAAAAAAAAAAGTGATTTTTTTCCTTTTGTTGGTTTGGTTGTGCAGTCTGATGGGAATTCTTCTGAAGCCCATTACTTAAGACTCACTGGCAATAGATATGGAAGAGGCGAGGGAAGGAATTAGTTGGTAAATTATTGACTTCATTGCCGTTGTACATAGAAGTGTCAACAGTGGTAAAAATAAAATAATAAAGTATCTGCTTTGTTCAGAAGAAAGCAAACACCAGTTCGATATACCTTGAAGCCCCGAGCCAAAAATGTACTCTAAATGATGATGACATTACTTAAGAATGAATTAGAAAAAATACCAATTAACTTATCATAAAGCTTATGTATGTAGATAGCTTACTAACAACCACATGGTTCTAGACATGGCCTACAGGCAGTTTTAGTCTTTATCAATGAGAGCACAGGTGTACAAAATCACAGCAAAAAAACACTCCTTGCAATGTATTTGGAGTTTGTTTCTTTGTTTCTTTTACATACTATTGAGACTATGAATGAACATACCTGAAAGCACATAATTCAGAATGAAAATTAGGGCAGTGCTTATATACTGCCAAAATACACTTGTAACTTTGTTAAATAACGTTTAGTAAATTTCATTCTCAAGATTAAAAATAAAGTCGGAACTCATGGGTCAAATGTCTGCTTCTGTAAGTCTTCCCCAATTTATTTAAAATCGTCTTTGCTGTTCTCCATTTCATTGCCTTCCCAAGCACCCACTGAAAGACATTTTTTTGAAATGGTGAGCCACATGAACATTCCCTCCTCAACAGTTTCTGAAGTATAATGCCCATTCCCTCTCTTCATCCAAAATTAACTGAATTTCTGAAAGCAGGGTTTACAAGAATAACTTGTGCATAAAGAAAAGGTGTTCAAGTTCTCAGGAGGAGGGGAACCGGGGGGAGCAACCTTGTTGCTTTTCACACACACCAAAAAAAAAAAAACAACACATACCTTTGGAAAAGAGAAAGTCGCTACACAAGATTTAGTGCATCCAACTGCTCGATTTTCTGTTACCAAGTCAGTCTAAGGATGCTTTAACAAAATTTGTGTTCTCAAAAGCTGTGCAGCTCTCTTTGTGAAATTATATGCCACCTGGAAACTTTAGAGAGATTAACTGCTGCAGGTAACTTATGGCTATACTTTTCAGTAAAGCTGATCTTTGATTAACACAGTTGCAGCCGGGATGTTAGAATTTTTATGTTACTTCCTATATTAAAAATTTAGTCTTTCTTGTGTTCTGTTCAATTATTTGTGGATGTCTGGACTACAGATGTAGTAAGTAGGTAAAGGAATGCATCTATTATGTGATTATCTACACATCTGATTCAAAAGCTCTCCAAAGCACTTTTAAGAAGTCAATGAAAATTGTATTATTCATTTCAGTTCAATGACGCTGAACCACCACCAAACAGCAAGAATATAGTTTAAAAGTTAAGCAGTCTGACTTTGGGACAGGGGGAACCCAGAGCTACAGGTGCTTAGTATTTAAAAAAAATACAGCCCCAAATGAAAGGTATCACTCACATAAAATAATTTTGAAATATAAATGATCATTTTACCATTTTATAATTGCTAGGAACAACAACTCGTTTATGGGGAACTGAACTGAAAACAACAAATAGATATTATAATTAATGAGCATATCAGAATTAAAAATATTTTCCTTATACAAGTTATTTAAAATTTAACACCTTAATTCTTACCCTTCTGTACAAAGCTTGCGCGCAGTTTAAGTAACATTCTGACCATCCTCACTACCAAAAGGAAGTGTTCAAAGCAAAGATTTGTACACACAATAAGCATTTTCAGATTAATAATCTATCAAAGGGAAGAGTTCCTTCAATCAGTGGAAGAAGTATTTTAAAATCTTAAACCAAGGGAAGAAGGGGGGACAAAGCCTTACATGCTAAATACCAGCTGTAGGTACCTGTATGTAGAATTGATAATTAAGGTATTCCTAACACACAAAACCAGCTCCCAGACAATGCTATAGCTGCTACAGTCCATGGCTTGCTCATCTGAAGTAGTGTCTTTGTTGCCACATTTTACCTTTGTTCCAATACTTTTGTTTATGCTTTATTTCTGATGTGCAGATACACATTTTGGTTGGAGTATAAGTCCAAGTCTCAACCTTTCCTGCATTTGATTTTTTTCCTTTTACAGGGAGTTTTTTTTTGTTTTGTTTGTTTTAAAAACTTCACCATTCTGCATCCCCAATGGCTTTGGAAAATACATAATCTCTTCCATTAAGATTCATGATGCCATCTTTGAGATGAAATTTCCATTTGTTTTTACTTCTATGGATCTAAAAATAGGGAAAAAAGTTGAAGTATTACTCTGCATCAGAAATGGGTAGTAATACATAAAGTACATTTTACAGGCAAGAAAAATGAAAATAACAATTAGACACACATTACTAGATTGCTATAAACATCTCGAAAAATCAATTCTGCATTTAACTATGAAAAACAAAGCCTAATGATGCATCTAGCAGCATTTTTAGCTTCCATTTTTTAAACCAGGGAAGACTCTAACAGCAACTGATGAGAAACCATGCAACCACAAAGGCATTGTAAAATCCAAAGCACATTTTCAGATATGGTTGAAAAGGAAAAATGAGAAGTATATATCCACTTCTGCTGCTTTCATATGATTAAATTATTTTTGATTGTTACATGAAACTCTACTTGAAAGTCAGATATTCTTATTTCAACCACCATAACAAAGACTAAAGTTTTAAATGAGTCCTGAAAGAGTCAACCACTAAGTTCATTCTTTGCATCTCTTGTCTAAACTCCATTTTGCTTGCAAAATGGTTTGTTTACTTTATGTACAGACAATTAACATATTCAACTTTCAACTTATAATATTAGAGTTTGACTCTGGGATTTGGAATGTTAAGTATTGGTTAAAAGGCAAGATTATTTACAAGATTTTCAGCCTGAAAACCTCTACAATAGAAAATGCACAAGATGATATAGCTGATAACACATATATGCACTAGTCTTATATTCTATACTTTTTCCTCAATGGTAGGTCATTTTATATGATTTACACTCCAATTCTCATCTCAAAGTGTCAGGTGAGGAAGGTAAGATCTCCAGATGGAGATGATGGAATGAAGCTGAATGTTCAGAAAGATTCTAGCTTCCACTTTAGACTAGTCTTTCCAGTTAAAATATTAGACATTTAAGGTGTGTATAAAAGAAATTCATAAAGAAAATTCAAAAAGAAATTCATAAAGATTATGCTGGCAGATTAGCCCAGCTATCTGCATCAGCCCAAGAAAGACTGAGATAGAAAAAAAAAATGAAGACATTCATTCCATTCCTCATCTACAGCGAGTCCCTATCATGACAGTCTGTGATATAATGGATATTCACATTATAATAAGATATTCCAATTACCATAGAATAATAGAAAGAATAAAACAACAGCTTTATTCCTGTTCGCTTTACAAAAACATCAGTGCAGAATTAACTCTTAATTTCTTCGTGCCTGTTCGCAAACCAGTAGTACCTGACTAAAGGAAACACATGACCCATGCGGTCAAGATCAGAAAACATACAAGGACATGAAATAGTAGTAAGTACTACTGGTACTACTAGAAGCACTACTGCTACCAAGAGTAGCAGATTTCAATTATCTTATGCCTTCTGAGTAAAGGTCAATGTGCAGCACACTGGGGCTGTTTTAGGTACTGTGAAGTTCAGTCCTACTTCATGAAGAAGCTAATTCAGGACCCCACAGAACATAGAACCATCTTCTCGGTCCAAGACAGTGAACTGAGGGCTTCAGTCAGAAAACATTCCCAGAACTGACAACAAAGACGTAAGACAAGCATTTTCCCTGGGCTAATAAGTTGGCAATGAACACCCTACAATGCTGTATATGTAAATTTATGTTCTTATGTTTAATTTAAAACTAAAAGAAACTGACCAAAATTCAGTCTGAAGGTAGAAGAGTTTTTGTATGTTTTTTTTTTTTTTTTTTTTCAAAAGAAAGCATACTGTAAACACAGAGCAGAAGATCACCAGTACGATTAAGCAGCAGGACAACCAGATATTCAAAGAAAGCAAGGATCTTTCAGAAAGCTGAAATGCTGTCCAAAAGAGAAAAGATCATTGTAAACTACACCAGATTAAACAAAAGTGTCCTTAAGCACTCTTAAAAAAAAGTTTAGGAAATTTCACAAAAGGCATATAAAAATCAAGGAAACCCCACTGAAATTTTTCCAAGTTTCATCAAGGACAATAAGTCTCATCGTTTATTATTAATGCTGTAGAACTACAGTACTCAAACAATCACTAGTACTATTATCTGCTCTGTGGTCAATTTAAGCTAAGTTACTGGAATCAGCAAATTAGCTAACTAGAAAAAGACTGTCTTATATGGCATACTTGCACTTCCAAATGGCACTCAACACAAATCTCTTATCAGAAACTTTGGAGTTGCTGTAAGGTAAGCAGGAAGGTCCTCTGATAAATTGGTAAAAGATGAGAAACCAAGAACACTGTTACTACAGTGAAATGAGATTATTCCAAAAGATATTTGTGCTGGCTGAAGTGTGCATAGTTTAAGAATTCACTAATCATCTGGAAAATGACAAAACATCACCGATCATACAAAGAACAGTTACTGAAGAGCTGCAGAATGACGCCACTGTCCTAACTCATTGTGTAACAAAACAATGGTGACATTCAATGTATATTGAAGGCTGTATGGATGAAAAAACAATTGCACAGATAGAAAAAATGATAGGTTTGAGTGGACAGTTACAACTCAGGAATGAGATCCCAGTGTTCCAAAAGACTTTTCTATGAAAACATCAGCTCTGTGTCCAGTGGGGTCAAAAGCACACATGAAATACTACAGGACACTGTTGCTCCACTTCATAAATGGAAGGTTCAACTGTAACTGAATAGCTCTGATCCTCCCTTAGCCTTATCCACCTGTATCTAATAAGTTACAGAAGGATACAGAGGAATAAAATACCTCTGGAGAATGAAAGAAAGAGTAATCAAATGTTTGGACAGCTGTACAAGTAACAGCTATCCAAAGCATAGTTCTGATTTCAGAGACAACTGAGGAGGCATACGATGATCTATGTTACCGTATGAGGTACCAAGGATAGCGGAGTGCTCTGTGAGCATCATCGCTACCTGTTCGCCCTCATTTCACTGTTCAAGATGCACCTGCTGTGTCAGCTGATGCAGGACACAGTATGTTGTACAAGACAGCAACCTTTGTTCAGAACAACTGAGCTGTTGGTTTTATATTTTAGAAAAACAAACTGTACAACGATTGTTTGATAAGTGAAGTGTTTCCAGAGCACTAGAGGCTTCACGGTGGACACTTCCCTACTGAGTTCGAGTTCTTAACTTTGCAGAGGGTGAGTAGTTCTTGTTGCTCAGCTTTAGCAGCTCCCAACAAGCTTTTCTAACTGCTATTCGAGGTCCCTCACTGCCTTCATGAACTGCCTTGAAACTAACAATTCCAGAGTACCATCTGGAGGAGAAAGACAGCTAGGATGTAGATATTGATATTACTTTCCTCAGTCTGATGACAAGCACAAGTAGAATACAGACATAACTGAGTATTTTCTATTAAAGTCATTCTTTGCAATGAAGGGTTTTTTCTTCAACAATCTTTTCTCTGCTTTTAAAAGGATCCTTATTCCTCACAGTGCAAGTAAACTCTCACAGGCAAAGAAAGAAAATCCATATTGAATAATCTTTCTGCATACTACTTCAATAAAGTGCTGAGAGCCTCTGGACAAATTTAAAACAATTCCAGACATAAATGTATCCTCACATATTTCAGGGCAAATATAAAGAAAGAAATTAGTCATTCAAGGGAAGACAGGACAATTCAGCGGAATTTAAAGCAAAATAAGTATAAGCATTCCATGTTGCTTTTTCAAAATAAAAAAAAGCATGGCACAGAAGGAACATCCTCCTCTGAAAACTATTTAGTCACCATGAAGAGACATTTTTAGTGATCAATAAGTAGTTTTCTAACAAGTCTAAACTTAATGACTACTACTTTCATTTGTGGCTACAAACTACAAAACTTGCAAGAGTTCACTTCTCATGAGCCCAGAGGACTAACCTTTTTTTTTTAAAAATCAGTCAGACATGATAAAGAAGAAAAAAGAATTCAACCAAACTTTTCTAAGCTTTCCTCACTACCACCAAGTCTATCAAAAAACACCTTCCAGAGACCCATTTTAAAAACAGTTGTCAGTTCTTACATTAACATTCATGTTGTAATCTTCACATATCTACCTATACTTGACAGTCACACAGATATTTTTGTGTCACTTAAAAGGTATGACTTGATAGGAAGAACAGAGAAATTAGAACTCTCGCATTTATATTTTACCTTATCATACTGGCACACAACAACATTTTCTGTATCGAACAGTTCTTGTCCTTCCTCATCGCTCACATCATCTTCACTGTTAAGAGGCTCCTGGAAGAAACGTGTGAAAAGTTACTGTAAGGTTATTACTGTTACTTCCATTACTCGTATCAGGCTACAGTCTGCCTATGAGCTATGAACCTAAATAAACATCTGACACGTGAAGTATTAGGCTTCCCAGTGGAGGAATCAAGTACATTTCCTTTATCCCCTCCATGATGATTCCTCAGGAGATGTCCTTAACAATTTCAGTGCCCAACTTCAATGTTCAAGCCAGATTCTGGGCACTGTAGCCTTTTAGCACCACAAACATTCTTACTCTTTTATTGCAAGTGTTCTGGTGCTTGTCATTTGCTTTTACAAAAATCTATCACTATGCAGATTTTCATTTTTCTAAAGCCTCTAAGCAGTGGAAATGCAACATTACCCACATCACTCCCTACATGCCACTAGAAATACAAACTCCATGACTTAGTCGTGTTTGTAACAGAAACAGACCTCAACAAAAGCAGAAAGCTTTTAGGGGAGAAAAAAAAGATGTTTTTAAGATGATCTTGCATAGATACATAAAAAATAACTTCTCTAGATGTTCTACTATTTTCATGTTCCTTAAAAATTACTTTCAATTTTTTCCTCTTTCTACCAAAGGTCTCTCCACCTTTCAAATCTTTCTAAGTTGTGCCATTTCCTTTATCCTTTTACTATTTCTATTTACTACTTTACTGTCTTATGAAGATAACCAAATAGCTTCACAAGGATACTTACAAATATCACTACTCAACTGCAAGTCTAATTTCTTCTTTCCAGCACGGCCTTCCCACCTGTGCTTAAGAGGATTGTCTTAAAGCTCATTTCTAAACTGCATACCTCTTCCAGATCCTTCTTGCTCCTCTCCTCAAGCATCTGGCAGTTTGTATTGCCAAAACCGAATTCTGATGCACTAAGTTCTTTTCAGTATGGTGAGAATGGTACAGCTGAAGTTTGTTTCCCCCCCACGTCTCATCTAAACAGCAAATATTTTGAAAGCTTGAAACAACCACTAATAAAAGCAGAACAGCTTTTCTTAAGACTTCCGTGTAATCCTCACCTTCCCACCTGCCCCAAAATATATAAGCTATACTAGGGAAATGCTAATGAGGGAAGAAAAAGGCGTACTAGAAGTCCTAATTTCTTTCAAACTAATGTTATATTTAAGTGACTCAAAAAACTTTTAATGGACTGCTCTACTCATTAACTAGCTCCTGATAAACACAGGGAACAAAAATAACAGGGGCCCTCTGGCATGCTGATAATAAAGCCTTAGCATATAAAAAAAAATAGCACTAGCATTAAAACAATATTAAATAACACTTGATATTTAAGTATGATGACCTTCACTTTTAACACATTCAGAGTGACATCTGTGCTGGTGCTTAGCTGCCTGCTGGCTTAAAGCATGGCAGTCTTCGTGTGTTATTTGAAAGAAAACTATATACCTCAGAGAATATTCCCATAATCTTGAGAATATCACTTCTATCCCTGTACTTCAGTTTATTTCCCATATTGAGGTGGTGGGATGGGTGAGAGAATCAGGAGGGGAAAAAAAAAGTAAAAGCTCATGAGTTGAAATAAAGACAGAAAAGGAGGAGAAATAATAATGATGGTAATAATGAAAAAGGTCATGTGGATTCAACTTGTAACAGAAAAATGTTGTTTGACACCACTGTAAATGTATTACAGAAAAACTGATTTAACTCCTTAATAAAAAAATTAAGTTTTATCTGCATATAATATAAGAGTGATACAGATGGTGAAATGCTACAACTGCTCCTCATACTGGCATTTTAAATTATATCTTAAGATAATTGGAAAGGTTGCAGAGAACTGTGGAAGTGATCTGATAGTTCAAAATGCATTTTAGGGATAGATTTAGGAAGTGCTCCATTTGCTGTCAGAAACTGAAATAAAAGTACTTTTAGCTTATTAGGACTTTTTTTCTGTGTGGCTTTTTGGTGTAACAGAACAAAACCTGGTAAGAACCACTGGCTCAAGTTCAAAACCAAGCAAATTCAAAGTCTAAATTAAGCACAGTGTTAAGAAGGCAGCAAGTTACTAAGAACATTCACTCCTGCTCCTGACTTTATTAATCAAGGATGTGCTTTTAAGAAGGTGTTTTATAATCTGAGTTCTTGGGCTCCTTCTAGTTTAACAGAAAGCAACTAAACAGTGAGTAAGATACAGGCCAGACCACGTTACTTGTCTCCTCAGTGTATTAAAAATATGCTCTCCTTTTGTCATTCTTCCTAACATCTTGCAATTATATGCACTCAGTCCCAAAAGCAGTTGACTACTTCTGTTTGCTTGTGAAGGTTTCATGGCTGATCTTTCCACAGCATCAGAAATACTACTGAAGTTTTCAGAAGGATATTATAATTAACAGTATTTTCTGTTCCCTACACACACCAACTGCATTTCAAGGTGCTCTGCTAACAGTTTCCACAGACTCAATATGGGAAATAAAGAAATTTAAGTACAAGGATAGAAGTGATATTCTCAAGATTATGGGAATATAACATTCCTTGAGGTATATAGTTTTCTTTCAAGTAAGACTAAAAGACTGTTATGGTTTAGCCCAGCAGGCGGCTAAGCACCACAGAGCCATTCGCTCACCACCCTCACGCCCCAGTGGGATGGGGGAGAGAATTGGGAGGGGAAAAAAAAGCTCACAAGTTGAAATAAAGACAGTTTAATCAGACAGAAAAGAAAGAGAAATAATAATGATAATGATAATAACAATAATAGAATATACAAAGCAAGTGATGCACAATGCAATTGCTCACCACCCACTGACTGATGCCCATCCCCGAGCAGCAGTCCCCCCAACTCTGGCCAGCCACTCCATATAATTGTTCAGCATGACACCGTATCATTATGGTATGGGATATCCCTGCAGCCAGTTTGGGTCAGCTGAGCTGGTTCTGTCCCCTCCCAGCTCCTTGCACACCCCCAGCCTCCTCACTGGAAGGGCAGTGTGAGGAGCTGAAGAGTCCTTGGCTTAGAGTAAGCACTGCTCAGCAACAACTAAAACATCAGTGTGTTATCAACATTATTTTCATTCTCAATCCAAAACACAGCACCATGCCAGCTACTAGCTGGAAAATTAACTCTGGCCCAGCTGAAACCAGGACATGGGAATATAATTTTTGAGGTATATAGTTTTCTTTGACATACTGTTGAGAAAAAAAAATAAAAGCTAAATAGATGCATACTTCAATCATCTAAATTAGGGTTAATTTTACCTCTTCAACCTGGCCATCTTCACCTCCATCTTTTTCTTTGTCCTCCTCTTCATCATCATCATAGTCTTCTTCCTCATCTTCTTCTTCTTCAGACGATGTATCTCCTGCTCCATCAACTTGGAGAACAAGCGGTGCTTGTGGTTGTGCCTGTTGCTGTTGTGGTTGCTGCTGACCAGCTGCAGGAATCTGTGCTTGAGCTGGTGTAGGGGCTGCCACTGTTGTAGGTATGACTTGTGTTTTATTTCCTGTAAACAGGATCTGCTGAGGCTGAATAATTACTCCTGTCTGCTGGGAAATCCCTCCAGGGATAGGAGCCAAAACCTGATGAAATACCATTGCAAGTACAGTGACTGATAACACAACAGGCTACCACACTACTTACAAAAAACGATTAAAGCACATCAGTCCAACTTGGACTAATTAGAATAACAAAAGTTACAAATACTCTACCTATATTAGATAATTTAATCTTCAATAGCAGCTTCTCTCACTACTTGGTGTTCACTTTCTGCACTTTGTGTTGCTAAACCAAAGAAAACCTACTGTCTCATTTTCCATTCTAGTAGCTAGCACTACCATAATCACCCCAAGTTCTAAGCACAGTTAAGAAATGTTTAAATTCAAATAAAAAACCATTTTTAAAGCTTCTTCATAAAACACTAAACTCTCTACATATTCTTATTCATGTCTAAACTGCTGAACTCTTGACACAACACTAAATTCAATGCCAACACATTTTGGACGCACAGTTGACCTTGTAGCTGAACAAAAATCGTGGCAAAACATACTGTATTCAGTAATAAAACGTCCGGTTTGGGGTTTTGTGCTTTTTGTGGGGGTATTTTTTTAAAGGTATTTTCTTCTGTATGTTATGTAACACAGAATCATTTTAACTGGTAAACACATTTGTGAAAGGAGGCAGATTAACATTATGCACACAATATAATTGTCATCGGAGCCACATAAAAGCATTTTTAAACTAAGGCCAGTCGAAATTTTGCAAGAATAAAAATGACATTTAAAGCAACATTTCAAAATTATTAAGAACACTCCTAATGAAACTTTCTTTTTTTTTTCCAATATATTATTACTGTCTTCGTACTCCATTTCAATTTGCCATCAAAAATGCAAACTTGATTAATTATTACTATCAGGTTTCTACTTTCAGGAGTATATATTATTTTTTTTCTTTACCTGCTGTATAACAGGTGCTTGTACACCACCAGGTTGCATTTGTGGTATGACCTGCTGCTGTAGAACAACTGGCTGCTGTGGCTGAATGATGTACTGAGCTCCATTTGCAGTCCTAACTACTTGGAGGATCTGGCCTGTAATAAGATAAATAATTATCAAATGAATCAAAGAGCAGAAATACCCATTTAAAACTATTGCAGTTTAGAAACTTGTTTCCTGGAAGAACACTTGCAACAATTAAAGAGCATTTGTGGTCTGTTTTCACCAGTGAAGACACTAGACTATAGCACCTGTGTCAGAAACAAAGAGCTAATAAGGCTGTTTACCGCTTCTGATTATGAAGTATGCAAGCCAAAAATAATTTACGCATGCAATCCAAGACTAAACCTTTAAAGCAGCACAGTATTTCAAATATTAGTTCCTATTTATGAACATACCTTATGTTTTAAAAGATAAATTTTACAGATAGAGACAAGCAAATATATACCAAACCAAGAAGTACAGGTACTTACACCACTGAAGGTTTAGCCACTGCTAATGCTATGTTATTTCCAGGGTCTTGTCAGATGGCCCCCCATTCCCAGACTCCAACTGGAGTCCCTCCAATTACCACACTGTTAGAAATTCTTCCCTGCATAACTTTCCTTACAATATTAACACGCAGCTGCCTTTTGGAAAAGCCTGTCCTTACAGTAATTATTCATTTCTCCTTCCTTTTCCCACAATACCCACTCCATTTCTTTAATTACCCTATAGCTTTATTACACCTGTCCTCACTTCACAAAACACAAAGACTCGCCTTCAGAGATGGCCTCCAACTCTGAAAAGAGGGAGCCAGGACATACTTCAATACACTTTTTACATTTCTATTCAGAAAGACAGGAGGAGGAGGAGGAGAAGTGAAATTAGATAATCCTCAACTTCACACCTTTCCCCTCAAACAATGATTTTTTCCTGTTCTCCCTCCACAGCAAAATGTTTAATCAAACAAAAAAATGTCCTGTTTAATCAAACAGGTAAGTACATCTGGAAGAAGGAAGGAAGTACAGTTCTGCAGGCCATCCTAGTCCATTCTTCAAGAAAACACACTGCAAACAATTTTAACTGAAAAAGAAAATGACCATAACAAAAGTAACAAATATAATACTCCTGTAAAGCACAGGTGTGCTTCCTTAAAAACTGGAAGGACTTAAATTTCTAGAACAGCTACACATTTCAATTTCATTTCAACTACATATCCATTAAACATTCAGATGTTTAAAGCAGGGAGGCTAAGTCACAAGTGATTCTGAGTAGACTAAGTGAATTATTCTGGCAAGAGCACCAAGTGATTCTAGAAAATTGAGCCTTCTCAGATCTTCCTTTACTGTCAACACAGAGTCTACCTAGAATCAAGCTTATGCCATCAGCATAATACATGTACAAGTACATAAAGCATCAGTTAGGCTGTTCATAAAAATCACATTTATATTTTAAGTGTACAGCATGACAGTATTTAAACATGATAAATCTAAAATAAAATTAGCATTGCCAGCAAAATTAGAAATTCCACCGTGTGCTTAGCAGATACCCAAAACTTTAATACACTCCTCATCTGCAGTGACAGATGAAATGATCCTGATCTTTTATAACCAGTCTAGTATCTCTGCTCTGATCATGATTCATAAAATTCAGAAATATGCAAAGGGGAGAGACAGCAATGCCTGTCTTCTTGCTTCATGCACCTGTCTAAAAAGCACAGAAGACGTGCACAGAATCTAACCCAAACCGCTGTTAGGTTCATAAGACTAACCAGTTGGCGAGCAAGAGTCCAGGAGTCTAGAGAAGAGATGACACTAGTGGCTAAGGGTTGATTCCCAGATTTTGATTTTTATAGCAGGGAATAAAATCCATGATTTCTCCCCTCCCAAGCACCCACAAAACCATTGTTTGACCTCAGTGTTACAACAGTTACCTGAATTTGTAAGTATCTGCTGAACAGGAGTAACGCCAGCAGGGAGAGCCAACGTAGCTGCAGTGGCTGCGGCACTCTGAAATACAGGAAAAGCTTTTTAACCACAAGTGTTATTGCCAGTGTTCCACGTCACAACATACTGCCTGAAAATACATACCTTTTTTTATATTGCTATTTACAATGTTTGCACACATACAATCGAAAAGCAGGCATTAATCAACTGTGTATTATACTACATATAAAAAAAATTCCCTTCTTCCTTAATAGGAAGAAGACAAGTAACAATCACTAAACATCACACCTAAACCCACCTGCACAGTGTTTCTTGGTTTGTCTTTATGCTCAGCAGATTTTGTTCTCCTCTGCCCTGTCTGCTGACCTAATACAACACTGCATTGCTAGGGTGGCTATTTTACTTGCACACTTTCAAATCTGAAGGAAAACACGGTACTTAAACAAGGATCACGTTCACCTATCTTGTTTTCACAAGGAGTTTGCAATTTTCTTCATTCTACAAATGATTTGCATTTCAAGTTCCAAATAACATACCTCTTTTGTGAGAATATATGCATACAGTCTACTGACTGTTGACAGAATGACTGATATTTTCTCTCAAGACATGTGGCTAAAAGAGAAAGCCAAGGACTCTCAATGGGTAATGATTCTATCTTACAAGGAAATTGAATTCCAACACACTCACGTGAGTTCCAAACATAAAAATCCGCATTAAGTCCTTTACTCACACAGGGACATAGACTTCTCCGGAGGCTTCTCCATTTCAAGGGTCTAACTTCAATTACCTTTTGAAAAGCCTCCCTTCCCTCATCATAGAGGAACCATGGGAGATTACTGTCTGCTACAGAAAGGATTTAAACTTTGTTACTGGGTAGAGCGTATACCTCTTGTTCCTAAGAAATATGACCTCCCCTTACCAGCTGATCCATATAGTAATTACAATTTCCGAAATAAGAGAACACCAAACAAAACTTGAAAGTGCTTTCCTGCATCCTCATCTCCCACAGGCAGATAAATAAATTCTCATTCGTCTCTGCACTCCAAGATACTCAAGGTCAAATCCAGTCTCTAATACCAACCTAAAAGTCTATTAGAAATACACAATAATTCCAAATAAATTCTGTAAAAGGGTATTTATCGAATAGTACTCTTCTGCCGTATACAATTCATCTGCATTTTGAAAACAGCAGAGTTTTAAAATTCCTGCATACTCATTTTTGCCAAAAGAGATCTAGCTGAATGGAGACAGGAAAAGAAAACACAAAACATTTAACCTTTGTACTATGGAAGTTACAAATTCAATTGAAATAGTTATAAAACATTTTAGAAAAACGTAGATATTATTGTGCTCTCAGCCCCTGGGTAAATCATGCCATTTAAGTAATGAAGTTCACATTCTTTTCTATAAGGTAAGCAGCTAATGGAGAACTGAAGCTTATGCAAGTTGCTGATGCTTTTTGTCTAATCATGAAACCTTGTTTCATGTGCTTTTACCATAGAAGTGGCAAAAAATATAAATATATAATTAGGATAAAAATTCACTATTACTAGCTGTTGTTTTCAAGGACCTGCAAGGGCATTTAAAGCAAGACAAACAAAATTAACCTCTTGAGATAAAAACTGAGAGAAATGGATAAATAACGAGACTGTTTTATATCCTCCTATAAAATTCATGAATCTAAATAATGAGACCAGAAAAGCTGGATCTGAATTGCTAAATAATCTCTAATTTGCTACAAAATTAAATTTTCATAACAGTTAATGTTGTTTCCTGCATCTAGCAATACTTTTGTACCAGTTAACACAGCTGTGTTGGTATATGACAAGCATATCATCATGCATATTTTCACCAAATTTCTAACTTAAATAAAGTTTTGGTTTAACCCACTTAGAGCAGAATATCAAGGTAAGTCCTAGATTAGTTACCAAAACCACGTCCTGGGTTACTTCTCCTACACTATCATTACAGCAGCAGAACTCAAAGATGACAGACAGCTTTACCGATGTGTCCTACTTCTCTGATGACTAATACCAGATTCGTGTTTACTATTTAGTCAAAACAACTTATATAATGACAGCATATATGTGTATAAACTTTGGCTTTTCTTACCATGCCCGATGTATTCATGTGTGGTATCAGCTTGGAATCTGGCACAATAACTTGCTGCTGAGGTGCTAAAACCAGAAAAAAAAAAGATAACATTTCATGAAAATGATGCAGTTGGCCCAAAAAAAACATCCAAGCCAGAATAACTTGACATTACACAAACATCAACTGGGCTTCAGAACAAAAACAGCTACTGAGCAGCCTCTGACCTTAGTAAGTTTTACTGTGAAGGCAATACATAACAGCAGCTCTGAGAGGTGGTATGGCTATTTTGGCTTTACAGATCTTATTTCAATGGCATCAGTCTGATCTGCTCTGATCCTATGTAAAGCAAAATTTAAAATATATTTCTGAAATGAAAGGTATATACGAAATTTTTATAAATTAGCTGATGTTCAGATCCAAGTTCTCCAAAAACATCAACTAACAGTGATTAACTCTTAAAACAGACTGATTGCAAGGACTGCTGCAAGGTGAAGAAGAGTATGTTAACAGGACACAGCAGTTAGCTTGAGTGGTCTAGTTAGCACACCTGTCAACAAACTTGTGCTCTTCACTGGTATTTTTGATGTAGTAAATGAAAAATCATCAAACACCTGTCCCATACAACACAATAGTTTTGGTGTGCTACACAAAATAGACGGCTAAACTATGTGAACAGTCAATTGGTCATCTGTAAGTGCAAGTGTCCAGAATGCTATGGAACAGATCGTGAGTGCCACCATCAGTGACCGCAAACTGGAAAGTGACAGAACAATATGAACTAATCATCAACAAGGTATTTTCCACGCAATCCTGTAAAATCCTGTAACCTTAAGATTATTGAGGTAACTGAGAGTTTCTGGAAAGATTCTGGAGAGGGAAGACCCACAACACTACACCAAGATCAAAGGCCATCTTTCCAACTTTCAGGAAGCCATGACCCTAGAATCACACACAGCACAGCAGGAACGACCATGCTGACTGTCCCAGCCTCTCTCTGGGACTGCACCAAGTTGTGTAAGGAACCACTACATCAATTCACACAATCCTCCCACTGCACCACCTCCACCATGGAACAGGGAAGTCACGTAATTCGTTAAACTGCATGTATCTGTGATCAAAGAGCTTCAATATCCAAATTCATTTAGCCTCCACATTGTAATTTGGTCTTAGGACACAACATAGGGCAACAATTAATCAGTTTTAAACATGTTACTGTAGGCAGGACTGTATTCTACCCTAGGAAACGAACTGGGGAACAGGGACCTCCGTATCAGTAGTGGGCAATGCAATCAGTAGCGTCACAGCTATTCATCTAAGCAGCCACTAGAGGTCTGGGTAAACAGATTCTGTAACCAGAGTTGAGACACCCAGCTCATTTCAAGATGCGTTAGGGGGTCTTAAATCTCAAAACAAATTTTATACCAGCAGTCCAAATTGATTTATTTCCAGCCAAAAACAAAGTAATATTAGAATAAAACAAACAAAAAACAGTAACAAGTTATTTTCACACTAGGTCTTCTCTGTATTGAATAGAAACTTTTTGGGGGGTAGGGTGGAGCAGGGGAGGTCAATTTGTAGTTACCTCTTGCGCCTATGACAACATAGGTCCTGACCCATGAAACCTGATAAAAAGACTGAAGTCCCTGACTAAGACAGATAAATATTTTTAACCAACAATTGCAACAGCACACTGAAAACTCAGCTCATGCAGTTTATGGGTAGCAGATTTGTTTATACGGCAAATTTGCAGTAGAATCCAGTAGTGTTCACCTTATTTATTAAATGAAATTGTAAATGGTGAAAATGTTGTTTCTATTATTAATGGAGAATACATAAGACAATCACTACAAGAAACAATGCTCTTACAGCTAACTCAAATGTACCTTGAACCCCCACTGTACAATCTGCTACAATCACATGAAAAATAGCCATTAAGCTTTTCACTTGAAACCTGTTCTAACATGAAAACATCTACTATATATTCAGAACATTATACAGGTATTTTTCACATCCTAGCATCTACTTATGCTTAACAAACTCTTTAAATGTTTTTAAAAATAATTTGCTCCTAATGACATTACTGGCTTCGGAATAAGCTGCCAACTGCATACACATATTGTCTTGAAATTACGGAGCTGTTAATGGATTTTTGCCACAACCTGAAAGTCATGTATTTTGAAAACATATGTTAAGCAGTAAGAGAAGAATTCAGCTTTTCCAAAATCTTCTGAAGAATATGACTAAAAGAAACGCAAAGATACTTTTCCAACAAGACAGCTCTCTTGACCCATTAAATAGTCAAGCAGAGGCAAAGTCTGACATACAGACAGCTATCCACGGGATAAACATCCTTCTCCTAGAGTTCAAATATGCTACAGAAGGAGTTGGTCTAATTTGAGAGTCTTTCACCAGAGATGTTAAAGAGTAAGTCTGACCTTGCTGAGACGTTGGAATAAGAACCTGTTGTGGCTGAGACTGCTGCTGCACAGTCTGCTGTGGCTGAGGTTGTGTGTGATGATGGTGGTGGTGATGCTGTTGTTGCTGCTGTTGCTGCTGCTGCTGTTGCACCTGCAACAAAAGCTGCTGCTCTTCTGAATGGAAGCCATCTACAGCCTTGGACTGCATCAGCTTGTTCTCCCACAGCTAGTTTGAGAAAGAAAAGAGAAATCTTTCTGTACCATTCTTACTCAGCAAGACTTGTAACAATATAAAGACAGTACTACATAACTGAATTTGTTTTCACTGTTTATCTTGTGCAGTCTATTTAGCCAAAAAGCCCCCAGCAAATACGGATTGAAGAGATAACTTCACATAGGTAATGTTTTAGTAAGAATTAAATAATCCCTTCAGAATCGTCAGTTCAGGCTTTAACATTCATTCTTTCTTTCTTCCATTTGTGGAAGGATCTTAACAACCCTAACAGAAGAATGAATGAAGATAAACTGATATCTTTAAATAGTTTTCAGGTTTGCCACTTCTCTACCTTGTTTCTTTCTTTTCTCTTTCATTACAAAAATCAATTCTTTATTACAGCTTTCCCCAAGCCATTTCTTCCTGGAACTTCTCAATACAAGTTGCATGAAGACTATTACCTGATAACACGCTAACAGAAACTACCAGTGTACCTAAGATAAAGTCTCTGTACATGCACTGGAAGTTTCTACTACGGTATCAAACAGCCTCTTCAACCCTGCAGCTCGGGATTGTCAGTTGAAAGCTCTCAAGAAAAGCCACAACCACCAAAGCAGCAGCTCTTGCAAAAACAGTAACATGAGTATTTTGTAACACACTGTAGTCAAGGAGACTATGGGCACCCAAGACTCCTGATCTCAAATCCTGCCCAGGACTCCCTAAGCCTTCCTTTATTTCTCTTCTCGCCACTTTCTTCATTGAATCTTTTCTGACATGATCTGCAGAACACACCTGTAACACAAATATCAGGTGCTTTTCTTAGAGCGCGCACTCTCTCTTTCCCTCAAGCCAGGTCACAGTTTCATGGAAAAGAATTCTTCAAACGTTTCTTTCTAACCAAAGTTCACACGCCACCCATTTTTTAATACTTTAAAAATACTCATGATGTAGGACATCCAGTTTATTGAAGGAAGCCTTATTCAACAGCTGAAGTAAGTAGGCACCTACTTCCTTTTACTTTACTTCTTCCCTTTTTTTCTGCCTTTTCTTTTCTCTTTTGAAAACTTCCTACTTTTGCTCAGGAAGCTTTTGGAGAACGGCATGGCAGACCCAGTACAGCTCAGGTCAACACCATGCCTTTTTTTGGCCCCTTGTTAACAATTCAAACACACTGTATATGAAGTGAATACTCTGAATCAGAGGTATTTGGAATAGTGTGACATGCACAGTGCGATTTATTGCATACCACTCCCCCAAAACAATGCTTCTGCAAACCACAAACAGTATCTGCAATAATCTGGCAATGGAAATAAGTCAAAAACACCAAGCAGAACAAGCATTTTATTTTTCAGCACGGAAACCTTAGGAATTGTTTTACCTCTAAAATGAACATATTCTCTTTTCCTTTTTAAAGTAGCGATACAGTTTTTCAGGGACTGAAACAGTTACACTGTGAACTCAGATGCCGCTGGTAGTTTACGTCAAGTTTGACATGCCAAATTAGGGCAAGTAAACAAGGTGGGCAGACCTCTTTCTAGAGCAGTATAATGCAAATGATGTGGGGATACAGACATGCACATCGATACACTGCTTTGATAACTAAAAATTAGTATTTTACTGCGTACAACAGAAGACAGATCCAAGAACTATTCCGTGCGTTGGTCTATTTAAAAAACTTTTCAGTTGCAACTTACTGTTTTGAGTTCCATAAGAACTTGTTCATCCACTCCTTCATCCAGAAAAACTTCTCTGACATCATTAATGACATCTTCAATTACAGACCTGTACAATTTAGGCTTAAAAAAAAGCAAGTAGTCAGCATTATTTTTGAAAGAAATTTAGTAGTCTAACATTAAAATAAGATTTTTTCCAAAAAAAATAAACCCTCTTAAAAGTGCACTACAGAATATGCTGCACATTTGAGTGACTAAAATATGCAAGAAAGTATAAATCAGCAAAAACAGCTCAAACAAGGTGAAAAGGGAAGGGACCGTTCACTATCTTGTGTCACAAGAGTCTTCAAGCCATGAGGAGTTTAGCTCAAAACAAGGAAAACAAGATTGTTTTCCATTTAGCAAAATTTGTTGCCTGTTTGCCAGTGTACATGCTAAATGTGTAAAAAAAAATATATATATATATATATATTTGCATGCGTGCAAAATATTTAGGTTAAAGAAAGCCAGGAGTTCAAAAGAATATTAGGTAAATGCACAGAGAAGGAACTCATCAGTGCTTGCTAGCTGAACAGAAATCGATTATGGCTCAGGATGTTGCTGAGCTGAAAAATGTTGAAGCCTCAGAAAACTGGAAGCGTTCATATATGAATGTCCCGTTCTTCCTTAACACATCTATTTACGGAAACTACTGAAGACAGAATATTAGACTAGACAGACTTTTCTTTTCACTCAGTACTTATGTTTTTACACTACACACTTTTCAGGGGGCAAAACTACACATACTCATTTTCTATTACACTGATTTCATGCCTAAATTGTCATTGGCAAAGCAAACTTAATTCACTTTATGTTGCCCAGAGAGGCTGTGAACTCCGCATCCTCAGGGACGCCCAAAAGCTGCCTGGATGCAGTCGTGGGCAAGCTGCTCGAGCAGGGGGTTGGACTAGGTGACTGCCAGAGGTCCCTGCCAACCTCAGCCACTCTGTGAAGTTTAAAACACGGGTACATTTTTAAAAAGAGAATACTTAACCTTACCAATTAATGCATAACATTTAATTCGTAAGACCATAGGCTAATTGTACAATACACTTGCTGTACCTTTTAAGCAGGTACCACTGCTTGGACCTCTCTACATGTGTAAACCTCAATGGCACTTTGGTGGGATATTTAATCCCTGCTATCTAACTGCATGGTAGAACTTGGAGGTCTGAATTAGAGTTAATCAGCCTGTGAACTGCTCAAGGCTGTTCCTTGGCTGAGTACAGGCTGTTCCTAAACTAACCTGACAGCAACTGCAAATTTCTGTTAGCTGACATCTTCCTCCACCTCACTCCCTGATTTCCTGCCAAAAATCCCAAATGATGCCACACATCAGATACGCTGCACACAAGTAAAACAATCATCCTGCACTTGTACGGTGGGTTTCACCCTCCAGGACGGCTGTCCCTGGAAAGTGTAGGAAATCTGCACTGAGCGCACACAGCAAGATAGATCGGCACCGCTGGAACTACACAGATTTACTGCATGCACTTAAAACACATCTTTAATGCACGCACAGTTGCTTAATGCGTCCCAGAAGTGCTGAATCCGTTACAGATATGCTCAAGATTACACTGCACACGTTATGAAACAGAACGGTTACACCTCCGTTATGGAATAAAGGAGGAGGGAACAGCACATGATTTACCAGCCCTGAACAAAGCTGAGTAGCCAATAAGCACAGAACAAATCGAGTACCTTTGCCTTTAAATGTTTAAAAAAAAAAAAACAAAACAATACCACTACCACTCTGGTCAGAAAATCCACCCCCAACATTTTGGGGAATGGCATGCTATCAGCACCCTAGTTTTTTTTCATTTCACATTTCATCAGGTTGCCCCTTTGCAGCTTCAAAACAACACCTGTCTCTGCAAAAACTTTCTGGCCCCAAGTAACAGGGGATGTTTGCCTTACCTGAAAACTACATTTACAGCACCTATGTCCAAAACTCAGTTTCTCCAGAAGAAAAAAAAACAGCAGATTTGCATTTTTTTTCTCTCAAAACAGTACAGTACTGCACGCCTACATCTCTAAGTTGCAAGTACAGCATTATTTGTGCTTATAGAGACGTTTGAAACAGACTTTCAAAAGCTGACTACTCTTGTGCACTAGCATTTTAGTTCTGTGCAGTGAGGAACTTAGAAATACCAAGCATCATTAATAAGATTATTTCTCCACTTAGATTTAATGCACAGCAGATGCAAAAAGACATTGTACTTAATAACATTAAGCCCTATTATTTCTATAATTAAACAAATTGCATAAAGCTTACACAATTCAATTAGAACAGAAATGCCACTTGACCTATTCTGCATATTGTTCCTCACTGTATTAAAAGCATCTGTTTCCTAAAGACAAAACCACACTCTGCAAATAAACACGCTGATCTGTAGGCACGTGAGTTGCTTCACTTCAGTCAATGGAACTTCCTCTACGCCTGAAATCACGACCCAAATTCCTGGAGGCTGCATTTTCTCCTTCAATCATCTATTGGGTCCACTTAACTAATAAAACAGATTTTACACGAACAGGCCCTACTGACTTCCACCAGCAGTTACATCCTCCTGTCAGGCATTCCTGGAAGGTGTGCTTACAAGGCTTTCTTGGAATATAAAGCCCTAGGAAAAAATACTAATATTCAGGTACAGCAAACTGACCTTACAGCTCAACAGTCTGCTTGGGAACATTTTCTTTTTTTTTCTTCCTGCATAATTAGGGGGAAAAGCAAATGTGAAGACCCGGATACTGCCTTCTTGAGCTCAGCACCAGTTTAGCACGAGAGCAGAAAGGCTGGCTAGGAACACAGGTGTTGGCTCTGCCATCGACGTGGTGTCCCCCTGGGGTACCTCCAGCAGCCCAGGTGAGCAGCCGAGACCCCAAGGGCACCACAGGCGTGCAGTGAGCCTGAACAAAAGGGGCTCAGGAACAAGGTGGTTAACAAACCCACAAGCCGTGTGCAGATGCATGCCTTGCTTTGCATGAGCTGTACAGCACACTGGACCTGATGATGGGCCAGAATTTTGGGGCACTGGTCTGATCAGCCAGTACCACAATATGCAATACAGCCACTGTTATATGATTAGCAGAAAAAGGAAAAGAGCGCAGAAAAAGGAGAGGAGCAGAGAAAAAAGTATCCATGCTTTATGATGAGATAGTGTCTGACCCCCTACATTTCCCAATTTTACATACACATTTCCACCATACTCAGACAAATCTTGGCTTGGCTGGCTGAAAACATTTTCTGTATATGCTCGTACTGAACATGCAGTCGAGAGATGCAACTCCTATAAATGGAGCAGCAGTGCCTTTTTCAAAAGCCATCCATTGGGGAATTTTGAAAAATACCACAAAATGCTCTTTTGCTACTTCAACAGAAGTAAATCCAGCAAGTAAAAATCACAAAACAGTCTTAAGCCCTGACCTTCAAAAGGAAGCACGCTGTATTGTTTTAGATATACACTAACTGTTGGCTTCAAGTATTATTTACAGGATGCTCAAGTTGCTTATATAAACCGCCTAAAACTCTGCAGCTGAACGACAATCTTTTTCATGCAATACTCACGCACTCAAAAACCAAACAGAGGAACACAATTACTGAGCGAGCCTACAAAGATGGGACAGCAGGTGAGCTAAGCTCTGCAATAAATTTTCACGTTCAGTCAAAGAAAGCAACGAGAACATAATAGAAACTTAAAAGATCGCTATTAAAATAATCGTGCTTTCATCTGGTTTATATTAAAGTGCCTCCCTCATAAAGAGAGCATTACTGTAAACTTCGAGCCCTTTTAAGCGCAAACATACTCAAATCACTCTTCAATAAACACTATCCCAAACACTTACCATACATGAAAGACAACAATTAAAATTCCTGATTTATTAGATATAACCGCAAACACACAGAAAAGATTTAAAATCTAGTACTTTCCCCTCTGGGAACATAGGGAAATGATTATATTTCACTTTCTCTGTACATCTTGTAAAGAAAACTCTGAGCATGGTGAGACTGCTACCCGCGCATGCACACTCTCCAAATCCGAAGAGCAAGCAGCTGGCTATTTTAAGAAATGCCACATGCCTTTGGGGGCCTACACTTCCTACATTCCACCAGTTCCGAGGGCACAAAACCTGTATCTCTTTGTCATTGTTATCACACCACTCGGGACTCGGCAGCTTGGGTTTCCAAGAGCCAGCACATCACAAAGAAATAGGCGCTGCACGCTTTGTGCGTGTGACTGCAGTTTATTCCCAGTTACTTCTGCAGATCCCCCTGCAATGCTGCCAGCCCCTTTCTCCTGGGGTGGAGACGCAGCTAGAGGCCAGCTACACCACAGCCGGAACAGCGTGCTGCAGAGGTAACTAATTTCAGCCACACTTACATCAAAAGAAGAGCGTAAGAAGAATCAACATATAAAATCTACACTGTAAGTCATTAATAAAACGTGCTTTTTCTTTTAAACATTGTCGCAGACTTTTACAAGTAATTACGTTTGCCAGCTACAAAACTTTACACTGCATACAACTGTTAACATTTTATATCGGCCCTTTACTACGAAGAACAGCTGTCTAGCAATCCAGATTTGATAGGATGCTGATGTGATACTAGTGCACACCAGGCTCCAAATCTGGCTTGCTAAAGCCATCGTCTGGCTGCAGTGCTTCCAAACGTTCCCGCTCCTCTTTGATAACCCGGAGGTAAGCACCGTTACCATTGCTACAGAGCAAGGCCTGATTTTTACCACAGATTGCGAGGTTTTACTACTTTGTTGAAATTTAGCCTAAAGCACGCCTACTGGAGTCAGGCTCATTTCAATTTTTTCTTCTCTAATTCTGAACACCATGTTCACACACAGACACCTTCCAAAAGAGCTCTACAGAAGCAGAGGTGCAGCACTGATAAGCCTTAGAAAATGTCTGAAATAAAGTTATTTACAAGTGCTCTAAAGATTATTCAGTACATGTATTATCCTATTCGGTAATGGCTTGGTAGAAAAAGAGAAGTGAAACCTTGGATTTACTACACGGAGACAGACCCTTTTCATTCAACAGGAAAGTAAAGGCAGCGGTCTTCGAACAGGACAACTAGCAGGTTCAGATCACACGCAGTCGAAACGCATCCTGTCAGCACTGACCTGCGCGTAATGGCTGACTGCTGTCCGAAATTTTCCTGATACAAGACCTGACAGAACGCTACAAAGCAACGCCACTCCTTTTTGCAATTGCACGACCTTACTTCACAGGCAGCCTATAAAATTTTGGATTTGGAAAGGAAATCCTTGATGCTTTGCAAGTGCTTTCATATAATGTTTTGTAGGATATGAAATATTGCCATTAACTCAAATATTAGTGAAAATTCCAAAGTATTTATGAAAATTCCAAAACCTTCGCCCTTTTCAGACTGCAATAAAATCTTCTCAGACTATAGCAAAATCCGCGTGCATCCATCATCTTTAGTTACCAGAAGCACGTAAAACTCATTAGGCAGTATCTGCGGCCCAGGGCCCCCAGACAAAACTTTAATATTAATGGTACTTCTGGTGCGACAGCTGTAGGCAGATGTTGGCAAAGCGCCACGCAGTAAGTACCACATCTCTCCGTGACACACCGCGGAAGAACCATTTCAATTCTACTTTCCCCATCCAGCCGAAAAGCTCGGTGGAAGACCGTGCGGGCAACACGCGACTCTGCGCTAGCTGGATGCTAGTGACCATAAAAAAAAGAAAAAAAAAAATAGGGAAGAATGAAAGAAAGGGGGGAGAGAAAGGTGAATGCTTTTGGAAGGCGGGAGAGGCTGGAGGCGCGGGGAGCGCAGCGCGGAGCCCGGCTGCTGCGCGAGGCGAGGCAGCGGCCCCGGTGCCGGTGCGGGGAGAGCCGGGGCCGGGCGGGCTCGGAGGGACAAAAAGCCCGGCTGGCAGCCGCCGCCGCGGATGCATGCACCTCCCAGCCCGCGCTCGGCGGCTCTCTCCCTATTTAAAGGCTGATGTGGTGTTTAAATGGAGAGGCGGTGACGTGGGGCTGGAAAGCACCTTCCCATCCTAGCAGAGTCTATATTAGAGAGCGGCAATAGCTCTATATAAACAGGGCAGCCACAGGGAGGAGGAACACAAGGAGCAGGCAGGCAGAAAGGCAGGGGGAAGCCATGATGGATCTCAGAGCCACAAACAAGGGGGCCGAGCCTGCAGCCGGGACGCCGGGTTTGTCTCCGCCAGCGTTTCGGGGCGGGGGTCGTGGCCGGGGGGCGGACAGCGGGGGAGAGGAGAGCGGCGCTGGGGGGGCTCGGTGGCCGCGCAGGTTGGTGTGACTGCTTATTGCGAACCTGTGTGAGCGCAAGCACAGCAGCAAGCCACCCACGAAGGTGCAGAAAGCACGAGAAGGGACACGGGGGGGAGAGGAGAGGGGAGGGGAGGAGGGGAAGAGTTTGTCTTTGTAAAATAAATACTGCCTCGCTCGCTGCAGAAAAAGTTCCGGGCTCGCGCCCGGCCGAGCCGCCCCGACCCGCGGGGCTGGGAGAAGTGCTTTTCAACCATCGTCTCCTTCGGATAAAGCAACATAAAATGGCTCCAGCGGGGCGCGGGCCGGGGCCGCCGCCGCACCGACACCGGCCGGGGGCTCCCAGCGGCGGCAGCAGCGCTCCCCCGCCGCTCGCCCCTTCCCCGGGCGGCTCCCTCCGGCGGCGGCGGCGGCGCCCCCGGCCCTTCCCTTCCCTTCCTTCCCCTCCCCGCCGGACCCCGACCTCGCCGCCGCCGCCGCCCCGCGCCCCCCTCGGCTCCCCCCCGGCTCCCCCCGGCCCCGCTCCCGCCGCCCCCGGGCTCCGCTCTCCGCCTGCCCGGCGCCGGGCGCCACAAGTTGGCTGCCCCGGGGGGCTGCCCGGTGCCGCCACCCCTCCTCCTCCTCCTCCCCTCCCCGCCGCCCCCTTCCCGCCGCCGGGCCGGGGGCAGGGGAGGGGGCCGGGGCGGCCCGAGGGCAGGCAGCGCGGGGGTAGGGGCCCCCCTCGCCCCCCGGCCCGGTCCTTACCACGGGGTTTGTGTTAGTCGAGCTCGCCATGTCCCGAGCCCCCCGGGACGCCCCCAACCGCGGTGCGGGGGGGTAGGGGGGGGAAGTCGCCCCTAAAACAATAAACCCGCCCGGCTGCCGTGCCCCCCCCCCGGCCTCTACCCCCCGCCTGCAGAGAGCCCCGCGGGCCTGGCCCGGCCTCGTTCGCCGGCCCCGGGGGCTGCAGCCGCCGCCGCCAGCCGCCCGCTCTGCCCGCCGCGCCCCTTTATATAGCGAGAGCCCCGCCGCTGCGCGAGCCGACAGGGCGAGAGGGGGCCGCGGGCGGGGGGTGGGGGGGGCCGGCCCGGCACCGCGAGAGCTGCGCGCGAGAGCGCCGCCGCGTCACGTGGGCCGCCCGCCCGCCCCGCTGCTGCCGCCGCCGCCGCGCTGAGGCGGAAGTGGCCGCGCGCGCGCGCCCGGGTTTTACCGAGGCGGAAATGGCGGCGCTGCCGCCCTCAGGGGCCCGCGGCCGTGACGTCACGGGTCGCCCTGAGGGGCCCGGCGGCCCCTGGGGGTTGAGGGGCACCAGCCATAGGGATCGGCCCCGTCCTGCAGTGCCCCACCGGCCCTCACTCACGTCCAAATTCGCTTGTTTTCGCTGTTCCTTAAGAGCCCACGGCCACAGCACCTCCCAGCCGTGCAGGGAGTTGCCTGAGCCCTGCCAGTTGGCTTGACTTCCATTTTCCCCTCCTTACCGCCTTCCTTTTCCATTCCCTGTCCCCTCTCTCCATGGCAACACGTGAGATCCATGTAATACAGCAAAAATCTCCTCAACCATGAGCATTGCTCCATCAGAGTTTGCACTTCTGAATCCAGCTTAGACCTCCACCACTAAGTCGCACGTAAAAGCCCTGCTCAAGCATAAATGGAAAGCAGCACTAAATTCTGACTCAGTTCATTACATCGCTTCAGCACAAATACTGCACTACAGGCCAACCCTGTCACGTTACCTTCAACCTGAAGCCCTGCCTATCAACTAGCCCAAGTAGCAAGTTCAGAAACTCCTGTCTCGTACCCTTTGACAGGAGGGGATTTGTGCCCCTCCACTCCTTCAACATCCTCCAGTTCTGTGGTAACAAATACCTCCTCTCCCTTCTGAAGGGCTGACTTTGTATAGGGACTTGACTAATTACAACAGACCACCTGATAAATTCAGTTTATGGTGCATACTGCTGGAGCTCTGGCAGAAAAGTTACATGGGAAAGAGTCCACAAAGTTTTACTATCCTCAGCTGTCAATTCCACATTTTTGCTGGAGATTTCCACTCTCATACCCCAACCAACAGGACTGGTGAGGGGCTGCCATCTCAGCAGCCATAATTCATGATCTGACTTCAGCTATATTGAATGAGCAAGGGGAATGAGGTGTTAGTATTACTTCACTCCTGATGTAGCAATAAGAAGGTAGCAATCTCTCACAGAGTGTTTACAAATTGGGCCTGTAAATTGTCCAACACTCATGGCCTTCCATTTTCTACACTTTAAATAATTGCACAAACAGTCACATAAAACTCAAAGAAATTGGCAAGGGCACTCACAGGCAGAGTTCACAGATAGTTTTAGCTGCTGAAGCAACTGGCACACCACCAGGAATGAATCAGACTGCCATTCACACCCTTCCTCTTTTCAAGATGAAGCACTGCATAGATTCAGTTCCCTTCCCTGGATAGGCCAGAAACCCCACTGATTTCCAGAGTGATTTGCTGTGTAATTCAAAAATCAGCATGCGGACATGAGCAGTAACAGCTCAGTGGGGTATCGCACTCCTTTCTGCAGTTCAGCAGACTGTCCCCCAGGAACATCGGGCCTGCAGGGCATAGCCCCTCACAGTTTCTCAGACATCAGTATCAAGTTACTCTGCGGCACCGGTAACCCCCAAGCTCCTCTAAAGGATGTTGCTTGAAACAAATCAAGCCCCCACGAGAAATGCCCTATTGAGTCAAGTCAATGGTCCATCTAATTCAGTTGCAGCTGACAGAGAGCGAGCAAGTTAGCTGGTTTCTGAAGCCTGCTCACCCTGCACTTCCCCAGCACCTCGGCTGCCCTGCTGTATTGATGTTAATGGATTCGGCTTCAGCATTTTGTTAGGCTGGAATAACATACTTGGGTATATATACGGTATATATACACACTGCAGTAGGAGCGTTAATGGTCTGGATAGTCTCAGTAGGCATGAATTACACACAGCATTACTACTACAGCTAACAGTATTTATCCTTTGTTTGCCAGTCAGTAACGGATCATATTAAGGAAAAAGACGGGATAACGCACAAGCTTAAGATTTCTACCACTGCCAACTGCCGGTGGCTTCACCAGGTATGGCAATAATGCCAGTTTTACTGTTGACATTTTAGCTTTGTACTGTCTAGACTTGAACTGCACAGTGATACATATTGTAGCAGTTTCTACCCAAAGCCAAGCTGGTGATATTTAGGTACACTCCATCCTTCACTGCAAGCAAATAGTTCCAAAGAGGGAGTACTGTAGGGGGAAAAACGCGTTTCCAAAATCAAAAGCTGATCCTTGGTGTGCTGGAGGAGGAAATAAAGTTCATGCTCAATCCTAGGCAAAAGCAACTCTCTCTCTACCAAAACATTTGTGACAAAGACATACAAGTTATATTTTATAGCCAACACCATACATGCAGGTGTACACAGTCTACTTTCAGTGCCCTGGATGATTCTGTCCTGTTGGTACAAGATGAGTCTCTCGCTTCTCATCAGAGGAAGAAATTGATGTACTACTCAAACATTACCTTGCTAAATTAGTACAAATGTCAATGTTCTTAGTTCATCTCCTTTGTGGCCTATCAGAGAGCGACATCGTTTAGAAGAGTTTTTGTTTGTTTGGGTTTTTTTTTGTTTGTTTTTTAAAAAAACACTTGTGAGAAGGAAGCTGGGTAGCAGGGTCTATTATGAGTTTTGGGTTGATTGCAATTCCATTCTAAAGTCCTTCGCAAGTCCTAGTATATTGTTCTTAATATGTATTGCTCATGATGTTTTGCAAAAGGAGAACTGATATATAAGTATTTGCTAATTTGGGAAGTGGGTGTGGGACACACTTGAGTCTAGAAACTGGAAGGTGCTAAGTACCTGTGATTTCCACTGAAAACCACCAGCTCGCAATTCAGCTGAAACTGAGAAGCACAATATCTTGATGCCAAGTCAAAATAGAATAAATTTATCTTTAAAAAAAGAAAAACTACATGAAGAGCTTTTTTTTTTGTTCATCTGAAAATATTAAAAAAATCTGAAGCTACTGTTCTGTCTCCCAAGAGTATGCAATGAATACATTTAATCTCACACACCTGGAGAAACCCAGACCCAATCAGCATCAGAGCACCCTCATTTCTCTGTAAGAACATTTCAGATCATACACGGAAACAAAGAGCACTCACTGTACCAGAGTGTAAATTTATTTATAACGCGAGTTTTTATTGAAGTGTTCCTTCAGACCTGAAAAAATACTAAGTGTTTTAAGCCACAACTCAAAATTTTGGGCACAGGCAGAAATTAATGGTGGATACATCACACAAAAGCTTTTCTGGATACAGCCAGCCCTCTGGAGTTGGAAGAGATGCTGACAAATAACGGAGCTTATGCAATAGTAGTTTCATTCAGTGTTCAGGTATAGTATTCTTTAATCAAACGCTATGTAAAATCTTTTGAGTGACATTTTCCTTCTAACAGCCTGTTCCACACAATCTAAAAGCTGGAAACGAGACATTAAGCTTACTCCCCTTTTACCTTCAGCACTAGATTTACACCCCCCAAAAGCAAGGCAGAAATGGAACGCAGTAGGTCCTGTCAGTCTTATTCTAAGACAGCTCTAATTTTCTTGATAGATTTGCTCTCGTTTCTGAAACGTGAAGCCTGGCACCACACTTCACCAAAGCACACCAACGCCAGTTTTCAGACTCCAACACAAGCACAAAGCAGCTGCCTTTACCACAGCGAGCCAAACCTTGTCATTCTAGAGTAGCAGGGTTTTTCTCCAGTGACCTCTCCAAGGGCAGGGAGTTCACAACTCCAAGTGCTATTTCAGGCAAGGCCTGGCCAGGAGCTTGCTACACATTAAGCTTTTCTGTCAGGATTAAGCTGTTAGAGTGTCAGGCTTGCCCTGTTCACCAAGTGCTTACTCAAGCAAAGTAGGAAGCACACAGAATTTTGCCTTAATACAGTTTGAGACTGTTTACCATTCAAATAGGTATAGTTGTTTGGAAGCAACTTGTATACACCTTGCTCATTAAGGCATGTCTAAACAGGACGCCAGAACCGTGCACTTAGTTATACAGCCAATGCCACACAGCTGCCTACCAACATTAGAAAGCCATCTTCCTCCAAGCAAGACACATCAGTTGCACCCTCACTGAAGCCCATGTTAACAGAGGACCAACTACTGTAGTGACTTTGTTGCTCTAACTCCTTCTGTCCCCACGTACCTGTGGATCTCTTTAGGCCTTTGTAGGTCTTTAAAGACTAGGAAACAATACCATCAAAGTCAGAGGCCAACGCAAAGACTTTCTGCTAAAGTTGCCACTAACCCTCTCTTTTCAACATTACAATTTCCCCTGTAGCAGAATCACAACATCCTCTCTGTTTTAGTACAAACTCCACATCAGATTTTGCAGAACTACTTGTTTTCTAGGACTGCTCTTACCACCTTTACTTTGAGCATTGATTTTCTTTAACCTCCCTCAGCCTACCCCACTCGAAAGTCACACACCTGCCCCACGGCCTTTATAGCAGCTGTTTCTAGTGGCACAATCAGTTACAGCTGGAGGAGGCAACAAGCTCTTTTCTAGGCTGTTGCCCATAGTGTATTTATTTACACTTTAGTAGAGATTTCTGATGGCATAGAGTTGTAATCGGAGATAGTTTCCTTCATATCTCTGGTTGACAAAACTGCACTAAGTTAGTAAAGGCAAAACATAATTGAGACACTGACCCCAAACACTCCTATGACGCCAAAACACTCAGTGAGAATGTGGATTTGGGGCATTCATACCTCCTTCCCATGCCACTCTGCTTATTTCATCCCTGTGTGACTGTGCTCTGCTTTTGCAGCTGTGCCAGTTCCTTGCTGTACTTTTTTTTTTCCTGCGGCTAATTTTTAACCTGGATAGGTTTCCTGATCTGGTTCATAGGGTAACCCTACAAAAGACACGTTAGTGCAACTGCAAGAGCTGACAGGAGTAGACATAAGTGACCAGGAGAGGAAATGCTACAAAACAACATTGTTGCCAAATGCTTTGTCATGTAGAAAAGCCTTCAGGACTCCTTTCATTGAAGAAGAATTGTCCTGTGCTGAAATGCCCACCCCACTTGCTGTAGGCAAGTTGTAATGTTTGTAATAGGAAGACTGCTGGTCCTAGGGCAGAGACCACCTCTTTGTTTTTGCACGTGTATATATGTTCGCCTACTGTTTAGGTTTCTACAGAATGAATGAATCATAATTTGAATGCTGAGCACTGACTCTTAAATAGCTAAAAAAGCCCCTAAAATTCTGAAGGTTACAGCATGTCTGCAGAGGCACAAGCTAAAGGAGTGCCTTCAAGTTACACATTCTGTCTGTACTACCTTGATTAAGTACTTTTTAAGCAGTAAAATTAATCACTCAGTCTGCAACTGTTGTGAATCACAGCTACTCAGCTGTGATGAGGTTCTGACAACAGCCAAAATATTGCTGGCTCTGAGCCACGAAGCCCGGAAACAAAGAACTCAGGTAACAAAAACCCTGCACTTCAAACACCGATTGGATTCTCCCTGCACGCAGCATCCTGCGTTACTGACTCTAAAGCCAAGCGTTACCCAGCATGCTGATAAATGTTTTCACTGATTACTGCCGTATATTCCAGCTCTTGTGTGCAAAGGTCCACAGCAAAATTGAATTCACTTCAGCAAAGTTATTCCTGATTTATGCAGGCGTTGGAGAGTGAAAGATTCATAGCAAAAAATTTGCACTGAGTGATCTATAGAGTCATTTCGCGAGCCTTACATACCTCGGACTCCACGTGGTGACTTATGACCAAGTAATCACCGCAGAGTATGCCAGAATACAAACACGCCGCGTGTAACTACGGCAGGGTGCTGCTCTGCGTCGGTGATAACGCCGTGGTTCATTTGGCAGCGCGTGTGTGCAGCCCGGGCTTGTCACACTGCTGCAGGTGAGAGGCTGCACATGGGCAGCCACTGCTACGCGGTGATGTGCTGTGGTGTCTTCTACCCACTCGTTTGTCCCATGTTCATGTGTTCACGTGTCCATAAACTAAAAATGCATTTATGCAAGGCAAGTTTGCTCTACTTTGGATGCTCACTGCCTCCTAGGTAATATATCTGTTCCTCCGTGCCCAGGTGAGTGGCCTTGCAAACCACACAAAGCTTCTGATTGCTGAGGATCACTCAGAGCTGCTTTAAGGGCAAGCAGGCTACAGCTTTCATGGAAAAACATGGGTGTGCCCTACACTTTACAGCCCATTCAGAGGTGATCGTACATCCCCTCCGGGACCCAGCACCAGGGGCATCAGACAGGCAAGACAAATTTTTGCCTTTTTTTTTTTTTTTCCTAGATGAGTTGTAGGTTTGTTTTTCACAGGACAAGATGGAAATTTGTAGGAAACAAGTTCAGCTCGGTTTTGGCTGTGTTCAGGCTTCCTAGCGAGGAACAGTGAGCATGAAGTCAGTTGTGGCCATCCTGTGGCTTACGAGCAATTAATGTGCAGTTCCCATGCTGGGGCTAATTATCTAAATGGTAAAGCTGTTCTAGTATGAGGACTGATGGGCAGTCAGGGACCCTGGCTTTGAGAGAAAGGAAAACAGCAGGAAGGAGCCAGCCCAACTCATCTTGTAATGGAGCTAGAGGGCCCTAGGCCTATTTATTGCCACTTCCAACCTGTGACCCACTCCCAGAGTTCCTTTCCACTTGAGTCTCCATGGTAAATGGTGTGTGACCTGTGAGTCTTGGGCATATGAAGATTTTGACAGCTGCAAACATGTAAAAAAATGTGAAGCTTCCCTTACAAATCTGAGCTCATATTTTCCCTTAGCTGCTTGTTCCTACTCCCTGCCTTGCTGCTTTAGATGAAAGATTGTTTTTCCATCTTAAGCATTATCCTCCACTACAAATCTTCCTATATTTGCGATTTGACCTACTGTCATCGGCCGTCTCATTTTTCCCAGAGACAGACTCTAGGCAAATTAGCAGCCAGCATGTCTATGTCTCTATTTTCTAACATTTCTCTAACATTTGTAGTGAGGCATTCCATTGCACCCACTATACCTGCAATTTTGCTTGCTGTTTTATGGTATGGGCAGAGCACACAGTGAGCAGAAAACAATGCTTCCAGTGTAGTTTTCAGGCAGCTGTATTTGTGCTGGAAGGACTGAAACCATGCTGTGATCCATGCTGCATCTCAGTATGGCTCACTAAGACGTTCCAGAAGGGATGAGGCACAGATGGTGTGATATCTGGGAAATAATGTGGTATCTGGGAAATAACACCTTGTAGACACATGGGAAGGATGCAGTAGTGGCCTTGCAGCTGCTTCAAGCTTTGCCTGGGGTTTCCATGGGGGCTGGCTCATCTCAGCACCAAGAGGCTGGCCCCCCAAAATGGCCCCGACACAACACACCCATCTTCTTGCCAGGCAGGCGAGTGAACACCCGCATACACTGCAGCCTGGGGAGCCAGGTGACATGGTGCTTGCCATCCCACACATGGTGTGGTGTGCTCCGGCTGATCCAGCGGAGATGCAATTGTGCCCGAGTCTGACTGAATTTGTTCTTCCAAGCGAACTGTCCAGATGCAGATGCAGTATTAATGGTTACAGAGCAAAGGGCCCACAGCGGCTGTACGAGATTCCTGGTCTGTAGGCACCAGGAATGATTTTTCCCAAGAAGTTGTAGCTGTTGCTGCAGCCAGCCCCTGGCAGTCTGCATGGGGCTGGGCTCAGCTCCCATGAATGTTTTTACTGGCTGACAGCCAAGGAGGTGCTGATGGGTATCATTTAACGTGAAGCAGATGAGAGTACGTTCAAAGCCAACGTGATAATTAATATCTCTATCCATATCACCCGGGTAGTTACATAAACGTGTGAGTGGTCAAAGCAAGTCCCTTTCACTGGTGAAACTGGAGATGAAGCTGGAGGATGCGACCAAGAAACAGTGGTGCAGAACTGCAGACTCACTTTCTTTTAGGCCTAACAAAGCAAGAAACGCAGCAGTGGTCTTTAAATGGTGCAGCTCAATCTCTTTCCATTCTCTGCAACAAGTTTCCAGGTCCCTCTTGCCCAGTTTCCAGCTATGGCTTTCAAGAAACAATTCTCATGAGTGTTGCAGTAGGCAATGTGCTGTATTGGTATCAGTGTGAATTGTTAAGGAATGAAGAATACAAGGGCACAGAGCAGAGACATTCAAGGTAAATAACACCACACGTGGTGTAAGTCTGCTAAGGACCTTGAAGGGAGAAGATGTTCTTGTGGATTAAGGAAACAATGGAGGGGCATTAGATTTGTGTTCAGTTGGGGCTCTCTCATTCCAAGGTAGCAATTTAATGCTATCATAGCTTTCTTATCATCTGAGAGGTACGGTCTTTTATTTCAGTCAGTTCTTGTGGGCTTAATTTCTTAATGTTTGGAAAGGACTATGCAATTCTTAAATGGAAGGTGATCGGGAAGGACAAAGAGATATCCTAAAATGTATAGGCCATGAGTTTTTGGAGGGTCATTGCGTCAAAGCAGTTGACTCCAAAGTTATTGTCTAGACTTTCCAGCACAGTGTGAAAACATTACATCACCTCAAATATACCGTCTTAACTCCTAGGTGGAGCTCGTACATTTGGCTAACTTGAATCTGAACATCCAGAATCAATTACAAAATGTAACCAGCATGAATTACCACTGATTTTATCAAACATGTTCAGTTGTACCCACATGAAAGTGAAAAAGAATCTCTCCCTGAGGCAGAAAAATTTTGTTTGGGATATTCCCAACATAAGGGGTCTTTTCTAGCAAAATTAAGGAGAAGGCTTGTATCAGGAGGGTAACTATCATGAACTCTGTGGCTGTACTGAGATTGTTCCTTTTCCAAGTTGAGAGTAAAAACGTAGCCACAAGAGGGAGGCAGGAGAACTCCTATGCTAATATACTAACTCCAGCAGAAAACAAACAAACAAACAAAAGTCAGAGAAACGTTTTCAAAATTTCCGTCTTCGTGCTAAAATTTTTCAATAGCACTCTCTTTGAGAGCAATGACTGTTGGCTGTGACTTCTATAAAAGTATCTTCATAATGCCCAATTTGTCAAATTATCAATGTAAATTGAAAATTGGTGACTAGTACATCTTTTGATGAAACCTAAAAAATAGCTAAGAAATTACTTTATGACAAGCTGAAACCGATTTTTGTGTGGGTGCTGTGAAAGAAAATAGCCCCCATGCTATAAGGCATTTATTTCAAAGGCATATGGTTGTATTATTGCCAGGCTCTAATACAGAAAGACCATTTTACTTCAGGTAGGAGACTTTTTATAACAAATTACTTCTTAGAAACTACAGCAGAAGGATGTATTTAAACACTTGTATTTCCTTTGCACCTCAGTGAACAGTTAAGGTACTGTCCTCAAACGGTGCCATTACTTACCCCAAGTACTTTGAACATGCAGAAGGACTTCCAGGTTCAGCGAGCTCAGCAGAGAAAGATATGTCTGGAGGCAGAGGGCAGGTCTGGATTCTAGTTCCTGCTCCAAGGACTATTTCCATAATTTACTCAACAGCTGTAGAAATTGCAGTCGAGGCTTGACAAACCCAGCCAGCACTCCGAGCGCTCAAAGTCTTCCCTCACTCTTGTTCTGTCTTGAACTGTCTCCACCTCTGGCAGGAGGAGAGCTGCCCGTCCTGTCCCGCCAGGTAGCCTCAGACAAGGAGAAAAGGGGAGCCCAAAGCCCTTTGCTTATCTCCAGCATAGTGCCCTAACCACTGAGCAAGTTTATAATGCATGATATACATTGTCGATACAACAGCAGATGAGACCCCTCAGGAGGGAGAATGCGGGAGAACGCTTGGCTTGAAAATGCAGGTTGGCTTTCGCTATTTAGCTGTGTCAAGGCAGAGGCAGTTTGAGGCATGCACAGGAGCTGAGCTGTAGCTGCACATAGAAATCTTTCCTACAAATTTTTGAGAGCTCCTGGGAATCCTGGTACTTTCAGGCTGAGGCAGCAGCTGCTGGGGGTTTGCTGATGGGATTACTGAGCTTGGCTGCCCAGGCTCGGACCTAGTCCCACTGGTATGCATCAGGGAAGGGTGTCTGTCTTTCTGAAGAGCGCCCGGAAAATAAAAACATCGCACTGCTGGCCCTTCCACCACACAAGGCACCTCTGCCTATGTGTGCCTATACAACATACACATAATTTTGGTGTTAAATAGACAGTAGATAATAGTTATCCTTTCACAGGATTTTTTTTTTTTTTTAGTTGGAGATATTTAAAGTGCCTTACGAGCATAAATTTAAGCTCAGTCTTTTGATAGGATTGATTCTCACTATCCCTGTTTTCCAGAACACTCGCAGGCCCCAGCTTTTAAAGTACATACTGCTAAGGCTGCTGGCGATGGCTGCTGCGGTCTGTGCTTTTAATGCCTGGCCTGACTCTGCGCATGCCTGGGCCGAAAGGCAAGGACTGCTTTGGTGAAAAGAGCCGTCAGCACCACTGAAAAATCTGTCTGTTGGCCTTTTCTCAGCTAAGCACAAAGCAGACTGAGGTACTTATACCCTGTTTTGAAAACCTGGGCCTGGCTGATTTGCAGTGTCTCACAAAGGGCCAAACTCTGCACCAGGCTCACAGTCGGAAAACCGGTGAGAGTTGCTCTTCTCTGAGGCTTCCTCCTCAGTGGGTCAGTAGTCGGTGAAGCAGGCAGCAGTGACCACCAGAGAGCAACAGTCCCTCAGCGCCCGGGCAGCGGGCTGGGCCACCGGCCCCCTCACCCTGCAGACCTGCAGGCCACGGCTGTAGGCAGGCCACGCACCACAACCCCACGGCCTGACGGGCCACAGCTCGCTCACGGTTTCAGCACCCCGTGTATTTCTGGTTCTCTGTCACGGTGCTATTTGACAACTGATTTTGACATTGTGGTTCAGTTCCAAACCCAATTATATTTATTCACAAGCCTCCCTCCCAGTCTTTCTTTCTTTTTTCTTTTTCATTGTGACTGTTTTTTTCCTTTGTTCCCGGTATCGGTGTTTGCAAACTGCGAATCCTCAAGTCACATTTTTTTGGTAGTTCCTGACTCATCACTGGACTTTGTGAGGTATCGCTGCACATGTCTGTCTGTTGAGGTTGTAACTTCAGTATACCCTATTTTGCCACCCGCGCCCCCCTGGTTGCTACTCTCACACCGTCACCTCCTGCCTGCCAGGGACATTTCTTCCTCCTGTGCAAAGGGTGGAGAGAACAGCCTGGGGAGAAAATAAAATAATCCTGCGTACTGATGCAGTTCAAACAAGATTTTGATTCAGCTGGAGGTGGAGACAGAGGAAGCTGCCTCTATTCATCTCTTGGTTGAAAACTGGCTGCAATTTTGCTTTTGTTTCTCTTGACCAGAAGACAGAACTCCCCAACAGTTTTGCCTGCATCTGGGAGCTGACACGCAGTTTTCCCAGTTTATCCCCTTTTCATCTAAGTACTCTCTGTACTAATACAACTGCTGAACGGACTGTGCCCTAACAAGTTTCTCAGCTTCCACACAAAGAAGTAGATCTTTGCTTTTCTGTTCTGCATACGGGAAACCTCTACAAAAGTGGCTCTCCCCTTTGGAAATTACTTTCAGCTGTATTCACACTGTATTCGTCCTCTGTCTTCAGAAACTCCTTAGGCTACTTTGGTTGCTCCTGGTTTATCGGCAGCACCTGGGGCAGTAGCAGCTGAGAGCCAGCAGCAGGCTCCTGGACCAGGGAAGGACCAGCCTGCCCCAACCCCTGCACCCCAGCACGGCTGCAGGCTCTGCTACAGTCAGCCCTCTCCATCAGTCAGGATTCAAAAATACATCATTCATATTCGGTGTTTGAATATGATTCCATATGATTCCATCTACCTTTAAAAAATATATATATATATTTTTTTTTTTGGGGGGGGGGAGGGGTAGTTGCCTTTAGGCTTCTAATTCTGTGACCAAAAGGACAGGTGTGTTTTTTTCGGAGACTTGTAAGCTTTGTGTTTCAGGCACATCTGCTGTGACACAGAACTGTACCCAAGCTGCAGCAGGCTTCTGGATGAGAAACAATGGGCTGCTTCTTTATCTTTTGCTTTACCTCAGCTAACCTTCAGCAGGTTTTGTCCTACTCATAAATTGACAACGTATTTGAGTTAGATGCTAAGGGCAGTCATGGCAACTAAGAGCACTGAAAGAAAGCTCTGGTGCTTTTTCCCTCCAAATTGCCCTATCACACGCCAGTGATGTCTTTTGTTTAGGTACACTTCGCGCTGGTACTCTGAGGTCTCCATCTCTTTTAGGGCCATATTTTGGCTTGTCTTGAAGGACTGAATTACTGCCAAGGAACTTTGAGCTGCATGGTTTCAAACTTTGTCTTTTTTTTTTTTTTTTTTTATAACTCTCCCCCTTTTTATCCATTTTTTATATTATGAAGCTACGACAGTTAATCTAATCCTACCCTCCCAATTTGATACTATCATTTCCAAATGTCACTGAATATCTGAATAATAGTAAACAAACTGCTATTACTAACAGTTCCTGAACTTTCCTATTTAACTTTCTTCTTTCTTCTGGCTGATTTTCTTCTGGTTGATTTACTCTTGAATAATGAGCATGAGGAATCTTTCTTTGTGTGCCTCCAATTCTTATATTGTAAAATGATTGGCTTACTAACCATGAGTTGTACTGAGGCATACATTATGGAGAACATATTGGGCTCAGAGCGATAATCTGAGCAGCCCTTATGACGGGTGTCTGATTTTCTTTGGTCAATGAGACTGCCCAGCTCTTCAGTCCGATTCAGGGAGTGCTTTTGAGAAAGTGAAGTTGAGAGAAGTGGAAAAATGTATGAAATGATATATGGCTTATTCAAATTTGAAAGAACACAAAGGGTCATACCAGAGGTGTTTAGACCTTATCCTTATTATTGCTTTGCAAAAAGATATTCTGATCACAAGAAGACATTGCTCTCCCACTCATGGCTTTAGCAGTGAGAGAGCAGAAATTCAAGATGAGCACTGAGCAGAGGCTCCAATTCTCAATTACTTTGACAGCTACATTCAAAGTGTTGGATTCTCTGCTATATTGCATGGTCTGTGTTACAAGGTTCATGCTCTAGGCCTGCTTCATTTTGTTTGCAGTCTATCTTTCAGTCTGGGTGATCAGATGAAATAATATCTTTTCTGTAAACAATCCTGTTACTTGTAATTTATGTCCTTCCTTATACCATTCAAAACACTTCCTCCTCTGAGTTTAAGAGGAGTTATCAGGCTATACAGCACATACTACATACAACTTTGATTTCAGATTGAAAACGTGGATATGCTGTTTCACCTTAACATTTATTTAAGTTTTCCCATAGTTCAAACAAAACATTACATCCCATTTCAACTCATAAAATAAAAAGAAAAAACAAACAAACAAACAAACCAATTCTACAAAGTCAGCCAGTGTATAGACTTTCTTATTTTACAAAAAAAAAAAAAAGGTAGGAACATGTTACAAAATAATCAAACCGATCAATGTCAATAGTGCAAAGAATGAATTGCAAGTAGAGGGAGAGAGGCAGGGTAGGACGGATGGGTGGATGGATAGATGGGTAGATGGCTGAACAAAGCAAGAAGGCTAGGCACAACAACACCTGTTATCACAGAAAATTCTGTGATCTCAGAATTGTATTATATGTAACTGTTGTATCTGAGACAACGCATGAAGTAGGTTTAACTTCTTGGCAGAAGAGGGTAAGTACTTCTTCTGTAAGTGATCTGTGTTCTGCACAGACCAGTTCTGGAGATGAGTACAGCTACAGAAAGGGCTGCTAAGAGTCACAGACAGGAATTTTTCAACCTCTGGAACAGAGGTCACCTATCAGGGCCTTGATTATTTTGTGCACATTCAAGAGCTGAGGAAATTACTGAGAATTTCATGCAAGCAACAGACAGAATAATTACCTCCAGGCTGAACTTTGTACACCTTTTCTTATTGCTTTCAAGCTCTTATGCATGAAATTGTTCTCAGTCCTGGGAGTCGAATGACCAAGAGGGAGTTTTAGCAGCTACTAAGTCGTTTGGACAGGTAGACCAACAGGTCTTGGATGTCATGCCAGTATGTCAGCCAGCAACCCACCAGAAAAGGTAAACTATTTCTGTGATGTTTCTTATGATACTGCTACAACGAAGAACCTAAAATCTGTCTCCTTCATAGGATGACTAAATTTGAATCTAAATAAAATACTTTAAAGGATAAAAATATCATCAGTCAGTTACAATTATTTCTGTAACTTGTAATATCTCAAATTCACCCATTTTCCTTTGCTAGCAGAGTATCCATAGTTAATAAATGTAAGAAGAGTTCACTAAAATAAGCTCAGCTGCCTGGAGATGATGTTCATCTTTACCCCTTGTGATCAAAGACCATTTCAGTTTATTTTTCTAGGCAAAATTCCCTGCAATACCTCAAGTCTTACCACAGTACAAAGTGAATCAAAATTGTAATGAGATATAGAAGGAAGGTTCAAAGTGGGAATAAGCTTCAGGGAGTAAATGTATGCTTACCTTGAAGGCACATTTCCTGCATGGAGTGTTTGAGTACTACAAAGCTTTCAAATAAACCAAAGACGGCGATTATATCTTTATCAAAAGGAGTGTTAAACTGAAACTATTTAAAGAGATTCTTCCCCAAGATTAAAAAATAAATAAAAATAAATCACCCCCACTACAGGCCTATCTTGTATCTAAACCATCTAAACCAGTTCTGCTACTCTAAAACTGACAAAACTCTCAGTTCCTTTCCTCTCACCTCCAACAGCAGTCTGTCCAAATTACTGCTTTACCCCTGTGCATGAAGAGCATACAGTTCACATACATGAAGTTCGTACAGTGGCAGTATCTAACACCAAAGAATTGGCACTGTTTAATCAAGCAAGAACAGTGGAAGCCTCAACAAGGGCACTTAGGAGCTTAGTGTTCAAATGCTCAACGCTCATAATTGGGCTGGATGGAAAAAAGCTTTGAGTGGTGACACTTGGTAGTATCAATATTAGATTTTCTGAAGATTTTGGTTGTTAGTGCTCTTTTGAAAAAATCCAACTACTTACACTAGTGCTTTGATAGGAAGTAAGATCTTTTGAAACTCTGACTGAGGTATTCATACCTCAAAAATTCATGCTCTTGAAAATTCAGTGGCAGGAACATCACAAAGATATGTTTCAGAGATCAAAAGGAATTAATATAGCTTTTTACTATACAATCCTCCAGTTTTGTCTGCGTAACCCCATTAGGCTTGGAAGAGATGCCTCTGTCATACAACTCACTATGTAAGAGAGATTAGAGTCAGGCCCATACTCTTACCTTCATTCATTAACCTTGAACTGACAAAAGAAAGAATCAGTGATGAAGAAGAGAAATGAAGCAAATCCACAAAACTCCAGTATGGTAATCCTTCAATTGTTGGGTCATGAAATAGTCTATGGTTGGAGCATGATAGAGATTGAATAGTTTGGAATTCAACAGAGATGGAAAAAGATATTCCTCTGATTTTTTTTTCCCCCGTTCATTAAGGAGTACAACATAATTTTGCTTATTTGCTATTAATTATTTGTGTTTTCAGGGTCTGAGGGAAAAAAGGCAAAAGTTCTCATACTCTGCAGATCAGAGTTGGAAATCTCGTAACTGGTTCGTTCACAAAACATCTCACACTTCCTCAGCAACATCTCAGAACACATTCAGTTTTGCCTTGCTGGGTTTCTTGCCAGTCCTTTTCAGAAACTGTACACTACGAGCAGCAGTGAAAAAACAGGAAATACACCCAAAAGTTCTTCGAATGCCTTTGAAATGTAGTGAATTTTGTAGAGAGGAGTTGACATGAAACTCATCACAGATAGTGGTTGCAGAGCTGAGAATCAGTCATGAATTCACCTCTGTGCTGTCAGATATTTCGCAACCTATATACATTATTATTTAATAAATAATTCGTAGCACTTTATCAATAATTTTCATCCATGGATCTCAAAATGCTTCATAAAAGTTAATACCATTTTTCAATTTATAGAAAGACGTTGCAAATACTTAGTAGTAGATGGTGTGCTCAGAGGAGCTCTCTGGGCTTCAGTAAGATTACATGCTTATGAAGAAGCCCTAGAAGGACTGAGACTTTATGTATTTACAGCAGTGTACCTTTGCCAGAGGTTGTGCAGCAACATGGCTGTGTAAATATTTATCAGTAGGTTGATCTAAGCCCGAACTTCAGGTGCATACAAAAACACATTTAGAAATTCCCTATAATATGTTTTAAATTCTCCCACTACCAGTTATAGACTCATATAGTTAATCTCACGTTTTATTTGGGACTTTAGCACTGCAGTGATTTTTACAGGAATCACAGTGAAAGTAGTAAACCAGGGGTGAATATTAATTTTCTTTCGTATGAAAGGTAAAATAAAATAAACCTATAAATTTATTAAAAATGCTTTTTAATTCATTATGATTTTAAATTACTTTGCCAAGGCTTTCCAAATTTATGACTTTAAAGTCAGTAGTAATCTTTCAAAAGATAAATGTTTTAATAAATTATGTTTTTTTTTCTTCACATTTAAAATACCTTGAGACAAAATATTATGCAAGCCATGGAAACAACTACAAAAAATAGGTGTTTCAAACACTCTTTTATCTGAAAATTTTATCTGAAAAAATATATATGAATAAGTGATTTTTTCCTTCTGCATTTTTGTTTAGAAAGAAGGCTTAAAACTTGCTGCTAGTTTCAGGTAGTTGGAGATCTAAACATCTCAATTAAAAAAAAATATATTTTTGGTCTCAGTTAATGGGGATTTTATAAAGATAGCTGCACAAAAATTACTTATATTGTCAGTTAAAGATAGAACATGAAAGCAATATTGTGCTGCAAGCAAGGGCAGACTTCCAAGGAGTACTGGGAAGGCAAACAACATTGTTAAAGTAATAGCACTCTGACATTTTCAATAACCATCCACACTACCCTTTCAAGAAAACATAAAACTAAACAGAAGAAAACAAAACAAAACCAAAAAAAAAACAACAATGTGTTTCCCTTAAATCTTTCTAGGCAGGAATGATCTAATTTTAGCAAAGTCCCTTCTGTATCATCTCTACTATAACACACATTCCCTGTTACTAGCAGCTGTAACCATGTTCAGTCAAGATAACAGAACAGCCCAGACTAACACTTGAAAATTTTAAGAAATTGCAGAAACTTTCTTGTAGCTTGTCCAGACCCCACAAAAATGTGCACAACAACAATGTAGTTCAGAGAACAAGGCAGGAAAGGGTGAATAGAAGAACAGCTACACGATTAGCTGTACTGTCTGTAGTTCGTCCACTTGACATTTACCATGTGTAAAATGCAGTTTGTTGATTCTCCAGAATGATGCTCAGGGTTTTCATTCTGTTGACCACTTCAGAAATGAGATTTTGTATCATTTTTCACTTGATGCTCCCTGTTTGTTTTTTTTTTTTTTTTCTGGCTGTTCGGAAGGAAGTGAATCTGCTGATGACTGAGCCAAGCAGCATACAAGAAAAATAACTCATTCTGTCAATACACCAACAGTATTGGTGATATATACTTAAATAGTTCTAGCAAAAGCCCATGGGTCCACTCCAAACAAAGCACTGGTGAGCTTCTTCTCAAAGTATGGATCATCAAGAAGAAAAACAATACTCTTCAGAGCATTATTTTAAAAGCAATATTCCATACCTTTAAAAGAAAAATACAAAAAACCTGCAAGTCCTTTCTTCCGAGTATGTTAATTTGACCACCCCTCTTGGGACTTGAAAACTGATCTTCCTTCACTGTGTGGCACATTCATTGAGATTTGCAGTATCTTCTCCCTTCAGATCCTCATTCAGGCTTTTTTTCTGCTCTATTTCTACCTGTCAGAGGAAAAAGAGGGAGAACACTGGTAATGAGAAAGAAAAACAAAAGACTGAAAAATCTTCCTTAGTGGTTACTGCTCAGGTGAAGAAACACTTGGTAAACTGAGAGGCCTGTAAAGAGAAATAGGCTGAGGAGGAAAAGCTGGATTTGATTTACTCTAAGGGTTTTAAGTCAAATCCAGACAGTTTTATGATTCAATAGTGTCATGACATCATTGTCCAGAAGAGACAATATCATGAAGAGAATTGGTCTCACGTGATTTTATATTCATCACCATCCCCAGCTGTACTTTGAATCCAAACCCAGAACCAAATCTGCAGAAGATTAGGTGGCTTTCAAAGTGACAGCAGAAGACCAGCCTCAGTTTTAAACCCTGAGAAGATCAATGCAAAGTGTTTGATAAAAGCAAAGAAATTCATTTACAAAATGCACATTTACTTATGTGTTCTAAATTTCAATACCTCCAAAAATTCAGGGATAATACAATATTTAATTCTTAGAAGGGATACTTACTTAGGAAGATCAAATGTCATCTCCAGGGAATTTAAGTGACTACTAAAAATGCAATTGCATTTAACATCAGAAATATTTGCCCTGAGATTTTTTTCAGTATCTCTCATCATTACTCTTAAAAAAAGCATGTAGAATGCCAATTTCTGTGCTGAGTGATCAGCTACCATGCAGATTTGGCATACTGAGATTCTTGGCATGTATATACATCGTGCATTTTCCCATCTGCTCATCTCCTTAGGGCAGGCAGGAAAAAGCAATATTTAAGCACACAAATAATGTGATCCTTTTGTCTGCTGTAGTACTCCCACTTTAGCACTCCCACTGCAGCTACTACAAAGAGCAGCAAAACTCCATGTTCACACTCCTGGCTTATCAGCTGCTCCCCAGGAACTGAATGTCTGTCTGCATGCTCTTTCACAAAGCAACTGTAAGTAAGTTTAGTCCGCCTTAACGGAGGGATAACCCACTGCTTATCTGCCATGAATCAGTAGGCTGCACGTGGGTAGCAACTGCACAGAGCCTGACAGTACCAAATTCCCACCTCATCTGCCCATGGTATTTCATTTGTCTGCCCACACTTTTCAAGACAATGTACGCAAAGTAACCATGGTGATTGTCAAATACTCATTTTTACCTTGTAACTGTAGTGTGCTGAATAGTTGACCCACTTTCTCACATCAGTCTTATCCTCAACAGAGATGGACCGAACCGTGGCTTTGGACGCAGAAGTGGTGGGCATGTCGAATTCCACATCTACGTAGCGGATAAAACTGGAAGGCACTTCCCGGTCAGAGCCAAGCTCTAGGTGACAGAAGAAGCAGTGAGGATGGCCAGAAGCTGGAAAAAGAGAGCAAACAGACATGAAAGTTGTGTTGGTTGGATCAGAAAAGACCACATCTAGGAGGAAGCAACGTCATGGAACAGCAAGAAACTGATGATCTGCCTGGGGGAACGAGTTTGTGGCAAGCGACAGTATCTTACCTGTTTCAATGCCATTGAAACTTCATACTTTGGAGTTTCCAGACCAATTAAACAAAATAAACCACTAAAGTGACTGCCAATCAGTCTAGTTTGCTTTCAGTTGGTGAAAATTCAAGACGTAAATCAAGCAGTGTAGGAAAAGGTATTACCCTTCTTCTGGTTCCCCCAGCACATTGTGGCACATCCTTCTAAAATGCCATGGATTGATAGGAAGTAAAGGTGGATTTGGCAGATATTTCATGTTTATTTTTTGAAATTGTTATCCTCATTTATTGGGAAAGAAAACATACTGGATAAAACTAAATCACTTTCCCAGGTTCAAAAAGCTAATTTGTGCACAGCTTGGAAATAACTGCTTATTCTTTATTCTAACCTACCACAAGATGGCTAATCATTAAAGATGAAAAGGTGAGAAAGTAATCATGTTTAGCTCTGCCATCAGTAACTGATTATTTTTGCTATTATATTTTTCCCTTTGTTTTGCTGACAACAGTGATGTTTAAAAATTAAAATAGAGACTGCTAGTCAAGCTAGGTCAGTTTTATGTCTGACTGCTCTCAACTCCCTAAACTCTTGAGCAAGTCATTTAAGTTCTGTGCCTCAGTTTCTCTACCTGCAGAATGAGGACGAGAGCATTCACAGCCACCTTGGGATTTCTGATTGAAGGCATCCTACTATGTAAGTGTGTGTAAATAAAATATTGTGTAAATAAAGGAGAGGAATCCTTGTCTGCCACTAGTACAGGCTTTAGCACTTCTGACTACTTGCTCCTCAGGAAAGTTCTTCCTCATGCACACAGCTCAGCAAGGTGCACAGGAGAGAGACAAGGCAGGAAGAAGGCAGGCAGAGAACTGGGTGGGGAAAGCCTGAAAGCTCCCCATGGGAAGAGCAGGGAAACATCTCGTATGAAAGACTTGAAAGCCTGGGCTTTGAAAGGAAGTCAGCTCCTCATCCAGAGCTTAGCCCAAAGTCAGCCTCATTGAGCTGAAGCTTGAAAAGCATGATGCAGGATTTTGAGATATTACTCATCCTGACAGGATGTGAGCACTCTGAAAAGGCTTGGGCATCACAACATCCCACCTAACTTTTAAAGTAGGCTTGTGAAAAATAAATTAACCTGGTGTAAATCCTATACCTAGAATGAGCTTGGTATTTCTAAGCAGTCTAGATAGTTTCCTCACAACTGGAAGCATCAGAAACTTCTGTCCGTGCATCAAATCCAACAGCAGTCCAGCAGAGACTGCAGAAATTACCCAACATCACAGCCGCGGTCAAATTATGAATGAGTGGATGCAGTATCAGGCAGATATAAAAACTTGGGTTCTGTAAGCACTAGAACACCATTACCTGCATTTCATCAGGATGAATTATCCTAAGCAGAGCACTGACTCAGTTGCCCTGGTTCTACAGGGGGCTAGGACCTCTCTCTGACAGCACCTCACAGCTTCTTCATAGAGCACATGCTTTTTGTGGATAAAAAGCACAGCCAACCTTCAAGGTGATCCCAGTCAAAGCGGGCTAGCAGCAGCCCCCAGTGCAGCAGCTCTGCCTCTCACTGAGAACATTGTGCCCACCCACACTGCAGGGCTTTTGCTTCTGCCCAGTTCTTGAGCTCGCTTCAACCTCTGTCATGGGACAGAGGGGTGTCACTGCACGTACCTGGGAATCACTGCAGCCTGGCACTGCATAATGAAGTTGACTAAAAATTAGTCACTTCTGGCTCAACCCCCCTGTGTTCAGAATTCACTCATTGGCAACCAACTAATAGTTAGCTTTGCTCTGATGAATTAAGTCAAATATCAAGGAATATCTGAATTTATTTTCAATTCATTTAATAACACAGTTTTTCAATAATTTAATTTCTTCCAGTAGGAGTACCCACTAACAGAAAAGACCATGCACAACACTCAGAAAAATATGGAAGTTATTCATTTAAAACAAATCAGCGTGGTAGACAACCAAGTGAACTGATTAAGAGAGCAAGTTCCACCTATAGCTCAGCTCTAGCAAAAATACTGAGCACATCAGCGTTCATCAGTGTCCTGAGTGTTAGGCACACAATGCACAACTTCTGTATTCCTTCTCTTTGCTCAACAGGCTGATTCGGTGCTCTTTCTCTAACAGACAGAGGCACTTTTCTAATAAAATCAGGAGGAAATCACCAGACTGGTTTTCTCTTGAGCCTCTTGCATCCTTGAACTACTGGCATTTCATTCTGACAATCAAGGATCTCATCATGTAATTCACAGGTACACACACTTGGGTTACTGTGATTGCAGGGAATCTGTTCCAACATCCTCTGCTGTTCCAACATGTTTGCATTACAGAATTTAATTACTCTGCTGCAGAAAGTGTAGCAGGCAGCATGCCTGGGATCCTCAGCCAAGATGGGCCAAAGTTCAAATATCCAGATCCAGACCCAGCTTAGAGGCTACAGCCCTGCCTCGTTCGAAGAGCGTTTTCCCACGATCGGCGGCTGGGTGGATGTTTTCCTAACATTCTGTTGGTGGATTGAAAAAAAATACCAACATGTGGAGCCCAGCCAGCTGCAAGTGAAGCTCTGCAAAGCCTGTAAATAGGCTTTCTTTATCAACTGCTGTGATTATATTAATTGTGAATAAGAGAAGGGCAATCAAGTTTACCAAGCTATTTTGGAAAGGATTTCAGCAATGTGCTTGGTAGAATGCAGTCCATTTGTTTCTTAGGTCAACTCATGGTCAGAGTACACACAGTTCTTCATTTGTCATATGCTTTTCCATTTCTCGTCATAAGCAGACATTTTGGCTACAAAATAATACAGACAGTGCAGATAACAAGTTCCTATAGCGAGAGTGCAAAGGGCCCCATCCCATTAGAAAGCACAAAGAGAAAACATTTGGGTAAGACAGTGAAAGCACTGAAATAATTCTTACCAAGTCAGGTGCTGGGATGCTGCAATGTGAGTGTGAGCATCTGGTGGGACCCGCTCTCCTCCCCAGCAGTGCTGTGGTACCAGCAGTCAGGGTAGGGCACAGCCAGGGCTGGTGGTGTCACTGGCTTCACGTCTACACACGTGCCCCAGGCCGTGCGGACAGCTCGTGTGGCCTCTGGAGGCGGGCTGGAGATGGGGACTGTGGCCGCACGCGGCCTTCCCCCTCAGCTGCCTGCCTCCAGCTCTGGAGTGCCAGGCACCAGAGCAGCTCCTTAGCTCTGGTGCCTCTGACGAGGAACAGGAATAAACCTCCCTAGTTCTCCCTGCTAAATCAATGGTGTCGAGTGGTTCCGTTTACATCCCTCTTTGGTTGCCATCTACTTCAAGTAAGGAAAGCTATGGAACAAGCAGAACTTTGAGAAATGTAAATAGCCCTTGAGAGGCAAGATCGGATTTAAATTACATTTAGCGTGTCCTGTCATCACCCTGGGATTCCCTCCCTCTCACATATCCTGTGTGTCCTGGCCAATACAGCGCTTGCAAGGCCTTTCCGTTCCCTGAAATTACATCTGGCCTGACCGGAGGGGTGAGGACACTCTCTTCCTCTCAGGATGTAAACAAATATTAACAGCCCTGCATTCTGCGCGGTGACACTGATGGATAGATGCTCTGTGGCAGGCCTCCAACAGCAGCGCCAAGTCTGCTTCGTTTCCCCCTGACCCAGGGTATGTATCGGCAAGCCTCACACTGGGAGAGACAACAGCAAGGAAGCGAGAGCCACAGATAAACATCTCCCTCCCGGCTGTGGTGGGTAAGGCAGCATCACCTCGTAGGATGCAACAGAGCCAGGAGTTCTGCCTCTTTTCCTGGTTTGTTCCTGGAGAGTTCTCGGGTTGTGTTAAAGTCTGAGGGCTTCGTTGTCCCAGCTGTAATGTCTATACAGTCAGTATACAGAGAGAAGATGCCACAGAAGTCCCACTTTCACAGCATCTCCTTCCCAGAGCTTATAGAGATGGCGCATTGAGATTTTCCTCACAAGCATGTTATTGCTCCTACACAGCCTGAGGTTAAATTTTCACTGCAATATTTCTCAGGTTCCCAGACTTTCTCTTCTTCTGCCCTGCACTACAGAAAGCACAGACCCCTCACTTCTGTCAGTGATATCCCTCCAAATTTGTAACCTATAGTGCAACCTGGTGTCCTTGGGCTGAAACGTGATCCAAAGGATTAGAAGATTTGGATCAATGTTTTGCTACTATAGATTAAACTCAGGAAAACAAATGTCCTTAGAAAGTGGCAGATCTGGTGCAACACTGAACTTTCTTTCAGGAAACACCAAACACAGAAACCCACCCAGTCACACAGCTACATTACTACAGCATTAATACTAAAAAGTACACTTGGTTAGTAAAAAAGTAGTTTAGATCAGACAAATCAAGAAGTAGAGTTCACTATGCATAAATATAAACCTGAATTATCTAGTTTTATTGCCCAGGATGAACAAATAGTGGGGACAACCAAAGGGAACAGTAGCTTGCTCATACTACTTGAGTGTTTAATTATTAACATGTTACAAGAAATACAAAGACTTGTGGATTTAATGCTGCTATCTTCTCTTCGGGGTTAAGCTGTGCTCACCTGTCTGCACTGATTCCAGACACATAGCCACAACCTGGCATTTGCAAAACGTTTTTTGTAATGGTTACACAATACCTTCTGTCCTCTTATGATTGTTCACTCTAGACACTTTACAGGGATTAGTTGCAGTATATGCGTCAAAATACATAGCACTGGCCCAGCGTGTTTGCAAGGCAATGGCAATGCAACGGATGGAAATGCATGGAAAATGAATCACATGTGCTGGCACTGCAGTAAATTATCTGGTCCTGTCATTCAGTCACATAGCATAGGGTCTTGCCTTTGCATGTTACCTGAATGAGCCCTGCTTTCAACAGCAGTGCTAAGCATATAGAAATGTTTGACACAGAAGTCCCATAGTGTACTCATAAAAGCAGAGACAGAAGGCATATTTTTGCATCTGGAAAATCCCAAATGTTTTTATCATTAGTAATGTTTGTAGGATGTATAAACTACTGCAATTAAGGGTAAGATAAATGCTATATGCAACAAACTGATGTTGTTTGATACACTGCGAAGAATGATTTATACCTCAGCATGTTAACCCAGTACTCCGTCTTCCAAAATACATAACTCCTTTAAGCTTACTCCTGCAGAGATTGTGTGCACCACTCACCTGAGTTTTTGTCAGGCAGTCGGTTTATCCTCCACACAATGGAGTTAAAGGCATGCTCGTATTTGGCGGTTCCCAAAGTAACTCTCATGACCGGCTCAGAACCAGACAGGCTGGTTGATCCAAAACTGGCCCCCTTGTTCACCTTGGCTTTCAAAGATTTCTCCCCCAGGACGCTCTCCCTGCGGAAGTTCTTCACCCACTCATTGGGCACGGGGTAGCGGATCATCACATTTTCGCAAGGGACCTGAGTTAAAGGGTCACGGTTGGAGGAGAACCCAGTGGACATCATCAGCCAGCTCTGCACCTCCACCTCAGCACCGTTGATGCTGGCTGCTGTCCTCAGAGTAAAAGGCAAAGTTTTCTCAGCAAAGACAGTTCGGAATCGCATCAGTTCAAACCGGCAGGCATCCAAGGGGTTGAACAGGATAATACGGGAGTTATTAAAGACATCCTCATCCACACATGAATGGAACCGACAGCTGTATAACTTAATCCACTTAGTGGTAGTAGTAGGCATAATATCCTGCCTTGCAACTATTTCATTCCCTTTGACTAGGATATCGTTAAGGCCCAGTCTGCATTCTGCCAGGCCAGAGAGGAAGCTGAGAACATAGATATGGGTCAGCACACTGTGCTGGAGAATCACACTGTCTCCTTTGGCCAAGATGCCATGAAACTCATCCCTGACATCAACAGTGATTTCTTCCTCTTGATAGTTTAGTCCCACCGTGCTCAGATCTGTTGATGAGGCTGGCAAGTTCATCAGCGTGTCCTGCACAGCACTGATGAAGCTAAGGAAGTCTTCATAGTCTGTAGTCCCAAGCTTGATGATTTGCTCTCTCTCTGCTGTGTGAGCAATGGCTGGTTTAGGCTGATACTTCTTTTTCTCCTTGTAGGTTGTGCGGTCCAACCGCACGCTGTGTATCCTTCCATTCTCATCATAGTTTTGGAGTTTGCGCTCTGAAATCTCATGATTGATTTCCAGTTTGAATTCCCGGAAAGGTTTCTCCAGTCCTTTCTCATAGAAAAGCTGTAGATATCCACTGTCAGTCAGCTTGACGTATATTGGTCCCCAGTGCCTGGATGACATAATATTCTTCTTCTCTGGGATCCTGAGCATCATTGGCCATCCATCCTTTGGCTGAGATGGTGCCAGGTTAAATAAGGTGGCATCCAGATCATAGGGCATCATGGGGTCATCATCAGGCAAGGTAGGGCTGCTCACACGATCTGGATCTCCAATCTGGAGTTGCTTCAGCTGCTCTACAGCATCTGTGTGTGTTATGCTTTTGTTTGCCTCTTGGAAGCTGATGGTATCAGGTTCTTGATGGAGAATAATGAGAGAGTCTCTTTGGCTTTTGCCTGGAGCACTGGAGACAGAAGAGCTTTTGGAACGCCTGTCTCGCTCCTCAAAGAATGAGCTGAACGGATTGATGGGTGAGGGCTGGACATCCCGAAGAGATTCATCCAGGAAGGGATTAGTAGCACTCCAAGGTGGTGTTTCAACAGAAGGCAACTTGGTTAAGGAGGAGAGATCGAGTTTTTGAATTTTGGAGAGGTCACCCAATGTGCTTTTAGGACGTTCCCTTTTCTTAAAGGATGCAGTGAGGTTAAAGTTAACATCTGGAGTCTGTGTTTCTGCAGGTGAAGTGTCTGTTTTCAAGGGAGAAAGATTCTGTGGTGAACCACTGACTTCATTGTCATCAAAAGTCACCCAGCTGGGAAAACGAACTGTGGTTGGGGTAGCAGAATGCCCATTCATGGAGGTGTTGTTCAGCTGCCAGTTGACAGCCTCCATATCTACCTCTTCATCTTCCTGGAGAGATGAGGAATTGTCTTTAAAAAAAGAGGGGAGGGGAGGAAATTTCAGCTAATTATTCTGAAGTTAGATAGTTCTCTCCACTAAAAGAAAAGCACAGTCTGCACAATAGTTTGCATGCTCAAGAAAGGCCTATTCGTACACTGGGTGAGAAAAACAGTCAAAAGACTTGGATAAAATTCTGCAGAATCAGGCAATAATTAATAAAGAAATAGATACAGCCACTTTTAAATGGACAGTTGAAGACAGAAAAGGAAAGCAGGAAGAAATTTAGAAGGAATGACAGCAATGATTGTATCTCAGCTCTCATTCCAACATAATAACCTAAAAAAGAAACAGCCCATGTGTTGTAGTGGTATTTTTAAATTTCCTTCTCTAAACTTTCACTTTTGACTTTCTTCACCTATTTTCTGTCATTTGTCTGTTTTGTTCTCATCCTTGTTCATTTTTTTTTCTTTCTGTCCCCAGTACTCTGCTTTAGAGAAGAATCTAGTGGGAAGAGGGAATGAACACTGAGGAACAGCACTTCTCCACTCCATCCCCACACGCTTGCCTGCATATTTGTTATTATGACAAAAACACATGGGGATATGGTGAAGGCACCATAAAAGATGCCTAGGTGGCATTTTTACCCTAGATGTGTTCAGCAAAGATGCTTTGTGGCTTGCACAGTGGGAAACAGTCTAACAGTCCTTGGATGTCTCTGTAAAAACCCTTGGAGAAGCTGTGATCTAGAAACTTACATTAGGATACAGTTTAGACTTGTATTGTGGAAGCTGTCCTCACCCCCTGTCAGGACATGGCACCCTTTACACTTTTCTCCTTGTCTTGGGCTCTGCCAAGACACCTCCCCAGAAGCCAGCATCATACTGTGCTATTTCAGCCTCAGCTCTTTCTGGAGGAGATAGCTGCAGCAATAATAAGGTGTTTTCCAAAACGACCATCATTTCTCAGAGTTCAGAGTTTAAAGTCTTTTTTTTCCTGTTTTCTTCCCACTGGGCTGATTAATCAAGAGTAGTCCTCAAAATGAGCAGTCTACGGGTTATTATAATTGTGAATTTTATATGAAGAAGAATGAAAACAATTTATTTTTCAAGCCACATAATAACAAAGCAATAACAAGAACAGATAGCTTCTACAGACTATCCATACATTAGAAAGCGTATTGGACAAGAAGTGGCACTATCTCAGTTTCTCAGATTTTCTTCTCAGCTCTGTCCTTTCACTCCTAGCTTTGCACAATGCCTAGCTGTAGTCCCTGCTGCTAGTTGCACCACTGGGTGTAGCACTGGGTCCTTTATTCATTACGTTTTGCCACAAGACTATAAATAGATCTGTGGGTTAAAGAAAAAAAAAAAAAAAAGATTGTCTCCACAACCACACCCTAAAGTGAGCAACAGAAAATACTAAGAAAAAGCCACCAAGACTAGTCTAATGTTGTTCTGATCCTCAGGTCCACACCAATACCTTCTATGATGTCTCATGCCTTTCCAGTGTTTTGGTCATCAAGCATGTAGTTTTCTGAAGCAAAGCAAAAGCAATAGAAGGATGTGATAAGAAAGTCACATTCTTGTTTTTTTATGGTATTTCTGGGAAAACATTAATTTCTTTTGGACTTCAAATAGTCCTGTGTTAACAACATCAGGGTTTCTAAAGAGTATTAAGAAATTCTTATTTTTTTTTTAATTATTCAGAACCTCTTCCCTGCCTGAAGTTATAATTTTCCCCTTTCCTGTATCTTAACTTTTGAATTGCAGAAACCAAGTACAACTCCACAGAAGTATTAACACTTCAGGTAAATTTGAGAGAGGCAGAGGAGCAGACCTTCTTTAGAGTCCATATAAAAGAACACATAAAATTCACCTGAAAACATTTCTTTATAAATCAAAGAAGTTTTATAAAATAATTTTTTTGCTGTTTGTTTTGATTGAGATGCCCAGAAATACCACATTAAATGAAGATGGTTTTGTAAATGTAAGCATTTGCATAATTTTATTTTATAGAAAAATCAATAAACTGTTATTTGAATTGGTATATGGAAGTATCGAATCTGGGAACTGAAATAATCTTTCTTTCTCAAACTAAAATCAAAAGTACACTCTTCTGCTGCCAAAGAGCCATATGGTTGGGTTTACAAATATTTGAAGATTACAGAAGTGGTTCTAGAAAAGACAGTTTTTTAGCTTTGTCTGTAAGAATATGACTAATGGCAGGGACATAAAAATAATAATATCCTAATGCAGCTAAGCATCCGAAGTTCTCTCTTTGGAGGGCTAGATGAAACAGTGTGTATATCCCAAGAGAAATAGTGGAACCACTGCTGCGAAGGCAAATTATCTACCTCACGGTGAAAAATCCTGACATTGCCAGGCATTGGCTTAGACAACGATTTGAGGTTTTTCTCATCTTGACTTTTGATGAGTTCCTGAACACAGATGATAATGTTTAAAGCACAGATGTCCTTCAATCTGGCCACACACCAGTAGTTCTGTGAGAGGGCACTTCAGAAAGCAATTCCTCAGATGACCAGCTAAGCTCATTGTTTTACTGCTCTGCTTTCTTAAGTATTCTTAAAATTCCTTCCTAGAAAATAAATCAAGAAGATGGCTTGCTGACAGAGTGCAAACAGTCTTGCACCCAGAGAGTGGCTCCTAACTAAGAAGGGTTAGATCTGCATTAAAAAAAAAAAAAAAAAAAAGGAAGAAGTGACCAAAACAGAGCTTGTGTTTTTTCCTTCTTGATTGACCGATTTTGCTTTCCTAAGCAAATGACTTTGAAATCTATCTCCCTTTCCAGTGTGCATCTTCTATGTGTCTCTGCTTCATTCTCTCACCTATGGGGTGCCTCCAACGAGCACTGGCTGTGCCTTACTACATACATGCCTGAACATCATTAAGACACTATTAACTAATTTGCAAACTTAAATTTCTGGAGAGCAATAAAATGCCAAGCAGCATCACAAATTTTTTTTTTGTTTGTTTTCCATCCAAAAGCCTCCTAATGTTTAGTTGGCTTTACAAGTGTTCAGTAGCAAAATGTTTAATCATTTTCATTACATAAACTGGAAAACTGTATTACGTTATAATGAATGTCAAACATTTCACTATGATCAATCTCTTGTGACTGACTACAAGGAAAGATGGCTTTGGTTCTCTCTATTGCTTCATCTTTTCGTTTTTTTGAGGCCCACATCACCAGGTGGTATCACCTTACTTATGACTGGGGCAAAGGCATACATGCAGCTGTTAGAGGACATTGATACCTTGCAAACCATTTGTGAGAGAAACATGCTCCAGAAGTAGGAAGATCTGAAGGCACTACAGACGTGTCAAACAAAGGCAGATAAAATTACTACTTTAAGGAATGGATTTGAGCAAACTCCTGGATTTTCAAATCTCAAAGTACTTGTCTATTCTGCCTCTTGACAGAAATTAGCTTGGAGCTTCATGGTGTGCCTATTTCTGTTACCTGAATAAATTAATTTACGTGTAACTGAGATAGCTCTATTTAACACTTCAGTCCGCAGCACAGGCATGCCCTCAGTACGGTCACCGCTTCCAATGGGTATGCTCTTTGTTAATGGAGATGACACCCTCAAACAAGGTAAGCATTTCTAAGTTTTCTGTTGGCATAGCTCAATCTATTCTAGGACTCTTGCTGGGAAATAATGCAAACAAAGGCAGTCGTATACAGCAGACAGCACTTCAGAGTTGGCCTTTAAAGATCAGCCAGGCCAAGAGGATGCCAATTGCAAAAACTGCAATCTCTGTATCCTAAGCAATGATAGAAAAGCAGAAAGTGCAGAGAAACAGAATCTGGGAGATACTACAGTACCCAGCACATTTCTAGGACTTCCAGACACTATTGGGCATGTCACAATTTTAGTCTAGAAGGAAAAGTCCCAGTTCTTCCAATATGCAATCATTAAACTCCTGTCTAATATCTCAAGACAATTAAAAATGGGTAGTTTATGTCCTGAAAAGGTTCACGCAAGTTTTTTCTAAAATCTAAATAAAGCACCTGTCATGCCAAATTTTGTCTGAAATGACTACGCTTACCTCACACAGCGTAAGTGTGCAAATACCACATACGTTATAAACCTATAAATTGGTTCATCAGATATTTCTGTTTTTTCTATGCACTTGTGAAGTGTTTCAAGTTTGGCACACACTATGAACCTAGGCCTGCTTTAGCAAGCTTTCCTGTTTATCACAGCTCTGCAAATGGCAGAGAGTCAAATGTGTTACTGCTGCAGCCATCAGTCTAAATTTCTCTAGCAATGTCACTAAACAAGGCTACGGTACAAAAGCACCATGGAATTTATCTGTAAGAATCTGCAACCCAAAGCACCAAAGGTGTCTTGTCAAAGGGAAGTTACTACCTGTTGATTTGCCCAGAGGATACGATATCCCTGTGAGAATAACAGTTATTACCTCCATATGTTTCCTGTGTAACTATGCTATCAATCAGCACATGGTAACATTCAGGGAGTACTTAGAAATGTTCTCTCCCAGCTTGCAGGACACTGTCCAAGAGATACACAATAGACTTTGGAGGCAGGAGAAGAGGCAATCACCCCTTCACGGGTTAGGACTACGGGGAGGGGTCAGAAAGCCTTGAACCCTTTGAGCACCAACACCCAACAGGCTGGATGGGATGTTTTGTAAATGTTTCTGCAGATTTTGGGTGTCTCTGCAAGATCTGATGTGTGGAAGATGTCTCTGCAAGATCTGATGTGTGGAAGAGATGAGTGCCCTCTACTGCCCTCTACTCCGTGCCCTCTACTGCTGCTGCTGAACACACCACATACAAAATTTCACAGCAATCTGGTTCTTCAGTTTGTTAAACTGTCAATTAAAAGTCATGTTTTTAACTTGATACTTTACAGCATAGCTAAGAAGTGTTTCAAAATGATCACAGACCGAGTAACCAGCAGGTGCAAGATGAAAGACCCAAGTCACAGACCTGCTCTCTATGGTTCCCTTTCTTATTCTTCCTCCTCCCACCCAACAGGCTACTCAGATGATGTTGAATGGATTCATCCATAGATAACTTTTCAGTTCACCATACTCTGTCATATTCTATCACTACATCTGTTTGAACTTGGGTATCTAAATGTAGGCCATGTAAATTGATGGCCTGATTAAACCTAGTGTCATTCTATCCCAAATCTGCAGCAGTTCTAATCTCAAGTACTAAACGGTTTGTTCCCAGCAGTGGGTTAATGACTACTTAAATATGATTCCTCTTGCTCGGTTAACTATTGCAAATTCATCACAAGTCTTAGAAGAAGTTTAATCATTAAAAGAAGTTAAATCATCTGAAGTTACAAAGAAGCTATGTCACAGAGCTTCCAGCTCTATTTAAAATACAATGAATTTCATCTCTGCTCAATTAATTCAGCCCCATGAGTCTCTAATCTTTATAAGAATTGCTATATTTCATTTTAAATGTAAGCCATCACGCAGATACTAAACTGAAGATGAAATACAAGCAGATTATGATTCAGCCTCTCACAGCTGGATTGCACCAGCCCTCATACTGCAAGGAAGCTGCTGAAAAGGACCATCTTCCATGTGCCACCCTACAGGACCCAAGAAGTCAGCATTGCTTTTATGGACTTTGTTGATACTTCGACATTTCCTTATTATTCTATATCTACAGAAACTTACAGATTTATGGGAAGGTAGGAATACTGCACTTCAGGCACTGGTGCTTGCTGTGCTTCATTGCCTTTGAATTATTTGCCTCGTGTCTCCTCCGCTGACACCGGCTCTTGCTACTTAGAGAGGGAAGAGAACATCTTCCCAGCAGCTGAGCCTGACGTAGCTGTTGGGTCTATCTAATATCAGACTACCCATAGAACAGTGGTAGTTGCAGCTGGAAGCTTCACTGCAACCAGCTGTGCGTGACGCTACCTGAGGGCCTTTTTTGTCTCACTTGTTTTCCTTTCCTCTGCTTGTCTTCACTCAATTGAAGAAATTCATTAAGCTTGAAATTCAATCAGCACCCTGTCATTATACCTTGAGTACTGAAAATGTTCAAGGTAACAAAATTAGTTTACAACTTAGAACTTTCTGGCACGATTTAATTTAACAATACTCAATATTTTCATTGTGTTATATTTATCGAGTAGTTAAACTCTGACTTATGAAACAAAGCTCAAACATTTCAGACATGGTACAGAATAACTGGAACAATATTTCAGCAACTCAAAATCTATGTACAGTTAATTCCACTTTTCCTTCTACAGATCTCTCAGGTATGCCACCTGCCCTCAGGTATCACTGGAGCTTTGTAAAAGTTTCTTACAAAGCAGCCTGCAGCCTGTACTACTCAGTAAATTAGATAACCAGAATGGATCTGTGTAGTCTTAAAACAAAACCAAGTATCTCTAACACACCTAGTGCACAAAACTGGTATATTAGATACCTACGGCAGATAGCTATAGTTAGAAAATGTGTTTTCCAAATATACTGTTCAGGTTTTAGTCTGAAAACACTTAGAATTTGTACTAACACTCTTAGAAAGAATTACATGTAGTGTACAATAAACCATAACTTATCGAGAAATCACCAAAACATTGCACCAAAAATAAGATGTGTAGTTGTGAAATAAAATTGCCTGTGTGCCTGAGGCCACAGCAAGCAGAGGAAAGATGAAGTCTCCAAATAATACATTTATCACTTCAACAGTAGATTCCAAATTAGACATAGTTCATGCAGGTCACGGATAAGGTTGTTAGTGTCTTGAGGAAACTGTTAGATCTTCACGTCAGGTAGGAATTACATGATGACTTTTTAAACTTTGGGATTTAGTTTCTAAAATGGTGGGTCACGCCAAAGATTCTGAAAAACTGTAAAACACTTAAGTATTAACTCTGATCCTAAAGATATATTGGTATTTCTTCTCAAACAAGGTACCAGGTCAGTTCCTTCCTACAAAGGAATAAAAAGTAGATATAGATACTCACTATAAGCATTTACATTACCAAGGAAAATTCTTACTAATTTAAATTGTTTATTAGCTTTAACTTTTGGGATTCACTAGAGGAAAAATGTGAAAGTAGAAGACAGAGGTGGCAAAAGGGCCTAACGCTTTGAAGAAATTAAAAAAAAAAGTATATATTATCGTTCATGAACTGAATTCATTTCAAGCGAGCACCCAACTTCTCTGAAAAGTTTTCCTTGCTTTGCATTGTTCTTCCTTCCTTACACAACACAGCACAAACAACTGCAGTTAGAGACCATCTACAAAAGATTTTAAATCTTTATTGCAATCTCAATAAACATTAGCAACATTAAAGCTTCACGTAAACATTATTTATCATTATTACAGCTTTTGCCAACACATTTATATGTTTATTGATTAAGAGTTTAAAATCCTGGCTGAAGTTCATATCCAAGCCTTTTGCCTCCTGGATATATGAGAAGAACACTAGCTATTTCATCAAAGCCTGATGAAACTGTCACTGCCCAGTCCCTATAGGGCCTCTATCAGTCGCTCTCAAGACTGTGGGAAGAAGAAGATAATACTGTAGTGGAAGAATTTTCTGGTATTAGAAAGCTAAACATATTTGAAAGTTCCTTAAATTAAATGTTATCAGGGAGATGAGAGCAATGCAACTAATTTAGCTACAATTTGCCTCATAAAATCACAGATGACTATCGGCTATCTCAAACTAGTTAGCAGCAATAAAGAATTCTAAAAGGGAACAAAACTTTCTAGAGATAGCTAGAAGACGTTACTTACTTTAGGAAAATGAATTATTTATCACTGTGAAGCAGGTTTCTTTGCTTTTTTTTTTTTTTTTCCTTCAGTAAAAAAGGCTACTTTGCAGAGAAAGCGGAGCTCTTCTCTTCCACATGTGAAACAGTGGTAGGGAATGGGCCCAAAAACTCTTCCAGAAAAGAAAGCTGTTTCATTTAAACCCTTCTGAGAGCCACAGATCTGGAAAGCACACGCTTTTCCTGAAGATCAGTTCATGTGCTTCCATTAGCTGGCCAGAAGGTGGTACATTAAGACTAATATAATTAGAGGAAGTCTTTAAGATCTTTACAAGATTTAGACAAGTCAACGTCTGTTCACAGAGTTCACGATATATATGTGGCATAATACCATGGATTTATGACTAGGAATCATTTGAGCCAAGTTATGAACAGATCTTAGATAAGTGGTGGAAAGAACATTTAAAAAATAAATAAATTTGTTTTTCCTTAGAACTTATTTCTATTAAACAAACACAATATACTCATAAAGTAAACACATTAGCAACTAAGCATACATGCATGATTCATGAACTATTACAAAGAAACTTCATTTCCACCCTTGAAGACACAGCACGGATGCGACTTGCATATTTTTACCACTCTGTCATCTAGCTTTGTTCTCAGCAAGGTGTGCTCAGTCCAGAGGTTACCAAGACTATGACTACACCCCAGTCTTAGCCATTATTGCTACCAGTGGAATACTTAGGCTCCCAGTTGGACTAGGCTGAACAAAGCCTAGCCAAATGTATATGAGGGGACAGAGCAGAACTGGGAAATACAAAGCCAAATGTGGTCCAACAGAGGCATCAATCTGAGAATGACAGGTTTTCTGGAGAAGAATGAATTACTTTACGCTTTTTTTTTTTTAATCCAAAAGAAGAAAAAGGAACAAATGAGAACCACGGAAGACACAGGCATGACATTTTTAAAAAGCAGTTCCTTTCAAAGTGTGTTGGCTAAGATAATTGACGACAGTTTGCCTCTAAGCGTACTTTGGACTTTGCTTCTACCCACAGAGGTCTACTTCCCTCTCTGAGTTCAATCTCAGCAGTGCATACACTTCAGTAGTGCAACTGGTACTGAGTGAGAACATGGAGCTTGTGGAGCAATACTCTGAGTGCTAATAAGGAAAAAGAAAGCTACTGGTAGCCCAAGAAGTTTCAGGAAGTTTGTGATATTTGTTAAGCAGAACAAATTGGTAGCCAGTCCTAAAAATGCAAAGACAATCCCACTCGATGTTGCAGGAGCTGATGGCAGCGTGTGTCGAACAAGCTCTCTTTCCAAAGAGCAGTTATGTAAGTCTCTTGTATGCAGACAATAAGGCACACCATTGTGTTGTATTTTTACATGCAATATGTGATGGACTGGTAACAAAATGCAAAGGTCTGCAAACCTCTTACATTCCGTCTTCAGAGCTTGAGATAGTACCATGCAAGATAAGCCTGATATTTGCAGTGGCAGACTGCAAGCAGAAATGTGCCAGCTGATGGATCCTCTCAGAGTTTGGTGTCCCACTACACAACATAACCTCTGACTACAGTGCAACACACTGTCTCATTTATTAAGTTATGGGACCAAAAAACAGTTGCATTATTGTATAAACGTGGGTGTCTGAGTGCTTCTGTTGAATATATACAATAAATGTTTCCATACCCTTAGGAAAATCAGAGGTAGGAGACCATTATGTGCACTAGATGTCTGAAACAGGTTTGCTACTGCCAGTCCATCTGTTCAGAAACTGTCCTGGTAGCATCCACAGATGGTAACACCAGTTGAGGACAACTTAGTAGTCAGTATGAAATAGCTGGCTGACCTCTGGTGTCTAGCTGGGCAGTTCCTGTATCACTGAAGCCAGGTATCTGCCCAGTACAGTGCTGATTCTCTTGCAAAAAAAGGTCAGTACATAGTCAAATAAACCTGTACCAGTGCTCAATTCACTGCTTACAAAAATGAACAGTGATGTCCAAATCTGCACATCATTTTGGAGGAGGCAGGACAATGTAAATCAGGGAGGGAAGGGATATGTTTTGTTTAATGACTGATATAAAATGGTACAAAAGTAAAATTTGTATTTACATACAAAGATTTCAATCTCTTAACTGCAGAGAAAAAAATGAAGGGGCAAAGAGGAGAAAAACCAGACATTTGTATTTTACATCTTCAGAACGCATTATTGCCCAATGCTTTTGGCTCCCCACAACATTTAAAAATAGTAGCACTAACTTCCTGATTCCTGCACCCAAGGCATTTCCCAGGATCGAGTTTTATATTATATCAAGTCAGCAGCTCAGACTCTGTCTGCCAGATTTGTCTACATATCTCTGGTTATCCGGGCAAGAGGTAATCTCATGTTTATACACTGCTGCTACTCTGAGCAATATCAAAATGATTTACAAATTATGCCACTGCTGTTATTATTAAAAAAAAAAAGAAAAAAAGACACGTTTCCCAATTGCTAATGTAAGGCTCTGTGTAAACTTAAACTTCAGCCATGTGTTTTAATAATTTAGTTACCTGATTAACTGCAAAGACAGATTTATTCCATAAACGGGGTTCCATTAAGCAACATAACCTCTGATTGCAAAGCAGCACACTCTGGTCTCATCTATATCCACAGCAACATAGCTGATACATGTAAGTTTGGGAAGTTAACAGTGCTCTACTTCTGCCTGAAGCTTATGCTAGTATTTTTCCCCCTCTAATTTATGCAAACATTTTTTTTTTGTTTGTCTGTTTTAAAGTACAGAGAAGGACATATAACTATGTGCAGGTAGGCAGCTTTGCCAGTCCTTCCTGACTGAAAGCATGCAGGACCTCCAGGCTACAGTGCAGTTTTATGAATTAACATATGAGGTGCTCATTGCAAATGTCATAGCAGCTATAGCAAAGTCATGTGCAGGTTTTTAGTTTGTTTGTTTGTTTTTAATTCCAAGAGGGATTTTTGCCACTTAACAGAAAGGACTGAAGGAGACTAGCTGGAAATAGTGTGAGGAAACAGCCTGATCTGTCTGTAATGCCTGATCCATGTAGATGTCACTGAGGATCTACCAAAGCAACACCTCCGCCCTCAACAAATGGTGATAATTACAGGTGCGTGAGAAGCAGCATGATGCAAAGGATATGATACAGGGATGGGCTGCAAAAGGCCTAGGTGGCAATCTAACTATGTGATTGTCCAAGTGACCTTCAATAAGCAATTTATGCCTTCTGTTCTGCAAGTTTTCTCTCGCTGGCAAAGCAAAAATATTAGTATAATGGAAAGTGTTACTGGCCATTGTCAAGTTTCTTTAATGAATAGATCATAAATCATATTAAAGCTTGTGGGCTTTCTAGGTACCTTGCAGGATAAATTGAATAAGCAAGGGAATTCCTTTAGGGAATAAGATAACTGGAGACAGTAGAAGCTATAGCCCATGGCTGAGCAAAACTGAACTCATGCATGCCATGCCAAAGCATTTCCTTGTGCACTGGCTACTTGTGCACAGATATACCTACTGCGTGCAAGTAGGTGTATCTGGATGTAAGCAAATAGAAAGGTGGAGAAGCTGCAGTAAGTATATGGCTTTGGGACCAAAGGCGGGATGCTTAAGTACAGGACTGTCTGTGAACTGAAAGGAGAAATTTGCTTCCTACTTTTGTTCCTCCCTGAGGCTGAGAAGCAGAGCACTGCCCACAGTACTTACAAGCAAGAAGTATTCCACCAAAAATATGGGAGGTAAGCCAAAATGGACTCTAGTACCAGTCAGCAATACACTCTCCTGAGATACACTCTCAGCATGACAAATGCTATTTGTTTGAAGGGGAGAGAGTATATGGCATGGCTCCCTCTGCCAAGACTGACCTAATATTAACTGGGGAAAAATTGATCACAATTAGAAAGAATACCTTTTATTGGGTCTTGATGGTGATAATTTGGAAATTATCATATGAATTAGTGATTTAAAATTTAGTCATTTTTGAAAGCATCTGCCTTGCAGAATTTTGGAACAGTAGAAATTATGTTCTGGCAGACATGTTATTACACAGCAACAAAATACATAAAATATCCCTATCTTTTTGTTAGAAAAACAAACAAACCAACCAACCAATTTCCTGCCTGATTTTGCTTTGGGTAGACAGCAAGGAGCAGGACAAAGAAAGGCCTAAGACACTAAGATCAAGTGGTCAGGCGGCTGGAGAACATTTATAAAATAGGAAGAGATTTGGGAACTTTTCCAGGATTGTGAGGTGAGCATGTGGCTGCTCCTCACCCTGTGGTGGTAAGGGCACAAGGACTGTTCACATCTGCTCTTTTAAACTGTGTGCCTGAAAGACCTAAATATTTGCTGAGACAGAAATTGGGATGACAAAAGTAGGGCCTATGGAGCTGCTCAGAGATCCCCAACAAGAAAAGCTTTGCATTGAGTGAAAATACTGAGAGAAACCCTCAAGTTTCCAAGCAGTACAGAGACTTGGAAAGCAAATTCTTGCTGTATTAGTTACTGAAATGTGCTTGTTACAGTCAGATAGGTACCACTTTATTTCAGAAATAAACTACAAGTTTGTCCCCAGAATTTTTAATAAGCTTGCTTCTTGCTGAAGCAGTTGCAGGGTTGAGTAGGGCCTCTGCAGAGACAATTTTCACCTCCTGAGACCTTTAAAGATGTGTTTTGGATATATGCTGAGCACGAATGTTTTAGGGAGACAGGCCACAAGAAGAAGAAATATTCCCACTTGTGGTAACCCAACTTTACCCTCCTTTACTGTGTGTGACACTTAAAAGACTCACTCTCATTTTTTGTCCATCCAGAAAATTTATAGTGTTATTACAAGGGCTGCCTTGGAAAGTATTTCTAACAGCATGGTTGTATCAGCAACCACAGTTCACGTCTGCCCTGCCAGGCTGACAACCACACGAAGACAACCTCAGCCAACTCTGGAAACAAATGGAGCTGATCCAGCTCACCCTTCATATATGCATAATGCAAGGATTCCCAAGGATGACAGAAGATACAGGAAACAAGTCAGCACGTTCATCTAAATATATGTTAGTTAACTGCTCCTGGTGTAAGGCAGGACTCAGTTTTAGAGTCCTGTTACCATCCCGTGATACAATCAACACTTCATCTCCAACCTCGAGGCAGCTGCCGACCACTCCAGGAGGCTATTAGGAGGGAATGGCTGGTTTTGAGACGTACTGCTCTGATTGATGAGGCCATTCCCCCCTTTACACACTCACCTGGTCCAGGTCTGGGACTCCCTTAGCACGGCCTTTTCCTTCAGCCCAGGCTCCCACTGTAAAGGCCCAGCTGTTGTGCAGCTACTCACAATTGCAGGAAATTAACAGAATCCAGTACTGGGCTATTATCTTTCTTATGTCATCTGAAGTTTTGTTTTTCCCTTTTGTGTGTGAGAAGCCACCACAGTACATGGGGTATTTAGGGTCACGCCACAGAAGCACCAAACAGCGATGATCCAACAAGCCAGTCCTTCCACCCTCCCTCGGGCCATGCTGGTATGAGTCCAGTGAAGAGAAAGGCTTGGGCCTTTCTGTTAAAGGAGAGAGTCTGACCAAAAGAGACCCAAGCAAGCAGAAGGGAAAGAAGTGGCCCATAATGTTATTGCAGCACTCTGTGGTGAGAAGTGAAAAGGAAACCCACACTTCCTTCCTCTCTGCATGAATTTTAACTTCCCATCTTCCCATCTCTAGCAGGCATCTTCCCTCCAAGCTACAGCTCTGCCCATGGGTAAAACACACGCTAGAAAAGGCCCCAATTCCCTTATGCTAGTCCTGCACAACTTACCAGCTCTGATGATTTCTTGTCTTACAGTTAAGTCTTAGCTTCCCTCCCCCCAGCCCCTCACACACTGTGCAGCCTGTAGCCGAAGCTGTATGTCCTCTTTCTTTCCCAAATGATGCTCCGCATTCTTTTGATGGGGGTGCAGAGGGAGGGGAATTCAGCTCTGGCTTAGCCAAGTCACCTCTTTTTCTTTGCAAGATAGAAACAAAGGGCAGAAAACATTGAAATAATCCTGTGGAGAAGTAAACAGGAGGCCTGAAATGCTCGCCATCTCAGTAAGGTATGAGAAGCGAGCCCCACACCGTATGTGTGTATACACACACACACACAAACACGTATATGAGAGAACAAACTGTCAGCTTTGAAGGTGACAAACAAGGAATACTGAAAATTTGTCCTGGAGCAGTAGTTACTAGGAATCAGGCAGGGTACAGAGGCTGGATGGAACATGGCTCTGACAGCGTCAGGGCAGTTTCTGTACTCAGTATACCACAGGAAGCTCAGTGGAAAGAAACTACTGCATTCTTGAAATATGGAAGAGACCTAGCAGGTCTTCAGGGTATAGGACAAAATGAGGAAAAAAAAAAAAAAAGGAGAACGCGATGGGAAACCTTACTGTCTTTATCAGGCAAAGCGGAAAGTCCCTCCAGTGCTGCATAGCTGATTTGGTGGCCAGTGAGAGACAAGGACTGAGCACAGAAAGTGACGGATGGGAAGGAAAACAAAAGGGGCCCCACAGCTGCTGTGCCCTCTAAACAAAGCACGGCTTTCTGAAGCCATGTGAGATTTTGCAGAAGAGCCCTGAACGAGTTGAGGTCTGCCAGAAGGAAACAACAGTGATTAGAGAGACGAGAAACGCGGGATAATGGGATGATAAGAGGACTTTAACTACTGAGCGTGAAAAGAAAGGTACACAGACTATAAACTGAAAAATAATTAGCAATTTATTCCTATAAAAAAAATCAAATAGGCATTCAAAAAATGAATGCCCAACAGACACTTAACACATAATGAAAGCACCCTGCAGCAGCTCTCTGTTAAGCTGTGGCACTGCCTGGTTGCACCAAAAAGAGCAACACTGCTATGGACAAGAATGACTGCCAGTGAGTGTCATATTTTAATGTTTTAAGAAATAAGTTGAGCACTGCTAAGGAAAAGGGGATTTTTTTTTTCTTCATAAAGATAATGCTGAATTGTTGTTTTTTTTTTTTACATGGAAATGGGGGGGGAGGGAATTTCTTTTTTGCCCACTGGCTTACTTGGATATGGTACGGGTAAGGTGCCAGAAATAGAGGTCAGATGAAAACATACCATCAGCTGCCTTCCACTAGGTTAACAAGTGGAGAAAAAACATCTACTGGGTTTAGGAAGATGACGTAATTTGTAATCTGGGCTGCATCTCCCCAGGGGCTGCAGTTGGCAGGCTCCAGCCACACACCTAGGTCACACTGAGGACAAACGGCGGAAACAAACAGCCTGGTCCCGTGGACAAGGAGATGCACCTTACAGAAAGGTGAAATGGTATTTCTCAAAGGATTTGTTAAGGAATGTGTTTCTGACCACTTGAAACCATGGAGGAGAATTCTGCCCTTGTTGTGGCTTCATGAAAGCGTGTTTCTGCTTGGGACAGGCAAAGAGGTTGTACTGGACGGGAGTGTGTTTACTTGAACCAGAATTTCAGTGCTCTAGAAATGCTGACAGCTTGGAAGATTAAATCCTGTATTTACTAACTCAGCACTATCCTCCCCCCTAAATTTCCCCATCATCTGTGCACCACAACATAAGGGGGCGGCCTTGGAAAACAAGATACGTACCTGGCATGTGGCTAAACCCGTGGCTGACCCCTCTGACCTCGACACGAACAGAACCGTGCCTTAGCATCAACGCAGCCCATCATTTGGGATATGAAAATTGGATCACCCCTAAAGCGGGCTGAAACCCAACTCTTTGACCATAGGATCCGAGCAGCTGTCGGATGGCAGCAGCCTGACCTTGCTGGGGGAAGGACGGTGCCACAGAGCGCTGTGGGCGAGCCAGGCTCCTTGTAAAGAGTTTCATGAGGCATCAGGAAGCAATTACCGAATCCCAGCAAAACCTAATTATGCCCCCTCTCCTCCTTCAGAAACCATCATTTAGGAGAAGCCAGAATTATTTTCCTCCTCTCTCCCTTATAGTTAAAACGTAACTTAAGGATTTTTTTTTTTATTTCCCTTTAAACTTAGTCCTGTTCAGTCCCTTCTTTGTGCCGGGCCTTTTGTCCTCGGGAAGAAGCCGCTTGGCCGGGAGCTCATGGGAAGAGACCGGCGGGCAGACAATAAAGCTGTCTGCAGAGCAGACGTTTGTGAAGGGAGGCGGGATGGATGGATGGCCGGACAGAAGAATTTCCAACCTGTTGCTATAGCAGCGGGGTGAATGCCGAGGCAGCGGCACCCAGGCTGGTGGCAGGGCCACCACGGGGGCTGCTGCAGCCCACAGGCCACGCACAGAGGTTAATGAAGAGTAAGAGATGTTAACCCCTGCTTGGCCTCCACCCGCCAAGCAGAGGAGGCAGGGCTGCCATACCGGGGATCAGGGGTGTCCTCTCTAGATGGGGGAGGCAGCAGACACAGATTTCAGGCGCCAGGTTGGAGCAGGTTAGCTGTGGTGAAAGCCACCGGGGACTATTTGCTTGCAGACAAGCCTCAGCACTTGTTACAGGACTTGAAAAATCCAGATCACGAGCACCAAACAGGTTAATAGTTCCATGCCTGGAACTGGCATCCTTCTGGGTCCCCCAAAAGTAACAACAACGTGAGCGCAGAAATGCACGATGTCCTTCGTTGTTGTCATTTTCCAGGGATCTCTGGCGGATCAGGAATGCCAGCAGTGGTTTTACAGCTTAAACATACGGCAACAACTGAACCTGCGTATTTTATTTTATCTCTTCCTCCTGCACAGCATGCTACAGCGTGAAACATTAGCAAGTCATCAAAGCAAGTGGCAAACAATTCCCGAGCAAAGAATAAATATAAATAGCATCGGCAGTATTATCCTCTGTAAATCCACGTGGAGGAGTGCGGTTACTGGAACTGCATATGGTGTAACTAACTTCTGCCTCTCTGCATCGAGGCTGTGTGCATGGGCAGCCTAGAGCAAGCACATCCGCAGATGCCACACCAAGGACTCCCTGTCCAAACTGAAAACTTCTAATTAATTTTGTGATAGTCAAGGCATTTTTAGATGATATTTGATGGGGAAAACAAAATCAATTATTATCCTCTTATTTCCCTTATTATGTATCACAATGCGAAGATACAGAAACAGAGGGAAAAACCTCCAGCAGAGAAAAAGCAACTCCTTTTTCAGCCAGGAGCAGCCTTATTTTGTTTCAGCTGGAGGAACAAGAACTCTGCCTGCAGCAGCTGCCTACTTCAATAGCTTGTAAACTACGTTCATACAAGTACATTGAAGGCTGGCTGTTCCTTCATAACCTTTTTGGCCTCCAAAGAAGAATGAAAATCTCCTGAGAACAGGAGCTCTCCTGATAGTTTCTGAACTTCAGGTCAGGACAGAAAGTCTCCTGGATCTGCATTCCTGACAGCATTTCAGTGATTCTCCATTGGTCTCAGCTGGAACCTGTACATGCTGAGGCAGCTGCAAAGCAGACAAGCTAAGTGTGACTGAACAGTTTCCAGCTTCTGAAAAGCTCTGGAGTTCAGCTTACATTTGGGAAGGAGAAAGTTCAGGTTGATTCTTTTTGTCTGCATTACTTCATTCATTTCCTAGCAAGGGACCACCTGGAAAGTGGATTGCCATGGATGGCCAGATGCCAAGCAGATTTCACTACTCAGTAACACTCCTTGGATAGTCAGGCACTGTGCGCTTTTTAGGCTGCAGCAGATGAGATGCAAACCAGGACTCCTGTATGCTGTGAGCAGCAATTTCGCTAAGGAGCCACTCTTGCTGCACTGAGCCAACAGGAGCCACTTAGAAATGGAAATCATTTTATAAATATCATTTATTGTTGTCTCTAAATATGTTTTACACAATGGTGTGTTCAAATAGTATGTACTTAGGGACAGTGTGTGCGGATTTCACACAGGTAAGGAGGGTCAGCGGTAAGTAGGGCAGCTTTAAAGGATGGAGGGCACCTTCAGAAGCAGTGATTCTGGAAAAGGTTTGGATGATTGTCACCTGTGGTGCAACCCTAATGGTAAAAGAAATGATGTAATATTAGGATTTAGGAACAGAGAAACATGAAGCAAAACAAAAATCATTTTGCTTTGTGCACGTAGCCTGGCCTGGCTCCTGGTGGAACACAATGACCTAGTCTTTCATCCAGAATTCAGGGATGTAGAAAAGATGAGGAGGACTCAGCAAAGATCTACCAGAACTATAAAGGAAAAAAAATCCTAGTAAACAGCAAAAGACAAAAGCTCATCTATTTAAGCTGCTTCACAGGAGATTCAGGAACAGTCAGTCTGTAAGCACCTACACAGAAAATTGTAAAAGAAAAATCTCTTTGATCTAAAAAGTGATATGTGATAGTTGGAAGGCAACATTGAGAAACTGAGATTAGAAATCATATGCAGATTTTTAACAGCTAAAGAAACTAACTATTGAACTGATTTACCGAAAACTCTGTGAAGTCTCCGCATCACTGGAGTGCTTTAGGCAGGTTCGGAGTTGTTCTAAAGGATTATTCTTGTTCTCACGGGAACTAAATCAGGGATGTGCTATGATTTGCGATATGCAGGAGCTCCAGCTACACGATCACTTTAAAACTTTTTGACCTTTTAATCTGCAGAGTGACTAGTAAATTATAAAACAGCTGTTCTTGTAACTATGCATGAGAAAAATTATAGCAACTGTTATTTAAGGGCATTCCCCTTTCCTGATGAATTTAGAAATAGCTGGATGAATGTCAGTGCTGCTCCCTCACAGAAAAGCATTAATGTAACAAGATTAAGTATGGAGAGCTGATGTCGAGTTGAGCTCTTTGGAACGGGCCTTAAGGAGTGGAAAGTAAATGTTACAAAGAGAACCAGGACAGTATTCAGGAGGCCTAATATAACTGTATCCGTGAGGATGTCCTCACAAAACCTGAGCTCAGAGTGCTCAGACATACAAGCTCTTACACATAATGATACTGCAGTATGAGTACTATTTAAAAATAACATAAGAGGGAAAAAGAATTTGTATCAAATTATCCTTTCCTGTAGATCACAGTATACTTAGCTGAACTTTGCTTTTCGCATTTCAGAACTCAGTTCCAAGTGTATGCTTATTTGTCATTCCAGCTGCTTTTTCCTGCACACACGAGGGCAAAGCATTTCTTGTGTTTTCAACAAATACTGGAACACTGAAGTCCCTGAACAATGCAGCACTTGACTAATCTGAATTGCTCACTCACCCACTGAAATTCTATACAGAGCAGCTCAGAGCTGTTGGTCTCACAGCAAAACCTGCTTCCAAACCTTCACTTTTCTGAACACCTAAGTAGGCACAGACACGGATTTCCTTTACCCCTTCAGCAATATTTGGAGAAAATTAATATAGCTCTTTTTGTATGCTTCAATTTATCTTCTTATGGCACAGAGAACACCTTTTATCAACAAGGAAACAGCCTACTTTTCCTCCGTCTGATCAGAAAATAACCTCCCACAAAAGTTCATGAACCACACCGCCCTCCTCCCCCACATCCTTCTCGATTTTAAAACACAGTGCACTTGGACCAGCACAGCAGGCACTGTGAGCACAGCACAGGAGGACGTTACATGCTGGTTTAGTTGTATACATACAACTTACAATCCCTCTTTTCAATCACTTGTTCCTGGAGGACCAAAAGTCAGCCCTCTGCCTCATCCTACCAGTTTCACAGCACCTAAGTCTTCCTGGAAATAAAACTTTCCCAAGCGAGAGGTATTGTGTCACAGGTTCCCTAGAACTCCACAGGCTGAGATTGTTCCTTCTTCCAGTCTTCTCCGTCTGTCCTTCATCCATCAGCCATCCTCCCACCTACCCACCCACCTACCCAGCCACGTATTGGCCCCTACTGTTACAGTACCTTTCTTCTAAGTGAAGTTTACACACTCCTCTTCCCACTGATGAAAAAAAAAAATCCAGATTGCTCGGATGAATGGATTTTCCTCTCGCTGTGCTTACCCGGGGATCAGATAACTTCAGTTCTGCAGTGCCAGCCCCCGGCTGGCTGGCTGCGCGTGTGCCTGTCCATGGCTGCCTCCTGTGGGAGTTGTGTGGGGAGGTATGCACTCGGCGTGCTTGAGCAGGACCCGTGGCTCTCCGCCTGCCAATCAGCCTGTCCTGCTTGTGTGGGCAGGGCAGATATGAAAAATGTGCAGGTTACTTCCAGATCTGGCACACCCAGAAAGCAGGCGGTGGGAGAGAGACGGTACGGCTGCGATCAACAGGCTGAACGGGTGGGAAACTGCAGGTGAAACTGTGCAAGAAACTGAGCCTTTCCCCCTCTCACAGAAAAACTAACTTTTCTTTCTTTCCTTTTTTTTTTTTTTTTGAAAAACCAAACCCCCAAACATTTCAGCTGATCACCTTGGGAGAGCAATCCCCAGCCTGCTCCCTGTGTCAGCAGCTGAATCACTTTCTCCAATTAACTCTTCAAGTACCAGCTGGTTTTTAGGACTGAAATTTTCTTTTTTGCTCTCAGGTGAACTGGTTTGGATTTATTCCAGATTAGGTAAATACAGAGACAACTTTTAAATGCAAAGTACTTACCATATTTTAAAGACAACCAATTTCAATCTCTAGTTTTGTACCTCTTTGTATTTTCCTATGTCTCTTTCAAAGTAAAGGGCAGAAATTAGGAAAAGGTTTCTGATTATTAAAAATAATATATACATACATTGTATACAGTAGGAATATGAAGGGCATGAAAATCCTGTTTTTTAAGACCATGCACAACAAATTTATGACCGGGAAACAGGATGCATCCATTCGTGATAGCAGGGGATTAGACTTCACGGTCCAGGAAGTTTGTTCCAGTTCTTACCATAGAAGCCACATTAAAGAAGGAAATAGAGCCTATACACCAAGCAGCCTGATTCACCAAAACCAAACATGCCATCTGCCAAATACCCCCCAAATCTTGCCAAACCTTGAGCATAGCCTCTGTTGTCTCTGTCATTGCTCTCCCCTCCCATCCCAAAAAGTTTGGACATAAGACTCAAAATAACAGGGACAAGCTGTCAGTGACCCTGAGGAACGGCCAGCATCCTTCCTCTCCATTGTGACATTTTTAGGGTTACTCAGGTTTTTTTTCATATTCTCTTAATGGTTACTATGGAGAAATAAAATTTATTTGGGATTTTGTCACACTAAGGAAAACAAACAGATTGTCTGAAGGCAAGTTTATCTGGATAATTTGGAAATCATGCCAGAAAGTATCTGGCTTACCAATAAATTACTGATTTGACATCCAACCATTAAAATAAATCAGTACAGAAACCATTTTAAGTACACTGAGTTAACTGAAGAAGGTAAATGGTTTTATAGTTTGAATAGCAGTGCATGGCAGCGTGCAGAATCAACAAGGAAAGAGCAAGCTATTTTTTTATTTTTTTTTTTGGTCTAACGAGGACCATGAATTAAATGATGAAAGGGGGACTAGACGATGGAATGACTATAGTGGGTAGTGTAGGGACAAGTGTTATACACAAGTCTTTCAGGTGGGAGAAATGCTGAAGAGCATGCAGCAAAGCTGGTGAGTGCCAACCTGCAGAAGAGACACGACTGCCTTACTGATGGGGTGCATTTGTTTTGGCTGGTGAGGAGGCAGTCAGTGGTTAAATGCTCCTCCTTGGAAAGAAATACAAATGAAGAGCAGCCACAAAACCTGCCCCCTTGTGCCAGCCTCTCTATCTAGGGCTTTGGGAATTTGAGCCTGAAATTAGGTAATTAATAGCATAGCCGGATCATTTGTTTTCTAACGACCCCAGCCATGAAGCCATCCCTTTTGCAACACTGTCACTGCTCACTTCCCTCCTGAGCCTTGTGTAATAGCTTTAAGTAGCAGATAGGGCTTTCTCTACCTGTGTGAAAAAAGGCACCTTTTGTTTCTGAGGCTGAAAATTCCCTGGCCTGTAGCAAGTTGAGGCTATAGCAGTATGAGATGAAGAAATCAGCCCAAGGACAAACTGCTTAAGCAAAAACTGTAAAAGGTGTAGGGCTTAAACAAACACCCTGGTTGGAAAAGATGAAAACTTGAACCTGCTCTTGTGACTTTCCAAGTGAACAACGATCCTTTCTCATTTTATCCTTCCTCTCCTCAGCCAAGTTAAACCTTTATGTAGATAATTTTGTCTACTGTTCTGTCTGTTGTCTTTCTGTGTGAAACAGCAAAGATGAACAGGGAGATGAAGTCATCTTTTCCTAGACTCTCTCTTTTGTTTCTTGTTCCCAATTAAAGTCCCTAATTAATCTGGCCACCAAGATGGAGCACTGCATGGGATTCTACGATGTTATGGCAATATTGAAGTAAACTTGTTCCTCAGGCAACAGATAATTTTTCTCTCATGTGGTATTAGTCTTTTGACCCTTTTCTGATAAAAAACTTTTAAAATACGCAGTGATTACCTGAAATTAGGAGTAGAATCAGATTTGTGGAAAGAAAATACCGCCTTCCAAAAAACCCGGGCATTAAAAAGCTGTTATCATCTCCAAGCTGAACACACCTTGAAGACTCAGCCTTTTTGAAAAATCAGAGGGATAAATTCACTCAAAATGTTTGTTAGGTTGGTGACTAAGGCTTCCTGTTTGGTTGCAGGAAATCCAGGTTCAACTTTATTCTTGTTTACCCAAGGCAGAAGCTGGAGCTTCACGCCCCTCACCCCAGAGAAGGACCCTCTCCACAACGCTATTGCTAGTTCAGGTCCAGTCTTTCAAAGCTTAACCGTGAACCTTGATGGAGGTGCTGGAAAACCAGTACAACCACAAAACTTTTCCAACAGCCCCAGCAGAACAATTAAAACCAGCTATTGAGTTGACCCCTTCTACGACAACACGATTGCCCTTCTGACAACTAACCAGTGGTGCTTTTCCCCTTAGCGTTGAGGCCTAGTCCGGCAGCCTAATGGATCTCATCACATGAAACCACAGGCTCTCCTGGCTACCCCATGATCACCAGGTCTATTTTTCATCACAGCTCATCAGGCTTTATTCATATTCACCCTTACAAAAGATGAAACCTGGATCAAAGTCTGTTTCAACTCTTGTTTCCTGAGGCATTTAAAGTGTAGATAACAGATAAGGATTTGCTCGTAAGCAGTATCTTGTCACTGCTGGCCCGTGCTCATCCTGCAGCAGTTGAGAGCGAGAACAAACCAAAGCCAGCCTGCACAATTCAGCTGAACACAATCCCATGCCAGCCATGTTTGTCTTGTGTTTATAACTTATTTTGCAACTAATGACTTCTGAACAGGAGCCAGAACCCTTTTCTTGGGAGGAAAAGATGGTAAAATGAAAGCTCAGTGGCCCAGAATGCATTTCTGGAGCACCATCCTGGCAGGATGGACAAGGTGGTTTGGGCCAGGATATATTCAAAGCAGAAAACAAAACAAAACAAAATAAATACGAGGAACAAAGCTTTAAGGAATGAAAGGCATCAAAATACAGTGGGAGGAAAGATTAACTGCAAGCCAGATAATCCTCAGCTATATAACACGAGGCTCAATCCAGGCACTCATTAGAGCTAAATATGGCTTCTCATGACTGAAAATATGAATAGCCAAACCCACTAATATCAGGGAGCTCTATGAGCCATGGTCTCAGATGAGTCTCTGCTTGTTACATGTTTCCACATGTTGAATCAGTGTTTTGCCAGTAAGCATTTAAGGTCTGTGAGAAAAAGACAGTATAGAGAAGTTCACAGGCCTCAGACCGATGCCCAGCTGTTCCAGTTTTTATGCTGGAAACTCTCAGAGATGCCTTCTTCGCTCCCAGCGGTGTCCTAACCATGCCATTCAAATCCACACCAAGGTTTCCATTCTTAGACAGATCCCTTTGAGTGCATCTCCTATCATATGTATCCAAACCATTCTCTAAATCCGAGTTGCAGGCAGGAGCTCTGTCCCCCTCATAGATGAGCTTGGCTCAGAAGAGTTGGAAAACGGTCTTTTCCTCACAAACTGGTGGATGACACCTAAACAGAAAATGGTCTGCCTGGTGCTGTGAAGCCATGCTTTACACCGAAGAGACCTGGATCTGTGTGTGTAAGAGGTATGAAGGGGGACCAGAAAGCAAGGATATTATTCGTAGCACTGTTATGAACTGCTTGATTCAATAACCACTCTGGTGGGTCTGCCTGATGCTTGCCCCTCCCTTCTGACAATAAATGCTACTTAGATTTTGTTTCATGTCATGCAAGAATCTACAAAAAAGGACATGTAGAAATGCACACACACACACACATATATAGAAATGCATCTAGTTATATGCATACACATACGTATGTGCACACACAAAGAGGGAGCACCCTGCCTTACCTGCTGCATGTTTCCTCTGTGTTGTGACTTTAAGGCACAGAAAAGGCAAAGGCCTCAATGCTGCGTAAGCCAGTGCCTGGGGGAAGAAACCTGAAATCTTAGCTCCTGACCATAATAAATGGAAATCATACCACTCCCTCCAATGCAGTAACGCTGAAGGGGAACAGAGACCTAATTTGAAGAAGCAGCAAAACTAGTGCCAAAGTAAATGCATCATCCCCAGGATTTATGATGAAGAAATACAATTTAAATCTCTGGCCTTTCATTCTTCTGGAGCAAAGCAAACTCCAACATGCTCAAGGAATTACATATCTGTAAAGTATCTCCTAAGGCTTTCATGACTCTTGCAAAAAGCTGTTTTATTTGGTGTTGTTTCTAATAGCTTTAACTTCAAGTGGAAGATGACTTTCCATCTAAGACTTGTGTGTAGTCTGCCATGATACACAGAAGTCATACCTGTTGTAAAAAAGGTATCTTGTTTGAAAAAAGAAGTGGTAAAGTGGTGAACATCTGGACAACAGTGCCTGGAAGTGGGGAGCAGACTCAGTCACCTCAAGGACAGACATATTGCACGACCAAGTTTGTTTATACCAATTTAGAGGAAATTTTGGCCTATGACATTTCCGAGCAGGTTGCAGGCACAGGCAGTACAGAGTGACTGTGAGAGCTGGATGTTACTGGCTTTATCCTTACGTACCATGGGACAGGGAGTTGCATGGCTAAAATCACATGGGACTGAATTACTTGAGGGATGCCCCTGGCAAGTCAGTAAGAACAGTAGCTACACCGAGACACTCTGTGACCCCACCTTGCCCAAGCAGACAAGCTGCAGAGCTACTAATTGCGTAAAGAATGTGAGAAGACAAACAAAGGCCTTTCAAATCTGAGGCATTACGGTTGATTTGTCTAGGTCATGGTCTGAGCGGATGGCGGGGCTGAATAAATTCTCCAGTCCAGGAACATGAAGTTTAATGAAGACTTGTTCAGTCAGCCTTATTAGCAAAGAACTGCAGTGCCTAAGAAGGAGGGGCGGCTGTTCTGCTTTCAATAGGACACAAAGGGTGCTAATTTTTAATCTCTGCTACATTTGATGCTCTTTAAAATTCATAGACAAATTATAAAGCATCAGAAGCTGAGAAAATCAACATGCAGCTGATAAAGGCAGCCTTTGCATTCGAACTTCTGTGGGACAAACCATAGAGAAGAACCTTATGTTGGAGGATCTTCATTGTTCCCGTCTTTCCTCTTCACAGGAATTAAAAGTGACTTTATCCTTACAGGGCTAGTAATAAAGAGAATTATCATCTGTCCTGCCATTCATCACAGAGGACAAAGAGACAGCAAGGAACATATCATGTCTGTCTGAGTCCCAGTTCATTGCCTTAATGATTTTAGCAGTTATTCTTCCTCCTTCATCAGAACTGGTATGGCCACCATTTTGTACAGCTGCTAACTTGAAATTTACTTTAAAATAAACTATGCTAGCAGATTCGACATATGGCTTGGAGGTTTTCTTAAATATTTCTGTATTTATATATCATTTTTTTCCTCTCTTTAAACATCTTCCCTTTGGGATCTATGTAGTCAAGTGGAAATTGACTTTGTTAAACACATTGCAAAGCCAGCTCCATTTATAGAAAGAAATACAGAATACTGCATTTTCCAAACATAGCTGTGATATTCTGAGTTGAAGGGTTTTAAAAAAACAAAAAAACACTTAAGGAATATAGAGGCAGCATTAGGTTTTTAAATTTTTGAGGGAAAAACAGTGAAGAATATTTACCTCCAATGATTACTGCACAATTAGTTCCACTTTCAGATTTCTGTGAGTTGCAAAAATTATCATCACTGATGAATTTAAATGACATTATAGGGCACTTCTGTGCAGGATTAGCTACCACTAAAACTGGTATGTATTTTTTCAAGGAGTACCATTACTTCATTACTTTGCATCAGTGCTACTGTGATTACCAAATCAATGAACAGAAGTTTAAATTCTTAAGCACATTATAACGAAATTCTTCCCCATGTAGAGGGGTCTTCTGCCAAGTAAAGGGAGGTGACAGTCCCTTTGCCCACTTTACCTTCACTGACAGAAGGCAAGATGTTCACCTGCTAAGAAGAAGCTGAAGTAACCAGTTCTGGTACGATGGTGTTTGGAGTTCATACAACAGTCTGCTGGAATGTTTGGGAAATGTCTTCAAGGGCTTTACTAAAATCTAGCAAATGAGGAAGGCTGGCACTTCTGGAGGAAAAGAATGACCTCACTTATGATTTTATCTGCACATAATAAGGCAGTTTCCAACTAAAATGATCCCAAAGCACTGCATGGACTATGCTAACTGAAGAATGAAATTTATAGCCTGAAATAAGAGTCCCCTCTGGGAAAGAATACAAGATTGCTCTAGAAGTGTACAAAGACCAGCAAGTGAAAATAGCCTTTTCTCCTTAAAACTGCAAGAACATGTAAGGAAGCAGTATCACTTACAATTATGGTACCCAAATAGAACTATCTTTCACCAGGAGGCCTTTGCTGGCTCTCTTTTTCTCTCCAAAGTACTGGGAGTCAGGAGGCTTAAGAGTTACTTTGAAACCTCTCCATAAAACAGTGGATGGGCTGGAGCATATGGATTAAAGCCATTCCCTACTTAACAGGGTAAAAAATAATTCAAACTCAGAAAAAAGGCATAGGCTACCCATGTGTCCTCATATGTCCTTGCTCCTCATTTCTTCCCTGGAAAAAGAAGCCCAGATGGCCCGAGCTGAGTTTCCAGGCACAAAAGCAGAAGCGTGCCGGGACCCAGTCACACGCTCTCTGACTTGAGATGTCCTTGGCAGCAAGCCCCCAGCAAGCAATGGGTTAACCTCAAGTGCCTTCCCGCACTGAAGGGCAGCTCCTCTGATCTGCTGGTCTCCACTGCCCCGATTTTCCTTTCATCCCGCACACAGGGAGCTACTGGCTCCGGCCAAAGCCCTCTCCCTTTCCGCCTCTCTCTTCACACCTGTTTGCTCCATTCGTTCAGCCGTGTGGTTGCCCAGTGCCCAGAGGCGTGAGACAAGCTGGTTTTGTTCTGTGGGTGCAGCTGGACTGTCAGTCTCCGCAGGGCACAGCTAGCCCTCCGCCGCAGCCCCCCGGCAGGGGTATGGAGGGCAGGGCCGAAGCCTCAGTGCAGCAACCAGGCCGGCCGAGGGACGCGCTGCCCCCGGGTGCAGGGGGCACGGCCCTGAGCGCGTCCACTGCTCTGCAGTTCTCTGTATTCCTGCAACCCTCTTGCCCTCCCGAAACATCCCCTTACCACCAGCACCACTGTCATGTGCCTCATATCTGACTCTGCTCTGTTACAGAGATGCCATCTGGTGTCGATGCCTTAGCTACTGGAGCACCGACCTCTCAGCTAACCCACCTTGAGCTTCATGGGAGCTCAGTTCGTCTGACACTGTCTGCCTCTGGACATGTACATGACTAACCAAGAAATAAAATACTTTTCAAAATGTTTTAACTATGCTGAGACTGACAGGCCGGTCCCTGTAAGTCCAGGACACAAAGCAGCCAAAAGAGCTGAAGCAGGTTTCTGAGGAAAATCAGTGAGTCCTGTAATTTCAAATTGAGCAGAGACGAAACGTGTACCTACAGGGTTTAACAACATCATGGAGAGGCTCTCATAATACTTGTTCAGATCTAAAGAATTTGCAGTGGCACTGATTTAAGCATAGATATGTGACCTTAGCAGAGCTCTGAGTACATACCCGTGTTGCAAATCCATGTCACTGCGTCTTCTCTGCTTTTGTGGCCCTGCCAAATCAAGCAGAAAACTGCTCATGAATGACGCAATCTTTGTTTACTTTAAGGCCAGACATACCCACAAAGCCTGAAGTCTACCATCCGCGAGGGCTGACCTGTGTGTACAGAGATAACAAGTGCACAGCCCTGCTGAAACCTCCGCAGCTAGGCATAGTAGATTGCCTGGTTTCAAATACAGCCTTTAAGGCAGTGCAGGTTGGTTGTTTTACCAAGAAAATGATATTCTACTGCCTGAGATGAAGAAGCACGATGAAGACTGTGGAGTCCAGTTACAGCATTTGCCAGAGAGACACGCCAACATTCAAAAAAGGGGAACAATGTACACGCAACTGCGTCAACAGAGTGAAATGCCTTTTTGTCTCCCCCTCCTTGGTGACTAAGAATTCAAAAGGTTTGCAGAGAATCCTGCAGGTCTCCCAGGATACACCATAGTTCACACTAATAATGTGTTGCTGGAGGCAACCAAGCCTGAACAAACAAATCAATCCGGGGGAGGAGGAGTGATGGGCTCGTGAAAGCAAAGCCTCCAGTAAAGCCCCCCTATTTCTTTTGTGTAAACTTTCCCACCCAGAGCCTAATTCTGCCTGCCTAGTGAAGGGCCTGCCGCCGAGGAGGCGCAGCGAAGCACCCTGGGTGAACCTCATGTCCCACTTTCAGAGCCAACTTACTGTGCTGGAGACCGAGCTCTGCAGTCCCGAAGGGTAGTGAAGCAATGAAGCTGGCATCCCGGCTGGCGTGTCAAATAAGCTAACACCCTCCAGTTGTCTGCTCTGCTGGCAAGACCCTGTGGCCAGAATACTCTCTGGACCCTGTGTGCTGTGCTCTGCTTCCGCTCAGATCCCTCCACGAGACTTGTGCCTACCATGACACATACACATGCGTGCTTAGTGGGAGGCAGGATATAGCAGGCACAACCATACAGAAATCCTTGTGCTCTTTGCACTGAGCAAACATTTCTGTTGGGCTTCTCTGGAGGAGGACCTCGCTGTATGTTTTGCTGAAGAGAATCAAGACCGTTGTTGGTGCTTATGCAAGAACATGAATTTATTTCACTTCATTCAAAACTGACAGTCTTACCACATATTTCTTGTAAGAACATGTACATCCCAGCACTACACTCACCATTATGCAACTGCATTAAAAAAATCCAAAAAAGAGGATCCATATCAAATTGGGGACATATTAAGAAAAAGCATATGCAAAATGGACTAAAGCTTGGCAGCTGCCTGTGCTAGGTACCTATCCTTTATATGGAGACACAGTTGTACAGATAGAGATTATTTTAAATACTGAAAGACCTCAGCAGTTAATGACAGTACAGCATATACCCCTACTTTGCAAAAGACTCAGATCTATCAGATCAGTCTGAAACCAGACTCAGATCTATGCTGCTCCCTCCAGCCATGCCAATGCTGCTGTGGCGGGCCATCCTCTTTATGTATTGAGCCAGAAAACCAGGACTTCTAAAGGTCTACTTTAGCATAATGTGAAACCTGGGAAAGGGGCAAGTCTAAGCTTACACCTTATCTGCATGTCAGATAATACTCAAAACAGCTACTTACTAAACACCTACTTCAACATGTCCGTTTTATATCACGAGTTACCCTTTGCTAGGAACCACTGACCTCCTTGTCCTACACTTTACTTCTCACTTTGGTATGGAGCATTGAAGACACCCAAGTGTTAATTTATCTGCATTTATGCTGCTCAAACATTAAATTAATCCACTGCCCCAAAATCTGCCTTAGGGTGTTTCAGGAAACAGTGTGCTTTGTAATTGCTGTTCCATTACTGTGCTTGTGAAAATGATCAACTAACCCTGGGGCTGGAGCCAAGAGGTGTCTATTACAGGCACCTACCTTCTCAAGTCCTACTTACACAAAGATTTCAACCAGCAAGGAGATTCCTACAGGCAGTTGCACCCACAGAGGTCAGAGTCTCACGGCGAGCACAGTGAGTTACGCCTCTTTCAGGTGCCAGCGTGCTTGTTTGTGTGTGCAGACACAAAGACAGTGAAAAGCAAAACGTAAATGGCAGCCAAAGGTGCTGGACTGCCAGGTGTGGCAGATTTTTGGCTACCCTATGCCAGAGGCAGAGAGTGCTTGCTCTGCCTCCAACAGCTGATTCCTACCCGACAGCCCTCTGCTCCTTGCCCCAGTCCTGCCAAGTGTGTGGGCAGCTTTTCCTGCCAGCAGCAGTTCCCACACCCCTAGCAGCAGGCAGAGCAGAAAGCCTCCCACTCCTGCTCCTCTCCAGGGCAGGCAATGTGGGCCCTGTATCCTCATGCACAGTAAGGCAGAAAGCTGCAAGGAGATGGAAAAATGGTGACCACATCCACAGCTCCCGGTGAGGTCGGAGCCCCCACCTGCGCACAGCCCCTCTATCCCCACACCATCAGCCACCTCTGCCCACGCTGCCCCACTTCTGGCAGCTCTCCCCACGTTCCTCACCCCCGGGACCTTCTCCACTGGCATGGTAAAACTGAACCCATGTCCAGAGCCAGCACTTTGGGTACACCAGCTAAAGTATGAGCCAGTGTAAAATAAATGTTCCTGACCACAGAGCGCAGTTGTGGAGTTGTGGACAGTGGAATTGTGCCACTGCGCTGGTATAAACACTGAAGATGCATTTCTTTCCTTCCTTCCCAAACATGAATTTAGTTATGCATGCACTAATCAGCACATAAACCTGACAGAAAGCGATCCTGCCCTAATCGTTTGATTTTCCAAGCAGGTTTAGTTTCATCTCTGGTCTAACGTCATTTAAGCAACTGAAATGAAGGATATTTTTGTTTGTGTTACCAAGTTGACTTATTTTGTCAGTATCTCCATTATGTTCTCCCCTACAACTAGAACTCTTACTGAAGATGAAAGCTCAATAGAGCCAATACAGGACTGGTCTACCTGGAAAGCTGAGGCTTAATGGGCCCTACCGTCCTCAGAAATAATCTTTGGCAGTAATGTTGTACACTGGATCTAAAGCAAACCACACAGGTGTACATATAAAGAGCAAGGAAGTGAGGCTGTGGTGATAATTAAACATTAACACACCTAGACATTGCCCCAAAGCTAATGAATACTTTGCTACTACTCTTTAATAAGAATGATGATGCAGAATGTAGTGATAAGAGCACAGGAGGCGGGATAGATAATCAGAACGAGGGAGTGGAAGAGGAAATTAACCTTAATGAGGTAAGAAAACATTTTGAAGAGGTTACTGTACTCAGATCGGGAGGTCTGATAAGCCCCATCCCTAAACTTTGCAAGAATTGACATATTACAGCTCCGATCACGAGGATTTTAAAGGAATCACTTCAGATGGGACCGGTACCACAGAAGGGGAGAACAGCACACATGGTAACTATTTGTAGGGGGTAAAAATGACTTTGGAAAACACAAGGCTGGAAATCAGACTGCAACACTATGCAAGACTTTGGAATGAAAGAGTGAAAAGTAGAAGATGAAAAAAGAGATGGAAACTAGTTTTAAAAGAAGTAGTTTGTTCCAGCTTAAGCAAACAGATTTCTTTGACAACTGATTTTCCAGACCAAAGATAGATCCGTAGGCATTAGAAAAAACATATACTGCAGTGCCACCTGGGAAAGAGTCCAAATGGAGACTGATACTAGTATTAAGACAAAAATAAGAACCCATCTAAAAGGAAGATGGCTATTATGTTATAAGAGAAATATTAGGTTAGAGCAGCTACAAGTAGAATTTCTTTAAGACAGACTACTTTTATCTGCATTTTAATTAATGATAATGGTACAGAAAAGAGCACGCTAATGGTATTTGCTGAATGCACACAATTAGGAGGAACTGGTTATATAAAGGAAGTTCTAAATACCATACAGAAAGGAGCAGTTCATCTTGAGGACTGGAGCAACAGAAATGGGATGAAACATAATAAACAATAAAAAGTTCATAATTCGGGCATTTAAGGACAGATACATTTGTAATGATGAAGGAACTCACTAATTAGATATGAAAGAGAGTGATCTAGGATAAAGCATGTCAATCTGAATATAGTAAAAGGTACTTGCCTGATGCACTAGCATAAATTAAAGTAAGATCCTGGGGTGTATCAAGGAGAGAAATCCAGAAGATAGGGAAATATTATCATGACATCAGGCTATGGTGAGACCTTAGTCTGTGCAGTTTTGATTACCACATCCGAGAAAGATTAATTCAAACAGAAGCACCAGAGAGAAACAGGAGAAAGGAGAACCAGAATACTGAAGAGCTTGTCTTGTTCAGTACAGCAAAATAAAAACATTGAGGGATAGGATTACACTGTATAAATACATTAAAGGGACTTACATTGGAGAGGGCAAAATGCTATTTAAAAGGCAATATTGGCATGGGAACAAGTGGATAGGAAGTGGTCATGAATACATTTACAGTTGGTGTCCTGGGAAATAGCTTCCATTCCTGTGATCTTAAGTGAATCATGTTTAAAGCTCTCTGAAAACATCTACCTGTGAAAATACACCCCATTCAGTGAATTGGTGAGTAAAGTCTGCACTTAAATGGCATAACTTCTGCAAAGTCTGTAAGGGGAATGAGGGCACTGAACTACAGGATGTATGCTGAAAGGATCTCTACTATCCTTTTACCTACTAATCTAAATAGCTAGATTTGGAGAGGAGCATATTGAGCTGCAGCTATTTGAAAATTATGCCATGCCAGTATATTGGACTGCCATACATGTCCCAAAATCCAGATTCACAATTCTCAGTCTTAGTAACCAAAATCAGAATGAACAAAGTAGCCTGAAATCTCCTCTTATTGTTGGGTAACAAGCACAGTCATAATGCAAATATCAATTTATATCTGTTCTAAGATTAGGCAAGAGGACTTCAGTCTCATCTGCCAACACTAAGGACAATCAATCCCAAATTGCTTCTAATAACAAATGAGCAAGCTCGTTCTACACCATTTATGTCATATCTGTGCTCCAACACATTTGGTTTGATCAAGGGTAGACCAGCTAGAAAGCAGACATGTTCAAGCAGAGGCACACACCAACAATCTCCTTACAGTGCTCTCATCCAACTGTGGTCACTTCTGGCTTGAATGATCAAAAAGTGTCATTTTTTTTCCCTAACATTGGGTCCAAATAAAAGAATAAAGGAGGCAAGAGTTCTGATAAAAGTGAACATCAAAAATAATTAAGAAAAGTTTCTAAGTGGGCACAAAAGAATAAATTGTCAACATAGAAGCTAGAGGTTTTGTTTAAATAATTCCTACATTTTTCCTGTTTTTAACAAACCTGCTTCCCATTTTATTCCACACTGAGAAGGTGACTCTGTAACTGATCCTCTAAAGGCGTTCGTCAGCACTTCTCCAATTCCTGTGCTGTCCAGTGATCCCTTGAACCTTTGTTTTAGATAATATCACAGTAAGGGAGAAACAAGCAAATCTATACATTTGGGCATAATGAAATCACTCATTCTTACTTGCTGTATGCTTCAGCCAGACTTTTCACCTGCTGTTTTACATTGCCACTTCTGTTCAGCCCCTTCTTATTCAGGCAGGAAATTCCACACAGAACTGGGACAGCACATCTCTAATTAAGAGCACATGAAACAATTTACAGCTCCTGTTAATTACTACTACTGCTGAAGCCTTGCTTATTTTTCTGCTGCTTTGAATTTACAGTGTAAAAGGTGCGTTCCCTGGTAGGTAACTTCTCTGCACTGTGAACCCAGCTACCTACCGCTTGACAACGGCAGAAGCAGTGCAGCCAGCTCCATGGGGCGCCAGGCACGTCACTGTGCAGCACGAAGAAGGTTGCCAAGAGAAGCTGTGGATGCCCCGTCCCTGGAGGTGTTCAAGGCTAGGCTGGATAGAGCCTTGGCCAACCTGATCTAGTGGGTGGCATCCCTGCCTATGGCAGGGGCTTGGAACAAGGTAATCTTTAAGGTCCCTTCCAACCCCATCCATTCTGTGGTTCTATGACTGCTGTATTGCTACAGTACTGTTTTTGGCTTCTGTCAGTGGTACAGCAGCACGCTGCCAGGAACTGAACACAAAAGGTGAGATAATGCTGTTGAAGATTGCCACTGATGTGTTCCACTTCCATACTGTACCAAAAAGCTTGGTGCTGGGAGATGCCTCCGTGCTCTTCACTCCCAGTGGCTTTAAGTTCAGAAGTAATTTAGATTGCACAAAACAAGCCTAGGTTTTCTTCTTTCAGCACAGATGGCCACTGCATGCAAGTATTCCATCTCCAATTATGCTTCAAACTGAAATGTCCTGCCCAGCTGCAAAATCTCTGAACTCCTCCAGCTTATCACACAGGCATGTGGCTTTCTGCACAGCACTAGAAAGCAACTGGAGCCAATGTAAACAGAGGGGCTGAAGAATTGCAGCACTGCAAACACAAACACAGGGCTTCGCACTACCTAGTTCGCCTCACTGGCATGAGATAAACTACAAAGCAGCTACCCACATCTATTCTCTCGGGATATTGCCCACATAAAGGGAGATCAGCAGCTCAGTCCCATGACTGGGGCTGGAATTCTGTCCGCTTCCCTTTCACTTGCTCCAGCTATGTAAAAACATCAGTGAATACGTGTGGAAATCGTGACATTCATGTAGAACAACGTGTAGGTTCAGCACTAAGTGCTTTTTTTAACAAAGTATAACTGGTACAAATTCACAGTAACCGTGGTTTGCACTTCAGAATAGCCATGAGGAAAAAAATGACTCCCAGCACCTCAACTTGGAGATGCTCCATTGGCTGTTTGCAGAACAAGGCCAACAGCACAGGTGGAGTCAGAACTGACTCTACCCTGGCAAACAGGCAAGAAAACAGTTAAACAGAAAAATGACCATATCTGTATGTTATATATATATATGTTTTAAAACATATTTATGTATATATGTTTTTAACTGAAATGTTCCTACACAACAATGAAAATCAGACCCAGTTCTTTCAAACCATCACTTTCTCCTCTTTTACTCTGCCTCTTCCCTCTCCTAGACCTGATGTTTTCAGGGATGCAAAGGAAGCCAGACTAATTCACAGGAGAAAGCAGGATAAGACAGCCTAGTAGGAATGAGTAGGAACAGACATTTTTGACTTTTCTTCTAACTCCTTTATTCGTATGAGAGCAATGTTATATCCTCTCCTCCTGAAACTCATCAGCATTCCTGAAGAACAAGCAAGAATCTGACAGTCCCACAGCAGCTTACACCATTCTTCTTCGGAAGGCAGGGAAACAGAGAAGATAACTAATCAGAGTTATTTTTTAGAGGACAGATGAAGCAGATACTGAACCTTTTGAGGTTAGTGGACTACTTTTAGCCTCAGCTGAGGTCACAAGGGCTGGCAGAGCTGAGCTCACCGACATCTCGATTCTGCTTTAAGTATTATCACTAGGGCAATCCTTTTTGAAACTTAAAAAGTTGCATATTCAAAACACTTGGAGTTTTGAAGGGCTGGAGATGGCTGAATAGGGGCAAGCTTTGCTGCTGTTAATATTAATCAGAAAAATGTTACGGAGATACTTGCTCAGAATATGCAGTATCTCAGACTGTGGTTATGGGTTGGGTGCAGAAAAGACTGGGTGAGGTTCTTTGGCCTGAGATATGCAGAATATTATAGTTCTCCCTGCTGATCTTAGAAGATGACTGCAGACCAAGCCTGTTTCATAATTCTCTCAACATAATAGATAGAAATATACTTTGGCTTGTTGCAGTACTGATTCTTTCCTCATTCTAACATTTCCCTCTCTCACCTGACAGATTTCCTGTGCCTCTCCTTCCTGCCGTAAGGAAGGACAAAGACAGTGACTCCAACAATACCTTTGCAGAGGACACTGGGATATTTGGGTTCCTTAAAGCATTCGTGAAGTGTTAAAGAAGAACTTATTTCCAGTACGCAGATCTGATTTGGGATCAGAACTTCTCCACTGCTTGAATTATCTAGACTTAGCTTTCCTGTTCTACCTCACACGTGTTAAAGAAGTTAGAAATATCTTAAGAAAAATATTGGATTAAAACTGGTTTATAAAATTCCTGAATTGCTAGCTGCTGGCTAGTATTGGATGTGAGGAAGAAAAAAAAAACTTGCTTCTGGCACTGAACAAGTGCAAGAACAGATTCTGGATGCTATTTCCTCATCGTATTCCTGAGTCCCCTCCTCCCTGAAGGCAGGGTTCGATGCTCCTCTGTGCAGTCTCTCCAGCTGACTTTGGCAGGCTCTCCCACCTAGAATTTGTCCTGTGTCTGGGACTTGGAACCAAAACAAGTTGGTTAATATTTACACAGCATCGCTGAAGTGCAGTTCTGGGCAGAAGGCGGTAACTGTCAGCATATGCTATTTCCCCTCTGGTCTGGTTATTAATGTTCAGTACCTCCAGAGCTTGTAACAATGCTTGTAGCCAGTTTCTTGCATTCAATGCCAACACACTGCGCAGCTGTATAATCTATTCAAAGCTGCTTGTTTGAAACCTACAGAATACCATTCTTGCAGTCATAATACCAGGACTCAGTATCTAGCAGGCTAAAGTCAAAGAAACAGTATTTGTATGAAAACTACTGCATATAAGGCGAGGAGGAAGGTTTGAAAAGTTCAAACTTCAGCTAGTACTTGCCCTCCATCACCTTCAAGAACTAGCTGAAGCTAAGCTTGCCAGAGCTGTCATCTCCAAGTTTTAAAAAGAAAGCAGCAGAATCCCCTTAAAACACACAGTTTACTTTTAAAATAACAAAACTCTCAAAGTTAATTCCTTGTGTTATTTGTTAACTTTCTAAATGTTGAGCCATTCGGGGTCACACATGCAACCTTCTATCTCCAAACATGCAGATGTTAGAAAATAATAACGGAGTGATTCCCTCACAATCCCCAATAGTCCTGGAGTTTTAGGAGAACGCCAAACAGGACAACTGCTCAGCAAGCTGAACTGTCAACATCAAACCTGGCGTAGCTGCAGCTCTCCTTAGATACCAATCAGAGCATAAACAACAACAGAACTGGCAGTAAAACTCCTAAAATATACAGCAAACATCTACACAAGGGTGTGTGTGTATGTCTGTATATACGTGTAAACATATATCGTATATATGATAATTCTATGCCTGTATCATACAAAATCAGAGTAATATATGCCATATATAATATATATAATGCATATGATTATATATGAACTTCATGATTATATGTAATATAGACTTTATTATTCTATTAAATATTACATGTGCTAATGTATAATACATCTTATCTATTTTAGTTACATACAGATCCTACATATATTAATTTTTAATAAGTCAATATTTATTTTTAATTTATATAAATAAAATTATTTTAGAGATGAACAGTGAAGTGCGGAAATCCAAGCCAAGCTATGTAAGGGACACACTGTTCTAATGTGAAACATTTAGCTGTGAGGTAGTTGTGTGCAACTTCTGAACAGATCTCAGGGCTTCCAAATCTCAAATCATAAGGAAAACCTCTCCCTTGCTCCCCTTATGTGTAGATATTTGGTCTTTCTTTAAAAAAAATGGAGGCAGGCATCCATTTCAGAATGAATAAATACTTCAATTGTATCAGTAACAGAGATGTCCTATGTTATTTATCTTGCAGAGTAGAGCACAAATGCCAAAAGTGCTTCTCTCCATGCTCCTTGATCCAAGCTGAGCAACACAGCAATGCATGGGAGGAAGCTCTGAAGCTACAGGCCACTGCACCAAATACAGCTTCACAAACACTGTGAAACCCTAGCAGTTCACAATCCCTGGCTTGTAAAGTTCTTGTTGTTATAACGGTATAAAGATGCCCGTGTTATATGGACAGTCTGATCCACATTTATTGGCTAGCTGCTGCAGGCTGGAACAGTCCCTCATATAACAAAGGTATCGTAAAAGGCTTCTTGGTGCTGGAGTTCAAACCAGCACTGGCAATAAAGCACAACATCTTCTAACTGCTCTCTGAAGAGCGAATCTTTGCTTTCAGGTCTGCTCATGCTGTATTTACCTTCACTGCTGTAAACCTCACTGTCTTTACAGGATATCACTGAGCTTATCCTGACTCCATCAGTCAGGAGGCTTTCTGTGGTCCCTCCCGTAGTGAGGGTAAACTCCCAGACTGGGATTGCTGAGGTCTCTACCATCATTCTAGGATATCTTCCGAGGTCGTATCTTACATAAACACATGCGCTAGATAAAGCTCAAGCCCATGGAATGGTTTTGCTCCTACATCTTGTGTAAATTGAGAGAAAGTTGATTGCCAGCTAGTCTTACCTGCTTATAGCCTAACAGCCCTGGACACTACAATTCTCACCACTGGGACTCAGCTCTGTGTATGCCTGCATTCAGACCTACCTCAGGCTTTCATCTGTTCCCTCGCAAAATGCTGTGCCCTGAACTTTGACATACAGTAGATGCTTAAGCATTTTGCATGCAGCATAAATTCAAGACCGGTGGTGATATGACAGTGGATCCAAGATTATCTTCTATGGTGTTTGGGCAATAAAAATTCACCATTGCTAACATAACTTTTCTCTGAGCACTGACCAGATTTTTTCAAGCTTTTCTCATCTATACATTTTTCTTACTTGAAAAAATATTGAACCTGATCTACTTGCATTGTCCTGATCATCACTAAATAGATTAAAATTTGATTTCTTGTTTTTGTTGATTTTTTTTTTTAGAGCAGCAAAGCACATCTGTTACACACATTGTTACATTCACCACCTAAAGCAAAACACATTATTAAATGTCTTACTTGTCTGAGCTATTATGGCACCAGCAAATCAATTTCCATTGAACTGGGTAGCCACTGACTGTCCTCAGACTCATCTGGATAGCTTCCAATATACTGCAGGTGCTCCAGGAATTGCCTGCTCCTGGAGCTACTTGTTTCTTTCCTTTTTGTGTTCTGACATGGCAAGCCCAAGAGGAGCTCTTTTTGTGCTCTGTGAAAGTCTGCTTTATCATGCAGGAGTTCTCATCATCCCAGCTCTGCATGACTTTGATGGCACCACTCTGCTATATTTCTCCTGCTTCAGAGGTTCTAGAATACAGCTGAGGTGCAAAGAGCTGCAATGCCACACAGCACATTTCTCTGCAGTCAGGGCATCATCTGGCATGAACAGATCACTGTAAGGTCAGCCAATATCCTTAATGGATCAAATTCTGCTGCTGAACCACCACCTGTCATCTCCTACGCTGTCTTTTTATTATTCTACAATAACAGTGCATCCAGCAGCCTAGATCTGTGTTTTGGCACTCACTGAAACTGCGGGAAGTGTGGAGACCTGGGCCTGCCTCAGCTGAACACTTTGGTGAATTAAAAACATTTCTGCACAGAAGATCAGGAAGGGCACCGGACTTCTCCCAAAGTATACTGAAAGCGAGCTCCTCATATACCAAGAGCTTAAGCTGATGTGGTATGCAAAAGAAATACTGCAGCATTTCACTGAGCTAAGTCCACCAACATGTACACAGTTGTGTTTGGCTCTTACTTTGGCAACCTGCACATATCATGGGTGTGCAAAATCCAAGTGAGATTACTTGGGGATTGGACCTTAAAAAAAAGCATTAGTTTGCCTAATCCTTGAGTTTGTTCTGCTTTGGATGCATTTCCTGTAGTTCGATTCTGAGCACCGTGTCTGAGTAACGTCAAAAAGATTGAGACAGAAACTTGAAGCTCCCCTCTTACCAGCTGAATCTGCTGCAGATGTTCCACCACTAGTCAAGTCCTCAGTATTAACTGACTGCAGATCTGTGTAGGATGGAGCGATGCTGGGGCTGCTGGTATCCTCTGAGTTGGTTGTCCAGCTGCTCTCCGATGCATGGGCATGCCTCTCAGACGAATTGGAGGAGGGGGAGGTCCAGCTGGGTGCTTTTGATGGAGACACTGGATGCAGGAAACAAACAAGCACCAGTGAGAGACTTACAAGGCTATCTATCCTCCAGAAGCAGATGATCACTGTTCCAGAGATACACTATACCTTGTACTGAGACTCTCTTAAGTATTAATTCCAACACCCACAGCAACACAGTTATTTTATAACAAACACACAACAACTTAACGAGTGCGTGGCACTGTTAGCCTCCACTGGATGGGAGCAGCACTACTCATCTGTCTGCCTTACATCCCGTACTGCTGGCAGCTATTAGTTTTCCTGTTGTTCAAGTATCGTAGAAGCAGTACCTTTTCAGAGCAGTTAGATTTCATGCTTCTGCCACTGCTGACAAGATCTGAGTATCTGTGTTGTGTGACACAGTGGAGTTCTTATAGTACCATAGATTTTATAAAGTAGTTTTATTATATTTCATTAAGCATTCTGTACCTGTGATGCCCATTCAAATGTAGCAGTCATCTTAAGGAAGCTACATATGGGAGTAGAGTATAAAAATAAAATGACCTATTGATGTGAATTAGAAATGGCTTGTGTGTCTGAATATGCAGAATGAAGTGCCCCAATCTGAATAAACTGAATAAAATTTCTGCTTAGTTTAGGCCAAAAATCCCATTCTGCTTTCTTGCCAGAGTCTACATGTCAAGCAGTAAGTCCTGCCTAACCATCATCCAGAGCTGATAAAACAATCTTATACGTGCACTGCTATGAATTTATCTTGTATACTCTACCCACCATATCATTCACATTAACATTTGAGTTAACAAATGGGTGACTCTAGTAAAGAGGAAAAAAAAGATGCAGTAAAAATCTTCCTGAACTAAAGAATTTCTAATTTCTGATTTAACCTTGGCATAATAACTGTTTGCTAAATTAGTAAATCTAAGTTTATCTTTTAAACCAACAAATATCTCAATGCACCTCAAATCTGCATTTATAGAACATCCTGAGATACAGAGGTTCCTGTCTCAGCATGTAACACACAACCAACCTTTATCAGGCTGACAAATACTTTGGAAGAAAATGGCAAATTAACGTTGAAGAGGATTTCTCTCTCTCTCTCTCCATCAGAACAGTGTGATGGGACACCACCTCGTTATGGAAAAACATACCTTTCTGTGTGCGTAGAGGTACTATGCAAACAGTGCTCCCTGCCTTGCCAGCTAAGAAGTGCAAATTTACTTTATATAGCTGTGCTGTTACCCTCAGGTAAGCAAGCACTAATCTATTTATATTTGTACAGCTGTGAGCCTATGTACTGAGCTGCTTCTGAGTAGTCATCCTGAAGGATGAGGAGCTGAAAGTAGATCTATCTCCTTATCACATCACACATACTGACAACTATGTTATAGTAACACAACCTAAAAAGCCCCACTTCTCCATTCAGTAATTCTGCACTGTGTCATGCTTGATGCCTGTCAAGAAGTGATGACAAGTACCTGATTATAGTCGGCCAGCCCCTCGGGCCTTTTGTTAAACATTGTGTGAGGTATCTGAAAAGCAAACCTTAAAACTTTACCTGAAGTTGCTTTGACAGACAATGCTCAATTGGACACAGAAGACAAGCTTAAATGCTGATCTCCATATGTGAACCAGTAACAAGACACACTTTTTCTAGGTGTGTTTGATAAAAAAAGATCTTAGCTGTAAATTTGCAGTGGTGCCTTTTTTTTGTTGTTGTTAAAGTCAGTCAGCAATATGAAAAAACGGCTAATTTAGACACCCACAGGATTTAATAATTCATGTACTTATATAATAATAGTAATTATTTTTTGTTTGTTGCTTTCCAAACCCAAATTTTGTCTAAGGAGTGACACTGATTGGAACATCATTGCAGAATACTTCTAGGGCAAATTAATTTCACTGCAGGTAAGTTGTGCCACTTTGGAAGAATATATTTTTTCTAAATAAAGTGACTTTTATTTTGGAAAACAGTAACCATAGAGAGCTTTTCCTGTAACAAGCATTCCTTAGAATCTTACTACAGTCAGCTTCCACCTACCACTGTTAGGTTCCTGAATTTGAAACTATAAAATTTTCGCCTATACTGAGTCAAACAACTATCAATCTCAAAAAGCAAGACAAGCTGAAACAAACATCTGCACGTTTAGGCCTGTCTTCAGATGCTCCTGCTGCTCTCCAGCCTCCCGGAAGTGCTGAAACAGAAATCCTAAATGATGTAGGTTTTTTTCCAAGAAATTTGGAATTCAGCCTCCAATGTCAGTGGATGCAGAGGCAAAGCCTTCCAGTTGCAGCAGTTCTCAGAAATCTGTTTGTGTTAAAAGACCAGGGACAGAACTGTTCCGAAAATGCAAATCCCATAGCATGCAAAGAATGGTGAAAAATCAACTCCTTGTTTCCCAAAGTGTTTCCTTCTGTGCTTTCCAATGTTTCCTTCTATTTGCATTTTTATTTTTCTGCATCCATTTGTTCTTAATACATTGGCTTGGATTTTAATTAGCAGATTTACTTTCAAGCATTCGTTCCTTTTAGGTGTTTTGAGGACATATTCCTTGATCCCTGCACTGTATTCCCATAAACCTTGTTAACATAAACATTGTTTTTTTCCTATCACACAGGACCTCAGATTTTCTTGATTTTAAGACAGCATCAAAGTTGTCTGGTTTTCAGTTGCTGACCTCATGTTGCACGTACTTTCCATTTTCAGACAGAACAGCACAAAATGGTTAAACTGAGATTTGCCTCACTGTGGGACAGCCTCTCCAGGGACACAGTATGAGACCAAGTTACTTGAGCCATTTAAAACTAGACAAAGCTCTCGGGAAGAAGGAGTGGGGGTGGAACAGATGATGTAATAGATCTTGCCTCGCTCTAATTTTGGTGCTTTGCTGAATACCTCATTGAATGCAAGGGTGCAGCTAACACCGATAGAATATGAGATTGCTAGCTGAAAGACCATTGTATAACAAATGCAAATGTTATGTCACTGGCTGGCTGTGATCATTTACTGATTATGTAACATTTGTGATAGGAACATTTGGGTGATTTCTAAACATCCCAGTTTTCATTTTTGCACTATCAGTTTGACGAGGCTGACTAGCCAGATAATAACTATGAGAAAAATCAGGTTTCTTATTTTTCCAGCAAAAGGGAAATGTAGAAGAGGGCACCACAATGCATCATTTCTGTGACCTCACTCAAGAGCTACTGCTTCCCAGGAGAAAGCCACATGACTATGCAGCTGTCAGTCGCCTATGCATAAACGTGAAAGGCAGAAGTATTTTGAAAGTAAGAGATTTTGCTTTTCAAATGTTTCAGGCATTTATTCTGTCTGAAGCTGGTAGAATGAAGGGTTTACAGGAATGTCCTAAACAAAGGCAATTTCTACTCTAAGGCTCACAATGTATGTTTTTCATTGCTACACCTCAGCCTTTACGCTCTTTTCAACTTCTGAATTCTTTTCAGCTCTGTTTCTTGCTATCAGTCCCCCTGGTTTCTGCTCCCTCAATAATGTTTTCACTTTTACCAGAAAAAAAGTCCAGCATTAGATTTGCTTTTCTTTTAAACATATTTCTTACAGGATAACCACCACGTGGTAGCTGCCTTTTTAAAATAATTTTTCCAGATGGTGTTCACTTTTGGACAGATTCTCTTTCTGAGGAACCTGTGCAGAAGTATAGTGACACTAAGGTTAGAAGAAGATAGCATCTGTCTCTCCTAGAACCTGTCCTCTCTGCTCTTAAGGTGCTCTGGAAACATCCTTTTGTGAGCCTTTTTCAAAACGTGCTTCCAGGCAGCCTGGCCATCAGTCAGGGTAATTGTCTAGTCAGCTGTGCAGATGCTTCACTGTGGAGGGACAGACAGACCATTTCCTAAGTGCTGGAGCCCTGACAGGAACACGGCTGGGGATGCTGAGACTTCAGAACATCGCTCTTCACAGCTGCCTACACAGGAAACAGATTTCAAACATCTCCATCCTTCTCACACCAATCTGTCTGTTGATAGTCGGTGTTCCTACTTTTCCCCTCCAACTGGCTATTCACTATTGTTCTCATGTGGGCTGTTTGCTACTGGAAATGAACAATTGCTGTCACTGCAGGCTTTCCACAGACCGTGTCAGCGTATCACGGTTGTAACAGAAAGATTCTGGCTTTGCTGCTGCCCACAGAAAAAGATGTGACTGCAAATTAACCGAGAACAAGTCTGAAGTTTATCCTACTTCTGGCTGTCAAAACCCCCTCAGAGCAGACAGCCAGCAAAGAGCTGTCATCTCTCCTGCTCTGTGACCTCCCCTTTGGTGGCTGTCAGCTGTGCTGGTCTGGCCATTTAAATGATGGGGTCTTGAATAGGAGTGGGACTACCTCATAAATATGGATTTTATACTCAGGTTATGCACATCACCTCATTTTAGAAAAAATCTCCCTAGGCTTCCTATATAGTAAATAGAGAAAAGCAGCCTCCCACACAGGGATTACAGGGAGTAACAAAGCAAGGCTCACAATATGCCCGCCCCGGGAACCATCCTCCTCCATTAATCTCAGTCTGATGCTGAAAGTTAGAGTGCAAATATCCCTCCAGTGGCATGGATCACTTAGGCCAAGCCCTCACAGGGCAAAAATGGGTGCCTTCTTTAAAAACAGCCATGTTTTTGAACAGTCTTCTCTGATCACCTCTTTTGGATATCCAAGAGCTCTGCCTATGACCTGTATCCTGTGACCAAAAATACAAACCAAGAGGCACTGCTCCTGCTAAGCACAGACCTTGAAACTCAGCCACATCCCTTTAAGAACAGGAAATCAAGTAATACACCATTACATTAGTTTTATGGTTTTTTTTTTGTTTTGTTTTTTCCAGCTACCTTTCTTTAATCTGATCAAATATTTTTTGTTGTTGTTTGGTAAGAAGGTGCACTTAAGATTTTCCAGTCAACAAGGACATCAAATTAGGAAGGAAATGTGGTGTAAGAGCAACCAACAGCTACATTTGAAAAAGTACGTGGCTGTATGTATCTGTGTGAATAAGAGAAAGGAGGAGGGTCTGTATTGTTTTCACCTAACTGTGAAATTAGCTAATAGAGAGGTAAAGCACCTTAGTTTTACAAATTTACAGTCGTGAGTGCTATTCTTTCTCTCCTTTTCGCCAGGATCAGTAAGTATTTACAACTAAGAGCAATTAACAAACAAACATAAAGGTAAGTAGGACTTATGAAGAGCTTAAGAGAAAAATCTTTGCCTGAAGATTCCCCCACCTGTCCTGCACAAAAGTCTAACCACTGTCTCAAGTGGACTAACCTGTAGGACCCACAAAAAGAGCTGATGGAAAACAAAAAACTTAAAGCCCAATTCAAAGTTGCTAATCCAAGTTTTCTGACAGAAGCACTATTGACGTTGCAGGGAATATTTGATGGACTCAGTGAGCAGAATAAAACTGTAACTTTTAAAACCACTTTAATAACTAGAAGTAACCAAGTGGTATTGTTAAGAGAGTATCTCAATTTAGGCACGAAAAAGTAAACTAAATGTTTTCTTTGGGCAATTACTCAGCAGTCTCCTATAAGAAGGGACAGAAGCATGTTCGTACAGAAATGCTAGAAGCTTATATAGCTGTATGAGTTAATGCAAGCTGAGGAGGTAAGCCAGAAGCTTTGCATGCATGTTTGAAGCACGTCAGAAAGAACTTTTACATTGGAACAAAAACATATGCAGTCCTGGAGATAGGCTCAACTTCCATTGTCTTTGTAAATCTCAAGGTGCTCGAGCATCAGAAGACAGCAAAAAGTGCTGATGGAACTGGCACACCAGCAAGCAAGCTTCTGGCAAAAGCAGTGTGGGGATTTTGAGCAGATAACAACATCAAACATAGAGAGGAATCAATATTCTTTCAGTTCCAGATTACATGGGCAAACACATCTCAAACTTTTCAGATGGCTGTTCACACCTCTACATAACAAACATCACTACTACAAGTACCACTGCATTGCTTCCCCAAGAATGCATGTCAGCACTCTCCAAGGTCAAGATATAGGCTGAATGAATCACGGAAGCTTTTCATTTTTTTTCCTTGAAGAAAAGACATTGTGTTTATGTTGCTAGTTCAATCCAGAACTATGTCATAATCCCTTTTTGAAACTCTGACAACATTAGTTGTGTTAAAATACAGTACACAGTAATCAAAATTCAACCTCTGAGAAATCAAAGAGCAAGGTAAAAATCTGGTAGGCTCTCACTGTATTTTGTTAAATTACTGGAATGGACCTTTTCATGCATGTGCCTCACCTGCTTGTGGAAGGGTGGTTGGAGCACTGGTCCATGGTGCATCTTCAAACTGAACCCAAGCTCTGATAGATGATGACAGATCAGCTCTGGGACACACATGGTTCCCAAGCACGGTAGAATCCTCCTTGGGCTTGTCACCTGCATCATCTGTCTCTGTGTGGGAGAGGTCCTGAAATTCTCCATCCACATTATGGCTCTCTTCTGAGGAAGTGTCTGAAGAAGAAAAACATTTTTCCAGAGGCTCCTCAGTGCTACCTAAAATGGAGAAAAAATAGAAATATTAGTAGGAATGACCATTACTTCATTGTTTTTTATTGAGATCTCTAAAATTTGACTTTGAATGTACATTCAAAATTTTCCTTCACCTAATACAGTTTTCAACCTAACACTGGGCATAGATTTGCACTTAATTGTAATGGGTGAGATTTCCTTCATGGTCGTATTTCTAAGGACAGACCCAAACCCTATAATAGATCTGTGCTAAGAGCTGGGAAAGTGCTTTACATTTTTGGCCCCAATTCTCATATTACATCAGGGTAACAAGACATAATTCAACCCTTACTCATATCACTTCCACTTAGAAAACAAGTTATATGATCCTAAATGGTACGATAACGCGCTATGCTATGTATATGATAGTATAATTCAAACAAAAAGTCTGAAACAATTCAAAGAAAATCAGAAGTACCTTACCTCGTGGCTTAACCGGGAGGAGCAACTCATCTGCGAAGGACACCCACTCAGACTGGTTGGAGGCAATGACGCTAGTCAGAGACGTCATATTCACAGCAGGCTACTCATCTTCACTTGGTGATTATAAGGAGGAAGCAGATTGGGAGAGAGGCACAGTGAAGATAAGCCAACAGAGGGAAACTCTTCCTTTGTGCGTGCTTTTTTTTTTCAAATGCTGTTAAGAAAGGATTAAATAATGCTTTTTAGAAAAGTAAATGGGAGAAACCGGTGCCACTATTTTAATAATACAGAATATTAAGACACTTTATCTATCACAGGCACAGTACTGTCAAAATGCTGCCACCCTTAAGAGAGGAATGTCACCTGTGACTAGATGAAGGCTACAGTTGAACAACTCCTTGATTAAAGCTTCCAAGGGTCTTCAAATATCCTCATGTTAAACCAGTCAGTCATCAAAAACAACAAGTCCTTACTCAGGGATCTATGTCTCTCAGAAACCCTGTAAGAGAGGTTATCAGGGAATTCCCCCCAGTCCAATGAATTTTGGTTATGATGCAACATAGCTTCAGTTCCAATGTGTTGTCATGTCCTTGTTCAGTTTGCCACTTATATCTGATCCTTCTCAAGAGCTAGCAATAAGCTGCATGCCTCATTATCAATAAAATTTAAGTATCCAGTTCTGGAACTGGGATGGATTGCCCATGACTCTCATCACAGTCTGGGCATAAAAAGATGCCCTTTCAGATAGCTGCACTTTCAACTGTGCCACTTGACTGGAATGTCAGATTTTAAGTTTAAAAAACAACGTCTTAAATCTTGCCTGGAGTTAAGCACAATTTTGCGGTAGCCCAGCAAACACTTCTACAGAAAGAGCAACTTTATTCAATGGGATGTACCCCACACAGATCTGTGAGTCTGCTAGAGTGGATGGGACACTGCCAAGGACTCTGCTTGTCAGCTAATAGCTGGGAAGGTCAGGCCCAGAGAGAGAAATTCTCCTTTTACAAGCACCCGTGACTGCCTCAGATTTGCAGAACACTTCAAAACTCTCAGAGGACTATTGCCTCCGTCTAGGAAAGAGTGGGAATTCTGTCCCTAATCACCTCAAGTACTGAAGCTACTGTTGCCATGGTATTTAAGTACTTGAAAATATTAAAACTCAAACTTGGTTATTTTAATGCACTTTACGAGGCATCTCTGTCTCTCACCCAAATAGCATATATATTTTGTGGTGAAATTTCATGTTGGTGTACAAGAACAGATATTTTACTGAGGCTTCTCTTTACCCTAAACATTGTTTAGGTCCAAAGGACAGAACAATATTTAAATACTTTTACTCTTGAAGCATTTTCTGCAGGAAGTAGATCATTCCATAGCTCCAGCATGATTATTCTATTCAGGGCCACAAAGTTATTGGACTGGTAAAGGCCGATCAGCAAATAAGAGCTGCTTTAAAGAGCTAAACTTCAGAAGTCTGAAAGTCACACAACAGCCTGACACCTAATAGAGAGAATTCATGGGTCCATATTCATTTTCTGAAGCATTCTGGTTTATGCCCACTGTCTCTTGTCCTGGCACTGGGCACCACTGAAAAGAGCCTGGCTCCATCTTCATTGCACCCTCCCTTCAGTTATGTATAGACATTGATAAGATCCCTCCTTCTCTTCTCTAGGCTGAACAGTCCCAACTCAGCCTCTCCTCACAGGTGAGGTGCCCCAGACCTCTGATCATCTTGGCGGCCCTCTACTGAACTGTTCCCAGTATGTCCATGTCTGTCTTGTGCTGGGGCCCAGAACTGGACACAGCACTCCACGTGTGGCCTCACCAGTGCTAAGTAAAGCAGAAGGACCACCTCTCTTGACGTACTTGCAATACTGTGCCTAACGCAAGCCAAGAACACTGTTAGCTTTTTCAGCAGCAATGGCACATTGCTGACTCACGTTCAGCTTGGTGTCCCCCAGAGCTCCTAGGGCCTTTTCTGCAGAGCTGCTCCCCAACTAGGTGGCCCCCAGCATATACTGCGGCCTGGGGTTGTTCCTCCCCAGGTTCATTCATGTAGTATGCAGGCCTTTCCCTGCCTCAGACTGAATTGACTTCGGGTGCTCTTAATAAAAAAACACAAAACTAAGCATAGAGGTGAGCTAAGAGAAAAAGAATAAACTGACATTTAGAGTCCCAGGGACTCCAGGTGATGGAAGGAGAGGCTGACCTTGCTATCTTGCTCTCCTCATGAGATCAATTAAGTCATCTTTTCCTAAACAACTGAGTACTGGCCTCTCCTTTCTCCTGGAAAAAACCTGACGGAAGCATGAAATGACAGGAAATGAAAAAAGAAAACAGTTTATTTTGCTTTTAATGCACATAGACGCCAGTAGAGCTTTTTTTTTTTTTTTAAATGTCAAGGGAAAAAAGTCATGAAAGAAGGCAAGAAAATGAACTGTTTCAGCTGTGCAGGTATGTGGGAGAATTATACCATTATTTTAGCATAGATTTGCCTTTTTTTTTTTTAACCCTACTTGGGACAAGCATACTTTCTAAATCCACTCAATACCAGACAGCAAAACTTCAGTCTAGAATAGCTGGCTGGAGTTGGATTTGTTCTGTTTGGTTTTACTCCTAGGTTTTTACCAGGCACCCTCTCATTTCAGCACCACAGAAACCCTCACGTCACAGCATGAGAAATGACTGCCCCTAGCCCCAATTCCAGATCAAGCTGTTGGATGCAGTTCTGGGTCTCCACACGAATGCAGCATATACTGCAGACACGCACCTTACAATAGATAGTAAGAACGAAAAACATCAGGCTACCATGAAGCGCAGCATTAAGTGCATACTCAGATTATACAATTTCCCCACTGATAGAATTTTGTACAGAATTCCCAGTTTGGTGCATGAAGGAGAAGGTTGCAGATGACACCAAGCTGGGGGGAAGTGCTGACCTGCTGGAAGGTAGGAAGGCCCTGCAGAGGGACCTGGACAGGTTGGATCGATGGGCAGAGGCCAATGGGGTGAGGTTCAACATGGCTAAGTGCCAGGTCCTGCACTTTAGCCACAACTCCATGCAGCGCTACAGGCTTGGGGCAGAGTGGCTGGAAAGCTGTGCAGAGGAAAAGGATCTGGGGGTGTTGGTCGATGCTCACCTGAACATGAGCCAGCAGTGTGCCCAGGTGGCCAAGAAGGCCAATGGCATCCTGGCTTGTGTCAGGAATAGTGTAGCCAGCAGGAACAGGGAGGTGATCGTCCCCCTGTACTCTGCTCTGGTGAGGCCGCACCTCAAGTACTGTGTTCAGCTTTGGGCCCCTCCCTACAAGAAGGACATCGAAGCCCTGGAACTTGTCCAGAGAAGGGCTATGAGCTGCTGAAGGGCCTGGAACACAAGTCCTTTGAGGAGCAGCTGAGGGACCTGTGGTTGTTTAGTCTGGAGAAGAGGAAGGCTCAGGGGAGACCTTATTGCTCTCTACAACTATCTGAAAGAAAGGTGTGGGGAGCTGGGGGTCGGCCTCTTCTCACAGATAACTAGTGATAGGACTAGAGGGAATGGCCTCAGGTTGCGCCAGGCGAGGTTTAGGTTAGAAATTAGGAGACATTTCTTCTCAGAAAGAGCAGTCAGGCATTGGAACGGATTGCCCAAGGAGGCGTTGGAGTCACCGTCCCTGGGGGTGTTTCAGGAAAGGTTGGACGTGGTGCTTAGGGACCTGGTTTTGTGGGTAATATTGGTAGCAGGGGGACAGTTGGACTGGATGATCTTGGAGGTCTTTTCCGACTTTAATGATTCTATGATTGTGTTGACTTAGCAGGGTTATCACAGCTTTTAGACAAGCAGTCTGGAAGCAAGGAAACATGGTCTGAGAAGATTATTGTGTCAAAGATTTTCAGAGCAGAGGCACTCTGTGGATGAGTGTTAGGATGAAAAAAATATACAACATAGAGCATTTTGCACTCTCTCAGCTTTCAGAAGAAAGCTCTAATCCCACCACCTGACCTAAATACTTGTAACAGAATTATGAATAACATGAAGCTAATTCCCATACAGATTACAAGTAATATACATAATTTCACCTCAAATTATTTTTACTTCTCTTCGCTTTCCAAAATCATCCTCAGGAAAATGCCCCAAGCCAACCCATTATGAAATGAGGAGCTTTAGCCAGCATGCTACCAATGCCACTACACATTCAGTTGCAGCCAGTTCTGCAATTTGCAGAACTACTACAGAGGTACATTTTCTTTAGGGGATCCATTTGACAATACGGACAAATCTGCATCTTTTTCTTAGCAAAACAATCAGCACCCACTACTTAAACAATGCTGAGAACACTCTATAAGATAATTTTAAAATTTTTCTCCCTATCCTTTAGACTGCCCAAACATCTATAGTTATTCCTAGAGCTATGGATTTTGGAGCCTAGATTGGGAACAGAAGGGTCCTTCTTTACTTTAAGGGAGCTACAGTTAAAGCAAAAGTTTATGCTGTGCAGCTCAAACAAAAGGAGGTAGAAACACATTTCTTGGATCAAAGTATTCCGAGGCCAGCAATACACCTCTGTACGTAAATGGAATTCACGTCGGTTTAGATTTTGTTACTTCTGGATTTGCAGTATGTGGATTAAGCTTTTGGTGCAGAATTGGAAAAAAAAAAAAAAAAGAACTAATTTATCAGCTTTTTGTCAAAAGTTTGTGATTCAAAAATTTGTGAAGGTGTTTGACTACTACATAGTAAATATGACACAAAGCTAGATGTTATATGCGCTGATCCCAATGATCCTTACCATCAATTTCAGTGCAGCGCTTTGACCACAAGATCTCAAAATTCTAACAGGCTTAAATCTCTGCTTCAAGTTTCTGTTTTTTGCTTAACAGTTTCACACTGGGGTATACAATTCTGGGTGACAAATGGGTGACACTTATTTCCAGTTCTCCAAATATCACAGAGCTGGAATAAAACTTATTGGCTGTGTAATCCTCCTGATGTTTTTATTGATGACTTTACATAATCCCTTTCTAATACTGATGAATGTTCATTTTAAAATGATAGACTGCTTTGATAACTAGAAACTTCTCATTTCTGATCTCTGTAAATTCAGTTTCTAGCCATTTCTTCTCGTGACACATTTACTTGTCTCTCCTTTTGTATACCTTTGCTCTAGCAACAGATAAAAGGAAATATCCTTCTCCATTTCTTTGCTAAGCCAACAATATAATATCTGAGCAAGTTATGTAATTATCTTCTTAATTATCAGGAGTCTCATACCCAGCACCTTGTACACTGAGCCTTCACTTTAATTGGAACTTTTACCACTATGTGAATACAAACACTAACAGTAGTAGCAGTTCATGGCACCACTGAGACACTTTAGAATTAGCTACAATTACACGGTATATTTACAGAAACACTATCAGGATAAATTAACTACTCACACAGTGAGACAGCAAACTCAGACATTGATTCTCAGTACATTTCAACTGCATTCAACAGAAACAGCTTAGCACATTTAATCATTTTAAGCACTAAGGATCATTTCTTCAACTGCTTCAAGTTACATACGTATGATGCATACTGCAGCAGGCTTTATCACCACTACCCAGAGCTCACTAGAGTACAGTTAGATGGGAAAACAGAAACAAACAAACGAAATAGAATAAAAACCTGAGATGATTAAACTCAGGTTTTGCTTTTCAAATGTAGTATCTACAGCAAGTTTCATCTAAATTTATAAAGACTAAGTATATTGTCTTACATGGCAGCAGCACTAAAAAAATCTTGTGATCCATACATGATACAATTTTTCTTGCTTATACATTCCCGTACAATCCCAAGGACCTAAACAATAACTGGTTACTGTAGTTTGCATTCAGTTATTGTAGGAGACCATGGAAGGGAAAAAAAATAAACAAGTTATGTTACAGGTAGCAGAAAAAGAAAATAAGCCACAGGGACAGCAAAGAAGAAATGACTATGACTTTGGCTGTAACAATCAAGTTTCATAAACTGCATCAAAGTCTCAAGGAAAAATACGTAATTTTATCTTGACCACGTCTGTTTGGCAAACCTCTACAGACAAAACAACTGTAATAGCATGAACTGCAGAATGATTGCTGCCTTGGGCATATTTCCAAATGAGTGAGAGCTCATGTTTTTTCCTCTCAACTTGGCGTGCAACAAGCAGCGACCATCAGCACATCATGACCTGAATAATAAACAAACTCCAAATTGGAAATCTGTTCTCAAGCCTCAAAAGAAAGTTCTAAGCACATCAGGGTGCCACAACAAAAACAAAAGCCAGTGATAAATGACAAGAAAAAAGATACCTGAAAGAAATGTAATGAAATAAAGGAACCGAATTTGAATTTTATTATTACTGAAAAATCATTACACCAACTTCTGTCTAAATGCCTGAGAAAAGATTACCTTATGAATAACCTAGATAATGACAAGAATAAGTCATGATTATTCTACATATTTCCTGATACTGACAGTCATATTTTTTCCACGTATAAAGCTCCCCCAGATCATAAATTGCCCTAAGAAAATTTCTGGCACCTTTTAAAACTTGACCCAGTTTTACTTACTCTGGTTCATATGTGACATTACCCAAGTTCCACGATTTCAGATTTAGCTTTAGAAGTTCAGTCATTATCTGTGCATATGAGACTCATTATATGAAAGTTCTCAATAGATAGGAAGAATTAGGGCTCAAAGGGAGCCAAAACAACTCACTTGTGAAACTCCTCCAGCCTCTCTGGAAGCAGCGATGGCTTTGCCCACTACAGATTACTCCTAAGGGAACAGTAATGCGAGCCCTGATAGCACTCCGTGCTCAGAGCTTGGCCAAACCCACTTTAGGCCATTACAAGGTAGGTCACTGCCACTGTCCCATGGATTGATGATACAGATGGCAATTTTAGACTGAGATGGAGCGAGGCAGAGTGTGGTACTGAAGGTAACCAAAGCCATCTGGCACAACGGATGACAGAAGAGTGGTGAGGGTCTCTCTCAGCACAGGACCTAGTGCAGCCACACTAACAGCTATACCCAATTACTCCAAAGTGATCTGCCTACATCCAGACTGCAAGTCAGTTACAGAAGCAGTGTCAAAGCTGAGGTGACCTGAAATATCCTTATTTTCCCTTGACCACAAAAACCCAACCACACATACAACCGTGCCCCACAAACATACTGCTCACCTTTGCTGGAAGCTCACATTCAGTGACAGTAAGAAAAGAGAGCCTGTAGGTGACGTGCCGGTAAGAAAGCCATAAGCATCTCCCTCAGGAATACTTGTGCCAAGTCTAATATCTGAAAGGTCAACAGCTGCTGTTTTCTCTAGATCACAATTTATCTGTTGCAGAAGCTCCTCTGTTTTTCAGAGGGAACCTCTAAGTTTCTCTCCTGCTACCAACACCAGGATATTTAGGCTGTTGAGAAAGCAATGGTCTCTCTTTTTCTCTGACATATACTCATTTTACCTTGTGAAAGGTTAATTTATTCTGCTTTGGGACGGCAAATTTGCAGTAGTCACAACTATTGCTCAACATAACACAGCAGGTTGAGGGAGGGGATTGTCCCCCTCTGCTCTGCCCCTGTGAGACCCCACTCGGAGTACTGCGTCCAGGTCTGGGGCCCCCAGTAGAAGAAGGATGTGGGGCTGTTGAAGCAGGCCCAGAGGAGGGCCGTGAAGACAATCAGAGGGCTGGAGCACCTCTCCTGTGAAGAAAGGATGAGAGAGCTGGGGCTGTTCAGCCTTGGGAAGAGAAGGCTTCATTACAGCCTTTCAATACTTAAAGGGAGCTTATAAAAAACATGAAGAGCAGTTACTTTTTGCTTGGACAGATAATGATAGGACAAGGGGGGATGGTTTTTAACTAAAAGAGGGGGGATTTAGATTAGAGGTTAGGAGGAAATTCTTCACGCAGAGGGTGCTGAGGCACTGGCACAGGCTGCCCAGAGAAGCTGTGGATGCCCCATCCCTGGAGGTGCTCAAGGCCAGGTTGGATGAGGCCCTGGGCAACTTGACCCAGTGGGTAGTGTCTCTGCCTACGGCAGGGGGTTGGAACTTGATCTTTAACGTCCCTTCCAACTGGAGTTGTTCTATGGTTCTACGATAATGCTATTCTAAGAGACATTCTAATCTGTAATATGGGAGGAAAATGGCTTTAAAAACTGGTTTCTTCTTTCAAACCCGATAAAGTGATTCATACAAGGAGCATATTTATCAAAAGAAAGCTCCTACTGAGCACCCTTGTTTGCACATCTGATAGACACCATCATATGTCTACATCATGTAGCCAAGCAATGCAGATATATTCCATTTACTAAATCCTCCAAAAGCTATTGTACTTTATTTGCTGCTGTAATGATTATCAAGGTGTGTTTTTTCTTTATTATTTCTCTCTCTTTTTTTAAAGTTATCTAAGTCAAATTAAAAGCAGTGTTGTACAATTAATCACCCCTGAACCAACTACGTCGTCGCAGCCTGCTATCACTGAAGACAGCTGTCATGAGGTGAGCACAGATCACAAAGCCCTGCCTGTACATATCCTTCTTCTAAACTGGGACTAATAACAAAAGAAACAGGGAAGTAAGTGATCATAAGTTTACTGAAATACAGCACTGGACGATAAACATTGTTCTAGTAAACTCCCATCCTGGCTTGCACGAAATGTCAGCCTGTTCAGCCAGATGCTAACATCTTAGCATTGCCTACAGACCTTGCAACAAATTACTGCTGTACCAGTGTTCACTGTGTATCGCCTCCGTCAGTGAAAGGAGAGCCCGTGTAATTCTTCCAGCACCTCAGGACTGGTTCCAGTCGAATTGCAACTAAGGTCATGCTGTGGTTTATGCTAGAAATTAGGTGAAAAAAATCTTTTTTAAAAATGGTGAGTATGATTAGTTGCCATCAATCGGTATTAGTTATACTTATTTTGGACTAAGGGAGCATGAAAAAAAAAAAGTCAAGCCCTCAAACACTAGTCACATTCAAGACAAGGCAGAAACCGGATTGTGTAGGCAGAGATGCTTCACTGGAGGCTGAACGCCAACATAGAGGATGGGTATTCATCTAGCTGAGCTGTCAGTATGTACAGAACAGGAGAACAGATTCTGAGTGAGCGAAAAAAACAGAATCCAACTGTGAAGCAGCAGAAAAACAAGGACCATTGAGGAAGCGATGCAGCCCTGAAAGACAGCAAAGAAGTTTGCCTGTGCTAAATGCTGGCTGGAAAAGGGGACTAGGAATGCTGAGCCAGAAAGCCGTGTTCTGTTCAAGTTTTCTCTGTATTTCCATATAATTAACTATATCAGCAAAATAATTCTATGTAACTATACATCTATATAACATCTTTGATAACTTCAAAGCAGTAGCAACAATACCTCTCAAAGGAATCAAGTTTAAAAAGGGATCTTCACTGTAAGGGAGATACCATTTGAGGCCTACGTAAAAAAGCAATCTTAAAATGTGAGGCTGTCTTCCAGTTTGAGGAATTCCCTCTTAATCATTTAAAGCCAGACAAAATACAATAATCTGGAAGAGGTATCACAGGAAACAAGCTTGCCCTGGCAGAAAATTCTTTAGATGATCCAACTGGTCCTTCCTCGTTTCCAATGTCTGGAGAGCCAGCTGAGATTATGCAATTTAGTATGACGCCAGGACACTGCAGTCCTTCAGGGCAACCCACAAATACCATGTTTGTTGTCACTCTCTATTTTAGACACCCTAAATATAGGCCCATTAGACTTGATGGTGCTGATCATTTAGCATGACTACCCCATTTCAAGAGAAAGAAAAGCATCTCTGGAAGAAAAACACGCATGAGCAAAGGGACCCAGCATTTTATATGCCATTAGAAAAAACTATATACAAAGTATAAACAAAGATCTTGACAAGTCATATTCATGCATGGTACAAAATAGTATGCTTGCATTACTACTGTCTAATACATTTGTGTGCAATTGTATTTGTTTAATAATGGTCAAAACATGAAATAAGAGTGTGTGGTGTATTTACCGTGTAGAACAGAGCGTATGAGAAAGCACATTGGTGTCAATAAAAATAAAACTTGTTTCAGTGGAGAAAAAAAGAACCTGTTTTGGAATATCTCTGTCAGCAGGCCCATACACAGACAGCAGGGTCAATAAGATAGCAATAGAGGTACTACTCATTCCCCAGCACTACTTACTCATCTCCTGGAAGTTCACAGGGAATAGAACACCAAAGGTTTCTTCTCCTCAGGTGCAGAAGGGCAGAGCCTTTTGCTGCATATGAAGTTCAGAATTCCCTGCTTTCAACTACCAATTCTTTGGCATCGTCCGCTTCAGTGAGCAGCAGCTGCTCATCACCCTTATGGTGCAGTTGCAAGGCATTCAGGATGGTGACACATGGGCAGTATTATGCACTGAAATTCACGTAAGCCAGCTCCCAAAGGAATGGCTGATACTAGCCCCTGGTCTCACAGGGCTTGCAATGGCTCCGACAGTCACTGTGCCAGAACACCTGTGGGCCAGCAGTCAGCAGATCATAAAACAGAGTGATCAAGGACGAAAAAAGGGAATAGACAATGGCTACTCACTCATCAGCTAGGGCACTATCGCTCAAGAAAACTGTCAAGAAATGGAATAGCAGGGAGCACTGCATTACAGGCACGCTGACAGAGCTGCGCAGACACGTGGGGGAGAAGGTGGGCTGTGGAGCGAGCTGTTTGCCGGGGGTGCTTCTGCAGTGAGTGACTGCTGCTTCTGTGCCTGGCTATTGCCAGTGGTATACAAGCACTGCAGGTCCACGTACTCATGTGCATGATGCACAAAATATAAAATTACACAAATAATTATTCAGAGGTACAGGAAAAAATCTCCAGTTTTCAGAGAAATGGGAATGTCATTTGATCTTTCAAAATTCCACTTTTTGAGGATACAGAATACTTCAGTTGCCTATACCAAATCAATTTATCATTAAATCGTGTGAAGATGAACTGTATTAGGCGACCAGGCACTCTGTATATCTAACAAAGTATGTTTATCTATATTTTCAAATTATGCATGAGGAAACAAAAACATTTACATGGAAGTTGTGTAGTAGGACAAGTGGAGTCATGAACATATTCAGCTCTCAGCTGGACTCGGCTAATAGAGTATTTTGCCTCCCAAACTTTTAGACAAGAATTTCATTCATGTTACCTTTCTGGGTACTGTTAGACAACACGTATCCCCAAAGGTAATGATCCTTAAATAAAGGCACCAGGTCTGATTTACACACAATATGTTTTCTGATATCTCTGTGCTTAAGTAGAGCAACACAGTTAAAAAAGTAAATATAAAAAAATCCGACACCCCCTCCCTCCCAAACCCCCCGAAGTTTAAGGCAGGCTTACTGTTGTCTTGAAGACTGAATTCTGGTCACAAATACAAAGCAGAAAGAACTTCGTGAAGACTTCACTCACTTCACTGAGAAATCACTGCAATGCACCACGGACATGGAGATGGCTGCTGGACACTCAGGTCATACACGCAAGGCCTCTACTAGAATAGGTTTAGAATCTGAATATTGCCCTTTACGACATTCCTATCAGGTAGTGTTAACAGAAGTGATGTATGTTTGACTGCGTGGCTGCTGAGCCTGCTCTTGAAATGGAAGTAATACAGTCAGGTTACCCCACCTCCGCACCCAGCCCAACACAGCCTTAAGCAAACACGGCCATTCTGCTCCCCAGCCCATGACAAGTCTCAGCTGCACAGCATGACGATATCTGGAAGTGATATAATACACCTACCAGTCCAAGGTGATGTTAATGCAGCATTACAGCTCTTTCCAGCTCTTGGGAACCTGACTTCAGTAACTTTTTGGCAAAGACCCTCTACCCAGTGTACCAGTTTTGAAAACGGGATGCAGACAAGTAGATTTAAAAATATTTGAGATATTTACCTCCCTCTTTCACAGAGGCACAGATCCACAAAGGGACCGGGGCTCTCAGCTGCTGTTACCAGGCCTGGCAGTGACTCCCTGTAGCAGAGCTGTAAACCTGATTCCAGCTCCATTTACACAGAAAGACAAAAGCATGTTGTGAACTAGTGGAATTCAGCAGAATTAGAAGAATTTATTTTTCTTCAAGACAAAAAAAAAAAATCATGAAAAGAAGGGATTAAAACTTGAAAGTTAGCACCCATTTCAGTGTCACAGGAAAGTTTAATCCAGCTGTTTGGAGCTGCAGCTCCCAAAAGACCGTGGCCACCCTCAATTTGTCTTAGCTCCAAGCATTTTCCTATCAACAGCCTGGATTGAATACAGGGAGTATTTGCAATCTTTTCTGGAAAAAAAGAAAAATAAAAAAGAAGTGAACACTGATATGCTGGTGTCAAACTCTGAGCACCCATGTAGTGTGATAAACCAATACAGCTGCCTCCTTTTGGAAATTTGGCCAATCACATTGTGGAAGTCACAGAGACGAGTTACTTATGAGGAGGGGAAAAGCCTGAATCTGCCCAGCCTATTCTACCACAGTCTATCTCCTTCAGTGACATTTGAGATTCTGGCAGTGCATACCAAAAAAACATGTACCCAGATACCTTCTGAGCTCTTATTCCTCATAATTCCTCCAGAACTATGAATACCTTATAATTTGGAATGATATGCAGGAACACACACCTGATGTTTGCCCCACGTATAATTTTTACATATGGGATACAATTTTAGCCAGGCAAGTATTTAAACTTCAGTGAACTGGAAATAATACGGCAAGGATGAGAAAAGCTGGAGCATTTCTGGTGGTAAGTTTCTGTCTTCAAGGAGCAGCTAGTAATTAAACAGCAACTAATCATTAAACTTCATAGGCCAAATTCTTCTCTACAGCTGCTCCACTGAAACCACTTTATTAGAAAAATAAACTGGCCCTGTGCTATGGAGCTTGACCAGCTCAAGTTTCAGTTATGCAGCTAGTAATACTTATTCTCTTCCAAAATGCTTAGTAGGGCTATTTCCATGCGCCTCAATCATCCGCATGACCACAAAACCACCACGCAGTCCTGCAAAATGGTACCTTCTGTTCACGAGAGGCCTCTGCTTTAGACAGCAAAAAAAGAAAATTACTATATCGCATACTCACCCCCATTTTCAAGAGTAAATTAAAGATAAGTCTTTCATTTCGTCTCTCAGCTGGCAAACCCAAGAGCCCACAGCTTCTATAAATATTCACATCTACAAATGCCAGCTAGAACTTGGCCTAAAAGAGCATAATGAAACAAGAAACAACTCCAAAACCAGATCCTATTACTCCAGCACACCAGGCAGGTCTGCAGCCCGTGGACCAGAGGAGCTCTGCTTTGAATCTCTGCTCCAGCATCCGCTGGCTGCTCTTTGAATACGACAACCGTTTTGGACGACTACAGCACCCTCATAGGATCTCAAAGCGTACCAGTCAATTCTATCCTCAGTTTCAAGCCAAAGGGATTGTGCTGAGACATTTAGTTTGGTTACCTTAACAAACGGAGATGAATCACATTTCATTCAACTCCGGACACCCAGAGTTAGACATCTAAGAGTCATCTGATGCTCTGTTTATAGTTAACACAAGGAAGATGACACCCCCAGAGTACCCTTCGTCTGATCTATTTTAGAACAAGATGAATCCCCCTCCAGAAAGCCTAAGGCTACTAACTTAGGCTTGCATGTCTTTTGCACGCCTACATTAGGGCACCTGAAGCTCAGCCAAAAATAACGTTGTACCAATACACAACTTCAGCATGTTTTTCAACATTTTAGGAAATACTTAGTGTCAGAAAAGCACGTAAGAAGGATTTGGGGACAGGTGAGGACAAAAGCTCTTTAATTTATAGCTCCCTTTCAACAGCTGTATAGAACTGATTTTAAGAAACCTACACATCTCAGTAACCTACTTTCTATAAAAGTATATTCTATTAATAAAGCACTATTTGTTTGTATTGCTTTCCAAGGGACACACACGTTAATTTCATCTCTTACTTTTTTAAAACCATTATGCTTTGATGTTTTTCCCTCATATTTTTGTGTAAATATACATCAAGGATTATGTTAAATAAATAAAAAAGTGCAAACAAGCTGTTCAAGATGATATATCCAAAGCTTACATTAACCTTATCAATAGGAGCAGAGCTGTTGGGTGAAATACTTAGCATTAAGGGACAGCTTTCACATTACTTCTTAGAGGCTTTTACTTCAAATTATCTCCAGTCTGATCCTGTGGATTGAATTTGCATTAGCACTTGGAGTACATTAAATGAGCGCCTGGAGTAATACATCTTCTGGCTTCGTTTCAGCCAAAGCAAAATCAGTTGATGTACTCAGATGCAAAGTGAAGTGCAGTTAAGCGTGGATTATCGGGACATTCATTTCGAAAGCGTGCTCCTGTTGTAACCAATGCATTAATGTAGATGCATCCGTAGTTTTTCAGAAAGGGATGGCACTTTCTCTTTTTTTTTCCTGTCCAATCTCAGTCTATGAAATTTTACACCCTGAAGTTTTGAAAGTGATAGGATCTTCCACTCAGCTCACTTTATTTGTGCATTTAGAAGATGAACAGTGAAAACTGATAGCATAAGTAAATAGGGATTTGTAAACCCCACCTGGGTGTCTATAGATAAGATTGCTCCCTTCAGACGAAATTCTGCCCCTGGTTGAGATTCTGGCAAAACTTTCACCATCTAAGAGGAGCAAAGTCTAAATCCCCCTCTTGACAAACATCCAGATGTATGAGCTGTAACACTTGTAGCTGTGTTTCCTAGGATTCAAATTCACCAGGTCACAGTTACAGCCATACTGCTGAAGACAACATGTGCTTGTACCCACTGCATACAAAGACATACATTCCTTTCTTGAGGTTAAATGGCTGTAAAGTTATTACATCCATTAGCAGAACTCGCTATCCTTTAAGATACTATCCAGCATGGTTATGCAACCAAGAAAACATATTAAGAAATCAGAGGACAAAATACATCTGGTTTTGCCATTGAGTACCTTATGGATTTCTTTGTTTAAAATAATACAACTAGCATTTCAGAAAAAATTCCCTGAGAAGTTCCTTCTAAAGGCTCTCCTTTCCTAGCTGACAGCAGAGCAATCCTAAGCAGTTGGCTCAGACATACCCAGCTCTTCAACTTGGCAAGATTGGGTTAGAAGATTGCTGCCACCACGTGAATCTTTATAGGTGTGGATACCTTCTTTGATGATGATGCTTTCTTCTTCTCTTTTTATTTAAGCTTTTCCATTTTCAAAGAGAAAGCTAACATTGTTGAAAAGCTTCAGAGTGATGCTGAAGGCTTTACTTTCACAGCCTGCCTTTAGGCATAGGGCTTTTCAACAGTTTAAAATTCATTTACTCTGTTCGTCGTCTTCTGGCGGAGACCGTGATGCCTGCTTTGCACAAAGCCCCAGCGCAATACACGGGTTAAAGGCTGCAAGAGGAAGCAGGAGCAGAGCTCCAGAGCCAGGGAATCTATGAGCTGTGGTCCTTTAGCGAATGCCACCTCGGCAACCCCTTGCTGACTGGAAAAGTCATCGCTTCTGCAAGAGGGGCAACAGAAGCCTGGTAGAGCAGAACAGCTTGCGAGATTTCTAACATACATCGATACTATTTCTCAGCCTCGTTTGCTGATGCCAGACTTGAGATAGCTGAAAATTAAGGACTCTAAACACGATGTGTTTAGCCCACTCACAATATGGTTTTAACCCACACACAGTCTGGGTTTCTCAACCAGGGAACCGTACCAGCTGCTACTTCTTAACAGGGTAGCTGGCAAGGTAGCACAAACAAGGGCTCCAGAGTGAAAACTGGGCACTACTGAGATGCAGCTGTCACTTTTGCACATCACATCCCTTGGACTTTTACCTAAACCAGCCGCACAACAGAACAGTAATTATGCCACCGATACAACTAGGGATCCAAGGAACTCACACGAAGGAGAAATCTGCAGTTAAAGACCAAGATGTGCTGGCAAGTTCCTAATGATAACTAAGGGTGTGAACCATAAGAGGCTGCAGCTAGTGTGAACTGAGACACGGTGCAACGTGGGAGAGAAAAGAAATTTGCCATTTCTCTTCTCGGAAAGTTTAAAGGTCATGTTCTTGATGGCTTTCATATTTTAGAACTAACTTAAAAGCTGCAAGCATAAGAAGAGCAGCGATCATTACATTTGCCAGCTGCGTTCCTATATGTAGGCAAAATGATGCATTAGCTCTTTGATTTGCTTTGTACTGGAGATCTCCTGAGGAGTTATCACGAAATAACTAACGTTTTACAGAAAACCACAAAGATTGCTAGCTGACAAAGTCATGATTATCACAGATCAAATGTAATTCATAACAAATACCACTTTAGGTTATAATCAAGCCTGAAACTTTTGGAGAAGAGATAAGCTAGCTATTTGGAAGCTAAGTGTTTAAGAAAATAATGTGCATTGCATAATCCCACATAATAGAACCCACTGCAGAAGGGGGTAACTGGTCTTATTGGTGGTAACACAAACCTGATCCACTAACAAATTTGTTTAACTGGAAAATATTAAGGCAAAGTCCAGAGCTCATGTGCATATTACACAAGGTAAATTTCACTCAGCTAGGCAGAGAAAGAAAAAAAAAGAAACCAGAGTCACACACAACAGTTGGTGCATGTAAGCGTTTTGCAAGCATCCCATGGTTTGCAATTTACTTGCCCAAACTAGTAAGTTTACAAAACACAATTTTGCAGAAGACAAGAATGATTCACGGATGATTCACGGGTACAGAAATGCTGATGTTCGCCAAATTTTTCCTTGAAAAAACTAAAAATGCCCTCAAACCAGTACCGTGAACTTATTCTAAGGATAACTGCCATCAGAAAGCCCAAGCAAGCCCTGGAAGAAGCGAGCTGTGAAGCATCACCTGACCTCGTCAAGCTGCCCGGCGTTATTTCTTCATTTGCTTCTCTTTGTAAAGCTACGGTCACACACGCAAAAAGATCGTACCGCGGGACAAAAGCTGAGCCTGATGACAGCAAAGCAGTCAACGAAATTATTAACAGAAACCAAGGGAGCGCAGCGGGGGCACCGAGCAGAAGGGGCATTTCGCTCAGGGAAGCGAGGAGCGCAGGGGCTGTATTTCAGCACGAAACGGCACCGCGCGGAAACCTGCTGCCCGTGCCTCCCCGCCCTGCCGTTCACACAGGGTACCGGAGGCAGCCCGCAGGAGAGGAGCGGCAGCGCTGCTTTCCATCGCAGCACCCCGCCATGAGGACGCCGGTCGGAGGGCAGCCCGGCTGAGCACGGCGGCACCCCGCCGCTGCCCCGGAGGGCCGGGGGCTGCCCGCCCGCCCCCCGCAGCCCCGGGGCAGGGGCTGACAGCCGGGAGCCCGGCGCTCGCCCCCCGGTGAGGGCGGAGCGGGCCCGCGCCCCCCCCCCCTCCCCCGGCCTCCCCCTACCTGCGCGGGGCCGCTCTCCGGGGACACGCCGCCGCCGTGAGGCCGGGCTGGGCTCCGCCGGGCTCCGCTCGGCTCGGCCGGCGCAAGCGGCGGCGGCGGCGGCCCCCGGCCCGCCCCGGGCCCGGCGTCGGCAGCGCGGGGCCGCCGCCATTGGGCGCTCCCCGGCGGCGCGGGGAGGGGGCGGCGGCGCCGCATTGGGCGGTGAGGGCCCGGCCCGCCCCCGGGGCGGCGGGAGGGCGCTGAGGGGCCCGGCCGCGGAGGATCGGGCGGCGTCAGGGGACGGGACGGCGGCGGGGCTCGGCTCCTTGTCCCCAGCCACCGGCAGCGAAGGCTCCCGCCCGAGGGCAGCCTCCCCCTAACGCCCCTGTGAACGTAAATAATACAGAGGGAACAGCACTTTGGGAATATATAATAAAAATATAAAAGCGGTCTGTTTCGGGGCGTTCAACAGGAATGCTTGAATATGTCAGCACTTGTTTACAACCGGCCCTAGCCACGATTTTTTATACCAATTTCTACAGAGTAATAGGTGCCTCAAGGCTTATAGCATTAGATGGGTAGATTTCACAGCTCAGCTGTCATCCCCAGCTCCTGCATTTGTCAGGATTAATAAAATTGCAATGCCTATGAAACAGATTTTTTTTTTTTTTTTAAGTGTTGAGGTGTAGTACTACAGGCCTAATGATACAAATCTAAAGTATTCACTTTATTTCTGTCTTTAAAGATTCCAGATTCCAATGTGCATATGCAAAAGGCTGTATGGAGGCTTTCATTTTTAATCCTACTTCAACTTCAAGACTGTTAAAGAAAAGCAAGTTAAGGAAAAGGACCGCGGTACCACCCACCCCCCAGCGGGGATGCAGCTGAACCCAGCCCTTAGCAGGTTTAGGCAATTACTTCTGGGAGCTGAGGAGGTAGCATCAGAGAGCTTCCTAGAAAACTGAAGCATGCAAGCTGATAAATGTTAATAACCTTAACAGCTGCATGATGGCAGTGTTTAACAGCAGTAATTAACATCAGAGAGCGACTGAAAACACAAATCACACAAGTTTTACAACAGATCACCTAGGGAGGAAGGCAGTGAAGCACTCCTGTAGAACACTGGGAAATGCTCAGATGACAAGAGCAACAGGCTCACGCCATTAGGGTGACCACAGCATGCTTGGCTGTTGAGCGTATCTGGTTTGCCCTATCTTGCATTTGTCTTGAAAGGGCTTTCAGCAAGGCCTGAAGGTGTGCGTTACACCCCACCACCCAAAGCAAGGGCCACGCCATGGGGCAGGTGCGGGACACGATCTGGCTAGCGGGCTGACGGGAGTGCCAGCTTGAGCTGGGCAGGGGAAAACACACAGCTTGGACACTTTCGAACCGTGGCTGCAGACCCTGCACAGTCCTACCCAGCAGCATGAAGTGTTTGTTTCCCAAAGATAATCAAGAAAGGTGGATAGGAAAAGAAAGGTGGACTTCGGATAGCAGCTGTAGTCATTTACACATGTAAATATAGTGACTGACTACTTTACAGCAAGGACAGAGGATGGCTGTGCCCAGGTACAGCTGCTGTCTTTGTCTCTCCTCATAAGTCATTTATGAAACAGAAGTACTATGGATTAGCAGCTCCCCTCTACATTTCTCATCTTTAGTAAACCCAAGAGCTAGAACAATGTCACTGACCTCTGCTCCACTGATGTGGGAGAGATCCCGACTAGTAACAGAGTCCAAGTCCAAGTCCAAGTCTGCCAGTACCGTCCAGGTTTGGTCAAGCCTTGAACCCCACTTCTTCCCTCCAGCAACATAGATACTGAGCAAGTAAAGACTAGAATCACCCCTAATCCCGTTTGTTTTAAATATACACATCACCTGACTTTTTGTTCTTTCAACTTGGCAGACAATTTTAAATTTAAATATTAATATTTCATTATGAAGAGGATACTTAATAATCCATTACGCTTTGGAAAACTCTTAACTACCCTATTTTATTCCAATTCAATCCAATGCAAAACAATGATTCCCAAGCAAATTTCAATGCAGATTTAATTGAATTACATCAGTTCATAAAGTGAGATATATTTCATTGTACTGAATGAAGTGAGGAAATGCCAGTGCGATCTCTGGAGAGCGATGCAACCCTTAGTGACACCCCCACAGAGGCCCAATTCAGCAGTGTACTGAAGCACATCCAGATTATTTTTTTTTTAACCCATGTGGACCTGTTTCCATGACTAAGTAAATTCATGCTCCACATACCTGTTACTACTGTGTCACAAAGAGTCCAACTTCACAGGCATATTCATGTATGCGCCTCAGCCCGTAGGTTGATATTGACTCCATACACAGAGCAGCAAGATAAAATATACGGGTATGCCAAAAAATTGCTTGTTTAGCCTCCTTACCTTACACACACATGGATGCACAAGAAGTCTTGGCTTCAGCTGACAAAGGCAAGCTTGAAAGATCTGAGAGATGAACACGGCCTGGATATTTGTGTTGCCCCAGTTTTGGCAAGATTAGTTTAAAGCTGATAGACTATCACCTTCATTTCCCATGCATAGACTGGGCATTTTCCACATGGAAAGAAATTGCTCAGGTGTCCAGGCACCCTTGTTTTGCCATATAACAGCAAACCAAAGTGATCAGTAGCCACAGAGAACACTCTGTGACATGAGCAAATGAAAAGCTTGTAGGACAGTAGTACTACAAGTACTGCGTTCATTGTAGGATTCTGCAAGCGTTAAGTGCTTATAATAAAAGTGACAAGCACAGGAGGAGTTACAGACTTCGCAAACATGTACATTTATGTAATTTGAAAACTTCCTTCCCTGTAGCTGCAGGAAAATCTTTATGATTTCGCATCTAGAAATCCTGAGGAGACAATATAAATTTATGTTTTATTGTGCTTAAATAAGGAATAGTATTTTTAAATGACAGTCTACCTTTTGTCCTAGTACCTTTCACAGAGAGCTCTTAAAGAACTAATGAGATCCTAAATTTGAAATGTTACAAAGAAAGCTTATTTTTAGCTTGCAAAGTGATTTATTTTCCCCCAACTGCTCATTTTCAGTATTTACCACAGAACTTTTTCAGTTTTGAGCCAAAGGAGGAGTAAATATGAGAGCACTATTTTATGATGCTGAATATACAGAAACATTTAAAAATAATTCCTATCAACCTATGCTTTGGAGCTGAACTAAGAACAACAAATGTAGTGAAGAGCAAAATTCTGGGGGCTTGTAAAGTCAACGTAATATTTAGGCCCCCATCAAAGAAGAAAGAAATTTAACACATACAAGACCTTTTTTTTTTTTTAGTATCTTTGTGGAGCTCTTCACTGAACATGCAAGGTATGCCAACCAGAGTAAGTGAACATCGTTAATACACCATCACATTCACTAAAACGGGTAGCTGAGACATACATTAATCAAGAACCATTTATTTCTTCTTTTTTGAGGAGTTCCTACCTACTTGCACCTTTTACCTTCCACTGAATAAAAGATTAGATTCTTAGTAGAAAATCCATACAGATGTTTATTTAGCAAAGGGGCAGAAAAAGCCAACACTGTGTGTAGTGAGATCACCACATTTACCTCACTGGGTTTGAATTCTTACTATAGTCACCTCCCTTCTGTGCAATGTTTCCCAGAGTTCAACAATCAAGTCAGACTCAAAATTATTTGTTTAAGATATGAAATCCTTTAATTACCCAATTGCAGATAAGCATTTAGCCTTATATTCCATTATAAAATTTATACTATTTTTTTGTGTAACAACTATTCCTAATGGACTGTCCAGAGCAATAATCAAGTTGATGAGAACCAGAGAGTAAATTAAATACTACATGAAAAAATTTAACCCAAGTCCTCTTGATCTCACAGCATCAGTAATGAAGGTAATCAACTGCTGGAAAACTCAACAAGCATATAGATTTACAGGCCTTCAGTTTTGAATTTGAAGGTGGATCCTTTTTATAATTCAAATGCATTAGCTGTAGGCTGGCACATGCCAGATATTTCTTTGGTAGTTTTAACACCGGCTATAATGATGTTAAATTATATGAAATGCATTTTTTCATATATCCATTTTTAATAGCATTCATGTGAAAAATACTAATGCAAGTGAGCTTTTCCATTAAAATTGTCAATAGGTCTGGAGAAATATAAAAAAAATTATTTAAAAACACTTAAATGCCATTAATTAATGCATTTGCAATATATAGTAAACTCCAGAACCTATCAAGCTTTAAAGTAAGATTGGTGAGAAACAAGTATTTCTGTAAAGTACACATTTGAAGTTATTTGTATAGCTCAAATATTTTACCAGATGGCCTCATTAACCAAAAAAATGATTGTTAAAAAAAGATCTCCACCTGCTGCCAAACATTTTCACTTGCTTTAGTGAGAAAGAATATGCACTCTATGAAAATCTAGAGTTAACTTTGCAAAAATAGCCACTGCCCTGGAAGCTATGCCCAACTAGTCCACGTTGTATCTGCAAGTAGTATCCCAAGAGGTGTTGCAGTGCAAGAGAGACTAGTACAAAGAGTTATGAAAAACTTGATGTACAGTAAGCTATGCAATCAATTTAAGGTTTTCTTTTTTGCGATTGAATTTACAAATGGACCAGTTTCTTCTGTCTTTTAGTCTTTCTGAATTTTTCTGAAGTTAGGAAAAATATTACAAATAAAATATATTTTCTTGGCATAGTACGTAATATGCAAATATATACTGCTCAGAACATTTAGCAACATGCTACCTTTCACATTAGTGTTCATTGTAACGGTACTTACATTAAAAAGTAGACAATGAAAACAAGTTCTAACTGACAGCAACAAAAAGGAGAGTGAACATTAGAGAAAGTATTTATTGGAAGGGAGGAAAAAAGTATACAAGCTAACTTAAAGTGCAAAAAATCAAGCCTAACAAATGTTTTATTTACATTATTAATTTTGATTAGAGGAACATTAATCACACCATTTTTAAATTTTAAATAAAGATTTGTATAGGGAATAACAAAGTTAGAGGACAGTATAGTTACAGATTATTTCTCCTCTACTGCTAAGGCTGTTGTGTGCAGTTTTAACACAGAAAAGGAGAAAAGAGCTGAAAAATACTTGAACAATATCAGACAAATGCCTGATCTATCAGGAAAATCAGCTCTTGAAATTATGGTCTCATTTTCAGATAGGCAGCGAAAGGCATCTGAGTATTTGGATTTTTAGCAGAGTTGTTAGCAGTCTAGCTATACTCCAACCACAAAATCAGGCACAACAGGTGAAGGAGAAAAGGGCTATAGTGGGAGAAGCAGCTTTCATGTGTTTTTGCATGAAAGACCAAGGAGGAAGAAAACAGAGCAAGCTGAGTTAGGGAAGAGCAGTAACAGACAATTATATTGGCTGATCTCCGAATGAGAAACAAAAAGATCCCTGTTTGATAGGGATAGGAGAACAGATCATAGATTATGCTTCACAGACATAAGAAGCAAAAAAAAGGTTTGACTGGTTTATAGATCTGTCCAGTCAAACCCTGGACAATAGTTTTGAAGAGCTTCTGTGTTTCTTTTTTTTCCTCCTTTTAAAATAGGTGCTATTTAATTAAGACAAAGAAAACAGACTATTTTCTTTGCAGGTATTTCCCCATCCCTCTTCAAGCACAACATGGTAACACATTCTTCTGACTTAATCATGTAGGAGAGTGAGATCTGAGGGGCATACGCTTAGATGTAAATAGTCCAGATGGAGCACTTGGTACTAGCAGGCTGACAGATAGACATATTACACAAACTTTACCAGCCCAGGAAATTTAAGTGTTCAGCAGAAGCTACAGTGACCTTTAAATTTTGACTTTTACTTATTAAAAATCAGTAGCTCAGTATGCTCAATTCTCATATTTGTAGAGCAAGTTCCTGAAGCTCCTGCAACCAAATACTTAGCTTCGTTCTCTCAATATATATACATAAACACACAAAAATCCTCCCACAACTTGACAATATCTGAAGGTGTGGAAATTACTTCTTTCCTAATCTGTGATATGCCTGAAACATTTTTCCAAGAGGTTCAAGTCATTATTTAATATCTGATGCCCCCCTGTGGCTGCAAACAAGCACCCCAGGCTTAAACATTCCTGCAGCAAAGGCAATTAAATAGAAACAATTAAAAAAAAAAACAATGTTAGTATGAACCTTGTACAGAAACAGAGACATACAATAGAGGAAAACCTGACTATCTAATTATACACTACAGTTTAGGCCTGTGATTAGAAAGAATGAGTATCAACAAAAATGGAAAAAAATGGGACAGGAAATACAGAAAGTATTAGACAGCAGAATTGAGGAAATTTAAATATTTTGTAACAAAAATAAATTGAATTTTTTCCAAGTCATTCTCAAAAATCTGGAATTGCAATTAGTGTTATGTGGAAAGCTCAGGAAGTTCAGCTGCACAGAAATCCAAGTGTGAACAACCAATTTCTTAGGTGAACTGCCTGAAATATCATCGCACTCAGAAAAGCTTACCAGAATAAGCAGCACTGATACCTTCAAGGTTAAAAGCATTCCCTCAGGTTTACTACAGAATCCAGCTACTGTGCTGCAGAACTTAAATCACATTTACCTCTTGCTACCTGAACTACAACTAGAGCAGTGCTCCATCTCCACTTATTTTTCTTTCCTGTAAATGAAAGAGAAGACTAGACGCTAAACTATTCACTACCTGGATAGGTGGCATTCCATCACAGCTGAGCTTTTGGAAGACATCACTTACAGTCTTCTGACTTTGTGTTAGAGGACTAGTCCTTGAGTTTTCCCACCACAGAAAGCAAGTCCATGTTGCCTACAAGCTTATCAGTCTGCAAACCAAACCCATTCCACAGCTCCCATGAGAAGTGCTTTTCAGGTAGTCAAGTAAAATAAGCTGTCTACCTCTGTCCCCACTTCACCTGAGCACATCAGCAACCATGTCTTAAAGCCACAGGTGATCCTGGAAGCCTACATCCCTAAACTTGAGCTACAAGAAGCTCAAGCAGGTTTTAGCACCAACAGTTCTATTTCCTAGCTACCTGCAACCAGTACTGTCAGCAGCTTTAACTCACTACAACCTGCTCTCCCCTGCCTCCTCCACCCCGAGCTGTATTCACATACTGGTCTCTGTCACCTCTCAGATGATATGCGAAGCCTCCAAATACTTCAGATAACTATGTAACATGGGTCGATGACTGGGAGTTTTGACTATTGATTCCTTTCACAGTAATGGTCTTGTTGCTCCATCACTCTTTGTACTTTCCTTCTCCCTGATTTTCTTCCAAATCAACAAGCACATCAGAAGGCAAGCCAGAAGAACCTATTTTGCAGGAGGACAGTCTCAACAGGTGTTGAAAGGCTCCTCAACAGATGGAGCCTGAAGGGACAAGTACATGCAAAGAGGGCTGAAAAGGAAGCGAACCTGTCAGGCTCCCTTCTCCAGTATCTGCTTCTAGTCACTGTGTTATCCACGTAGTAGTATGGAAAATGCAGTAGCAATCCGAAAGTTATTAGCTGATCTTGAGTCACACAGCAGTTCTGTCTGCTACAGACAGTGCAGATGTTGTATACACTAGAAAAAAGTGTCACACAGAGGGCAAATCTCTAGCATAGATGAAAATACAATGCATAATTTTCCATCCCCCTTTCTATGCCTCTCCTAAATTAATTATATATGTGTATGTATATATTTTTAAGAGGAATAAAAAGTGAAAGAAATGTGAGCATCCTTATAGGAAGGGAGGCATTTAGTAGTGGCAAACATCCATACATATGATTAACAATTGACATCCTCTGTTACCATAACCACTGTGAACACTGAGGGTAACCACACAGGTGGCAGCTTTATTTCACAAGATTAAAGATACAGTACAAAATGAATCTGTACATCTTTCTATTAACAGAATTTGTTTACACAATTATATTACATTTGACCAGCCTTTATACTGATTTTAAATACAAAATAAATTTACAAAAGTCCTACAAGACCCTTTAAAGAACTGCAGCTGATAAAAACAAAGGGACTATTTTTTTGGGGGGGGGGGGGAACCCTATTTGCCATATGCACTTGCAGTAGTTCTTAAACCAAACTAAGTTATCTTAGTTTAATATTCTCTGAAACAAAAATAGAGTTTCAATATATTGTTGCCTATCTAAAAAGGAAACAACTTCCAAAGGTGACTGTAAACCCCTGTAATATAATCCTTGTAGGTCAAAGCTAGTATATAACAGGTGGAAACAAGATAATGCATAGTCTTAGAAGTCCTTTCACAACCCATAATTTAATGTTCTTCTCAAAGAACATTTCTTTTCCCCCACTTTAAAGTTCAATAAGAGAAGATGACCAAAGTCATGGAAGATGACTAAAATGTGAATGAAGTTGTGTTTCATAAAGTCTCATCGTGATATTTATATCAAAGGCCTTAACTGTCATTACACTGTCCTATGATGGACATATAAAGCCAGGAAAACTATTTCAATAGGCTAAGCTCTGGGGCAAGCGTCAAAGGAAAGAACTAAAACTTTGTTTTCTCAACATTTCAATGTTACTTTCAAACTGCAGGAACAGCTGATGTGTTTGATTAACAATGTGAGATGCAGAACAATGTTCTCCCCCCATACCTTTCCACTGTATTCTTGTACATAGAACTCCCGCTGACACCTGTTACTGCTCTGCAGATCCATCCTCCCCTGCAGGGAGAAGAGAGCAGGTGTCTGGGAAGGTCAAATAGGCAGGCTCTGGCCTACGTTACTACTGACAAAGAACACAGTTTTTCCATTTAAAGAACAATCACATACCTAGAAAGGCTTCTCTTAAAATCAAGTTTCTCTTCTAAAATAATTCTGCGTATAAGCTATAAGACAACCTGTGTGCTACCAAAAGGGAAGAGCACTTCACTGCAATCAACTGAGCAACCCAGTTCCTTTAGGAAAAAAAAGTTTGATAAACCAACAAGAAACATTGCTAGTAAGAGTTCAACACACTTCCCTCAGAATGCAAGTTTCAGAACAGAATAGCAAGGGATTGCCACAGAAACTGAACTGATGTTTAACAACCAATTTAGAAAGTATATTAATTTCTTTAATCCCTGAGTTAACTTATTACTCATGGTAAGTACCTTTTACTACCACTTCACTCATACAAATGTCATCTGAAAAAAGTTAGTGATAGCAATTTGATGGAAGTGGGGAAAAAAGCAGAAAGACTTCCTTATTGCTTCTGCAAAAAGCAGTTCTTAAAATGAAATAACTTACTGATCTTCAGCCATGTTTTTCTGTTGATTTCTTAGATGTAAAAATGCATCAGTTCAGTGAAAAGTGAGCTGTAAGACTCGCATGGCAGTAATGATGAGAGATTCCCATGCAAACAGAACTTTTAGAACTTAGTTCTCGTTGATTAAACAACAAAAACAATTTTAATAAAGCAGTAACAAAATTGTTAAACATCCTAAGAGACCAATGAACTAGTGGTAGTTACTGAAACATTTTCCATATAATCTTTAATTTATTCATGCTGAGCTAAAAAGAGCTATTAAGTGACAGAGGAAAAAATACTCCAGAGGAAGTGCTCAGAAGTCACAGATCTTAGAAATGCAGCTGGGGAGTTGCTATACATTTTAGACACTACATTAAGATTCAATACTGTTGCATCTGATGATGATGATCAAGATTGAAACAAGACATTCCTCTATCACTTGCTGCAACCCTCAAACTTAAATGGGAGATTTGTCTCCATGTAACCAGCAAAGGCATTTTGAAGCATTGAAAAGCTCTACCTATATTTTAATACTAAGTCATCATGACACTTCAGTTTACAGAAGAGCGGATTTCTTATCCTCTCCCCCAAGCTACAGATATATTAATGCAATGGTCGCCTTACAAATGCATTAAATATAAAAACAGATCAAGTCTCAACTCTACAGCGTATGAATAGGTTGCTGCCAATCCACTGGAGGAAAAAAGTGTATGAAAGGAAGCTCTTAACCATTTAAATGCAGCAGATTTTGACAAAAAGGTACAACCTCATTATTCATATTTCATTCTGCTTTAAGACAGCATATTCAGAGGGTTTAATGCTAGTACAGAAACAAATATTTAACTGCCTTTGCCAAATAAGAACAGAAACATCTGTATTTGTTACACCTAAGCTATTCCCTCACTGCTTCCCACCCTCAACCCCTGAAATTATAGTCCAATGAAAAATTGTCACTAACTCAAAACTCTCCTTGCAGTCTAAAAACATCATTCCACAGGTCTTAATCTTTATACTCACTAGAAAGTCTTTGCACTGACCTGGTGGGATCAAGAGGCCATAAAACATTAGTTGTCTTTATCTTTGGATTTTCTTGTTACAAGGGATCCTCAGATGGCACAGCCATTCAGAAGTGTTGTTCTGACTTTCTCGTGTATGCCAGGTACAAGAGAGGCAGGCCATAGCCAGAGCACTGCTGTGATCTAACATATGATTTTTATCAGTCAACCAAACTTTGGAGTAGCATCGCTGGCATAAGTCCATACCCTTCTGCAGAGAGTATGCATCTCTGGGGCCCCTTCTCTGCAGATACATTAAACAGATGCACAGGTAAGATACCACATACATTTCAGCTGCAAGACCACCTTCTTGCAGTGCAGAGAACATGCAGGATCGTTGAAAATTAAACACAAGACTCCCACTACTAAAAAATGAGTAGGCTAACTCACTGACCTTTCTGGCTCTGTCATTCCTTCAGTGTCCACTAATACTTGTGCTTTCTGCAATCTAGACTCAGTCTCTCTGCAAGAGCAAGGTTAAATTATTTAGGAACATTACCAACTTGTCCTTATGTCACTAAGGACTGCAAATTAAAGTCTCCAAAAAAATTTTAGAAGGATGCAAGATCTGGGCACTGCAATAATAGCTTTCAACTAATTATCTTCACAGACCCAATCCGTCCCAGCCTGCCTCCTGGGCTACAGACAGACTCCTGACAACTGCCTACTTGAAGGGTAATGGAGGAAGATACTCAAAACAAAAAAGCACAAATGCAGAGTGACATGTTTGCTAGTGTAGTTTTACAGTTTATAAATAATCCACATTAAACCATCCAGGACAGCATAAAAGACTGAAGTGTAAGAAATGAAATAAAGATTGTAGAAATACTTGGGATGCAGATCAGAATGTAAGTTCATACAGCTCTAGATTTTTTAGACTTTGAATAAAGTTCAGCTTCTTGGACTGAAATTGACCATAAAATCATTACTATTATTTTTGTTTTTATAGGGCAGCTGCTATCAGGCAGGCAAAAACCTTCCAATGCTAACCTTCTCTCTCTACAAGATGAAAAGGACTTTGAATAAAGAGGAACTAGATACAGCAGGCAACATTTTTGTAGTAGCACACTTCTGTGTTTCCATGAAAAAGCCATAGTGTTATTCCATTGGCACTGAAATAACATTCAAATCAGTTTCAAAATAATTTTCTTATCCCTGAAAAAAGGCATCATTCTAAGCAGCTTTCAGACTTTTTCCTTTATAAACTTCTTTGTGCCTCTTTTGTGGGAGGGACCGTTGATCCGAAGTCCTAAATCACAATGAAAATTGTTCCTTGTGGAAAAATCCAGTTCTTTCACTGAGGCTCTTGTTGCTATTGAGGTGGTTGATGCTCTGGTGGTGGTTCTTGTTGAGGCACAGCTGGCCGCAGTCCTGCTGGTCTGGGAATTGCCTGATGTTGCCTTTGTCTGTAAGCTATAATTGTTCCCAGAAGCAAGGTGATGATGGTCATAAGGTAAAGGTCCCACTCCGGTCCCAGCAGCTGGTCCATATCAATATGTGAGAATACCTCCCTTATCTAAGGAAAAGAAGCCCACAATCATCACATCAAAGTAATATCAGTAATCTGCATAGTAGCTTCTGTGAGCACTGCATGAATATTGGCTCAATCAATTTAGAATGTTTTGATTGTCCACTGCCAACAATTTTAGACTTAAATTCTGTCAAACCTAGCTGGATTGCCTGAACTAAATGGCAATAACTTTCCTACTATTTGAATTTATCAAGTAATCCAAAAGGCAGTTAGACAGTAGAACACAAATATTTAAGACATTATATGCAGAAAAGTCACCAAAATTCCATGTAAAGGATTTTTCAGTGCCATCATTAAGCACATATCTTAGATAGTTCAGCTATTGTGCAGAGCAACTTTTCCAACAGGAAAAAGGATTCACACAGGATTCAAACAGGACTTAAGTGTTATTGATGCAGCTGAATATAAAATTCCTTAAGAATAAAGGCTACAAAAAATTATTTTTTCTTAAGCAGTTATTACAATAATTTGCTCAACTTTGATGGCAGATGCTCATGGATAGGAGCTGTCAAACAGGTTTGAGAAATTGTCTTCAAGGGAAGAGTAACACTGAAGAGCACTGGCTGAGCACATTTTAGTTTCTCATAATTATGTAAACAAGAAGAATCATGGCTTCAGTAACTTTAATAAACAACACCAAAAAAATTATCAAGTTTTCAGATGGCTCACATGAGATTTCTGCTCAAATAAGAGCTCTATTTATAAAAAAAGACTGAGTTGCAAACACATTTTTTCCTCCCTTTAATTCTACAGTACTTACATTAATTTCTCGAACATACTGCACAGAATAAATCACTCCAAGCTTGCAAAGTGCTAGGAAGACTGGAACCTGAGCATCTGGGCTTGCTTCAGCTGCCATGTCATAAAATCGTTTTGCAAGATGAATATCCTACAGTTAAGAAAATACAGAACTCAGTTCTGAAAAACTCAAAGTTGCCATAAGATCTAGAGGTTTTTCTAGAAAAAACTTACTGTCATTTGAAAATAAGTATTTATTGGAAAAAACATTCAGTAAAACCCTTCCCCTTTTTGTCCCCAAGGGATGTTCATCTTTGAAGAGGCAAGTAACGGGAATAAAGGGAAGCTTACATCTGAGGATGAAGCTAGCATAACTGATGTTGAAATTGAACCTAATAAAGAGATTAGTATCAATATATTCAACCCATGCAACGTAAACTAAAGCTTATATTTAGATCATATACAGATATACAGAGTGTACTCTGGATCTGCAATGCCACACCAAGTATGAAAAGACTAAGAAAACTGAAGTCAGGTAGGAGAGCATAGTGACAATTCCTCCTAGTTATACCGCAGTATGCCTGCAGCTTCCAACCATTTCCGCACGTATTCCCAAATTAGATTCTACTTTTTATCCTAAACTGACCTAACTCACATTAATGATGGCAGTGCGCCAAAAAGCATGAGCACCAACAGCCACTTGGGGGATGCCTAAATTAGTGCTCTCTGCTGGGGAAATTGGAACAAGAAGGTGACTGTATCAAGAACAGAGGATACATGTAGCTATGTAGTTCAACTTTCCTTGAATTTTTTGGCTCTGCTTCAGATACATACTGTGCAAAATTAGGATATTTGGATACAAATTGCTTATGTTCATTCACACTGATGGGAAGAATAGGCCTGTATAATGCTTACTTCTGGAAGCATGCAAGGTTGGAAATTCGAGAGAAGTCTCCATGCCATATATTAATTTCATCCTGATTGTGGAATACCTTAATCATTTTCTGCTCATTGATACATCGAAGCTTAGTTTTATGACATACATGGAAACAACGGTGTGAAAATCAGTATGTGTATGAGCTGTATTAGATCACATTTTAGTATTTTAGTTCCATAGAACAACGCTTGAGTACTCCTTGAGCCTGAAAGTCTGCCTGTTCTGTAACTGTTTAAAAGAATTTCCTTATCTCCTTTGTAATATGCTAATATCAGTGTAGAAGCAGATCCTAGTCACGGCTTATTTTCACTTCTAATTCGCAAGCAATTTGTTCTGTTTATATATTCCTCACTCACTTGATACATGAGTGAAAACTGCAGGAGTCCAAGCTTTAATACACATAAACCACTGAAATATCATCCCAAATCTTACAGAGCACCATGAGAAAGTAATTTAAGAAAATTATTCTTATTTTTAGCAGCATACAATTTTCATTCTGACGTTGGACAACATTAAATCTACAAAAAGTGAGTAACAGTGTATGTGTTTGAAATTTGTGAAGGGGCTTAACATTTGGCTTTGTAATAGTACGAAAACTATCTACATATAGGAAGTGCAACACGGAGTCCTATATGTAAGAGACTATTTATTCAGTAAGTAAATAGTGAATAAGGCAAAAGCTGTTTCGAAGAAATACCATATTTACTCAGGATTCTCCCAAAAGAACAGTGACCTGAATTGAAGTCATGCAGGCCACACTCTTGGGCTGTTCTCCCTGACTTTGGGCTGCTTGCAATCTTAGTGACATGGATGTAGGTAGAGAGAAAGAAGTATACAACTCTTTCTTCAACAGTTAGAAGTCCACAGTTTGTTAGATAATGTTCACGCTAAAAATCTATATAAGACCCATCCACAGGCCCCCAGTGAAGGAACAAACTCGAGCAGTACACATTATCTGCTACATCAAGAAACATGCCTCAAGCTGCCAGTTATATAGCTATTGGAGAAAGTACTGAGAAGTGGCTATGTAGTAGTACCTACAGCTTAACTCACCTGCTTGATGCCCAGTCCCTTCTCATGCATGTAGCCCAGATTAAACATGGCTTGGGCGCTGTGCTGTTGTTCCGATGCTAGTCGATAGTGAATAAATGCGGTTTCATAATCAACATCGGTACCAAACCCATAAAAATGGTAATCTCCAAGTTTAATTCTTGCAACTGTATATCCTATAAACAGAGAAAATAGCTAGGCAAAGAATTCCTCTAGGCAAAGAAAGCCTCTTAGTTTCATATGAAGATGCACTATAGGCTCTTGTTATTAATTTCTACAGTTTGCACAAAGTTTCTATTTATCCCTCCCTCACAAATTTTTATTTATCTATTTTTTAAAGAAATACTTGACTTTACATAATCCAAATCCAACTCTTATTTTCAGAAAAGTACTTCTCCCAGTAATCCTACCAACATTTCTATTACAATTTAGTGGTATCAGTTGAAAAGCTATATACTGACATTCATAGTCACTTATAAGGAAAAACTTATTTGTTTTATGATCATTAAGGGCTACAGATTTGTTTTTAAAAGAGACAAAAACTTGAAAATTGAAGTTTCTGTTCATCATTTGTTAATTGATTTTTAACTATACTATCCCCTCAATTTCTAATTTTCCAGTAAAAGCCAACACTTTGTCTGAAAATCTTTAGGCCTACAATCTCATACTCCAATTGCATGATACCCTCTTAAGTAAAAAGAGAGAAAAGTCAAAGAATTTGCACTGAGATGCATAACCTTTAAGTTTGGTTTTGCTTATTTTACAATACGATCACAAGCATCAGTTTGAACTCTGCCTGGTTGGATAACAAGGCTACATTTTTGATCACTGAGCTTTGCTTGCTTTGAATAGCAAATTGCATTTCTTACTGATGACAAGTACCAAAATTTTCAATGGTAACTTGTATCTATTGTTCAAAGTGGATTTTTTTCTTTTAGGAAAGTCAGTAAATATCTGTTCCTCATAATACTGCTCTATAATAACATATAAAATAACAAGAGAAACACAAGAGAAACAAACTATATTTGTATTTCATTCTTTTTACTCTTCAGGATCTCAGAATGGCTCGTGACTGCAAGCATATTGCAGTAATACAGCTACCAGTGGAAGAAGAACAGCAACTAGGCTCATGTAACTAATGCTGAACAGAAACAGATAAGCTTTTCCCTCCTTCCCCATTTTATAAAAAACAGAATCAGACATCAGTAGCTCTTCTAAAAATAAGCTAATTGGAACTGTGTGGTACAGACTTACCTTGAGAAGCCGCTCTATTCCAGTGAAGCAAAGCTCGAGGATACGTTTCATTTTCTCCAACTATGCTAGCTTCTTCTAGAAAAGAAATTAATAGTTAAGTGGGAACTCTGTATGCACTCGCAAGACACCCCCCTACTTATAATAAGCATGCTAAAATGAATTAAAAATTGAAATATGTGCTATTGCCCAAACAAGATTCAGCCTGAAATTAGTAAGAAAAACTTTAATTTCAAATTAACAGAACCAATCAACTCTCTTCATCACTGCTTCAAGTGTAGAACAAGTTCAAAAGCAGAAAAAAGTTGAGCATTTAGAAAAGCCATTACAAGATAAAGAACAAAGGAAACTGAACCTTGTATGCATAGCAAAGTCCAAAGGTAAAAACTAATGCTACTGCTATGTTATAGATTTAAAAACAAGATGTTAAGGCTGTGTTTAGGAAGTTTGGAGAACAGACTTTACATCACTGTACCAATTTCTAAAACATTCCCTTACAACCCCATTTTTAAATCCCAGAAGTCAGATTTTAAATGTATTCTAACTTTTAGGCCAGGAAACTATAGAGGTGAGAAAAAGACTGCCGATTTTCCAGTGTAAAGAGCAGGAAAGGGGATAGAAGTCTCATTGAAGTGCAAACTGACCAAGAGCTACTGGAACATCTTCAAGCACTCTGAACTCTAAAAAAACATTTCAGTACAAATTTGAGTTCTTACTCTGATCAAGTATGAAAGCAGCATTGCTTTGTGCAACTTCATAGCCTTGTTCTGCCAAAAGAAGATACTGAACAACAGCAGAATTTGAGTCACCATCTTTATAGCTGTTGTAGGCAGTCATAAGTCTTTCAGACCAGCGTCCCCGTTCGCAAACGTTCTTAAACAACTGCAGAGGAAAAGAAGGCGGGTTGTCAGGAACTTCAGAAATTGAGATTTTTTTTCTGGCAGGAGGTAAAAAAAAAGGAGGTAAGCCTTGACATAAGCCTTTTTTTGTAGGAGGTAAGCCTTAACATTTGAACACCTGTTCCAAGGATTTGCATTTCACAGAAAAAGCTCAGTAGACAAACACATTACTTAAGACAAGCTTACTTTAATCAGTTACTAAGCGAACACACCAAGATTCAGGTGCTTACTCAAAATTATATTTAATGAGCTTTCTAACAGCTTTCTATTTCTCAGCTTAAATGTAATACTTGAAATCACGTCTAAACAAAGAATTCAGTACTAATAAAAATATTTATGTTTGCTTTGTACTACATCCTTCCGATTTTTTTCAAAGCTAAGGAAACTATTACCAACTCGCCATACCAGAACAAGGAAAATTAAAGATTTTTCTCATGAGATACAAAGGTTGTCATAGAATATATCACTTTTCCTTATGATAGCCCTGGCTCTGCAGCCACCAGTGGATTTTAGCTAAGACAGATTTCCTATGTAAGCTGACATGGTCATATCCAATCATTTGCAAGTTAACATTATTTTATTTTTATTAATGGATGACCTTACCTCAACAGCAGTATGACAGGATCGCATCACTCCAGTGCCAGTAGCGTGCATCTGAGCCAGATTATAAAAAGCCAGAATATGGCCACCCTGGGAGGCCAAATTAAAATACTTCAAAGCTTGTTTATAGTCTCTCTTGACTCCAATACCATCTAAAAAAAGATTAAGTCAATGCTATTCATTTCTCCTAACAAGCAAGGCTGTATGAAATATAGTACACATTTACTCTCAAAAAAAGTTTTACAAGAAAGGTGTTGTCAAAGTGTTAGAAAAAAGCAGATAGAATAAAATATAAATGCAGTGCAGTAACAGCTCCACATGCATTATGTCCGTACTTCTAATGCCACCTAGCGAACAGTTACTGAAAAGGCAGTTTATACTTGGCAAATCATCATTTTGATTGCCACTTACTGTAATACATGGAACCTAGTTGAAGTTGTCCATCAACCCATCCCTGTTCTGCAGCCTTCTGGAAATACTTCAGTGCTAGCTCATAGTTCTGCAGGAAGATTGGGTCCAGTCATTAGAGCCTTACAATACAGCACAATTTAAGTAAAGAAAGAACATATCTATGTGCAAAATGAAATATCGATAGACCTATATCATCATAATGAATAAAAGACATGCTAGACATACTGAGAAATTGAACAGGTTGCTCAGAGACTGTGGAGTCTGCCTCCTTGGAGATACTCAAAAGCTGCCTAGACATCCACATCCCAGGCAACCTGCTCTGGGTGCACCTGTTTGAGTGGGGGTTGGACCAGGTGACTTCAGAGGTCCCTGCCAACCACAACCATTCTGTAATCACTACTGGCTATCTGAAAGCTAGCACCCACATACAGAATTACAACAAATACAACAAATAGTTTTAATCAGCAGAACTGATGCCTTGCTCTGTTTTTAAAGCAATTAACTCCTTTCCTCAACTTTTGCTAATTCAACTGTTTGAGTATCTGTTTATATAGCTAATTATAAAACATCTGATAAAAACCCTTCACATTGGAAAAGCAACATAGCAAATGAACTAATTAAAAGTTTGAAAGTGTTTCTCCACTTTCACAAGGGAGACAAAATTGGGGCACTTAAGACCTGCTTTCTTCCACAGGAAAAATTAAAGCTAAGTATAAAACTTCAGCTAAAGATTCACTTTGCTCTGTTTTTCTAATAGCTTCAGCAATATTTTCAAACTTGTTAGAAGAAACTCAGCAAGTGTTTAATAGCTGTTAACTCCAGAGTGATTTATTTATATTACAAATTTCTTCATGAAGTTTACAGTGCAAAATAATTCTTCATAATTAAGTCTTCTACAGTATTTCCCTCCAGAGAAAAAGCTTGTAGACAACAGGAAGTTGCACAATCAGCTAGAATTAGAAAGATGACCATCAAAAGCTTACCACTGGAACACCTCTTCCATACAAGTAAGCCATTCCTAATCCACTCTGTCCAACTGGATTACCCTGAAACAGGAAAATACTTCTGAAAAGGAAGTCAAAGCCTACAGTTATATATTCCAAATTTGGTACCTTATCAGCAACAATACAAATAGTGCTGCAGAGAGGAGCAAAAATGCAAAGCCAATCTATTAAGCAATAGTTATTTAAGGAGAAAATAGCATCTTTGGTATTTTTTATTCAGTAACCACACAGGCGATTACTATGAGGAAAAAAACTTTCAATGCTCGTTATGATAGCCTGTGTACTTCCAAAGTGTTGCATGGGATGTAGAACACTTACCCACAGAAAGCTGGGGCATTAATAACTTATTCATCTTTAGTTTTTCCAAGTTTGCAGTGTTCTAGATGCTACAGAAACTCCCAAAACAACTGATTTAAGAATCTGTCTTAAGTTAAGGCAGGCTGGTGGCTGCCCTGTGGGCTGTATTATTGACTAGCACCCCTGTAGAAGTATGTACCATTGTATTCCTTCAGTATCAGGAGAGGCAATGTGGCACATCAGAAACCTTCAGTGAATGTATTAAGTGAGCTAGTGAAGAGATCCATGACCGGAGCTGGAGGCACCCTACAGCACCTTTGACAGGCAGGATTTAGTTACAGGCTAATCTGGGACAAAAGCGCAAGTATGCACATGGGAGTGCATAAAGAAACATTTGTAGTACTGCTGAGCTTATCAAATTTTATAGTGCATTTGCTGTATTTCTAGCTAACAGATAATCATACCATATCAGCAGCTTTCTTGAAATACTGAAGAGCTGTTTCATTGCTCTGAGGTACAACATCACTTCCTTCTGAGTACATCTGAAGGAAAAAGGCATTATTGATGAACACCTGAGTAAGTCAATTCATTGTAGACATAATGAAGCATTGGAGCATTAGACAATTCTAGCTATTATTTTACAAAATAAATAAATTGCACCAAAACAGAAGACATGTCTATGCTGTAAACTTCAGATTCAGAGGGTTTAGCTTCCAATGGCAAATTAACTGCCCAGAAAACTGAAAAAATTTGAGTGGTAATACCCTTCACTTGAGTTGTACCAGTGTTGAGTCAAGAACACAAATCAGGCAAAAAATCCTATGAGATCATTGGAAGCCAAACTGTATTAGCATTTAAAATACTACTTGCCATCAAAGAAAAAATTGTTGCAAGACCCTTATCCTAGCAGTCCAGAAAGCAGGAAACCACAAATTTTCACGTCAGGTGCCTTCACCAGCATACTACCTTCTTTTTTCATGCTCCAAGCACATGAATTTTACATCCTCTACTGCAGTGACAGCCTCAAAGAGATAAGCTAGCACTGCTACATGTTGTAGCCTAACCTTAGCATGTACTAAAGTGGAGTAATAAAGATTTGACTCTTAACAGGGTGAAGGTAGCTGACAACCCTTTCTGATCTCTCTACTAGAGATCAGAAAATAGGAAATACCTATTATTTTTTTCTACCGAAACACAATTTGCTTACTTTTGAGAAAGCACACATCTTACCTTTCCCAGAAAGGCCATAGCATGTGAGTTACCAGCATTAGCTGCTTGATTGAAGTACTCAAATGCTCGCTGTAGAGAGGAAAATGTATTTTAGCAATCTTGACATATGATTTGAGTACCTTTTCTTGCAAATACAGCACGAATAGATGGCTTGTCAAGTTATCAAGTTGGGGACAAGAAAACACTCAATCCCAACTAATTCAATATACATAATGCAGCTCCCCACTTACATATAGTCTGAATATTGAGCAGCAATTCCTCTCAGTGTATTCCAAAAGGCAGAGGAGAAAAAATTAAAAACAACAAAACAACAACTGCTACTACACACAAGCTACACAAGTGAATCTTACTTCCTTATTGTAACTCCAGATTCGGTTTGGAAGACAGGATATCTGGAAGTTCCTGTTCCAGTTTTACACAGACCTTGCATGTACTCATTCTGACCACTTAATGTTATCTCTGAACCCATACAGAACAGACATTTTAAGGTATTTTAAAAGTGATGGCTGTTAAGTCGTTCCTGGTTGGCAGTAATCCTCAGGCCAGCACATCCTCAGATCTCCATTTTTTCAATACATATTTAAAGAGGTTAATTATTTTAACTTCTGTAAGTAGTAGCTAGGTTAGCTTACATCAGCTGAAGTTTTATTTTCTAAGCAGATTTAATGTGTTTAGTATTTAAGGTAACACTTTTGGCTACACTATTTTTACAAGTCACATGAGCAGGAATATCATCACTAACGTGTGTGCAGTCCATTATGAAGATCCTACTACGTGTGCAAAAGCTCAGCCAGTTTCAAATACCACTTAATGAAAAGCAGGTCTTTGTTTTTTAATTCCTCATTTCTAAAAGCATTAGTCTTTAACTATGTAAGAAAATCAGCTCCATGTACTAATCACAAAGATTAATTTTTGATGTATGGATTACGTTAAATACCTTATGGCATATCTTAAATGCTTCTGCTTCATTGTGGTCTTTGCTACATTCTTCTCCCCCCCTCCCTCCCCATGCATCAGATATACAGAAAGGCTACCTGATGATTTTGCTCTACTCCTCTTCCTCCATGCAAGTGCAATTGTCCAAGACCAACCTAAAAATAAAGTTTACAATAAGTCTGAAGTCATAGATCTGCTTCATTAACTACAGTACAGTCCTGTTTTTTTCCCATATTACTCTCAGATGAAGTGGAAATTTATCTGAGATAAAAAAAGTTGTGATTGTCCTAGATGCAAAACAAAAGATTATTCATTTAACTTCTACCTAATTCTCAAGCCACATCTGACCAAGTTAAATCATGACAATTTGCCTGTTATTAGCATCCTCTCCTCCTTCTGCGTTAAGAGTTCTAGCTTGCAGCATGCAGAAGTCATGCAAAGAAAAAGAAATGTAGGTCCCCTGGCAGTGCCAGTTCTTTTGATAAAGGCATCCTCCACAACATCTCAAACTCTTAACCAGTCTGGTTTCTATCTAGTGAACACCAACATCTTTTCTAAGATACAGAAGTGGTAATATTTTGGATTTATTTTCCACAAAGAATTACATTTTTTTCTCCAAGTTGTACCTTAAACATGCTAAAATAGAAGACTTTTCTCATAAAAACTAATTTGGAAATGTAAATCAACCCAAGTGCTAAGTAACTGAAAGCTAAAGCTCCAGTATCTTTCTATATTTCGTAAAGCTATTCCTGTAATTACCCAAACCTCTGCAAACCATCAAATAACTTTAGTTGTACCTGTGCTTGTACATCTCCTTTCTCTGCTAAAAACTGGTAATATTGAATCAAGTCTTCTTCCAGCATTCCACTTGCCATTCCTGGATTTTCTACTTCATCTGCTAAGCGAATTCGCTGAACCACTGTGCCACCAGTCAATGAAATGTCACTAGCAACTGGAAAACAGATCAGTAAAATTTTCAGGCAGCTTTGTTCAATACAAATATTACACCACAACTTTAAAAAAACAAACAAAAACAAAGAAAACACTAATCTCTACAGAGCTTCAAACTCTTATTCAGAAATAATAAATTACCTTAGCATTCATTAAGAATTAAGTGCATTTCTATAGAGATTAAAAGGCATACAATTCAGACCCAAACAATTAACTTAGTAGCAGGAATACTTTATTTTTGCACTTCTAATGTTGACACAAGGAGACTTTCTAGGCATTTCCATATCATTCAAAAATATTAGAATAGTAAAAAGTTTTACCATGATTAGCTACAAGTCTGTAGTGAGTGAGAGCAGATTCACAGCTTTGAAGGACTCCTATCCCAGCCCAGTACCGGTAACCCTAGAAAGAAAATATGAAAAGTATGGGACTTATTTGACAACGCACTACTTGCCAGGTTACAAAAAATTTCACATTACTTGAGCAAGTTTTGATAGGACAACAGACAAAATGAAGGCCATTCTACCTGCATTAAAATCAGCTGACTGATACCATTAAAGGTTAAAGTGCATCCAATAAACCTCAGATATTGCTCAGAGAAAAACAGGCTGAAACTTATGAAAACTTAAAGAACGCCTTTCTACTCATACACATTGCATCATCTTAAATACCACACTGACTAAACCAGCATCTTCTGTAAATCTTTTGCAGTTTTAAGCTACAAAAATTAAAGGCTCTCAGCCTACAAAAATTAAAGCAGTTGACACGTCTGCTTTAAGTCAAAAAGGATATAAACGCAGTCAATTTAAATCCATGGTGGTATACAGCTTAAAATGAGCAGACTTTTCCTTAAATTAAGGAGGAACAATGTGAAATATACTATTGCCCACTTAATAGATGCATGATGATCTAATTTTTAAATTAAAAATTTTAAGAGTTTAAAAAGGGGAAAGAATAATGACTTTACACATACAGGAAGTTAACTGGGAAATCTTACTTACCAAGATCATATGGGCTATCAGATTTCCTCCTAAAGCTCCAAAAGTGTAATAGACCAGGGCCTTAATAAACAAACAAAAATCACTGGTTACTTAACATCTGCCTCTGAAGATAACAAGAACCTTCAGTGTGCACTCATTTTACCTTAGCTTGACTAGAATTGACTCCTAGACCAGATGCATACAGAAATCCAAGAGCCTAGAAATAAAAATAAAGTTAGTCAGCATATCCTTTGAAAATTCCAGGATTGGCTATTCCTGGCATACATAAGAATAAAGAAATACAACAATTCAAAGCTGCAGAGAACACACCAAGCTCTACCTTCACTTCGGTGTTTTCTTTATCTAGGCCCTTCCCTTCCTATTTTTGAATACAGAGTTACTAAGTTACTAGCTGCCTAAGACACTACTATAAACATCTCACCACAATTCAGTTTAGTGTACCAAACACAAGGAAGGAACTGCTACTTCCCTACATGCCTGCTGTAGATCCAGAGATACTGAACAGTAAAAACGCACCAGTTTAAAGACACCTTAACTAAAGATGAGTTATGTAGGCACCTTGTCTCTTATACACCAGTGCAAAGAAACACTAACCATGAACTTCTAGAGAAGAGTTTTGTTATTTGATTCACTGTCTGAAAGATCCTATGAATTTAATATTTTTGCATCTGTTCTGCCATGAATTAGCTGCATTTTATGACTATAAGAGTAAGCAGTTAGAGTAACAAGAGCTGCTTGGCTAAAGTTTTTTCAGAAGTTATTTTTATTCTTAAAATTTACATAAGTACTGCTCTATCTCTAACACCTGTTACAGCTGTGTGACTCAGAGAAACTAGTGGCACAGAAGATAATGCATATGAAGGTGTTCATATTGCATGATGCACTACGACTATCCTAGGCAGTTCTGAAAGCACAGAAAAAACATCTCCTGCAGACTGTATTGAATTCTAGACTGATGAAACTCAAGGTTTTATTAAGATCAAGTCTAGAAAAAAACACTTTCTACTGTAAATTGTTGCTCCAACATCAAATATGTAACAGCAAGAGACTTGAAAGTGTAAGAACTGAGAGAAATTAGGTAACTCCTAAAGAAGCTGACACTTCCAAAACAAATTCAAAGAGTAAATAAACATATGTAGATACTGATGTAAATTGACAATAGCCGTATTTTACAACATTACCTATGAACAAGTCCATATGAACAACTCCCTAACATTCAAAGGCACATGGACAATGGGAGATCTGTTCCACTAAACGGCTTCCAAGAGTCTTAGGAGTTTATTACTTCCTAGATTATAAACATCTTCCCCCACCTGCCATAAAACTGCAGATGAAAAGCTACAGTATCTGAAATCCCACACAAACCACAAATAAAAACTGACAGTTTCAGAGCAGATTTGTAGGCTAGATTCACCTGTAACTACTTAGTTTGATTTAAATCTCAAGTCTAGTCAGTCATATAACAGATAAAAAACTAAGCAGAGACCACCATAACACTATGTTACTGGTAGTTTAATACCATTTTTTAAAACTAAGAGAGAACCTGTTTCCATTTGTTTACCTTGTACTTCCATAAATATTTACTTAGTAACCATACAAACACAAGCTGTTCCTTTACACAGCTTTTGTCATTTGTTCCTTCACCCTCTGTAATGCTACCAGCATTTGGGGAACAATCTTTCAACCAAAGGAACTGATGAAATTTAAAGAGGTAAAGCCAATGAGTAGTCAGGATTGAGAAATACTTAGGCAAGCACTAGTAATAAAAAAAATATTTCCTGAATAGAACTCCAAATTTGATGTAAAACATTTGGTTTTCAAACTTAAAAAGCAGCACCCTTTTATCTTTTTTAACTAGGGAACAGGTACTGTTCATTGTTCTTATCTGATCTAGATGGAAGAACAATCTATATAACCAATTTAAAACAAGTACAATCTATAAAACAATTTATAAATCTAAGAAACTTCTGTAGAATTTAAGGACATACATACCATTTGTCCTTTGGGAGAACCTTCTTCTGTTAGTTTTTCAAATAATTCTTTTGATGACTGTATGTTCTGCTTCAGATAATCCCCGAACAACAAAGCATAAGAGACTTTCTCCATTGCCTTCGTATGATTCATGTCAGCTGCTTTCAGGAGATACTGATATGCTCTAAAGGAAAAGAATCTGAGTCACCTTGAAGCAAACCAACAGGTTCCATTCATAAACCTAAAAAGATTTGGGGTGTTTTTTTTTTTTTAAAGTCTGTTTTCTACAAATGCATCTACAGTCATTTGTTCCAGCTGTGAACTGTCTATACCATGGAACAGCTCACAATTTAGGTAATAGACAAACCGGATTTTAACATTCACTCTATTCCACATGCAAAGCAATATGCATTTCCTCCCCTGCAAGAGGCTTTAAAAGTTAAGGTCAAATCATCACATTTTTGTAGCAACAATTTTAAATCCTGTACTAGATATCTAGTAGGACTACTACTCTAACAGCTTCACAGAACACTGCAGATTAAAAGAAGCCTGAAAAAAACTATGAAGTCTCTTTTAGTGCAAAGTCACTCAGATGGAAATACTAAACATTTGGTCCAAGACAACTGCATATGTAATTAGTTTTGTGATGGAACCATCATATTAACCATGAGAAAGTTCTCTGGAAACTTGTTTCTATTTCAACCTCAGAACTTAGAAAAGTAATTTCACAGCTATTTCAAACACTGTGACCTCGAACACAATATATAACATGCTTCAGTTTGATTCGTTACAGACCTTTGATAATATGCCAATATTTTTCTTTACTTCTCTTGCTTTCTATTCTGAGACTTGTTTTTTCTTCATCTTCCCTTTCTTTAGGTACAAGCTGAGGGACACTTGGTTCCTCACATGATTTGATCTTCTAAGAAAATGCAATGTGTTCAAGAGAACTAAGACTGTTTCAAAAATTCCTATACTTTTATATAAACATTACCCTTTTCTCTCACACAATGCTAGTTATTAGATTGTTAATTATTTACTGAGAATAGGTTTAAAACTAATTTTTCTGCTGAGACCATCAGAAAGCAAGAACAAAAACAGAGCAGGATAAGAAATGCTTATCTTTCCTGTTCATTCATCTTTGAAGCAGAATGAGAAAAAGACCATAAGAAACATATGGAAAGGGGCATGTCAATTGCCTCATATCACATTCTCAGTTTCTTTCCTGGCAGTTTCCACATTTAGATTGTAGCTAGAAAACTGCAGCACCACCTTGCATTAAACTCACTGTTTTAAAAGACACCCACTCTTCAGAAATGCATATAAATTTTTGTGTAGTTACAGGAAAGCAAACAAGTATTCTTTCTAAATGCCCTCAATCACTATTAATTTTCAGTAGCATCACTGCCTAACATGATGCTGAGTTCCATAAAGTGGGTAAGTGCCAGGAAATTTCATTTAGGTTAGTTCTTAGTTAAGTCAGACTGATCAGCTATGTAGTCATGTTCTCTTTGGGGGAACGGAGAGCATGGACTTACTCTTTCTTCTGAGCCTTTTTGCTGCTTTCATTAAGGATTTTCATTCCAGTCTGATAGACATCCTCAGCTTCTTGCATTTGCCTTCTCTTATTAGACTGCTCTTCAGCTTTTAAAAACAAAAAACAATAACCTCAAACATTAAGATCTCCAATTATACATCTTCAATCAAGACTATTCACTCAAAAATTCCTATTTGTTCTAAGTGTAAATACAGCCAAAATGGTGTTTCTGAATACCAACAAGCAACCCCACGTGATTAAAAAAAGCTATGTAAAGGAGGCGTTGAGTATCTTGGGAGATGGTTTCTTCCCATGTGATCTCTCTCTCATAGGAGTTTGTTGTTAAAGTATTTCTTTCATTGCTCCCAAGCAAGATGTGCAAAGAAAGGTCCTCCTTCAGGACGTTTGCTAGAAAAGTGTCGCCAGTGTACAACACATCAGCAAGTATAATGGGGAACACTGTCAAACCCCTATAGTTCTACAACCTCTGAAATCAAGTTTTACAGGTGCCTCCACTGCAAGATTTCACAAAAGTTTTGTAAGTTCCATTTGCATTACAATATTTTACAATATTTCCCATCACGAGAACTTTGCCTTTATAATTTCTTATACAAGGTGGCCATTAATACATGACCAGGACTTCTAGACCTCATAATAGGGGACATAAGGAGGTATGAGAATGCTGAGTTAAGAAAGCATTCATTGGACAAGAACAAAGACATCAGGTTACTTACTTTCACAGAAGCCCCACTTTTGATCCTTCTTGTAATCATAGGTTGTTGCGCACCAAAGCCTGCCATCTTCCCTCCCATCTGCAGTGCACTCTGCATACTCCTTCTCCATAAACAAAAAGGGGAAGCGACAAGGTTCACCATCCGCAGTGCCTCCAATAGCTGTCAAAACTGAAAATAGATACCCAGGAGTAAGACTGCTTCCCTTTATTCTATAAAGTCATCACTATAAATAGTAAAGGACTCCTGTGTCGGTATTAACTTCTGTGAAGTTAAAAACTGCATTTCATCAAGTTTTCAGTAAAGTTTCTAATTTACCAAAGCCTGAAAAAGCAGTCACTTTCCTAAAGAGCACTTCAAAAATATTACTGTTCCATTTCTTAATTGAAAGTAAGAGTAAGTATGCAATTTCTTCTATTCCTTATTTCTAAGCAAAGAAAATATTTTTAGAGTGTAGAATGCAGATCAGTTATATATATATTTTGCCTACCATAATAAACAGCCCTTTTACTTTCACTTCTCTGTACTCCCTTCCTCATGCAAAAGACTACCCACCGAGTGCATTCCAGTACATTTATTCATTTTAGCCATAGCGCAAGACGTAGACATTCAACAGAACTATTCACTGGGCTACTGAAAATACTTGAGTATCAGCAAGGAGTACATTTAGAAAATACAACTGTAAGAAAAGACTACGAAATCACTATGAGACCACTCACTCTTTACAGTTGCACATACTTGCATTGAAATCTTTATTTCATTTCACTAGTTTAAGTTGCATTCAAGAGTACTTTCAGCACTCTGATTTCTCAAGCACTAGACAAAGGTTAGTGATTCCAGTATTGCAGTATTTTAAGTCAACCTTCTATAATGACTAAGAATTATCTTCAGTTTTTGAAAATGAAATTATTTCTATTAGCCTTTTATAAAGTTCTTTGTTTCGCTATGCTAAATCCAGAAGTTAGCTTCAGCTTCACCTGAAGACATCTGCAGAAACCTGCAATTGAGAATGCCAATTCCTGTTCTTTCAAATTAAGTTTCTAGTTCTTGTGGCTGTCAACAGAGCTAATTTTTTTTCTAGAGACTATGCCATTTTCATAAGGCCTAGAGACCATACCATTTTTTAAATGAAAAAATCTCCAGAATTAGATAGCTTGCTCAAATTGCTCTTCAGAATTCGATTCCTTGGCAGATACCCTCACCCAAGTTTATTACCTCTTGACACACAGAACAGTTATTTTCAGAAACTGGAAACAAATAACATGTCTATACATAATTAGCCTTGAATAACTTTAGACATCTGTTAGCCATTGGGTAATGCCCAAACTCATGCTAAAAGTACATGCAACTACAACAGATGGGACCTCTTATCGCTATGAGCAAACTCCAGCTCCAGGATGTTAATACAACTTGGAATTTGAAACTTTACTTGTATAGAAAGTATAACACTACCTCCTGCAGTGAAAGCAATTGGACATGAACTATTTAGACAATGCTGTACGTAGGAGTTAGCTGTGCACTAAAAGTTGGGAAATTATTCCAACCCAGTCCTCCCTTTTGCCTTTTTAAATTCTAAATTCAAGCATAACGCAGTTTTCCCCCCACATAGCCACAAACATTAACTCCTAAAGCAACACAACAGTGCTATTACAGGATAAAATGCTAACCACAGTTTATCATATACTTAAGGAATGATAAATACATATAATTTACATGAAGGATAATTTTTTGTCAAATTGTGCACACAAATAGGGATTTATTCAGACAGAGCAAAACAGGCGTACACATGGTGTTTTATCATGTTGTCCTTAATTATTTATATTTCATACTTTACACTGAAAGAAACCCAATATAGATTTATAAAAAATTACAAAAAAGTACTATCACTGAAAGATTCCTCCAAACAAGAAGACAAATGTGGCAGGAATTGCCAGCTCTGTGCAAACTAGTGACAGTTTTCAACAAAAACTCTAACAATCCAGTTCCGTACTAACAAAAACATGGAAAATAAGAGCATGATTTTTTTTTTTTTTTAAACTACACACAGAAGAACTCTTCACTGATTAGAAGAGAAAAGGACCCTGAAGAGGAAGTAAACTTCTTTAAAAGGAAAGCCTTAATAGTACTAATTCTAACTTTCTGAAGATGAAATTCTTCCCTGCTCAATAACCTCCAAAATACATGTGGAAACTTGAAAAATATTTTTCATGCAATCACCATGCACATGAGCAAAAGATGTAATGTATCTGAGGTAGACTCCTATCCTACTCAGTTAAAAAGCCTGACAATGAAGTTTCCCTTTAGCAGTTTTTTCCCCCCCCCTCACAGAATACAGGCATTTTTCCTTCAGAATTGCATTACAGATAAAAACAGTAATCCTTCCACCCGCACCACTAACTTACTTCATAACAGGTTCAAAAGAACTGAACAGTACAAGCTCACAGTTCAATTTAAAGTCACCTGCGCACAGTATTTTGACAAGCATAGTTAAAAACCTTAGTTACAAGCAATACTCAGGAGCAAGCCATCTGGTCACAGCTTTCTCATGTACGAAAAAATTCTTAAAGTTTACTTTTAAAATAGACTGCACTGTGTAAATACGGTGCTTAGCTCACTGCTTTGTGGCAGAAAACTATTTAGTGGACTTCATATACTTTTTCCCTGTACAATACCACATCTCTCAACAGCAGTATTTAATCCTATTAGTGACTTTTTACTAACTGTATACTAGTTCTGCATCAATAAGAAACGCTTATTAGAAAATACTGAAAAACAGAACGTAACAGAGACCCTATTCATTATTCCTGTTTTCTTTTGATATTCAAGACATGAGTTAAGAAGATAGGCAGCTTAGTATTACCATGTAACTGTACTTTTTAGTTGAAGATTTACTTTTTATGAACAGGTAAAAAAAATATTTGCTGCAAAGGCTAGAGTACTCAACTGTACCATCTAATTATCATCCACTACTAATTACAAGTCCAAAATAATCATATTAAATTCATATTACTGTAAGTAAAAAAAGATATACTAGGCTTTCCTGGTGAATTTAGACACAAGAACACAAGGTTCTACCTGTATTTGAAAACCTACTGAAGTTTACACGCAATTCAGGTGTTGCCCTATTGCTAAGAAATTTGTCATCGTATCACAATTTGTTCCCTCTGTCAACCCATTCTCCAGGCACACAGCCAGTAGGCTAAAACACTGACGCAATTTATCATTCTACAGTTACTATATACACACAGAGTCTAGTATGTGTACCTGAGTCATATATGAAGAAATCCGTACTTTATCCATTTGATAGTTAAAGCTTTCCAGGAAGATGAAAACAATAAGAGTTATGAAAAACCTTGAAAATGAATGTAAAAATGAACACTAAGACTTCAAACAGTATTTTTGAAAGCGTCATGTTACTTCCTGATAAAAAAGGCACCAATTACCATTCATTTCCGGAAAAATTCAGATGCTTGGTTTTTTAATATGTTCAAAATGACTATTTGTGTTTATCTACATCCCACAGTTACTCAGATGTCTTTCTTGCCACTTGTTCAAAAGCTTGTGAGCAGTTACCTGGACTCTGTATTTCTGCTTCTTCCAAATCCTTATTTAATAGGTTGGACATTTCTAGAGATTTCAACTCTTCCAGTGAATTGTCTTTTTCTTCCTCTTGACTGTGAAAGTTCTCTTCATCCTCAGATTGAGAGTCTGACTTCCCTGATTCAAGGAAGATCTGACCTGCTACCACTCGAGTTCCTGTGGAATGGTCCTTTACCTGGTCCTCTGCAGCTAAAGTCTGAAAGAGAGCAGCCATGTATTTTAGATTAGAAATGGAACAGCAGCAGTTGGAAAAAAATACTTTTTAAAGATATGACATTTAAAGAGTAGTACCAGAAGTAAATTGAGCTACTGCCACCAGCTCTCACTGATTCCCTTCTAGTTCTGTGAAAAATACACTTCAAAAGATACAGCACAACATTAATTCTTCTGTTACACAGAAGTTAATGAAAACAGTGAAAGCTACAGAGCATTTTAAAACAAGAATCAAATCGTAGTTCTGGAATTTCAGACCCTTGTTCTCACTCCGCGAGAAAAAGACAGAATGACTAGAAATGTATTTCCTTACCTTTGGCTCCAGGGATTCATCTTGATTTCCCTCTTCATCTACAAAAAGATGTTACAAGTCATTAAAAACCTTTCCCATAATTTTTTTTAAAAAAGGTATTACATTTTACTATTTTTCTGAAATATACAATTTTGTACAATATCCAAAACATTATTTTTTAAACCCAAAGTAATCCTCTAGATTAACCATGCAGTCTGAATTGTTCCAGTTCAGGTAAACTGCTTGAAAAAGAACATAGCAAGTGAAAACGACCTGTGGAACCTAAGGATTTGAGTTACCAAATCAGCTTTAGTATAAACAACTTCATTAGTGACCAGTCACATTAGCACCACCTCACTTAAAATGAAACATTACTCTTCACAGAAGAATACCAATTCATTTTGCCTGGCCAGCATACTCAAACCTTTGGTAGAGGTTTCTCTTAAGAAGAGAAGCTGTGAGACATCACTTTAGCTCTAAGGTACCATTCAAGCGATGCAAGCCTTGTTTAACTGTTACCTTTCTCACCTGAAAGGGCTATCTAACTGGTTAGAAAGACTGGGAAGAGAGAAATAGTAAATAAGAAAGGCAGAAAACTACTAAAAAGCAGAAGGAATGGAGGTAAAAGGGAGGGAAAAGATCATCAGAAAAGCTTACGTATGACAGTTTTACCACCGTTTTGCAGTTGTCTCTGAATTTTAGTTCTTGTAATTTTAAAGGGCTACCCACTGCACTTCAGAGAACTTTATTTGCACTATCATCTTGATGGAAAGCCTCTAAAACTATCACAGCTGAAGCATGACTGATCCAGTCATCAGGATCTGACACCACCTCATTTAGGTAAACAAGAAACACATCAAAGAAAATGCTATAGGCCTCCCTCTCTCCTGTACACAACTCACTGAAGCAAAAAGCTTAAAACCTAAACAAGCAGCTAAGCAGAAGTGCCACTAACCCCTACTACATTTAGGAATTCCTCCCCCTGCCCTGAGATTTTGGGTTGTATAATACCTTATATAATACCCTACAGAAGTGGCCAGACGCTGATGGGCTGGAGATCTGCAGAAGTAGAAAGATTACCTGAACTGACAGCAACTACGGACTTGTACATGAGGTACACCAGTTAGCATGTTATAGCTCGCTATCAAAGAATCCCCACACAAATACTGAACATCAGCAAAACTCTACAAGTTTACAGAACTCTGCTGACTCCATGTAGGCATTTGGCAGCAAGCAAAGAAAAAACTTGCATACTTTTCATCCTCATGCAAGTGACGTGTTTTACCAGAAATCAGTCATCTCTGACATGACAAGCCATGAATCACCAGTTTCATGTTTTGAAGATTGTTATCATAACGTTGCGGCTGCAGGTATTTGCAATGAAAAGGCAAATCTTGGAAGCCAGATTTTGGAGACTCGTCAAATCATTTCTATTCTGTTTTTGAGGTTTAATCTTTGGTTAGAACAGGTAAGTGAAAACACGAGCATCAACTTTAAGCTGTGGGAACATAACTTAAAATGTTAAAGACTGATAAGCGAAGCTGCAAAAGTGATGCAAGAAGTAACTCAAACAGATCATAGTCTACCGAGTTTACTGAAGAGGATGCAGAGCTCAATGAGTTTGACTCCCCGCAGACACAGGATTCAAAAGGGTTTAGAACAGCCTGTGTGGGTAGGCAGCTGTACTCTACAAGTCCAAAAAAGAAAGTGTGAAGAGCTCTTCAGAGAAGGTAGTGGAGACAGCACAGAGTATTCAAGATGAAACAGACCCTGCAAGCAGCAACCAGGCAACCAGCCTAAGAACAAGCACCGAGTTGGAAAAAATACCAAAACAAAAAAAACAGGCTTAGCTACATTTTAAACAGAGACCACCATGCTTCCCAGCTTGAGGACTCTAACAGAGAAGAATGACTTTAAGTCTGAAGTCCTACTGCTGAATATTAGTACTTGAGACTACCACATAACAGTTGGTCTTTGAATACATTAAGAAGTATGTACGTATCTGGGCTATTTGCTGGTCCTCCCTGTTTGAAAGATGTTTGACAGATAGAAGTTTAACATGTTTCCCATGAATTACATTCTACTATTCTAAACAAATTTGATGTAAAGCCAAATGCCGTCAATGCAATTTCAGGGTCTAGAGTCTGTCAAGAGAGTCACACATGCTTCTGCAGTGGCGAAAAAAAAGAGAGGGTTAAACTACCTAGTAGACTGTATACTACTATTAATAGGTACAAAATACTTACATGGTGCTTGTTTCTGTAGTAACAAACATGTTATTTTTAACAGTTATACCAGCTAGGGAATTTGGTTTTGTCTGGTCAAAAATAAAATCAAAATCAACCTCCATGCCTGACACAGCACTGGACCGTTCTGATTTTTGGTAAAAGCTTTAGTAATTGATTTCCATTTCTGGAAGGTTGATTTCACCACAAAAGAGACATAATGACAAATATAAAAAGGGTATGTTATCTATGTACATATACCAAAGAACACTTTTATTGTGACTTCATATTCAAGGCAAAAGGATTACCAAACTGAAAGGCAAGAGACAGCTGATCCAGACCAACACAAGCTAGAGCTCACTACATCTGCTCTTCTTCCTTGAAAGCAAGTCCCCTGTTTCAGTTGTATTGCATCACCTAAATTCCCTCTGAAGGAGCCAGCGCTGTTATTGAGAAGTTGCACTTTAACAATTCGTTCCAAAATAGAACTAAAGCAACAAGCTGAGTTTAACTGTTCTTGGCTCCTAGACTTCCTCCTAAGTAAAAGAGAGAAGGTTGCAGTTATGACAGATAACGTGACTAGAGATCACTTACAGCAGTGTTTCTCCACAGGACTGCTGACTAATACACACACGCTACCCATAGAGGTTTGTCTACTTCTAAGAAACAGTGGAGAAAACTTCTGAAAGTGTTCATGAAAGACCTGGGGAAGGTCACAGTTTGACCTAAGAACAGCTTATTAGTCAAGGCTCAACTACTGAAGAAAGCCACAGATGTTGTGTTTGCACACCTGCTTCACAGATTACAGCTGATAGTTTAATTTGTTTTTCCACAAGCAAATCCAAAAGCAAAGGTAACAGACAGTTTTATAGAATTAGGCAACCTTGGTAACAGACCCAATTAAAAAAAACCTTCTAGGAGGAAAACTGGAAATCAATCTCACCATTTGCTAAACAAATTAGAAAGACACTAAGATGTATTAAAAGGGAAGGGTAGGCAAAAATACTTGTGCCTGAAACAGGCAGCTGATGAGATCACACAGAGCTTCGCTTACAAACAGTGCTGAACTGGAGGCACTGCTGGGTGCTCTCAGGCTCTGCTAGGATTTTAGGGCACTCCGTACAGCTAAACGCTTGCTTCAGGTATCCACCACTTCATGTATAATTAAAATCAGCTTTAACAAAATTATTTTTCTTCTATTAGAACTAGTGTTCAAGCAGCCTATTTAAATACAGCAGAAGTACTCCATCAGCTTATGCAAGATAAAAAGATCCCAACATTTTGCGAGAATTGCCATTTTCAAGAGTAGTAAGGAGAGAGGGGCAGGAGTAGCAGTGCAGTGGGATTCAGAGAATGTCATTAGGTTGAAAGAGGCCAGCAGCTCCCACGTTTTGGTGCAGTAGAAGAACCGACCAACTGTCAGTCTGTGAAGCTAAAGAGCTGCTACTCCTACCAGACAACTAATACTACTGCTTTTAACACTGGACTGGTTCCTCATCTTTGGGAAATAACTAGAAATTCAGTTGCCCAAGCAGTGGGCAATCTCCCAAAGATCTGACAAATGTCCTAAGCGATCGCTGCCAGTCAGTTCCCTTCCAGTTTTTGCCAGGCTTTTCCAGTTTCCAACACTATCACAAGGCAACCAGCTAGGGGAGTACGTGTACCACAGGGGGTGTGCAGAACAAGCCTTTTTCGTACCACTAATAAAACAAAAATATAGTGTTTATGTCATCTTTACCTCATACTTTTTCATTTCTATTTCATACACATGAGGTGCATATAATCAGCACACTGTAAATATGTATATTTATTTGTAAGTTAATGGATGTTTAAAAAGTTTTTTTTTTTTTTTTTACTGATAGGAATGCATGATCAAAAGAAGTTTGGCAGCCACTATCCTAGAGATTTTCTGTGGCACTGTTACTTTTCAACATTCTTTTTGTGCCAGTGTCTAGTTAGACTCTGATACAGAACGCAAGCCCTGTTTATCCTACTTTTGCAGGAACAAGGGAAATCTTAAGATACAATTACCTAAGACTGCTCCTTATCAATTTTTCAACTGTTAAATTCAGAAAAAGAGATGGACACCAGAGCCAGTTTAGCGCAGATGCTGTTCCTATAACATGAACCTCCAAAACGTGACGTAAATTAAGCAAAATCCTTACGTGGCATCTGTTTAGCAAGACTAGTTTCAAATTATCCCTGGCAGCAAGTAAATCATACCCAGCTACAATCTTTGCAGCGTCCTCATTTTAGGGCAATTACAAGATTAAGATATAGGTCAACCCCCATCCTGAATACAAATCTTTTTTCAGTCTCCTTGCAATTGCTGGCTAGCTGTTTACAAAACTTACTCTGCAGCAGTCCCTCTGTAGGAACTGAGACTCCCAAGAAGGCAACAAGTTGAAGAAATGTTTTCCAGCTACGTAAGAAAAATCAAAAGGGTCAGGAAAGCCACTGAGCTCTGACTTTTACCAGTACGGACGGAAGTATCTATTATATGCTTGTACTCAGTTGTCCTACCAGCTAATACCAGTATGAAAAAGCTCTGCCTAGCACTGACACGAGCCAAGGAATGTGCAGGGCAGCCTGAGCAAGAACCACTTCCTCTCCTCAGGCAGAATGAAGGAACTTCTGCCTCCTCAGGCCTGTGAGCAAGGCAGAATACCAAGAATCAAATAACACCTGCAATCAGAAACAAATAAGAGAAGGCTTTTTTTTTTTCCCCTAACATTCTTAATAAATGATCAACAGAAGCAGAAGGCCATCGCTGCAGTGATAAGCAGCAGATTGCCACCTCTCACTGGAACAGGAACAGCTACCATTTTTAGCTCCTTTTGCCAGTGCCCCCCAGACTCCTTCACATTCTCTCCCAGGACCCAACTTTCAATTTCTTCATTATTTGTATAAATATTGTATCTTTAAACAAATAGCACATGTTTTTTAGGCCTGAGTTTACTTGTGTTCACCTTGAGTTTTCAAGAAATTGATTTAAACAGACAATGACTACAGAGATGGAATTTAAATCTACAGCTGAGTGGCTGACGAAAAAAAGTCTGTATTAAGACTGCCTTTTGAGTTAAAAAATAATAGTTGAACCATTTTTCTTTAACCTTTTTAAAATCTCTCCCTTCAATATATTTATATTCCAGATAACCATTTCCAGACACTGGCAATGACCAACTGCTCAAAGACCCAGTGAACACAGCTGCTAGGCGTGCATCAGATGCTACCAGACAAGGTGTTACTGCTACTGCAGGAAACCCAAACACCTATAAAGCAAGCCTTTTTTCTGCTTTAAGAACAAAGACAAATTAGGAGCAAGAAAGGCCTTCCTGTTATAATCTAATACTCTCCTCTAACCATTTCTGGGTATTAATGAACGATTTTACCTCAGCAACGATTTAAACCTGGCAAGAGCACCCCATCTGCCAGGCATTATCCCATGGGCTGCCCTGGGCCTATTAATTGTATTAGTTCAACTGACTCTAAACATACTTTTATTTTCCAAGGCTGATGTGGGCTGTAAGAACCTCACACTCACAAACACAGCTACGTGATAGTGGCAAAGCAGTCAAGTCAGAAGACCCACATCCTATAAGCTACCACAGCCACAGCTGTACAGTTAACAGCCCGTGTTTTTGACACGTAGCTTCCATGTACGTAACAGATGGTTCATTTCACTTGAAGAGTCTCCTCTCATCTCAGCTTTTGCCTTTAGAGATGCTATCAGGGAGAACACATCATTCAGACAGTCTCGGTGCCTCCCCTCTCTGGCTTCACAAACCTTGTACGTGTCTTTTCCACATTCTGGGAAGTGCTCTGCTAGCTTACAGCATTACATACTAAGCTCATATAACTACGCTTGATAGCCCATATGAACTGCAGTAACACAGCTTAAAAACTTAACTTCCTACTGCACTCACGAAAACAAACCCCAGACCACTGAACTTCCCTCTAGAGAAGAGGTTCGGTTACTTCTTGGCTTCTCACTGAGAGCCCAAAAGCACACCCTGAGCAGCCCCGGACAAGGCTACACGTTAAAGGGGTTCTCACAGGACCTACAGTCGCTCTGTGCAGCTAAATGCCCCGTGTGCGCCTCCCCCCCCGGGGAGAGAGACCCGGGCAGGAAACGGTGACAACACTCCAGAAGCACCGGGCAGCAGGAGGGAGGCCCTGCAGGGCCTGGCACCACCCGCCCCGGCGCTGCCAACCGCTCGGCCACGAAGCGCACACCGGGGAGGGGGGAAAAGCCACGTAGGAGGGCGGATTTCGGCTCCCCGCGGCTGCTGCAGGCAGCGCCGGGCCCCCGGGGCAGGCCGCACCCCCCTCACCCCCCCCCAGCACGTCCCCCTGCGGCAGGCCCGGGGGCGAGGCCGCGGCCCGGCGGGGCGCAGCGACAGGGAACGGGAGGGACCGGGAGGGACGGAAGGGAGGGGAGGAGGAGCCCGGCACTCACCGGCTGCCGCCAGCGCGGCGGCCCCGAGCGCGGCGGCACCCAGCAGCAGCAGCAGGCGCAGCCGCCCCATCCCGCCGCCGCCGCCTCCTCCCGGCCGCCGCCGGAGCCGGAGCCCGAGCCCGGCCCCCTGGCCCCGCCCCCCCGTCCGGCTCCACCAATCCGCTCCCCGCGCTGACGGGAGGCGAGCGGCGGCTGGCGGCGGTGCTGCACGCAGCTCGCCCGGGGAGCGGCTCGTGCTACATGGCCCGCGTTTATTGGCCGGGGGGAAGGGCGTTGAGCGGCTGTCATGCTCGCCCACCAACCAATGGGTTCGCGAAGAGGATTGCGCGTGCGCCCATCACGTGAGAGGGTCTTCCCAAATAAGGGCTTCGATTGGCTCCCGCGCCCGTTCCTACAAGGCCCATGATGAATTGCGAAGGGCGTCCCCCCGCCGTCCGTCACAACGAGGCCGCAGGAGGCAGGGACTACATTACCCAGAGTGCCCCGCGCCGAGCTGTGCACGGGCCGGGGGAGGGGGCTGGTTGCGGGCCATATATAAAGGGCGGGGCGAGGCCACCTGTGGCTTCTGAGGGTGGCGGTTGGGGTGGGGGTAACCGTTAGCGGCGGCAGCGGGGAGAGGGGGGAAGAAGCTGCTTGTGGTGGAAAGGAGGCGTTCGGGGCAGCCTGCGGCTGCCCTCTGAGGGGGCTCTTCCTTTGGGCTGTTGTGTGGGTGCTTGTTTTTAATAAAATAAAAATTTTTATCTTTAATTTTGTCCTTCGGCGTGTGTGTGTGTCCTCTGTCAGTAGGTTCCCGTATCAGCCTTTATTCTCTGAGGGGAAACAGGTGTGTGCCTTCAGTTTGTATTTAAACGTGCTGGGGTCAACTTTCAGACAACAGAACTCCAGCCAACTGAGTGCTTCCCTGCTCAGCTGTGTGGGAAGTGACAGTCAATTAAGTGTATGCTAAATGAGCACAGCCGAACCATGTGGAGATTGGCAAGGCTATCATTAATTGAAATTTATCAAAAAAGTCAGCTCTGGGAAGGATCTGAGAGCTGTGGAATGCAGTGCTTAAGTTCTTGTAGGCATGGTGTTTTCCTGTAGGCCAATTAAAAGCCAACAGCAAAATAAGAGGGACCGGTGTCTGGCTGCAACAGGCTGAGACAGTTACCATGTCACAGGACTGTGCCATAATGCTGTGCTGAATTATACAGTGTACTTGTCGCAGCCTGCCCAAAGCACTGAGCCCTGTCACCCTCCTGGCACCATGGCTGTACTGTCTGCAGGGTGGGAGCAGCGAGCAGTGGTGGTGGCGGTGTGGGGCAGACTTGCAGGGCCCCCAGGACCCTAAGTACCTCCAGGGGCCACAGGCAACCCCACAGCCATCGGGCAGTGCAAGCCCTGACCCGGGCACCAGGCAGCCTTCGGCAGTTGCTCCTCACAGGCCTTGTTCAAGACCAAAGCCGTGTGCGCAGGGCCAAGTGGCACGGAGGAATGAGAGAAAAAAGTCAAATGGCTTTTATTTTTTTTCCGAACTCATCAATCACATTCAAAATAAATAAATAAATCAGATAATATTGTAGACTGGGTTAGTTCCAATTAATTTAGTATATGCTGTAGTGTAATAGCACGATAAATTTATTGCCGGTTTTCCATTTACGTGTGCATCAGCCATAAAATTTCCATTACCTTTCTTAATCAGTTTTGCGTTTTTTTCTTCTGTGAAGCTTTGAATGGATGCTTATGCATTTTTGCTATATAACTCCTATTTATTCTATGCTAAAATACGATGCTCTCTTACGTATCTTGGAAAAATCTTTTGGTTTAGATGGGGAAGTAAGTTACTGCATCAAGTGACCACATGAATAAGGGCTCAAATTTCCTCCTTTGCTTGGTATGCTTGGTTTTAGTTTCTCAAGGTGTTATTTAATCTAAATGTTCAACAGATTTTTGAATTCTACCTATTTAAATACTACTTAGTACTTGTATAGTATGATATGGTATTATTTATTTCCCAGAGGTAAAAATGAAAGTTCTTATGTGAATTAAGGTTTGAGTTATTTAGTGATACGCCTAATAACTTTCTGAGTATTTCTAATACTCCGTTGATTGTCTTCTATTTCTATAGTTTGATCACACAACTTTCTGCTTTTGAAGCAACTGTGACTTTTACATGATTTATGAAAACTTCCTAGTGTTGTTATATTTTTTTTAAATGTAAAACTGTGGAAGTGGGAGAGAGATGAAGCTTGGTACACCTGAAGATTAATTTCCTAAGAATCATCCTTGCAGAATATTCTCACATCATTTGTCAGGCTTGCTTTAAAAAAGTCAAATGTAAGAAGCTTCAGGGACCTCTGAAAGACAAATTATCTCCCAAAATGTACAGACTTACTGATGGATTTTTCTGACAAAAAGGAAATTTCTTTCCTGTTTAAGTTTTGTGCAGACTCATTTGGAAGATCCTTTTTTTGCTTTTCTTTGTGTTAGTATGTCCTTCTCAAGTTTCTGGCCATTTCTTTCTGAGGAAACAATCGCAAGGAGAATAATCTTCCCCAATCTCCAGTGTTTGTGGCTGTCAGAGTGTTATGATTGTAGCAAGGGAGGTAGAAGGAATCTGCAAAGTAAGGGACAAAATGCAAACATTAATTAAACATCCTTAGGGGGCAATGGCAAAAATGATCAATCCCCTTACTTGTGATAACCAACTGCCCAATTACAGGGAGAAAGGGGAGGAAAAGCAGTGATGGAGAGAGGAAGGAGTATTCTGCCATCTTGCTCTATCCATCTTTACGGCATGCTCTCAGTTGAACTGCCTAACCCGTTTTCAGCCTCTGATTTACCACTACCCCTTGCATCCTGTGAGAAACTGATGGCAACTAAAGAACTCTCAGGATAGAACTGAGCAGGCTTTACGTCCTGATCTGACGCTCACACCTTGAATCTCATACATCCCCATTTATGCGCATCTATTTGTCCAGCTTTATGTGCACACAGCTTTACAACACTAGAATAGACTAACACACTGAGAATATATGAATATACCAAGGACTGTACTGTGCAAGTTCAATGAGGTCAACATCCTATTCCTAGGAATGGCTTACAGAAAATGTTTAAGGAATAAAGTACTAGGAGCAGAGCTGCTTTTGGTCCTTTCCAGCTTTCCAGAATCAGAGAACTGGGGACAATTAATGGAGAAGACCAGATGCACGTCATCCACAGACCTGTTCTTTACAAGCTTCTTCACGCTTTGTCACATGAACTTATGGAAACAATTTCTGTTCTCATTCATTCCATGCGGTGTGAAAAAGGAACCTCCTCCTCGAATTTTAAACCTCTTCATCCTTTCCGTGTGTGCCTGCTGTGTTAGAAATGGTGAGTAATCATTCTCTATACCTCTTCTACATGCTACTTGTGATGTTATCTTTACATATTTGTTTTTTCAATTGCCTCTTTCCTAAGACAAAAACTTCCAGTCCATTTAGAGTCTTCATGCTGAATTGTTCCATCTTTCTGAACATCCTCAATTCCTTTGTACATTCTGTAAAGTCCTATTACACCCTTTTTGAGATATGGTGAACAGAACTCTGCAAAGAGCCTCTTTTGTCCCTTAGCCTTCTCTTTCTCTTGCATTAGATTTTTTGGTTTAAAAAAAGAAATATGCAAAATTGTCTCTCTAGCCTGAGCAGCATGCAGTGAGAATGAAGTCACTTAACCCTGTATTAGATTATATGAATTCATGAATGTCAAATTCAGTATAAATTCAAGCACAGCACACTCACAATGTGGGGTGCAGTGCTTTAAATTTCATGCACAACCCTCTCACTTTGCAGCTTACACCTGCGACTACAGGTAAACCATAAATAGGGGCAGCTAAACCGTTAGAGAAAACAGTTTTCTAACAAAACCAAATATTTTAAATAAAAAAGTCCCCCAAAAGTTCCCCAGGACAGCAGTCGCGCTTTCCTTCAAGTCTCAGATGTTTATCACAGAAATGCCTGTTAAATGGCCTCTAGTAAACAGAACAGTGATCTTCACAGCCCAAATGAAGATTAAGAAAAGCACAATGTTCTGCCAGTGCTGATTTTATTCCCATGCTCCCTACCATATGGTTTTATCACCAGCATGATGTCTGAATACTGTAAACAGGCCAGCTTGTTAGTGCAGCAGGGGCCTGACATGAGAGAGAAAGACAATGAAACTCGTAACAGAAGAAATTCAGTGTGAATCAAAGTGACAATATCATTTGGTGGCAAGGCAAGAATGGTGCAGGCTTTGCTGGAAGCAGTGAAATAGGGCTGTGCAGCTAGCCAGCAGACAAAGATTTTGATCATGTCTTTTTCAAAGTGGACATTCTGCCCGATAAGCATGAGTCTAGTCATACCACCTCACTCTTGACAGTTACACAATCCACAGTATAACAACAGCCTGATCCTGCAGTGGGGATGTTCTCCTCAAAACGCGTCCTAATATCCCTTGGCAATACCTGGGCTGGTACTCCATTTCTGGGCATCACAGCCCAACTCATGCACCTCAGTTCTAATCTCCTGTTTTTACACCCTAAGTTAGTTCTCTGCTGATGCACTCCATATAATCTTGGGTGGGCTGATTTCTATCCTAAAATATTGATTTCTTACTCTATCAAGTCTTAGTTTATTTTAGATGCAGATAAATTATTTCTACATATGTTTCTAAATATTACATATTACAGCTGATTGGTTTTTAACCATTTCCTGTTCCCAAATAACTTCAGAAAAAACAATGCCTCCCCCAGCCATGTTCATTACTTACAAGTGTGTGTTGAATCATTTTTTCTGAATAAATTACACACTGCATGAGTGTTAGGATTGTTTATTTATGATTGATAGTTTAAATCCTGTGATTCTTTTATGTTCTTCCAGCTGAATGACTCAAATTTTCTAACCAAAGAATTATGAACAGTAAACAACCATACTTACAAGCTAACATTGCAAAAGCCCCAGAAATGACAGCATTGCCACAATGCTTCTGTAAACACAGACTAGATATTCAAGAATTCACACAGGCCGAAGGGACAGTCAGTATAGCCAAACAACATTCTCAAAGATGCATTTTTTCTCTTCTTCATCTGACTTTGTTTTCCCCAGAATTACAGCTCTGTGGATGTTTCCACGATTAATGTCCAACACTACTCCCATAATGAATATCCTGTGTACATCTTTTCCTGCTCACCTCTTCATTGACCAGAGTTCTTGCTTTGGTCCTGAGCCTGCAGTCAACACAGAAAGTTTCAAGAATGGGACTCCCAAGCTGGGAAGGAAAACATCGAGTTCGGATCCCTCTTACCCCTGGAATCCATCCCCATCCTGCACTAGTTACGTTCTCTTTTACTTCAAAGCCTGTCAGTTCCTTTGAGCTTTTCTTATTTTAAAGTAATTCAGGTTACATTAGAGACTGCCATTAATACAACAGATAATGCTATGTCCGTAAGTGCAAGAAAATCCAACATATATAACATTTTTAGGCTGCAGACAGTTTTAGGAAGATGTTGGACATGTCACTGCAACAAGTTAATTTCTTTTAAACTGCTCCTTTCCTTCAATATCTGCACCACAACTCACAAGACGCCTCTCAAAATCGTGTCAAAGACATTGTACTATACCTAAATTCAAACATCTATGCAGAGGTACAGAAGAGAAGCAGAGTACCTCATGTTATTTCCAGTTACAGATCCTTAACTGTGAGACTGTGTTTCTTCTAAATGAAACTATTTTTCTTATTTTGCCCATTTTCCTTAAGTATAGGGGCTAGAAAAGAATTCTACTGATTTTTACACAGTATTTCTTCAATAATTAAAATGTTTTAAAGAGTGTGAATGTTATGTTTTCATCAAATCTGTATGTAGTTTGGCCTGATGTCACTACACTTTTTCTCTAGAGTAGGCTGGTGTTCATATGCTGTAACACACTGCAAGATTATTTGTTTGCTCTTCCTTGTCATCTAAACACAGGACCTTGAGCATATAGCCAAGCAGATAACATTATTTTTAGTGCAAGCACAACAGCTGCCCTTGCTGGAAGGTTTTCATGCTAGACACAGAGCTGAGGTTCTTGGCACAATTCAGAGACTTAAGAAATCTATAAAGGTAACTCCCGCCCCTGGGATTATAACATTACAACTCCGGTAAGCACGTAATACTCAGGTTTCATTAAATCCTGCAGGAAATCTCACTGAAGATAACTGGAGCTCTTCCCCTGCAAAAATAAGCAGTAAAGAAAAGCAAGTGATAGCAGTAACTCAATAGCAGAGTTTAAACCAGAAACAACACAAAAAGGAGTATGATTCCAGGAACTTAAATGAACAGCATCATTTTTCTTGTATGCCATCGTCGGTACAAGGAATGTAAGAGCATCTGGTCCATTAAGTTATCTGGTTAAGGACTATTCAGTGTAATAGAAATAACAAGCAACAAGAAAAGTGGTAAAGCAAATACGCACAAACATTAGCGAATAGGTAATAAGTGAGGCAATAACAACGAGGAGAACTCAGCAGTCACTGATGGGCTGTTAAAAGAAGCTACTCAGGTGTAATCTTGACAGAGGCACCACAAAATCAAGATTATCATGTGATTAGATATTTGAAGTGGGCTGGCTGTGGGAATGTGTGAAAATATGGAATACTAGGAAGAACTTGTAAGGTTTTGTAAAAGTTATGGGATGTTTAGGGGAAGGGACAAAGGTACGGAAAGGGAGGGATAAGGGTGGGCAGCAGGAGAACATACCCAGCACACTTTTTAACTGAGCCATGACCAGCACAGTCTGTTCCATTGTCTTACAAACTATTGAGTTTCTTTGTGACCTCAGCAAGTTCACAAACACCACCAAGTTAGGTGGGAGTGTCGGTCTGCTGGAGGGTAGGAAGACTCTGCAGAGGGACCTGGTTAGGCCGGATCAAAGGGCCGAGACCAGTTGCATGACATGCAACAGAGCTCAGTGCCAGGTACTACTGTGCTTGGGTCGTAACAACCCCGTGCTGCGGTGTAGGCCTGGGGAAGAATGGCTGGAAGGCTGCCCAGCGGGGAAGGACCTGGGGGTGCTGGTCAGCAGCCGGCTGAACATGAGCCAGCCGTGTGCCCAGGTGGCCAAGAAGGCTTGCGGCATCCTGGCCTGCATCAGAAATGGTGTAGCCAGCAAGGCTAGGGAAGGGATTGTCCTCGTGTATGTGGCACTGGTGAGACTGCACCTCAAGGATTGCATTTGGGTTTGGGCCCCTCACTACAAACAGGATATTGAGCTCAAGTGTGTTCAGAGAAGAGCAATGAAGCTGCTGAAGGGGCTGGAAAACAGGACTTAGGAAGAGCAACTGAGGGAACTGTGGTGGTTTCCCCCAGCTGGGCAGCTCAACTCCACCACTCCGCAAAGGAAGGGCTTTGGGGAGAAAGTATGATGGGGGAAAAAAAGGCTTATGGGTTGAGATTAAGATAATTTAATTAAAGGAAAAAGAGGAGGAAAAAAAAAAAAAGCAAAGGCCTCACAGAAGCAAAAAGAGAGAGAGAACAATTATTCTCTACTTCCCATATGCAAAAGATATTTGGCCATGTCTTGAGGGGCCTCAATAAACAGTGGTTGTTTGAGAGGACAGCCATTTTTTATTGAGAATGCCCCTTCCCAACCTTTTATTGCTGTGTGTGACACCATATGGCAGGGAATATCCCTTTGGTTGGTTGAAATCAGGAGCTCTGACCACGTTCCCTCCCCAGCTCTTGCCCCTTCCCCAGCCTCCTGGCTTTGGGGATCTGGGGGAAGGCTTGGGGAGGATCTTGATGCTGTGCCAGCACTGCTCAGCAGCAGACAAAATGCTGGTGCGATACCAGGGCTGCTCTTGCTACACATGTGGAGCAAAGCACTGTATGGGCTGCTGTGGGGAATGTTAACTCCATCCCAGCCAGACCCAGTACAATATTTGTGTTTGGACAGAGCTTCAGGAATTGTCCGTATGGAAGCTGGGATCAGCATTATAACCACATCCTGGACAATAAAAGATGAAAGAATGTTAGCTTTACTTTTTATTTTTGAATAAATCAGGGTGCTAACCCATGCTGTGGGCTGTGCCACAGGTGCAAAGCCTTCATTTGAGATTGCAGTAGATGTTTTTGTAACATATGGATCCCAAGCACAACCAAAGCTGGGTGTGTATGCTTTTGTTTCTCCATTCACTGGAGTGTAGACACACTTATGATTTTTTGCAGATCCTGTATGAAGTGCTCAGATTGGCTTTTGGTGAGACAAGCTACAATAAATATACAACCACAGCTTAAAAGTAATGATACTTTAAAACATAATTGTGGTGTCATTGCTACTTGCTTTTTGGTCGTGTGGAATGATTCATAATGTTTTCAAGACTTGCTTTACAGCTGCTGTGGTTAGAAACTTCAGGAAAAAATTAATCAGGATGCTACTGTCATCAAAGGCCTCCAGCAGCTGGAGATTTATGATATGCAATTAATGTCTTCAGATTCCGATATTTAAGAAAGAGCTGGAACTGGACTCTGAACTTCTGGTGAAAAAGGGGCAGGAAAGTTTGAGCCAAATTATTGGGATCATGTGTCAGATATTATTTATATTTTTTTGCTAGGCAATTTAGGCAATTTTTTTTTTTTTTGGCAATAAAAGATGCCAGCTTACTAATACTGAGGAATAATGATGTCCTTCCAATACTTATAAAAGATATATAGGATCTTAAGTGGTGAAGCATATTGAATTGGAGGAAATGAAATTAATCTTCCTCTGTCATCAGTAACAGTTCTTGCAACTGCTGATTGCCTGATTAAGCCTAGGAGGAGCTCCTACCCTCACGATTCCCCCAGCATTCTGCAGGATTTTTTTCTTATTCTAATGTAACGCGTTCCTCCTACATCTTGGTATTAAAAGCAGTCTTGTTAGGCACAGAGGAGGTCATTCTAGAAAGTGCTCATTAAGGCTAAGTGCCCTGTCTGCCACCCCACACAATCTGGACAATTTACAAATACCTTTCACACCTCAGGGAAGAAATCCAGTATCTCTGGGAGGGAGTAGGGAAAGGTTGGTTGTTTTGTGTTCATTTAATCGGCTTCTGTTGGTGTGTGAATAAGGTAAGCAATACACAAACTCCTTTGCTTACTGAAGAATCAGTGTGTCGCCTTACCAAGCACATGAGTGGAAAACATTACTGTGCCATGTGGCTGGTCCCTCCCAGAGGGACAGAGTCTCTGCACTGATCTCATTACTGCTGGCCAAGACAGACCGTGCCAGGGAACCCAGCTCATCTTGTGTATTCAGCATGTTCTGAGGGGATCAGTTACCACCTAACTATACGTAGTCTCTCCGACAACAAATTAAAGCCAACTGGCAGCTGCCTGACTGTATCATTATAATACTCTGTTCAACTTTGTAAGCATGGCCTGCAGTGAGGTCATTCTCATGTGGCTACACAGCTTTTGGCTTGTAAGTGGCTGATGTTTCAAGTGTTGCAAGTACCAGTATTAGTTGCTGTGCCTGTAAGAGACAGTAGGGAAATAAGTTGGAATTAATCTGGCACTGCAGTTTTTTTTCCCCTCTGTGTGATTGTTAGTGTTAAATGTTTGGTGTGTCAGGCTTTTCTGGCTAGATGAGGGCAATTGTGTTGGTGATTTATTTACTTCAGTCATGATCTTGGTTTTTGTCTGTGAAGCTGCTGAGTAACCCACAGCACATAAACAGGAACAGGCTGCCCAGAGAAGCTGTGGATGCCCCATCCCTGGAGGTGGTCAAGACCAGGCTGGATGAAGCCCTGGGCAACCTGATCTAGTGGGTGGCATCCCTGCCCATGGCAGGGGGGGTTGGAACTGGGTGGTCTTTAAGGTCCCTTCCAACCCAAGCCATTCGATAATTCTATGATAAAGCAGTTTTGATGGAACTCAATGTTCATGTTACAAACTTTAATATGCTCAGCTATAAACTGAATACGTTAGAGATCCTGCTATCCAGGATCCTGCATTGTTGTGCAGGAGGAGCATTACAGTTAAGGTTTAAGAGGCATTTTCACTTGAGCACAAAGCTGTCTTTACTGTTGCTTCTGCCATATGTCGCTGTAAGATTAGTAATTGGGCATTTTTCCTCAGCAGTGCATGTTCTATACATTGAAGTAAAATCTTAGCAAATTAGAGGAACTTACTTGGGTTGTAAATTAGATTTGTACTGAGTTACAAGGGGTCAGCTCTAAGTTCTTGATTAAATTTCTTAGCATAAAAAATCCAATTCCAGATACCTCAAAGCTTCTAAAGGCTACGGAAGTGGGACACCGCAGATACAAAGCAAAGGAAAACGTTGCGTTATTTTCATGTCTGGCATAAATTCTTTGCCACCCACTGGAGCTCGGCCAGCCTGGCTGCTCAGGCAGGATGAGTTGTCATTTGCCCGTCCAGAGCAGCTGAAAGCCCTTCTCGCTCACTAGATGGTGCTGCGGCATTAGCTTTGAACTGCCTGCAGTCTCTGCAGAGCAGGTAATGCAGCCTAGGGGAGGATGGATGTTTTGGAAATGGCTTTACAAGCAGTGGAATCGGGGAATTGCTGGAGAGAGAGGAAAGGTTCTGCAGTTCACCACAAATTCTGAAAATCTGGTGGTTTTGGAGGGGTGGGCTTTCCTTGTCTGTTGTATTATCAAGTGATAAGTATAAAAATTAACTCTGATTTTTAGTGTCTGTCTTCAGTAGTGTTCAAGGTGTCTTAAAGACTGCTGGGTTCTGTAAGCTTCAGCAAGGGGTACTGCTGCTTATGTCTTTGTACTAAAGGGCAAAACTTTTCTGGTTCAGCATCCACTTTTTGACAAGTCTTATCTTAATCTCTCAGGACTTCAGCTGCCCAACTGTGAAACAGCATCAGTAATGCTTCCCTTCCTTACTGACCCAGAACTTGCAAGTGGAGCAGGATTCAGATGCTTTAATTATAAAGCTCTTTAGGTAATCACCACAATGCAAGGAAATGCAAGGGCAAAATTAACTGCTTCAGTACAGTAAATAACATGTAGCATTGTGCACAATCTTCCACACCAAGTTGTGAAGAAATACCTCTTTTCTTCATAATGGAGGCGAGTATGATTTGGACTTGGACATGTCAATCTCTAAGCATGATTGAAGTGTCTTTATCTCACTCCTGGGACAGGGTACTATTTGTATCAGATACAAACATCTGAGTTTTGTGCTTTTGTGAGTCTGTGTTTTTTCTTTACTGTGAGTTTTTTAAATCCAGTGAGACTGACCTTCTCTAGGAACTTTGCTTTTGTTTTTGGATTCTGAGCAACTTTTGTCTTGAAACAATTTTATTTTGAAAAAAAAAATACTCTTTTCTGGCTTGGGACTGAAAATCAGATGAATGTGTGATTCTTCTTTGTTCTTTTTTTAATCACATTCCAGACTAGCTGTTGCTAAGACTTACTGTCTAATTTAAAACTGGTCAGGATTGCTGGGGATGTAGCTGAAGCTTGATGTTACAAATTCATCCAATTTCAGTTTTGTAATGATTGGGGTTCTTTGTGTCAAGTTTTCTCTTTGTGTTTGGCTGCTTATTGGCTGCTAAAGTGAGTCAGCATGTTGCAAGGGCAGGAATGGACCAGCATCTAACCTGCACTGTACCTGCTAACACTGTACTTGGCCTAGTTCTTCTACCTGCTGGCAACGGCAAAATAGTAGCACACATATAGGGTATCATAGACCTAGTTCTCCTACCTGCTTTATGTTATATGGCAAAATTATCTGTTTGTTCTGTTCATTTCTTAGGGATATATATATGTATATATATAAACAATAGATATATAAAACAGATTAACAGAAGTGGTGGTTAGAATAAGGGTACCTGGCCACACTTGTTCCTATGATATCCATGATCTAGTCATACAGACCACAATTTCAAAAAGTGGGCTCCTTTGATTGTTAGCCGAAGGATATGTTCCTTAAAAAAAAAAAAAAAAAAGAAGAGGAAAAAAGAAAAGTAAAAATTGTCTTTACATTCGAAGATCAAAGATCTGCGGTAGTTTCAGCTATCAATGTGAGTATAATTGTATGACTATAGGACACCTAATTTGAAAATGTCAGTGATGTCAATGTCTCTATATGTAAGGAATGTATTCATGTATTGGAACATGAATTAGGTTACGATTAGTATATTTGAGAGTCTTGTAATCTTGAATAATTTTATGGAAATATAATTATTATTTATAAAACCTCTCATGTCTTAAAAATTTCTTTATGTCTTTAGAAAAGTGAGTGTTGCTGTCAATTTTCCCCCCTGATGCTGATGTTTGTATTTTGGCCAAGAAAAAAGAAACAAACAAAAAAATACGACCTTGCAAAATAGAATGTTTGTGAATGACAAATAACCTTCCCATTAGGGTGCTAAAAATCTTAGAAGTTTGGAATGAAAATAGTGAGTCAGATTTACCAGGGTGGAAGGTATCAAGCACTGTAACAGTTAGCACGGTGACAAAGAAGGAATGTGTGCCTTGGAGGTTTAGTAATAGGATATAGCACCTTCTAATTAGAGGTCACTGGTTTGAATCCAGCTCAGGATAATTTAATCATTTAGCATCATTTGGTTTAGAGGCCTATGTGAAATGAGTCTCAGGTCAGTATTACTGTATTTTTAATTATCTGCAACAGTATTTTTGCTGTTTTCCTTAACTACATGTATATTTTCAGCAATAATTTTATTAACTTCTCTAAACAGAAAATAAAATGTTAAAATGAAAAATCTTTGTAGCTGATGGCAAGGGAGAGAAGGACTGAACTTGCATGTGATAGTCCTCTCATTCAGACAGCTGGTGTCAGTAATATTGGATTAATGCAGAGAGTTTTATCATGCAAGAACTTAATTATTTTGATATTCTGAAGCAAACTTTAACTCTATCCTAAGCCATGTGAAGAGTCTTCTGGAAACACATGGCATAGTACGTATAAACAAAGTTGGTGTTCTGAGTGGTTTGCTGGGTCAGATTTTATGCAAAGAGGTCCATTATTAGGAAAAAACTTTATTAGATCAGAAACAAGTACAGATTATGGTGCTCTTCTTTACTTTCTCTTCTGGTTTGGGGATCCATGGTGTCTGGTGACTGATAACCTAATTCTGAGATAGACATCTGGGACAGTTTGGGAATGATAGTGTTTTTTTAATCTATCACTTGATGTAACTTTGTCATCTCTGTTCTCCAAGGTCAAATTACAGCAAATCTTTTTATTTCAGCATCTAGCATTTGAACAATGTTTAGAACTTGATTTCTACTTTGTATCTCTAACTTTATTATCTTACAGAAAAGGAAGTACGGCATTATGAAGCAGTCTGATTTGTACAGAATACCAAGTTTTATTAAGGATCACTGTATCTTAAGCTGTTCTTTACTATATGCACATTTGTATTGTCCCAGAAAATCATAGTCTTGATGTAAAAGGGATATATTTTCACTGGGACTCATTCTAGAGGAAGTGTGTGTGTGGAATCCCAAATCCTAGTGCATTTGTTTTCTTGCATGTTTTTTTGAACCTGGTCAGAACTGTGGCTTGCATGTTACTCGTTTTGAATATATAAATCTAGCACTGATGGCTTCTGTATGTGCTGTGGTCTGTTCTGCATCTGAATTTAGGGATGCTTACTGGAATCATGATTCAGTGTTACTTAATTCACAGATTCAGGTAGCTCTGATGTAGAAATACCTCTAAACTGGATGTGGTTTTGTTCTAAACTCTAGTCCAAATGAGAACTTTAGAAGCTTTCCATCACTATTTTTAGGTCAGCTTTGTTTGTTGTTTTGATTCATTCCCTATTGGCAGTTATTCCATTAGATCATACCAGAAGACATATGTAGATATGTGTGTGTTGTGTACTACTTGTGTTTTATATTAGATTCTTCTAGTTAACATGAACTGAAAGTTAGGGAGGGCACATTAACTGTCAACGTTTTGACAAGAATGAATGCTTTGTGAGAGGATTAGAAAATATAGTTGCACAAATACATTGTAGGTGCATGAAAAATGTAGAAAGAGAGTGAATCTGAGACAGTGGTCCCCTCCTCCCTGCCAAAATAGGCAGTCACCCCACTTTCCCACAGAAAAGGATGCAGAAAGGGATCTTTTTTCCATTGTCAGATGAGAAAATTACAAGCACAAAAATGTGAGATGGAGCAATTTTCAAGTCTTTGAGTCTTTTTTCTTTTTTATTCTGCAGAATTGCAACATTCGTCTTATTAAAAAGAATGTCCAAAGCCCTTTGTATCACCTATGCACTGCCTCTTCTTTTACCTTAGTCTGACAGAAAAGTGCCTTGAGCTGTAACAGCAGTGGTATGAACTTACCTGAATACATGAAGGCCAAAGTACGTCTAATATAGTGCTCCAAGCTAGCTGGCTCCGGTAGGGTGGTTATTCTAGTGCAGCAGCACAGAGCCTGAAGTAGGTAAGTTTCTGCTGTTTCCTGACGGATGAGGCCAGTCTTTGCTGAGCTCCATGCCTGTCTGATAGTTTACCACAGTATCAAAGTTAAAGCCAACTGGAGTTATTTTGTGAGAAATGCCAGGCTCTATCGGATCTGCACATTTGGAACATGTGTGTCTTAGTAAACTTATTTTCAGTTTCTCTGTTTTCTGTTGTTTTGCATGAATCTTCTCTCCCTACTTAATAAGTGTGCCTTGGGCAACAACCAATTTGGTTTCAGAAATTTTGCAGTCTGTTTCTGGAAAAGGCAATTGTGTTGATGCAGCGTAAGTCTTTGAGGTCGCAGAGAAAATTGCCAAGTTCTTTCATGGCCCATTGGCTTCAGTAAGGATCAGTGAGCCTGACCTCATAGGACTGCAAGAAAAAAAAAATCAATCTAAATATTTCTCTGTTTCTTCTTGATCAGTTTCCTAGAGTCCTGGGACATAACCCCCAATAGCTTTATTTTATTTTATTTTATTTTATTTTATTTTATTTTATTTTATTTTATTTTATTTTATTTTATTTTATTTTATTTTATTTTATTTTATTTTATTTTATTTTATTTTATTTTATTTTATTTTATTTATTTTATTTTATTTATTTATTTTTAAAGCATAACATAAATCCTTCTAAGCTGCAGCTTGGTATGAATGGAATGGGATGTTCATACGAACTACAGTGAATATGCATCACATTACCTGCATCATGCCTGGTGTTTTTGGAGCTGAATGAGAAGTCTTGAAATCAAATTACATTTAGAAAATCAGCTACATGATTCTTTCACACTTGCACCTGACTTCTAAAAAGATAAATCTTATTTAGAGAAGAGATGTTTTATATATATCTGGGTTAAGCTTTTGAGATGCTATCTCAGAAAATGAGAAATTGAATTTCAACGGGTAGAGGAAAGGGACAAAGCAGATAGGACAAAAAGGATCAATTCTACGTGTTTTATTCATCACTGTCCACTAAATTCTTCTACCACTGCCTACTTTTCTCCTGTGCTTTAAAGGAAAGTTGGAGAAATAAGTGAAACAAACAAACAAACAACAACAAAAAACCATGACTAACTTCACAGTAAAATCCTGTGGTGGCAAGTTCACATCACTTGTGAAGTATACAGAAAGAACAGATCTTTTTGTGGTAAGGTTTGTGTAGAAATAACCCCAGACCTGTATATCTCAAGACAGTACTTGCAAAAGTTTGTAGTTCTGCTAAAAGGTTAGCTTCTGTAGCTAAGCAGTAGCAGCACCAGCATCTGACTTGTCTGATCAGTCTGTGTTATCACTGCGACCTCTGAATACTTAAGCCAGCGCTTGAACTGATGCCGGTTAGAGGGAGATAGTTGTCTGGATAATTGCAAATAGCAAACATCTGTAAAAGTGGTGTGATCTTTGTGGACAGTTTGAATATTGGAAGAGCTATATACGGGGACTAAATTGTTTATTGTGAATTGCTCTCCCATCTCCTCTAGGGAGTGATTTCATTTATCAGCGTTCAGTGCCCTCTCAGATAAAACGGGCTGGCTCTGTGCTGTTGCCTCAATTCCATTCACATGCTATCAAGTTTAACACCAGCATACATCTTCCTCTCCTTGGAAAATATGAGGATGGGCAGTACTTCATTATTACATTCTTTCTCTTTCCTCCTCTTAGTTTAAGTAAAGCTACCCACACAGCACAGAGATCGTGCTTTTTTGTACTATAATTGAAAGTATCAGTTGCAGCCTTTCTTCTAAAGAATTATATCAAGAAAATTATTTTCTAGCCTTTTCTTCAGTAATACCGGTCACCACAGGAACTTATTTTGTTTATTTATTTATTTACATAAGGAAATTTCACAGGCTACTGATAAGAGTGGGAATGTTTAAAATCACATTTAATTTCTGAAAATAAGTGTCACATTGCTATATTCTCCTGAAGCAATCACTCTGCACTGTCACACCACGTTACATGGTTTTGCAAAGATGAACAGATCAGAAGGCAAGGGCTGTTCAAAGATTAATCTCATAGATCCAATAGACCCATAAAGTGCTCATGGGCTGGAAGGGAGTAAGGATTATGTGGACAGCAATGGCTAGGTATACACTTTCACTTCTGAATTTGAACAGATGATTACAAATATATAAAACCTGCATCATCTAAGTAATCTGCTCTCAGTCTAGTTATCAGCAAATGTTTGAGAGGTTTGGGCAGATGGGGTTCATACTTGGTTGAAAGAGGTCAGAGTGTCTATTATTTGTAGTAATCTTGTGTAAGTATTGACTTGAATGGAGAACATACAGCATGATTTATTCTAGTGGGGCTTTGGCATAAATGTAAGGGAGAATGTGCTCCTGTATGCTTTGCTGAATCAGGGCCAATAGAAAACGTTGCTAATGATTGAAAAGTCATCAAAGACAAAAATAGTTCTGTTAATTTGAATCTTTTCATATATACTTATTACACTCATGTGTTATATCTAAATGGTAACACAGTAGTGAAAGTCTGAGAAATCAGGTGCTTAACTTCTCACAGGGGGATCAGGAAAATTCATTATACTTACTGTGGAGTGTCTGGAGAATATAATTCTCCAGACTTTCCTTTGATCTGATCAAAATTTGATCTGTGGAGTGCTGAATCCCAAGTGGATGGTAAAATGTGTTAGACTGTGGTATAGTCTCCCAAAGGGGGAGGAGGAGGGAGAAGCTTTGTCCAGCGGGATGCTTACAACTGTGCTGTGAAACTGCTGAAGAATTAAGTTCTTAAATCATGGATTCTTCTGTAACGCAGACACAAGGAAGTAATCCTGAACCTGGCACCAAAGGTTCCCAGAAGAGCAGGGGGAGAAGCCCAGACTTTCTTCAATTGAAAATATATTGTTTTTATTGGCATAATTCAAAAAGGCTTCAATTTCTTCTTTCTTCTTTTGTGGGGAAGGAAAGAAGGGAGTGGGCTCTCCACACCAAAGACCAGGCTTTGTTGGTCCAATTGAATTTCCTTCTTAGGGTGTTTGACCACGCTGAGATGGAAACAGTGAATGAAATCTCTTGTGTGAGATGTTTGCGTAGTTATCAGAGATGCTACCTGGGAGAAGCCTGTTATCTTCAAACCACTAGCTCGGGAATGTGAATGCTCTACTACTGGTTGGGGAAAAAAATCTTTGAAGTGAAATATTTGTCTCCAAATGGGATGCATTTCAAGAGCAGTTCTTTTCAGTTCTTTTAGGTTCTCTCCAGTGTCTTACTCTGTAAAGTACTTTCATGAGGGATCAAAAGGTTTGCTAGGCTTTCCCTTCTAACTTGTAGTCGAGAATGCAAACGTTTTAGGGTGATACAGATATTGAGCTCAAGATCAGAGTTAAAATTGATCATGATAATTGGGGTAAATGACCAGACTCAATACAAAAAATACAATAAACATAGAAATTAAGCCCTTTTTCATGTGTTCCTTTGCCTTTGAGCTTACTGACTAGCTCTGACTTTCCAGGTCTGTCATGTGGCTTCGTATAGAGCATTGATGTTGTGCCACAGCATTTTCTTAGCCCATCCAGCCGGTATTCCACTCTCTAGTCTGTTCTCTACTAAGCAAAAAGGAATAATTTCTATTCTGTTTTCCATTTTGATGGATGTGACAAACATGGGGAGCCCTGTAGGGAAGGAGTTGTCAAATGTACAAATACAAAGTGGGAATTAACCGGTCAGAAGATAGATCAGATAAAGGAGTTGGGAAAAATGGCAAAAATATTTAGTCCAGGACTAAATATTGCTCACCATTTAAATAAATTTGTTAATCTTTATAATACAGAGATCCCAGAGTAATTTGCAGGGGATTTCTAGATAGCTCACAAGGTTATTATCCACCATTAGTGCTTACTCTACTTGCTCTCATTTTTTATTTTTATTTTTTTTGTAGGATGTGCAGGCTTTCCTCTTTACCTGTTGGCATGGGAGGCCTGTGCAAATGTAGTCATCGCAGTGTATTCATCTCAGGGTGCTTGGAGTAATGCCATCCAGGGAAGAGCACCTGTCTTCAAAGACTGTATTTCTTGTCTCTGATTCCTTAGTCCAAAAAAAATGAAGCAGCATGACTGCTTTAGGAAGGGTTATGCCTTCATGTGGCACCTAGTAGTCAGTCTGCCTCCCTGATGTCTATCTGCGAGGTGCAGACATAATTCAGGAGAATAACAAAGACCCTTAATTTCCTGTCCCTGGATGGGAAAAGCTGCACAAGTTGCATAGAGTTGCTTGCTGGGATTTCAGTTAAGGTGAATAACTCTTTAACTTGAACTTCTCTTTATCAACCAGATACAAAGAATTGTCTGATAAAATACAATTAACTAGCCCCCAGAAAAAAAATAAAAAAAGAAAAAAAGACTTTTTATGACAGAATATATTGAAGACATCTGCGAAGCGGGACACTGCCAGCCCCCGGGCCATATGCTTCATGTCCCTGGCATATGCACAACTAAGCACAACAGCACTGAGCATATTGGGAGAGGTATGGATGCCTCTCCACCATCTCCTCCCACTCCTCAGAGGAACAGAGCAGAAAAAAACTTCTTTTGCTTTAAGCAGAAGAAATTCACCAACCCTTAGGCAAGAATGTAGTCAAGAGAGAATCAGGACAGCTCTGTGTCTGTCCAGCTCTGGCTAACATCAGTGTCCTTTTTAATGAGCTGCAACTCGGAATATGCCTTTCATTTCATTTAGTGTTAGAAAGGGTTAGGGTGGCACAATTTGCCATCTCTTAACTCCATGTATGCCATTTCAAAACTGGAGAGTATATCAGAGAGGTTGTTATCTAAGATGTACTATTTTCTGCTTCTCTTAAATGAGGCTTTGGCCGTGTTTCTCATAGGCATCAGTTCTATTTTTACATTTTAAAACAAATGATGAACTTCTAGGTCTATGTATTTGCCTCTATCTTATCAAAAATAAGAAAATTCTCAACATTTGGAGAGTGAGTCAAGTGAAAAATATGGGAGAAGCAGTTCTCTAAGTTTGCTTGCAGTTCATTAGATTTTTTTCAAGGAAGTGCGATTTCTTCCATGCACATGGTTGCTTAGACAGTCTTACTGTATCTTTTTCCTGTGCTTTCAGGATAAAGCTGACATGAGCAAATTTCTGTGTCTAACTTAATTTAGACTGTGTTGCTGCATTAAAGCAAGCCACAGGGAAGAAGGTGAATGGCAAAAGCTATTAGGATTAACAGTAAGGTGGCATTTTAAGTTGTTAGAAATACCTCCTCCTCCGAGCTGATTTTAAATTGGGTCAACAGATTTATCCATTGCTGAACTGAGACTAAAATTATAAATAGTGATACAGAACAGATAGAAATGTTCAGCAGCTGCTTCTGCTCTTTTTTAACCCTCCTATGGTATTATGGATAGTATAAATTTATTCACTGTGGTAGAAGTATAATATGGAGAGCATCAGATAAGAGCAACTATTTTATCACCTGTTCTGGAATCAATGTTTTATTTTTTTTTTTTATTTTTTATTTTAAATAAAATGTGAGTTCTCCAAGCCACTAACTCAATATTAAAGAGTTTTGGAGAATGGGAAAGCTCTGTGACAGTGTAGCATTGCCGTCAGTCCCACTATTTAAAAGTATTGTAAGGAACTATACAAAACCCAGGAGAATAGCTCCTCTCACATAAGTCTTGGCAACAGAGCAGAACAGTTTGGATGCCATCAATGAAAGGTTAGAGACAAAGAGCGTATTATTGTCAGTCAAGTTGGTTTTATGGAAATGCGTCCTGTCAAACAAAACTGTCATCACTTGACAAGATCACATCTCTGGCTGATAAAGACGGCAGAATAAATATAGTGTACTTGAATTTCTCAAAGGCATTTGTCTTAGCACTCTAACATCTTGATTGGGGGAAAAAAAAATCATAAAACTTGAAACTAAGAGGTTATGTACTAGATGGCTTAAAATCTGTCGTCTTGGCAGTTCTAAAAAAGATTGTTGGGAAGAAAGCAGGGAGTCTTTCTGACAAGATCTCAGGAACCTATTTGCTTCTATATTCAGCATTTTAACGGTGTTCTGAAACGTAAATAATTTAGTGGCAAATAATACAATTAGCGCACTACTTATTACTGAAGAAGCTAGACTACTGCTGCATTATTACAGAATAATTCGAATTTACTAAATTTCATGATTGAAAATTTTATACAGACAAGTACAGCATAGTACACATAGGATTAGAACATGCTGGCTATACCTAATCAAACTTTCCAAGAAACGCCTGGAAAGGAATAACTTAGCGAAGGATTTAAAGTAGATAACCATCTTAATATCAGTCTTTATTAAAGTGATGTGCCAAAAGTATCTGATAGGAACAACGGAACTTTGAAAGGGGAGATAGCAGGTAAACAATAGCAGCAGAAGAAATTAGTCTCTCTTCTGTATACAGCACTAGTAAGATTTCTGCAATCCTATGACCAGCTCTGGAATTTCTACTGCAAGAAAGACATGGTAATATTGGAGAAGGTCCAGAGAAGGACACAGAAATGATCTTTAGCTGGAAATGAGCATAAATACACTGATGTATTCCACCTTTCTTGAAGGAAAGTCTGCAAGTTGACTTAGGATAGCTTAATTTGGAATAAAAGATGCCTTAGTAGGGGGGAATTATCTGTCTTCTAATAATACAATGAAATAGGCCAGTTTAATCTAAAAAAGATGCAATGTTTAAGTGAGAAGATACTTTCAGATAGTTAACTAGTGAATGTGGTGGACTCGCCATCACTTAGAAGTTTTTAATATTTTATCTTGCTAAAGAGCATGCTTTACCATTACTAGAAAGTTGTACTAAAACTGAAAGAAATCGAGCTGAATGGATCTTGCAAGTTGGAAAACCTGTGAAGACCTGGGGAAGCATGCTGGTTTAGTTGAGTAGGTCAAGGCTTTGTCTGGTGGCAACCTTCTAAATAGTTCCGAGGAAGAGGATTAGGGAAAATGAAAAGCTGCATTTTGGAGAAAGGAAGATGAAACTGAAGCAGCAAGGAGGGAGGAAGAGAATTGGTGAGATGGAAAAAAATCTAACTGGCTGGAGAAAAGGATAAGAAGAAAAGATGCTAGAGAATGACCTCTCCAAGTTTGCCCCAGTTTTAGCATGTACATATTTCATGCCTGTTAGTTACGCTTTGCTTACTGCTATACGTAGGACTTTTCAAAATGGAGAAGAATAAAATGCTTCATGTGGGAGCAAGACTTCACTTAAGTTGCCACATGTGATACATTGGTCATTTCAGTAACTTGCCTTTGGTGCACATGGGACAAAGGAGAGCCTTGTTTGCCAAAGATAAGAACCCAGGGCTCACTGCTTTAACCCTCTTTATTCCTGCACTAGTGAGCATATCTTCCGGAGACTCATGAATTTCCGGACACTGCTTTTATGGTGGGACTCTCTGCATCTGAGAGCTAGCCTCATGCAAAAATCTTCAGCTGCAATTGTAGCAGTAGCTGTTTGTATTTCTTCTCATTTTTTATTTCTACTATTGCAATGAGAAGTATGTAATATGTAAAAGATTTAGCAGAAATTTTGGAGTCCAGGGCAGCCCCATGGACAGCTCACATAGCTCCTTTTCTAAGATTCTCTTTAAACCACAGTTCTGGTTGGCCATGGTTTAAAACAAACAAACAAAAAGCCCCAAACCACAAGCAAAAACCAAACAACAACAACAACAAAAAACAAAACTACCCATCCATTTTGTTTCTTGGGAATCTCATCAGCTAATTAACACTATGCCTAATTAGCAGAGCAAATTGCACCAATGGCTACAAGAAGACTTGATGGAGGTGTGTTTGCATGGCATGCCTAGCACATGCCTTTTTGTGTACAAAATTTTTAAAAGATGTGAGAGTTGTTCTGTATCAATGGTGGGGTGGGTGGATAGGTTGCAAGTGCGCACTCCTTCAAGAAAGGTTTGTCAGTTTGTATATTTCATTTATCCTTGAGTAGCTAGAACTTGTTAGAAAAAGAAACTTGAAAGACGGATCAAAATTGCATTCATATGCATGAAAGGCTTTTGAAGCAGAGTTTTTTTTTTTTTCCTAAGTTAAACCATAAAGGTTCTAACAGAGAAAGAGGAAAGCACTTTTCTTCCACGGAACTCTCCTTGTCTACTAAGATTGTTTGTGCTTTTGTAACCAGCTGCAAGCTGATGCCTGCTGTTCTGGAATGAATTGAAGTGTGCTAGGCTTTTCTTCTAATTTGAATACCTTCATGTTTTAGCAAAGGCATGTGTGGCAGGCAAAACAGTACGTCTCAGGGAAATGACCAAAGGAGGTGATAGCTGCTGTGTTTCAATTCTTCACCTAATAGGTGAATGGCAAAGCCATAACCATCCTCTGGAAAAAAAAAAGAAAAAAAAAGAAAAAAAAAGTCATCTGCTGATGAAAGCATCCACATAGGGCCTTTATCTGAGAGATGTCCAGGCATAAGGTTTTATTGCAACACAGGAACTGTTGCAAACAGTTTCCAAGTGCAGTTAGTTCTTGGCTTGCTTTATGTCCACATGCAAGGTCACAAAATCCCAGGAAACTTGCTTGGAAGGGACCTTTGAGGGTAATTGCATCCAGCCTCCCACTGGGATTAGGACTGTTGCTACTGCTAGACCAGGCCAGCTGCGATTTTGTCTAAATGTAGCTCAAATTCCACCGTTTTGGTGGATTACCTCCTTGATGCTGCACTATCCTAGCAAAGCAGCTGTTCCTAATGCTCACTGTACTTCTCAAGCTGCAAGTTGTTCCTTGCTAAGTTGCTGAACTTAAAATGTGTTCCTTGCTGTCTTTTCAGCAGCAGGAGAGCAAAAATCTCCTTCCACTGCCTCTCCAAGCACTGCCTTCTCAGATGGCTATTTATGAGCATTAATGGGCTGTTAAGTCTCCGTGGTCCATTCGTTTTGCAGGCAAGTCTTCTGGGAATGACAACAACGTGGCCAATTTTCAGTGTTAAACAATTATATAATATCTATAGGCATCAATTTGACAGGAGATTACTATTAAGAGAAATGGCTGTAATATTCTTGCCATAATCGAGCCATTGTGCCTCCACTGTTAATTTAGCTCATTTCGTGTTAGACATTCACTGAACTGGCTAAGATAACTTCAGACACTTGATCACTGCAGTGTTATTAAATAGTTGCATACTAATGCGCTCAGATGACTTGTAAGCCTCATGTGATCAGAGGCTGGCTGAGCCATCGGAGCAGGTTAAAAGGAAAAGACAGTTCTCTCTTGCCTGCTGTAGCTAGTTTTTATTAAAATAAACGAAGCATTTTTTTAATTTGTGGTGCGGCGGTACTAGGTTGTCAGCTCTGGGATTGATGTTCCTTGCTTCTGGCCACAGTGGAAATCGAGTCCAAGTATATGTTCTTCCCAAGGAGTCTGTGTATGTGTGTTTGTTTTGGGATGGGGTGTGGGGTGGGGTGGGATATAGGATGGTGGTAGTAGGGGAGAGGGTGACAGGAGTTGCAAAGGGAGTACTTATGGAGTATTTCTAAGCCTAGATGTTAAAGACTCACATTTCTGCTCTGGGAAGAACATAATGCTAATTAAAAAGTAACACAGGATTTTTAAAATTCTTTTTTCTTCTGTTTACTTCCAGTTTCATTTTGCATTCGCTTTTTACCAAAAAAGAAAAACACCTTACTTCCTGAGCATAAGCACTTGAGCTCTGCTCTTTTTTGTGTCAGTCCACACTTAGCATGAATGTGATGCAGAACAGTTCTAGCAGCCATCCTCCTCCTGATAAATCCATTTCCAGTGCAAATAGTGCCTGTACACTTTGCATACCTTCTAAGCAGCTGCTATTCCCATACAGTACGCCAGCATATTCCTTTTAGTCGCTGATTGACGGCCTCCCCAGGTTGCTTTAATGTGGCTGGTAAGCAGAGGCGGGTATGAAGTACCTTCTTTTTCTATTTGACAAGCAAGAAATCTTGACCATTTCAGGTCGTTAAATATTCCATGGCACTTCTCCACGGAGGGAGTTGTTTTTTCAGCCCAGGTGTTCTCCAAATGTCTTGCCAGACTTCTCTTGTGATTTCAAATTAATATAGCATTTTTTTGACATACTAAAGTGTAATTTAATACAGCTCAACTGCAAAATGCAGTGTCTCAGAGATGGCTGAATTTCAATATTAAGTGAGCCTCTCACTGGTGCTTATATAACTTACAAAGCATGCTTAGATCTCTAGGGAAAGAGAATCATTAAAAACAGGGACTTTTGCTATTATTGCTATTCCTAAAAGTAATAATTACCTCTTTCTTTCTGGGAATTTTGTATGGCTTTTTGCCTGTGGGAGCTGTCCCTGTCTTGAGGTTTTTCCAGTGGCCTTTAAACTTTAATCTGGAGCCTTAGTAAACCTTTTAGGTACAGGCTGAGACAGATTTTGTTACTAAAGTAAGCCCTCCGCTGATGGAGCTGTGTGTTCGGTTCTTGGCAGAGCTGCGGAAGCACTTGGCTTGGTTCACTCGCTGTTCATCTTTTTCATGTAGTCTTGTGGGAGATGTTGATAATTCTCAACTGCAGATTAAAGGAAAGAGGAGCACAGCGGATTTCAAAAATACTGCAGAAATTATTCTATTTGGTTAAAAAACCCTTTGGTTTGAGATGGTTTTTAAACACGGTGCAGTTCCTTTTAGGAGGGGGATTAAAAGATAATGTAGTCAGGCTTTCGGTGAGGTCGGTGAGATACATGTCTGCACACAGTTTAAAATGCATCTTATAAGAAATCACTTGACTGTTAGCATTTGGTTTGTACAGGGAGGCTGTCAAAATGAAGGAAATGCTATACCAGCGACTGTAGCACCAGCTTATCTTCTGTTGTTTTGTTGCACTTATGCGTTAGTCTTTAATTACTTTTTGAATGTACTGGGTGCCTGTCGGCAACCGGAAACGAAGCAGGCAGCAAACTAGTTTTGCTTCGTTATGTGATGGGCTGAAATTAGCAAAGCTCTCCTGATGTCAGTGGATTTATGTGAACTTACATCTGCCAAGGACTTGCATGCTTTCAGGTCAGTGTGTCCTGGGCCCAATGCATTTCTGCCTCACAAATATTTCTTAAATCATTGCAACTTGTGCCAAATTCTGGGCATCTAAATATGAACGTTTATCTCAGAGTAGATTCCGCCTGTTCCCTAGAAGCTGGGCTCTCTCAGGAGGCAGCAAGAGCAATGTCATTTGAGGTGTAGCTGAAAACTGTCTCGCTAATTCTGGTATGCCTGTCTCTGGACAGCGTGAGGTGATTAACCTTCTAATTTAGGCACCTAAAACCAGATGACGTGAAATCTGTATCGTAGCATATGTCCTTCGCTTTTGTGGCTGTTCTCTGAAGTGGAGCACATGCTGCCAGCATGGTTGATTTTGGCATCTCTCAAAACACCCTGCAGTATCTGAATCTGCCTTGGATGTTAATGCTCCCACGTGCTGCAGCCTGCTGCTGATGCGCTGTGAGGACGCAAACATGCTCCTGCCAAGCAGAGCTAATCGAGCAGTGTCCCTGTAGGACGTCAGAGTGGCACATCACATCGTCACAATGGCACATCACATCGTCACTGACTGTGGTCCTCTGGCACAATCCTAGGCAGGACCTTGTGGTGAGGTGCTACAATGTCACCATCAGATGCTCCTGCAGCCATCTCGTAAGAACTGAACTGTGCAGCAATTAGTAACAAGGAAGTTTGACACCAACCGATGAGGTTTTTATATTGTGAGGCTCACTCACCACCTTCCACCATATTGCTGAAGCTGCGGTTAATCATCTTGTGTGCCTCGTGCAACTAGGCCATGATCCCAAATGAAGCTTATGTATAACAAAGAGTAAGAAGGGAATAACAGTACCCATGATTTATGTCTTCCTTTCATTTGAAGCCCTGTAATTTCTGTAGAGAAACATTTAATACTCTTAAAATAGTTTTGGATCTGGGAGACAGCAGAAGAATAAAATCCAACTGCAGCAACCTCCCTGAAAATTAATTTTGTTTCATTTTAGGAGCAGTGTTGGTGCCCAGGTGGGTGGAGGAGGAACCTGGCATGTAGAAACGTGCTAGATTCATGACAGGGGACAGGTTATAATGGAAAGTCCAAAAGGCTGCACGCTGTATCAAGTAATGGGAAGAAAAGTGCTTTCTGCCTCTGTATGCATTATTAAGAATAATAACCATCTGGTGGGTGGAGAACTGGAAAAAACTTTACTTAGTGACTCTCTGCCTTTAGTACTTCATAACAAATCTTAAGGCTGAAATATTTGAAGTTAAATGAGTAGCATAAAATAGCTGGAAATTGTTTCAGCCTGGTGGTAAGTGCCCAGTTAATTTCACAGTGGAATTACGGATGGTTTGTCAGTGCTTTTTATCACTAGCATACATTCTTGTACTAAAAAATGAGGACTTTATCTTGCATTACCTGGCTGAAGGATTTCGGAGTATGAAATCTGTCTGAAGGGCAAGGGTGGGATGCCCTGCTCCAAGAATAACGGACATCAGGGACTGCAGGTAGCATAGGGGCAGAGGGCACTTAAGACCAGAGAAACTTAAGGTTCATCTGTCCTGTTCATTGTGCTGCAGGGAAAGGAGCAGCTTTCACTGCAGGACTGCATTGGTAAGTAAATGAATTATACTCAGCTGGAAATTCTTGGAAGAATAGCAGATGTTTCCAGTATTTGCCCATGCTTTAGATCCATATCTGGATTTTGGATTGTCTTCTCCATAACCACCAAGTTTAAGGTTACTTGGATTTAAACTGTTAAGTAGAGGAGCTTATTGAGGAATTCAGGAGCAGGTTGATTTTGGTATAAGTCTGGATATTAATATTAGGTCTGGATCTCAGTTCACATCTGACATCTTTTCCCAGGCCAGTTTGTTTCTTAGGCTGTGAAGGTCTCAAGCAATGGACTGCCACTGCGGATTTTAGAGGACAGAATGCGTAGGTGGTGCTTGTTGCATTGTCACTGCTTCTTTCCCACTGAGTATTGGCATCCTCCCTTCCCAAATCTCCTATGCACTTGCTGTTAGATGCAAAACTCTTCCTCCCTCCCTTCTGGTGAGCACTTAAACTTCTACCACGTTCCACAGAGTGGGACTGGAGGGTAAAGTTATCCATTCATTAATCACACAGTTGATGTGACATATTCGACTTAAGTAAATTAATTCATGTGTCTGTCTCCTTCTAGACTGAAGTACAGCTTCATCATATTTTTGTCTTTTCTGGCCCAGTGATGCTGCTTCTTCCATTTTATCTTTTTCTGCCTTGACAATTTTTTTTCCCGCTGTTGATGAGACGTTTGGCTTTGATAAGTTACCTTTTCTACTGTCCTAAATGTAGACATTTTAGCAGTTTCTAATCGAAGTCACAGGCAAACTTCAAGAGATGCTAACAGTTGCAGCATCATCCATATCTCCTCATCACTGCTTTGTCCCTGCACCTACCTCTTACTCAGACAATTCTTCCTGGCTTTCTTTTCTTATGCATTGTTATACAGCTCAAGCAGGTAGCCTATGTGGTGTTCCTGCAGAGGGAATTGCAAATTTCTGAAATTTTTCCATTTCCCTCACCTACTGTAATGTGAGTTTTTGCCTGTCAGCCACCTCTCCTATTAAACGAAAAGGTGCTATTCTAGGGGAGTTTGGGGATTTCAGCTGCTGCAGAATCACATATAGAGCTGGGGTCTCTGAAGTTCCTTGGACCAAACTCACAATGGGATTTTAAATTCGTATAATACATGGGACAGGTAATGATTGGGACATGTCCTGATTATGCATGTCTCTGGCCAGTTTAGAAGTGTGTTAGCTATGTTGGCTGGGCCCTGCTGTTAGAAGTGCTTGATGGTCTGTCAAAGGAAGAGTGTTATGCACAACTTGTTGGATAGATATTCTTGGTTTTCGGTACATTTTCCTCTGTGTGATCTTAAGTACTTAGCCAGAGCAGGTTGTCACTTTGTCCTCTAACTACCAAAGGAGATGCACACCCTCTGTTGTGTCACCTACTAGTTTTCCAGAATCATAGAAGAACGGCTCAGGAGAAGACCTTGCAGTAATATAATGTGTTCCCATACTCAAATGGGGTCAAGGAGGAGGAGTAGGTCCTTTTCTTCTCAAAGACTACGATCAGGGCTCTGCCTATAGCATACTCAGAAAACCACATATGTGTGGTTATCGCCACGGGTATAGCTCCAGAGACACTTGGATCATCTCAACCTCAGAGTGTCCCAGAGAGGAGGGGCATCATGATTTACAGTGCCAGCTCCGTATGTGTAAACTGAATTATTCCCTTGCTATTATTTAAATAAAAAGGCATTTTGAAAGCATTGACCTCTGAAACTCTACTGTGCCTTTGTTGGATGTATTTACAATGGCTGAACCTTGACCTTCCAACACAGACCGTAAGAGACAGAGTGTTTTAGCCAGCCAGTTAGCATCTGCTGCAGAGAACGGCAGCACACAGCAGCATTTCTCCCAGTGCCTGCCTTCACACACAGTCTGCAGCCAGCTGCCAAAACATGAACAAGTTCCTTGGTGCCCGAGTTAATGGAAGCATACTCAGTAACATGCAAAGCAAATTTGGACTCATAGAACATAGGTGATACCATTTGATGGTGACACACTGGTTTAACAGACAGATCAATCTCATTTCCATGCCATTTATCTAAAGCCCTTGCCTGAAATTCATTGACCGGAGGCAATCAGGGGAATAAACCTTATGTTAAAAATCTCTCAAAACCTCAAAACTTCCCTGTTACCTTGGAGTTTGAATATTGAAATGACAGGATATCTTTGTCTACCCAGGAATATCCTTTCTGCTGCCCCTTCAGAGCCAGCTGTGCAGTGTTTCTGAGCTGTCTTGGGGCAGGACATTGCCCAGGGTGCTGCTGGCCAAGAATTCAGCATTGTTGGCTCTTGTGGCCCCGGTGCTACTGTTAAGGAGGAGCATTCCAGTCTGGACCCTGCTACCTTTGGGCTTCACCCTTTTTACAAGTTCTAAATTGGACTGGAATTGCCCTTTTCAGGTTAATTAAAACTACTGGCACAAGACTAGGCACCAATTTATTTTGTTTAGCCACTGGCCAAGGTTTTGTCCTTCAGCTAAGTGCGCATGACAAGAACTAGATTAACCCGACAAAGGCAAGGAGGGATACATCTGTAGTTACATGTTCCTCCTGAGCCCTGTGCACTTCTGACCAATTTTTAGGTTCATTCACAACTGGTGTTTTACTTGCTGAAGTTAACCTCCTCCTTTCTCTGGAAAATGTTTCTATGCATATAGGTCTTCAGATAATTCAGATTAATATATCACTGTCTAGTCGTGGCTTAATTTGCAGTCTGGTGACAAGCTTTTGGGGCACGTGGCATACTGCTGGCTGGTTCTGAGTCTCCTGGTGTTTGTTTATTGGGTAGAAATGCTATTCAGTTACACAGATATCTCCACGTTACTTCTGAATTTGCTCCTAAAATATGACTATTGGAATTGGGAATTTAGAACTCTCTTCCTTTTGCTCATTTTAGTCTCTGTTCAAATATCTTCATGACCATCTTTATCCTTCTTCCTCTGCATGTTCCCCACTTGATGGCAGTACAACAACATGTATGGAAATAGGGAGTGCAGAAAAGCTTAGTTCTGAGGGTTGCACCTCAGCAGTGGTGAAAATATGTCCTTTATGGTAACTGCTTACTTAAGCTACTATGTACCTTGTTTAAGCTGGCTACATCTGTGTAAGTTCTACCTACAAGTCCCCATCTGTGAGATTTAGGTAATATATATGTGCTATTTAGCTCAGCCTTCCAGAAACTAACCTTTTAATTGCTTGTCTGTGTTTGTAGACATAGGCATTACCTTTATACAACAAGCAAGACTCTTTAACTAATAAGATGTCCCCATGTCCCCTAATTTGTGAAAGCAATGCATCTAAACCAGCAGTTAAATTTCAGAAAAAGCTGGAAACTAATCCCTAAGAGCAAAATTGGAGAAAATGCAGAGACTAAAGCCATATCAATGACCACAGCAGATCACTTCTGCTTCTGTTTGGGAAAACTCAGTGGCACATATCCAGCTGTCAACTCAGTCTAGGGGGATCTGACGCACCTTGAAAACAATCTTGTTCTGTTTCTTCAGCTGCTTTGATCTTTTGTGCTTAATTGATACTGACAATTTCTGGAGTACATATCTGAGAGGGCAGTGACCTCTTCTTCCCATTTGTCTTAGTTTAAAACTGTCCCTATGTGGGATATAAGTAATAAAGCTATTTACATACTGCTTTCTGTTCCAGCGGATCACTAGGCAATTTTCAACTTCATACACTTGGCATTAATAAAAATAAAGCTACTTCTGGCATGGATGTTAGGGCTGCATTGGCTGAAGTTATAAACGCAAATCTGGACTCTATGAAAAGTGCCGGGGATCTTTTATGGATTAAGAAAGAAGACGAAGCCTCTCATCTGAGGCTTTTTTACAGAAATGGTTCTTGCTGTAGAACATGTTGTATAGAACTGCCTACAGCTGCCTTAGAAGGGTGAAAGGTTGAGGCAGCTCTGTGAGTATTTGACACTGAGTCCAGGAATCTAATTTTGTCAAGCCTGATGATGAGACTCTTAAATCATCCCCTCTGGCCTTTTAATTAAAGCAATCGGGCACAAGGCTGGCAGCAGAACCACTGATGGAGAGCATTTCCAGCTGAGACTGAAAATTTAAGAGAAAAAGATGGTGTAGAGCATGGGAGAAACAACTCTATCTTTCTTGTGATCTTGTGATGGTAAGGAGGTAGGTTGGGTGAGAAGTGACGTTAGGGTGAGGATTCTCAAGAAATGGAAATGTTATTCTAAGAATAATCTGCAAGAGTGAAAGGTTGTCCTGCGTTCACTTTTTTCCTTCACTTTGCCTAGCTTTTCCCACTTTCCCGTCCTTCATTCTTAGATAGGCCTCCCTTCAAATCAGGATCTGATGAAGTTGGTGAAGCTGTAAACAAACAAAAAAACCAAACAAACAGAGTTGCTTACAGGACAGTACAAAGGAGAAGATTCAGCTGTTTGAAGGGAGAAGGTGTGATGACACTCGCTAATGGAGTGTCTCCTGAGGATTTGTAAGGTATAAGGTATGTATTCAGGTGGGTAAGCAGGTGGGTTTTGAAAAGCTCCAGCTTTAAAAATGTCAGGGACAAGAGCTATTCAGTGGATAGCTCTTATTTCTTGTGAAAAGCTGGATCTAAATCCAAACGTCGCAGCTGATACCATTTCTGCTTCACAGAACTGAATTGGAAGATGCAAGTTGAAACTAAAGTAGATTACAAAGGTTTGTTTATAGTTTCTGTTATTATGTAAAACTTGATGGAATTTACTTTGGTTTTAGGCTGAGTCAAACTCAAAGCCATTGCTAGCAGCTTCAGGAATTTAAAATGAGGATGCAGATTCTCTTTAATAAATGAAATGAATACCGAGATCAAAAGATGACAAAGATGCCAGTTTTTGACTTGTCTCCTTGTTTCCAGACTTTTAAGGTAATCTCTGTGATGTTTTCTGCCTTACTACTAGGACTAGAAATCTGTCTTTAGAAATATGAAAATTGGGATGTCCATCTTTCCATTTGAATCCATAAATTGCAGTTTTAAAAATATCATATAAAAAGGAAATTCATAAAGGAAAGTAGGCAATCCAAGGTATGCAAGATATATTGGAAATTATCAACAAAGCAAAAGAGAAAAAGTTGTGGGGAAAACATTAGGCTCTTCCTAGACTTGTATACACTGGAAAGGCTGACCTCAGCCCAACTGCATCCTTGAACATTTCAAGCTAAGTAGGGACATTGACACTATGGATTTATTCTGGGGGACCTGTGCTGGTTTCTGCTGTGCAGACTCTGGCCCAGAGCAGGTATACCAGTGTTTGAATTTCTTGTGTTGTTTCATGTGGTGTTTAATTTCAGTAGAATGAAGAAACTGTCAAAGCAGAAATAATGAATAAATGTGCTCTTTATGATTATTTTTCTTCTGACTGTGGTGAGATTAATAATGTACTTGCTTGTGGCTCATGCATCATTTTTGGTTAAAAAGAAATGCAATATCACGCACTGCAATTCTCTTTTCTTTTTGCTCTTACCTTTGTTCTTTAATGGGGACCATTTTAAATGTGTTCATTTTGTGAGGAGCAATTATCTTAAGATCACACAGGAGACAGAATTCTGTATGGATCTTTTTGAAGGTGTCACAGGTGACAGAGTAAACAACAAAGCATGCTGGATCTGGATATGTGTTGTTTTTATGTTTTTTTTTTTTTTTTCCCACCGAGAAGCAGTGACACTAGAGCTTTTTCCCTGCTTGACTCTCTCACTTGCTTTGCTGCCCAGTCCCAATATGAAGAACAAGGCTGACTGGGTACATCACGCAGAAAGTGCTCTCCAGAAGAGCAAGCAGCTTGAAGTTTTGGCATATAGTAATGCAAGTTTGTATAATTATGAAAATGTCTGCCTGATTTATAGACAAAGTGGTTGAAAAAAAGATTTTCCTGATCTCTGGGAGATACTCTTCAACCTACCTCATTGAGGCTTGCAAGTCTTTTTGCAAACCTGGTGAGTCTGAAACATTAACACCCTCTTTCTGGTATCTTGTTCCTTTTATTTATTTTTATTATTATTGTTTTAACTATATTTAACTCCCTCCTTAATCTCTTTAATATTTGCATTTCTTCCTCCAGGATGATAACCCTTTTAACAAAAGAAGTACAAAACGAAACAAAAGTAGATTCTGCTATTGAGTCTTATGTCCATTTAGCTGTGGTTATCTCAATCACTAAGAAGGAACAGATTTCTGGATTAATCAGGCTTAACTTTACTACCACTGTTAAGGTTATTCCTGGAAGCAAACTTTAAAATTTTTGAACCCCAAAGTAAGGTACTAATTTTAATGAATTCAGCAACTTTGTTAATGGGTGACTATTTTATTAGTTCTAGTTGGAGTACACTCCAGTACCTTTCAAAGGTCACTGATGAATTATTGGCAGACCTAAGAATAAAACCCAGTTCTCATGGCTTCATTCTTGGGTTTAATATCTCTGTCCTTTTCTGTATATATGCAATCTCCTGCCTGCTCAAAATATTACTGACCTCTACAGAAATAGAATTGGGGTTGTACGGGAACACTATTTCTTATAGCTTCATTCTATACATTGAACAAATTCTTTTGTTATAAGTATTCTGCTTTGATAGTAGGATTTGTGAAACTCATTTTCTCCTCAAATCTCAAGCAAGTATCAGTTAGTTCCTGTGAATGCTGTTAGTTTCAGGATTAAAAAGTCTCAAATATCAGGTCTGTGATCCTCTTGATGAATGTGATCAGAATCATGAGTTTGAATAAAAAACTTAAGAAGTTAGTAAATTCTATGTGATTCAGGGGTTTAAAACATATTATACAGCATCCAGCAAGCACAACAGATAATTGCTTGCAAGGAACTATCTGAAGTGGATCTGCCAGAGACTATAATTTATAACTGGTATTTCCCAGCCAGCTGTGAATAGAGCCTTAGGTAAAATATGTCTTGGCTCTTAGGTCTGGAGCCTGGTTGCTCCACAAAGCTGATCAGGATTTGGTAATGTCAGAATTTGGGATTAGGGAAAAAGGCAGCTGATCTGGTGAAAGTCCATTGGATGTAGAACATCAGACAAATTGTCCACCTCAGGCAATATACCGAATTCTTAAACTGTGGAATGAATAGTGTAAGATGCCAGGATAATGAGAGGTTTATACAGGTGTTTTCCCACTTGCCAGGTTAGTTTTAATTGCCATACGTAGAAGCCAATTTGTGTTAAAGGGAAAAAAGCAGCACGAGCCAAATTCAGAGGTGACATAAATAGCGTGTAATTTACACACGGCTACAGCAGTGTACGTGCTCTGCAGACTTATGTGAGCCACATGCTGTGGGGCACCGCAGGCAGGCTGCAGGCAGTGGGCTGTACTGATACCTGTTGCAGCCCTGCCCTGCCTTGCTTGGAGTTTAACATCATCCAGGCCATGGTGGTGCAACCGGGTGGTACGTTTTCACTGGCAATTGGACTTCAGCTCTGAATTCACTTCATTCCTCCTCCTTTCAACTCAGGTTTCTGCCACCTGTATAGTGCGGTCCAAGAGTTGGAGAAATAATATTTGAGAGCAATTGATCATCCATATTATTTAATAACCACCTAAACGCATCCTGCATGGAAACATGCAGCAAGTCAAATACAGGCTGCCTGGTATCAAAGCTGTGATGATGAATTTCCATCTTAAACTCTGGCTACTGCTGAAAAGGCATCATAAAAGTTGCAGGTTTTTATTCAACAGGCAGTGAGATTAATTATACCCCAGTGTCCAGTTTTGTACCATCACTTAAAAATGTTGAAAATTGTAGTAGCTCATCATCAGAACAGAATGCTTCAAACGTACTTTTGCTAGATTTCGATCTTTATTTTTGTTAATTTAAATCTTGGCCTGAGGTGTAAGAGAAATTAGAACTAGGTCTCAACAGCAGCTGTCTAAAAATACTAGGATACCATCTCTTTCTTGCAATAAAACAATGAGGTAATAGTTTGGTGATTCCCCTGTTAGTGCTGTAGACCTAATACATCCATGGGACAGTGAGACAGCTGTTTTGTCATGTATACTGTAAGCTGAACTCAGCTGACCATTTGGTATTTCCTTTATTACTAATAAGAAGAGACAAGAACAGCAGCTTGAGTGGTCAGAGACAGCAGAAGTAGTTATCTGACTTAACGTCAGCACACTTGAATTGGGGTCGATGAGTGTTTGGAAGCCCCGAAGCATGTTGACCGCTGCTTTGCTGGCAGGGGCCAGTCTGAGCGCTGGCCTTGAGTATTGTAGGTGCTGGCAGCTGAGAGTTTTGAGGATGAGTGGAGGGAGGTTTCACTGATGATAGATTTCCTAAATGAATTAATGACAGCTCATTATTTCCTCCATAGAGGAGAGAAGAAAGTGTGTGTGTATGTGGTCTAGAACTTAAAGCTGTGAATCGTTCTGTAATTACCACTGGTATCTATTCACGATCTCTTTGCTTTCTCCTTCCTCACCCAAAGCTGTCTAAGCAGGAAATTCCCTGTTAAGCAGGAGCTTGCTCCTTGCTCCGGATGATTCTGGGTGAAAATTGGTGACTAGGAATCCACTGTAAAAGTCATCTCTCCTTTGTCTTCCCTCTGCATCTGTTTTAAATCATTGGCTATGGGACTCTCGCAGTATCAGTTAACATCTGGTTATAAGCAGTGCCAAGGAAGATTAGTGAGAATGTTGCTGGGGAGAAATGAAATGAAGAGTTCACTGTGTATCAGCAAGAGTAGTGGTATCACAGCCAGCTTTTGGGAGAGCTACTGAGCTTTGATTGAGGGTGGACAGGAGGAGGAGGATGAAACTTAAGGATGAGGAGAACGCTTCCCACAAGCTCTAAGCATGCTTTTGTGCCAGAGAGAAGATGAGAATGCCAAGAAGCTTGAATATGTGCTGGCAGCTTGTGCCAAAGATTAGAAAACCTATCAAAAGGAAAATTATACCACTTCTTGAAAAACAAAAAGGAAATTTTATCTTCCTTCCTGTACTACTTATTGAATAGGTTGGAAAGGAGAAGGAAGCTGTTTCACTGTATTAACAAAGCAAAAAAGAAAAGCATCTGAATTCTCACATCATTTGAAAATCTTTATTTAGTTTCAGCTGGAAAACACTTATTTTTGCTTCTAAAGATAAAATACTTTAAATGAAATAGAAAATAGTGAATGTGTCTTCATATGATGTTCCTCATTTCAGAAAAGAGGTTTAAAATGTTTAGTCAATGCTTTTGTTTAAGTTTAATCGAAAAGGCAATAATACTTGTTAAATATACTCTTCAATAAGAAAGCAAAGGGATAGATCATTGCCTGCAGAGAAGGAAATCTGACCAACACATTTGTGCTTCTCTGAAGTCTTACTTGGCTCATCCATCAATTTCTGGCGAGCAAAAGTGCCCTCACGGAACAGCTGAGGTTGGCAGGGACCTTGGGATGTATCTGGTCCAACCACCTGCTCAAGCTGGTCCACCCAGAGCAGGTTGCCCAGGACCACGTCCAGGTGGCTTTTGCAGATCTCCAAGGAGGAGACTCCACAGCCTCTCTGGGCAGCCTGTGCCAGTGCTCTGTCACCTGCACAGCAAAGAAGTGCTGCCTGGTGTTCAGATGGAGCCTCCTGCATTCCAGTCTGTGCCCACTGCCTCATTTCCTGGCACTGGGCACCACTGAAAAAAAGTGTAAAGTGTGAAAAGAGTGTAAAGACTCTGTTCTCTTTACTCTGTGCCTTCAGGTATTTGCACACATTCAGATTCCCACCCCCAGGCCATCTCTGCTCCTCTCCAGGCTGAACAGCAGTCCGAGCACTCGGCCTCTTCTCACAGGAGAGGTGCTCCTGTTCCTTAATCGTCTTCATGGCCTTTTGCTGGGCTCTCTCCAGTATGTCCTTGTCACCTGTACTTGGCGGGGACCAGAGCTGGACACAGCACTCCAGGTGTGGCCTCACCAGCGCTGAATAGAGGCAGGCTCACCTCCCCCTACTTGCTGGCAACATGCCTCCTGTTGCAGGCCAGGATACCCCGAGGTTTCTTTGCTTTAAGGGCTGGCTCATGGTCGATGTGGTGCTTCCCAGAGCGCCCAGGTCCTTTTCTGCAGAGCTGCTTCCCAGGTGGGTGGCCCCTAGCACGTACTGGGGCCTGGGGTTGTTGCAGGTGCAGGACTTTGCACTTCTCCTTGTTGAAGTTCGAGGTTTCTGTCAGCCCATCCTTGATCAACCCATCGGCCTGTCAGCCTCTGTTCCATCTCAGCTGGTGCTATGGCTGTTTGCACAGCCAGCATCTGAGCTAGGCACTGGGTTCAAATCTCTTTGCAAGATCTTGTTACTAAACTTACCAGTTTCCCTCCAGCCTATACTAAAATAATACCAGTAATTATAAAATATACTAAAATAAACCAGTAATAACTCCTGTCTACAGTGGGAGACGTTTGTGATCGAGACTGTTATTAAATAGCAGAGAATAAAGGGTTTTGTTTTTTTGGGGGAGGCTGAGGTGGGAATAGGATTGGGAATACTGGGAATGGTCAATACCAAAGGTATTTCTTAACTCCTGGAGCAACAAACAAGTCCAATAATATCCTTATTATGCAGAAAAGCACTTAGAAGTCAGTCTCTTGACTTTGCATTTAATTTCAAGGACTTGCTGTCTGGATTCCAGTGAGCACCTGAGCAGGCATCACTGATAGACCTTTGTGTGTCCCTGGTGTGGAAGTGGTGCCAGAACTGCTGTCTGTGGGGCCAGTGGCAGCAGCACATTGGTGCAGCTTTTACTGCACTCAGAACTGTTCATCCAGCTTTTTTATTTTATTTTATTTTATTTTATTTTATTTTATTTTATTTTATTTTATTTTATTTTATTTTATTTTATTTTATTTTATTTTATTTTATTTTATTTTAATTTTATTTGCATTTTGGCAATAATTTTGGTAACAGCTTCTGTCTTCATTCCTTTGAGCCTGACTCTAGTCACAGGAATGAGTTTTCTCACATCTGCAGTGGAGGAAAGAATGCAATCAAAACTGGTGCATTTTAATCTGAATATATTCATATGGTACAAGCAATACTGCACTTACCTAATAGACAGCAAATGAAATAGGGTTAAAGGAATCAAATCTTGTCTTAAAAGAGGCAGATGATGGGAAGAAGATGCACTTTGTAACTTTTTATCATAACAGCAACTCTGGAGTTCTTTCAGTAGTCTGAGTAGAAATAAAGCTTTTCTTCTCTTTATGCAGAACTCTCTGAACTTGCAGAGTAATGCCCACTCCGTCCTGAATGATTACTTTGGATCTAGGGATTCATCCTTGCTCTCCGTGTTGGTGTGTGCATCACAGGCTTATGAATGTCTTGAGAGATGAAAAAGCACAAAGCTTTAGCAAAAAAACCAAAGATGGCTGGGTCCTGCATTAAATAAACATCTTGCAGCATTTGCAGTGCTAGGATAAAAGGCTTGTTTTAGTGCTCACGGAAGTGGTCAGATGTGAGTTGACTAACATGTTTGTATTGCTAAATATCTACAGAATGAAAAAATACATATAGTACAGTTTTTCTTTAATTAGAGCTTTCAAAGAGAAAGGAAATATTTTATTTTAACCTTTAGACTAACAAGTACTGCTTAAAGGAAACAGGCATACTTTTCTGAAAAGGGATACTTTTCTCTTTTGATTACCAGCTGTTTCTAAGAAGCAGATCCATTAAGTACTGGATGGCTTTGTCTGAATTTTATAATGCTTTTCTGTTACCAGAGGTGTCTTTTTCTAGGTGTTAAGTCAGCTTCATTACTAGGTTTTTGAAGGCCTTGTAACCTTGAGGTAAAGCCATTCTATGCCTAACAAGTAGAGCTGTCTTGTCTCGAAAAATGACTACAGAGGAAGCAAAAAAACACACTTAGAAAGTGCTGCAGCCCGTTTCCCTACCCGTTGCCTCTCCCCTCTCCTGGGTCTACAAGGACTGCAGATAGTCCTGGTTATAATTCAGAGTCATTTATCATAAAGTGTGGGGCTCCCTCGACTAGCTTTATGAAAAGTATTAATTACTGCTTGATGCTTGCACTTTCCTGGGATGAAGTCCACCCACAGCAGGCTTTTTTCCCTCTGATAATTTCCTTTGTGTGTTTGCATCATGTTCCTCTGTCTCTGTCAGTACAATTTGAAAGAACCTAGTAAAATTAACGTTTGCTGGGAATTATTTTCTTCATTGGTAGTATTGGTGCCTTGTGGAGACCAGCAGCTCAGCTTTTATCCTTAGATTGGTGTTTCTCACTTGCCAGGAGCACAACCAGGTATTCTGGTGTTGCATTGGAGGGTTCGACTTCCCCACTTTGCCTTGAGGGGATTCTTGCTTTACTTGTGCTTTTGCAAAGTTACAAGGAAGGATTAAAGCAAATGAAGTTAATCCTGTGTGAAAAATAAGATTGAAACATCTCTGTCTGAAGTTTCTGTGCTAAAACTGCCACCATCAAATGTGTTATGGAATCTGTGCGTAAGAGGTATAGCTCTGGCTGCTGCTTTCAGCTTGGAGGCAAGTTACCTATTTATAATTAGCTTTATTAGTTCATTGATGTGACTTCTGTATCTTTTAAATTGGGACCTTATGCTTCCAACAATACCCAGAAAACTAAGAACACATCAGAGATTGTGCAAAATCATATTTTTTTTTGTAGGAGACCCATTGTAATAGTTGAATCTTATTTCCTTGGTTTGGACTGAATGGATGGAGGCAGCAACTGCATTTGCAGTGAAGCATGTGGGAAGGTGTAGGTGTTCCTCAGGCTGTTGGACTCTTTAAGCCCAATACCAGTAAACACTAAGCTGGCATTAAGCAGAAATCTAAACAAAAGTTTCCTGAGAGCTATAAACTACTCAGGCCACTTCCCTATCAGATTCCCTCTCTTTGGTTATAGTCCTTAGTTCCCATGTGGTTGTTTCAGCACCTACTCTGCTTTGTGATTTTCCTCAAAACCTCATCCTGACTTTCCCTCGTCCTGACATTCCCTGTGTCCTGTCTGGCTTGCAGGCTGGTCTCTGCATTTTTTCTTTTGGACTGATCTGTGCATATTTGCTGGAATCCTGGCTTGGACTGAATGTTTGTGTTTTTCCAGTGTTGGATTGGTGCCTTCCCCTCGTCTATTTCCCGCCCTTGGCTCTGTGGTCCTGTGACCCAGACAGCTTGGTTTTGCCAAGTGCTTGCAATAGCCCTCAGACTTTCTAGTAACAAATGGCTGTACCAGACTCCAAAACTTGCTAAGGGTTGTCTGGTCTTTAAATCTATTGTAGCTTAGTTTTGGCTGTACGTACAAGAGTATTTAAACTTTTGGGCTTACAGCTTGTTCTGGAATCAGATCACTACTGTCTAAGCTGTCCCAGCTCTAGTGGCAGAATTTTCCAGTAGTAAGGTCTGTTGCCTCTCCTGTTGTTCTGAGCTTGTTTTGAGTATGTTATTACCTAATTCACTGATTTATTTTGCTTTTGTGCATTTGTGTGGTTCTTTCCCAAAAGATATCATACCATGTTGTATTGTATCATACTTTGAGCAACCTGGTGCAGTGGGAGGTGTCCCTGCCCATGGCAGGGGGGTTGGAACCAGGTCATCTTTAAGGTCCCTTCCAACCTGAACCATTCTATGATTCTGTGATACCTTATCTACATAAGTTGTTGTGGCATGAATAACCCAGAGAACCACTAGGAAAAGCAAAAATATAACTTATTAACAAATGTAGGTTATAAACATGTAAAAGTAACTTAGAGTGGATGCAAGACCAGGGAAAAGTCACCATAAACATTGTTGTCCTGCTAGTTGACAACTCACTGTACTGAAAAGATGAGATTATTAAAACATTAAACTAACAATAAAATATTGTTCTTGGATTTTCATAAATTATGTCCTTTTTATTGACCATAAAGAGATTTTGTAAGTAACAGCTCTCACTGGTCTGTTGGAGTCTTATTCTTATATACCTGGAATCCAACGCAGTGCAAACGCTCTAGGTAGAATATAAACATCCCTGCGCAGAGCCAGTACTGAGTAAATGGGCAGTTGCTTGGAGCAGCAGTGTGGGTGGTGGTAAAAGTATGGTGGTAAGCAAGGAAGGAAACACTCTTCTAGTGGTGACCGAGTCTGTGTTTGGTCTTCATCAGCTCAGGGATGGTAACTAAGCAGCCAGAGGCACTGTCCTCTGTAAGTGGCCCTAAGTTATGAGAATGAATATGTACTTGTGAAATAGGTGACCACAGCTGTGCTGCCTGCACCATCACTGCTGGGAAGAGACCAGGCAAACACTGGGAGCTGGCTTCAGCAGCATGAGTGGTGACAGGATGATAGGGAGGGCCGGAAGATTGCCCATGCCCCCTGAGTGCTGCTCCTTCCTGCGTGGCAGCTCTGCATTTTCCGGGCGTCACAAAGCAGGTGCCTTCAGGGCTATCAGAAACACACTGGGGGCAGAAGCTGATGGCATCCTGTGAGGGGTGGGGAACTTGCCATTTGTCTTTGGGAGAGAAGCGGTGATTTTGCTCTGTGGCATCTCTATTGCTGTGCATATAGAATATTGAGTAGAGACCTTGAAGCAGAATATAGCTGACATTATCCTATCCAGCATATTTCCATGGGGAATAAAGACAACCCCTTTAGAAAATAAAAGATATAAATAACTTAGTTTTCTTGGATTCTGTCTCAGTTTTCAGACAGAGTTGGAACACGATCGAAACATCTGAAAGGCTGTTACTGCCCACTTCAGTGGCCTGAGCAATGTTGCATGTGAGAACAAGAATACAGAGCCCCTAGAGAAAAACTGTTGCTGGAATCCCAAACTAGAGATTAGAGGATTCTCTAAATAAAACATTTTAAGAGTTCAGAGCTCGTATGTTGAATCTTTTGACTTGTATCAAGTCTCTCTCTTAAACAAAAACAAATATTTTGCTGAAAGGGATGGATTGGTCTCCTTCACCTCCTGCTTTGACTAGCTACACACTGTTGCTGTATGCTGCTTTGCAGCTAATGTGTTCTTTAAATAAGTGGCTCCACTTAAATGCACAGTGATGGAGATTTGTGTTGTGGAAGAAGATTGTAAGATTCATGAAAATGTACTTGAGAAACTTTAACAGAATGCTGAGGTTTACTGCAAGTATAGTTATTTCAGCTTAGTAGGTTCAGGGCCAAAACTGCCTTTGTTGGTCTTTTCAGTGCTGTTCTACTTAGCACATGGCTGCAAGAAGGCTTCGTTAAAGGGAGGAAATCATAGCACAGTCCTTGAGCTAGCATGCCAAGATGTTTCATCTGCATGTATGCTCTCTTAAAGTCACATAAAGGAACTAGAGTTATATTTAGTTGTATCATATTTCTGATGAGATATTTTTAGCAAGTCTTTTTCATTGCCCGCATCACAAAACAGCTGGGAGCCTAAGATGCTGTTCAATGTCTTTTCATTAAGGCTTCTTCCATCTGCCAGATCATGGAGCTAATAACTGTGACCAAAGCAAATCTGCCCTCAGGCAAGGAATAATGCTGGACACGCAGCCATTCATTCTCACTTGTCTCCTTGTGAGAAAGTTGAAACTTAACTAACTTACAGCTAGAAAAGGATAAATTTATTGAGGCTGTGAAATGGTAATCAGTTGACTCTTGGCCGTGCCTAGTGGCTGGGGCTGGGGCCAGATCCTAGGCGCAGCTCTGCACCATGTCACCCTGGCTAAATTACAAGATGAATACAGAGAGGCTAAAGACTGCTGTGGTTGTTGCAATGCAATTCTGGGTAAGGAAGCCACAAGAACTCAACCACAGCACTCAGTGGCATAAAACCAGACATGTATTTACTAAGCAGGTGGGTAGCAGGAGGAAAGCATTTTTGTTCAAGCAGTTTCTGTTCAAGCATGCACATGTGCTTGCTCCTTCCCTCTGTACAGAGTACATACCAGTCAAAATCTCTGTTTCATCACATTGGCATCATGGCCTTAGGGGAGTGGGATGCTATTTCCAGCTGTTTGACATATCAGAGTCCTCACTGGGTCTCAGCTGAAGGACTGGGACTGGCAGGCATCTCAGCTACCCCGAGCAGGCTTATCTGATGTTAGAGAGATGCTGGAGGAAGGTCAGGAGAGATGAACACAGACAATTAGGAATTTGGAGAACTACGGGAGAAAAACGTAGAAAGCTATACTGAAGATTCTCTGTGAAGGAGGGAGTGAGGTACTTAAGATGAAGGAGGGAGTGAGATACTCAAGATCCATTTTTTTGTGCAGTTGAAACAGAGGTGTTTCCTGGATGCTGGAACTTGTAGCCTTCTATCTTGAATTTCACACCTTTGCTTTAGAAGATTGGGGTGACTGTATTTGAATTCTGAGGACCTGAGAGGCTGAAGAGCACAATATGTCTTCATGATTGCATATGAACAACACAAACTAGAGAAGCAACAGAGCAGAATACTTAGAGGAACAGGCACATCACAAGTGTTTGCAAAGAATTAAAGAACTGCTGCACAGTCCTTAAATTCACAAGAGCTGAATGTCCAGGAAGGTTCATGATACAGCAGTGTTAGGAGCCTAAGGCAAGTGGATGTGAAACAAGAACTGGTTCTGCTGCTAACTTGGCGTGGTCCTAAGCAATTTGATTCTCTGCTCACACCTCAGTTTTCCACATTCGTTCATTTCACATGTGCTTCATTGATACTGCAAGGGCCTAAACCTTTTACTTTGACAGTATTTTGTGGCTCACAGAATATTATTGGGACTTTCACGAAATTATTGAGACTATCTCTCTCTATATTTTTTTTCATTCACAATTTTGGCAGAGAGGTAACAACCAAAAGAATAATTTTGCTTTTTCATCTGGAGATTCAGTCCATACTGTTTTACTTCTCAGACTTAATGTCTTAGCATGCTTCAGTTCAAAATATTGTCATCAAGACAGCAGTAATTAGCGAGGTACACACAACCATTGTGTGTCAGAGCTTGGAGCAGAGTTCCTTCCTGCTCAAACACTTTTAAATAACCCTTTCTGATTTATGTGATATGCTAGTGAGTAGGAGCAAATTTCTAATTCAAATACTGCTGAATTTGGTCAAAGTTTGGTTTTGGATTTGAGTCCCTGTCTGTCAGTCTTACTGGATAGAATGTCTTTTCGAAACATCCAAAGCATCTTCTGCAAAGCCTGTTGAATCCTATTGTGATCTTGTCAGACTTTACATAGTGATTGGTGGTGGAGCCAGAGCCTCATGTTGTAATCAAGTATTCTTGTTAAATGTTGCTGCCTGATGTAACTTTGTCAGGCAGCACTACGGTGATTCTTCCCCAGATCTAGTTTGTAACATAGCTGAGGATTTGGAGGGGAAAGAAGGATCTAAGTCCCATCAGTCATGAAGTACCTTCCAGGTTTCTGATGTTACCGGGGAAAGGCTAACTTACACAGCTATTCCTGAAGCTAAACAAATCGATCATTTCAGTATACACATCACAAACTCTTCTCATCCCTCTACATTATAAGCAGGATCTATATATTAAAATATGAGATTAAGCAACTTTTATCATGAATTTAATGAGCTTTAAAACTGGACTTACCTTGACTTTCCTGTAATTCAGTGGGAACTGAACTCACTTATGCCTGCGATGAAGTTAGTCCATTAATCAACTGACTGCTATAGCATTAGTCTTCTAAGGTGAAAAATATGATTCACATTTTATGGATAAGACCCTGGGAAAACAGATGTGATGATGTCACTTTTGTTATACTTGCACACATTTTTAAAGCTTTCCTTTACTCAGTATATTGGGTGGTTGGGATATCCCAGAAAACACAAGTCCAAACAACATATGCCTGATAGCATTTGCTGGAGACTAGATGATACTAAAAGCATTTTGGCCACACTTGTGGTGCTGTGCCCTAATTTATCATCCAGCTGGACGTGAACTGTCTCCGCGTCTGTGGCATAGGCAGCTGGTAACCTAGATAACCCAGAGAATAGATTAAGAAGAATATCACTTGGCAGGTGAGGTAGAAAACTCTGCTCTGTCTTCTAATGTACTTTCTTTAATCACAGGGCATCTCTGGCTACCTACCTGCTATGAGAGGGAAGTTAGAGAGTTTTAGAGTGTGTCACCATACCCCAGGAACATCAGAAGGGCTCAGTTTGGGTCTCATCCAGTGCAGTGTCTTCTCTGCATTCTTGAAAGGCAAGGTTGTGGCAGATGTTCTTTGCCTTTGAAAAGTGGGTCATTTAATTTGTTCTGCTGTTGGCTTCTGAGGGCAGGGGAATTACCACATCTGATCTGGTCTGGGTCTGTTTCATTCTCTGCTCTATTTCAGAGTCCCCAGATGGCTCAGGGGACTTTTCCATACCCAGCTGCAGACAGACAAGTGGTGTGTTCTTCCTATCCCTACCCTTCAGACTGATCTTTAGCTGCTAGCTTTGTAGTCATCCTCATCAAATAAATACTTAAACCATTCCTGCACTGTGTAAACCAGAATCCTGTTGAAATAATACCAAAGTCCTTTCAGAGCCAGGTCTCTGATATGCTTAGCATGGTGTCATCTGCCTGCCTCACAGGAGGCAAAACGTCTTGAGTGAGGTACGGAGTAAACTGGGAAGGGTGGGGGGGAATAGGGAGGAAAAAATGCAATCTGCAGCTTAGAAAAATCTAATTCTCTCAAGGTGGATTGAAGTCTGCAGAGCAGTTATCTTTCTGAGCGGCTCATAGCAACCAGCAGTGTATCCTTTAATAGCCTTGGTGAGATTGAAGTTTTGGTGATTGTAGTCACGTTGTTGGCCCTCATCCTCCTTTTCTAGGGCCTTTCAGCAGTGCCCCACATCAGAGCTGTTCTTTAGCTAGATGGGAGAATGAGTGGCCTGACAGCTTTGAAGGAAATGCTTAATAAAAATTGATGGATACAGCCCGAGAAGGTCCCCTTCCATTATTCTTGCTGGGAGTAAAGTTATTAAGCTTTGATGGAGTCATGCTCTCTGCTGAAGTATTTTTTGCCTGTGATACCGGAGTTTACTGGGTTTGAAGGGAGATGGAAGAGAGGGAGATAGAGAGAGGGAGGTTGTGAAGGGAATTTGGAAGCAAAATTTGTACTGTAATTGATGGGAGGTTAGGAAATACTAGCAAAAAGAAATGCTAGCAGACTTTAAGGTGGGGGTCTCTCCTTTCCCCATAGGTATCACAGATAAATATCTGCCCTATCAATTAAGTATCCACCTTTGAGGGAGATATTGCCTATGTTGTTTTTTCTTTGTAGGCAAAGCAGGAAATGGTTCTCTGAGTGAGAAGGAAATTACACAGGCAAGAGATCATTTTTACTGTTTAGTTCTGGTGCCAGCTCTCCTGTTGCAGATTACCTCCGCTGGGTGGTGGGGAGACCGCGGGGTGCAGAACAGGCACCAGGGCGCCTTTCCCTGCGGGCGTGTGGAGCCCAGAGGAACAGAGCCAGGGGCAGGTCTCAGGTGGACAGTAGACATGGCTGGGGCAGCCTGGCTCTCCAGCAAGCCTTCCTCCCCTCAACAAGCATCCTGTTCCAAGGCTGGCCTGCCCCTTGCAGCCCTTTAACAAGAGAATGAAGTAGCACTTATTTTGAATCCCCTGAAGTAGATTTCAGAGGATTGGATGCATGGCATCTCTATGGCCTGTCCCATCTCGGCTCTACCTATATACCTTTCTCCATTTGTGCCCCTCTTTTCTCAGTTTAACACTGAAAATAAAAATACATTCATACACTTTATGTCTTGAGCAGGAGCTATGTTAGAGTCCAGCAGCAACTCTCAGTGAGAGCAACCAGTTTAACCTTCCAGTTGGTCGGTCACATCTACCCCTGCAATTCAATCTGCCACACTGAATGCTGGATTTAATAATACAGTTCTTTAGCAAGCATTCTTCTCTAACGCTTTTGTTGTTCCCAGAATGCTAAAGGAGTCTGGTTTGTATTAGCAGTACTTCAGGAGATCTAACTAAATGTCAAAGTGAGGGTTTGCAGTATATGCTGTAACGTGAAAAAGCTTCATCGTCAGGTTTGAACATCACTTGGTCTGCCATAAAAGTACAAATTTACCTGACAATAAGTGGATGATTTGTTAGTAGTTATTAATAGGGCTGAGGTGGTCAGTAATTTCAGTAAAAAGAACAAGCTCTAGGCAAACAAAACCTCTCATCTGCATGGGCAGGAAGGTGTTCCCATCATCTTGTCAGCTGGGCAGTACTTAATAAAAAAAACTCTTTGGAGCTTATGTAGGGATGGATACATGCAAGACTAAGTCTCTTACTTCTTCCACTGAAACTCCTGCATTTTCAAAATCTGTATTTGCATTTTGCAAGTAAGTTTATTTTTATCCTATCTTGGCTTGTTTAAGTTTTGGTTTTCAAGATTGTCTTCTGTTTATTGTGATTACCTGAGCAGGGGTACTAGCTTACTCTCACAATGTCAGGCTCTTCAATACAGAGTAACATCCAAGGATAATGTGTTTCTTGTCAGTTAGGCTTAGGGGTTGGTAATATGAAAATTGGTCAGAAAGAAATGTCTTCTGATGAGTGCATGCATCTCAGTGTTTTCAGAATATGGGATTGTGCCCTGTAAACACACAGTTTTTTTCAAAGTTTTAACTTCTTGGCATCCTCAGCCTCCTGTGGAAGTGTATTCTGCCATCTGTATGCATGTTATATATGCATGTATATATAACTATTTCCCTTTTAATTTCCACCTTTCACAGTTTCACTGCACATCTCCCTGTTATGTAGTTTACGGAATGGAGAACAGAAATCTCTATCTCCCTTTACTAGTGCTGTTCCTTGTTTGATGTACTTTTATCATGTTCCCTGCTTTGTAGCCCCTTTTTAAGGCAATCAGTTGAAGCTGCTTCCATGTATCTATATGTGATCATTTCAAAGCTCTTGACCATTCTTTTCACCCTTCTGTGAACCTCTATTTCTGTGATATCATTCTTTGAGGTGGTAATACCAGAGGGCATACACAGCAACTGTATCACATTGCAGATCATAGTGACATTTGTACTCACCTGTTGTCAATATTTACCTGAAACCTCCCAGAATCATATTTAGATCTTTGGTCTTCATGTTACATTAGTATCTCATAATTATGTTGAGATTAAAGAGACACAGGTACTTACTCCTCCTTTTTGGGCCAGAATTACTAAGTTGAATGTTGAAACTAATCTTTGCGTAAATTTGCTTTTAATATGCTTGGGACTTTCACTGCCCTTTTGGAAAGACATGTTTCCCGTTAGGCATCTGCTTGCAGTTCTGATTCTAAATTTCGCTTTCTTCAGCTCATCTTACATTTTCCCATGTTCCTGCCCAGAAATCAGAGTGTGTATTGCATTTGGGGAATTTGAGCAGCAGCAAGCTGAAAGACTTTCCAAAAATCCTTTCAAGCTTTCTGCCTGCTTCTCTTTTAATGCAATGGAATTTAGAAAGCAAAGCAGAGATCTCTTGCTGAAGTGACAGCAGTTGCCAGGTTGGTAACAGACCAATTGTTAGAAAGCTCTGGTGACAGCAAAATATTAAAGGAAACCTTTAGAGCATGAGAACCACATACTGAATATTTCAAATTAATAAAGCTCTACACTTAAGTGCTGGGCAAAGGCAAACATTATCAATAAAACAAGAGCTGCTTGCTGAATCTCATGAGTACTGCAGTGGTAATAGCTTGAGGAAATTTCTCTTAGGCTCAGGTTGTTCACCCACGCTTTCGAATCAGGCACAATTGGACTTCTGCTCCTTCTGTCATCAGGTGCTTTGGATTGTCCATAATGTCTAGTGTACAGACATCTGAAAAACACTGGCTTTGCTTGCCTTTTTTTATTTTTTTCTTTTTCCCCTAAGTGTCTAAGAAAGGTAAGCAATAAACTTGCGCTTTGTCACTATTATTTCTTCCTCCCTTCCTTTGTAGTTAAATGAGAAGAAACTCTTTCAACAAATTCCATTACTCTTCATTTACAGAAGAGGATATGAAGAGGATATGTCTCATATATTAAAAGAAGAAGAGGATATGTCTCTTACTAAACATCCTACAGTGGGAGCTTCTTGTAACAAATAAAAGCATTTTTTTTCCTTTTCCTTGCAATTTTTATGAGCTAGTAAAGAAGAATTTGGCTGTAAAATGTTCTCCATCCCTTCAAGAAACAAATTCTGAAGAGTTTCTGGAACTGTTTTTAAATGTTGTATTTTGAAAGAAATGTAAACTGACTGCTTATCTTTAGCTGTATGGTATAAATTTATGGGCTTGGTTTTCTGTATTTGTTTCCTGTGAAAAATTCCTGAAGCATATGTATGCTCCCATGGACTGATTTGGGAATCCTTTAAAAACAGTGTTAATGTGTACAGAGAGGGCAGGCATACAAAGAAGGCTTTGGTTGTTAAGGTGAGAGAAGAAGTGATTACTATCTTCATCTCTCAGTGAGACCATTTGCTTGCAGAGAACAGTATATTTGTTTAAATAAATGAGGATGAAATGAGTCTGCCTGATACTGCTTTACGTGTAAATTTCTGCTGTGCACTGTCTCAGAGGAACTGCCTCTGAAGTGAAGATTTGGGTAGGGCTTATTTTGTCTCTGTGTCATCTTGAATGCCCTTGATGTTGATGGATCTGGTACTTTGGGCATTGCAAGAGTTGCCTGCTTGATTGGAGTGTGATTCATTAGCCTGAAGCTGAAGTGTGGCCATGGTTGAATTTGGATATTCCCAGCAGGAATTGGATACATGATTACTATTTGTGAAGAGGGGAGGTCTGGTATGTGCCTGATCTTAAAAATGGACTTCCAGGACTCCCTGTCCACTTAGTCATTCAAGTGACAGGATTCCAGCTTGCAGGGTTACAAATCCAACAAAAACCAGCTGATCACCTTGAGCCACTACTTAGTCCTATAAAACACTCCCACTCCAAAAAGCTAAGTGGTGGACACTAGGGGCCGGCATGTACATTGGCCTGAAATGCTGAAAATCCTTTTTAGGAGATGTATTCGGGGCATCCTTAGGCAGTATTCTCAGTGACTTCTGTTGCACTTTTGCTGTATTAGGAATGATAGGACTGGGTTTCAGCTGTATTTTGAGGGAGTTTGCTGAGAGACTTGAGGTGGCTCTGCTAGCACGGATCTTTTCTTTGTGGAAACCACAGTTTGGGTACTTATGTGTGTCATGGGAGAAGAGTCTGGCGCTGTCCACACCATGTTGAGCAGATATGCAGTATTGCAACATTAGCAAGGCCTGGATGCAGATGTGAGCTGGGGCTGATGTGAGGGACCGAGGAAAAATTGGAATAGCCTGCATGTGGCAGGTCAGAGGCAAGCACTTTGGAAAAACCATATGAGGCAAAGCTTGGATAACACTTGCCCGGATTAATGTTGGATCTAAGGCAGTCACTTACTTTCTAGAGAACTGCATTACTTTATTTTAATAATAATAAAAAAAAAAAAAAAGTGGTCCCTCTTGTGGTATGGTAGCTACTGTAGTAGAAATGCGTTCGTTCAGTACTGAAGGCATGTTTAAACTCCCTTTGGCTTCACTGAAAAAAGACTTTGCAACAGTACAGAAACAGGTGGAAGGAATATTCTGGAACTCCATTTATTCTCTCGAGTTCGGTGGTGGTTGTCTACTACATGAGACAGCGCTAGTGGATGCTTCCCTCCCTCCTCCCAGCACGCCCTCTGGTAATTCTGTAACAAGGGGAATTTAAAACATGGTACACAGGATTCAGAGAGACACCCTTTAACCAAAGCATTCATCCTTAGCAAAAAGGAAAAAGGCACAACTTGTAAATCCCTGGAGGAGAAAAGAGGGGAAAATACTGGAAGGGAAGGAAGAAAAAAGCACTGCCTGGTCAAAACATGGGAGCTGTCAATGTCCATTAGCCTACAGCACAAGAAAGCTTGGCATCATTAGTCCTTAGTAACGTCTGCGGCTCAGTTACATTTGTTTAACTAAGAGGGAGTCCAGCTAACAGAGATGTAGCTGGAGAGCGATGGTTCCAAGTAATTCAGACGTGGCTCTCTTCTGTGACACATTATCAATACTCTGTGGCAGTCGTTTTTCCGTGGGTTTGACAGACGAGCAGCACAGCGCGCTGGGCCAGGCTGGGCCTTTGCACACAGGCAGCGTAACCGGGGCAGTCTGTGCGGGTGTGCACAGAGCTGGGGCCGCCCCAGGGAGCTTCCCCTCCTGCGGGCCCTCGGCCTGGCACACGGAGCTGCCTGCTTCTTTCTTCTGGTGGTGCCGGAGTGTGCAGCCAGCACCAGCGGCGGTACTTCTCTGTGCAGGTTTGTCTACGAGCATCTAGGATACGGCGGGGAGGAGCTTCATCCGCAGCAGGGAGGAATACATTTCTACATCAACGTTTTCTTCAGAAAGGAATTGGAGAAGTTCCAGTGACCATTGTGGGCTTAGAACTGTTCTACTACATCTTTATCTCCCATGTTACTTTTCAGAAAAGGGAACAAGCCCCAGTGTGGTAGCTTTGTGTATCGGTTTCCAAATAAAGGATAAATTGCTGGTGTTCAGGAAGGGACTAAAACTTTGAAGCCAACATCAGTTGTTTCATTTGCAGTATTTTCTGAACACTACTGAGGACCCGAGGGGAAACTTTGGGTAGTACTTTATGACAAACAAATCTGATATTAAGGATAGGACCTCACGATGGAGCTTTCAGTAGGCCGCTGTTCTCCGCTTGTGAGCGTGGGGACTCTTGGCATTAACTGAAGGACAGAACTGCCACCTGGCTGGAGGGGAACAGGAGCTGGGCGCTGGAACAGCAGTGGCTGCAGGGACAAGCAGTGGGAGGCTGTCACGTAGCGCCCCACCGCGAGCCACAGCACCAGGTACCAGCAGCACAGAGAGGCCTCTCCTGCAGCTCCATGGTCACTTCCCACAGGAAAGGAAGGGATAGACTTGCTCCACGCAGATTTTCCAGTCATAGGTGATTGTTTTTTATTTCTTCCTCCCCTGTAAATTCCTAGAGGTGATTTTAACTATAAGATGTTGACGAAATTTTAATGTAGTAAAATGTTGCAGGACACCACAAGTGTTTTTTTTTTTTTTTTCTGACAAATGGAATACAGTACTTTTTCTTTTTTTTTTTTTTTTCAAGTGATTAAACTTCATATACCAAGTGATTAAAGTTAGTTTAACGGGCTATCTTTAGAACTCCTTTTTAAACTTTTCCAGTAAATCTCTCATTTACTCATTTACTTTCTGCTGAGCAGTTAGTTAGTGCCTCATTAAAGTCTGGAGTAGATCAACCCACGTGTTATATAGCAGGTTACCAACTGTTAATATCTTAGTAATTGCTGCCAACTTGGCTAACCAAAATCTGTGATCTCTAGTTGAAATCTGATGTTGCTTAGTAGCTTCATTTAGCAATATTTCTGACTTCAGTGTCTTCGTCACATTTCAGCATGTAACCCTACAAGGATGCACACAGGAGGATGTAAATATCAGTTTATGGTAAGACGACTGAGAAAAAAGGGAGGGAGTTATAAACTGTGAAAAAGTAGAAATGGGCATGGGCAATAAAACAGTGAGGAAGCTTACCAAGTGGCAGTCCCAGAGCTGGCTAGGACTTATCCATATCCGTGCAATACTGCAAGCCTGAAATGTCATTATTCACAGGGAGTTCTGGAGTATAATCCATCATCATTCAAAACAGACCAGCCATTCTCTGAAAGCTATTTAGGTCATGAGATGTCACCGCACCTGACCATAAAATCCATCATGCTGGGGAAACCAATGGCCAGTGCTTGGCATTGTGAAACACTGTGAGGCAGAAGCTGTATTTATCTTTGTTAGAATTGACAGATCGCCCCTGTAGTTTCAGGTAAGCCCACGCTGACAGATCAGCACAATGTATTACAGTCCATCAGGGTGATCTCCTTTGGAAGAGACCAGCTGCAACTATAGCTTGCAGATTTCTGGTTTTGTCGGTGGATTTGAGACACTGAGAAAGTATATAAGAAAGGCCCCTTTTGAAATGCTAAACAGCTCTATTCTTTAATCCTAGCAATTGTCTCCAGTGCTGGATTGTTCCCTCCCCCAACCCTCATATATATATATTTTTTCTTGAGTCTGCAAAGGAATTTTATGCTGGTGAAAGTCTTCAGCCTGACAGCTTTGCTTCCCTTTATGCAGTAATGCAGCACAGCCTACAGCAGTGCAATCTACATCACGCCTTCAGGGTCCCCAGAAGACTGAATAGTAAGTTCAGTGTCTGTAACTCATTCATTCCTTGGAGAGTCTTTAGAGCTCACCAGACTTCCAGCAAAAATCATTGCCTCTATGAAGAGGATGCTTGTCCATCAGCATTGCATAAACTTTACATCTGCTGCAGTATGTGTCAGACCAGAGCTGACTTAATGCAGCAGACTGACAGAGAAATCTTTGCTACACAAATGAAATAAAGAAATATTGCTTTCCTACACTAAGATTTGGCTCTTACTGATAATTATTTCTGAGGCAAAAGATGGAGCTTTCTTTCCTTTGACCTCATTGTATTACATAATTAAAAAATTACTAGGTAGTAGTAGTGGTCGATAGTGAATGCCAGAGGACTGTGTGAGCAGGCAAAACCTAGAGTATACTCCTAAGTATGGCAGAAACTACGGAGTCAGCCTGAGGCAGGCACCTGCTGTAGAAAACTTCATTCCAAGCAGTCTGAAGTTTGACAAGGTTTTTATACTGAAAAATGAATTTTACAGGAATGATTAGGCAACCTTCCTGTTGTTAGCAGTTATCAGCTCTACTTAAAATTGCAGTCTGATCCAAAAATATATGTCTGGATTTTTTTGTGACCTGCCGTACCTTATTCTTTTAGATCTTATTCTTGTGACAAGGTGCTGTTACTGTGATAGAAGCAGGACCTTAAAAGACCTTAACAGACCCTAAAAGTTGCCCAGTAAATAATAATGAGCTTGTCACTGGCAGTATTGCTAGAGGAAAGTACTCCACTAAACTGAAATAGCCCAATATGCTTCAAACTTCCTACCAGGATAGCTTATAGCCAGCTGCTCACCACCCACTTAAGTGCTGGCACAAACATTGCTGCTGCTTGAAGCATATGGTGCCACTGATGGGGGGCAAGAGCAAGCTTCTGAAACCTTGTGTTTAGGAGATCTGGTACATGTGCTTGAGGAAAAGCCCTCTAAGAAGTGAATGAGTTTTACTTTTCATCCTGGTGCTGTTTATCATATTGCCTTATCTAAGACATGAGAGGCACAATAAAAGTAATGCAACTCCAGTGCCTTCCCCAGTGCTGTGCCCAAGTGTAGCCTTATGGCTTAACAGCAGACCAGGCTTCCATGTCCTGGTGTGCCACCACCTTGCTGTGTAAATGTGGATCAAGCTGTTTCACTTCTTGTGGCTTTAGTTCATTTTTTTTCACCTGTAAACAATGACTGAACTAACGGAGATGCTGTGAAATATTGCGTATTGATATTTATTGCATATTGATATTTATTGTGTATTGATATTTATGATCTTTGATTGTTCAATTAAATGCCTTGCAAAACTCATCTTTTTCTGGTAGATGGCTTCAGATATGATTAAGCCGAAGTTTGAAGTAGGACACGTAAAAGTTTTCATCAGAGTTGAGGTTGTTTAAATTTTGATTAATTTGACCTCTTGGTAAGTAAGTACAAAGCAATACTATTCTCCGTCTGTTGCACTGAACTGAACAGATAGTGAAAATTTAATAGGGATGGAATCAACGAACGGATGATGGAGAGAGTTCTCTTTTCAGCAGTGTTTATTTTAATTCTCTCCCTTTCCTTATTTATCTTACAGATTTTGATGAACAATCAGCTAATTCCTGGCATGTTTACTGAATTCTCTTTCAATTTTCTTTTGTAAAGATGGAACTACAATGTTATCAGTAGATGTATATAATTTTTCTTGCAAATAGAGAAAAACAGAAATGCTCCTCAAAAATTTTGAAACACTCTTTAATCAGTGATGGGAAATGGCAGTTTCATAATACCCGGTAACAGATCTGAGTCTGGATCAGTTAGGTAGCAGCTGCAAGTGAAAGCTTCCAACATGTTTTTAATGATATATGTGAAAGGAGTCACTGGATTTTTTTTTAATAGGATATGAATACATTAGAAATACTGCCTGTTACAGTAAATGAGCGGTGTAGTAACTTTTCTTTTATGTTTCAGTAAGATTGAAAGCACTAATATAGTTAGTGATGCACAAAGGCTTTCTCTCAAAGAGCAAACTTAAGTGATAATAGCAACTATGTAGTTGTCCCAGTAGACTTTGATAATTTCCCCAAAGTGATTTCACCATCTACTGTAGATGTAGCCCTAGTGGGATGTGCACCCTTGTGGTAGGTAGCATTGTTCTGATTTGCAGACCAACTAATGTTTGTAGTTGTGGAACTGGGACTGCCCCATGGAAACTAAACTTTTCCCACAGAGATGGATTTTCCATCAGCTGGGAAGAACCGAAAGAATTCTGTCTCTCTATTTTTGTAGACATGTCAAACTCAGAGGACTAAACTATACCCACACCTAACATTAGCTCATTTAGCTTTTTATATCTTTCATGTATTTTCAGAATAAAGCCTTTTCTTTATGCTGCTTTTACTTGAATTCCTTTACTAGGGAGTCTGTGCATCTCATTCAAGCCAAAGGCAGTCTGTAGAAAGGCTCCCAGTGAATTTAACAGGATCAAAATGGAAGAAGACATATAATAATTTATGAAGAATATTAGATGTGCCAGTAAATCCCTGAAAGTCAACACGGCTTCATGGTTAATAATAAATGTTGCTGGTGTATTTCATTAATGCTGTGACCTACGCGTTGTTCTTGGAGCCTTAAGCTCAAAGAGGACAAGGGAAAGAAATTAAAAGAGTGTTCTCGTACCAGTTTGGGATTGATTTGTATTGCTACTTTCCATGTTGCAGTATTCTTAGTATTCATATTAATCTAGAAGATATTCAATGACTAGATAAGGTGGTGGATGTAATTATATGGTTTTTATCTGTACTTCAGCCAACCGTGATGAAAATATCGATCTGTTTATTTCTTATTCTTTGGATTAAGGTTACTCTTAAGAATGACTGCTGGAATAATTTACTGTAGTCATAACTTGTGTATGCAATGGGTATAGTGCAGCTAACTGGAAATGTGTTAAATAATTTACTAGAGCTAATAGTAATAAAGACTGAAGAATCGTTAATATGTCATCTTTGGTTGCATAAAACCTCTTGTCACTAAGGGACCTAGAAAGTTGCAGCTGTTCTTTGTTACTTCCCCACGTACATTCTTAACCTCATCAGTTTTCTCTCATGTAGATATTTAAGCACTTTGCAAATAATTCATTACACCATTCCTTCTTTTACAGTTACAGTTTGGTCACTTTGTATTATTGAAATGACACTTGATTACATGCATATATAGTTCTGTAAGATACTTACATAATAAAAGTTACTTCAAAAATATTTCAGCAGAAGGTAAAGTCTCTTAATATACCTTCAGTATATGATATCCAATAGTTAAAGACAATACAGCTCTACGATGTTGTGAAATCTCCCTGTGACTTATTAATGCTGCCTGATCACTTTGTCTCAGTTCATTACCATGAGAAATTTAGCCCTTTCAGCTACCACTCCTCATTATGACATTTTTAGGCTTATTTATCTCAACTCTGCTTTGCTTATTTTGCAAGTTACAGTGAGTGATTTAATAAATTACATCACTGTTGTAGAAACCTGATACCATGAATCTTTATTATTGGTGGTGGTGTTTGATTTATATTCTTAAAACATAACAATGGGACAATGGCTTAGTCATCTCTAGAATGTTTACTGCTTCCTATAACATAGCAATTTCTATGGCAAGACCTGGAAAAGGTGGATGCCAGAGCAATCAGAGTGATGCCTTCAGATACAATAGTGCCAGCTGAACATAATAATGCACCTGAATCAGATATTGCATATGAGTCTCATCAGCTGTTATTTAACAAATTTAAAATGGAGGAATACAGTGCAGGCTGAAGGTTATAATTCAGAAAGAAGATTAATAGCAACGTATATGATAGATACCCAGAAATGTGATTAAGTAATGGCTTTTTTTTTTTCCTCATACAGAAAGGAACTAGAAATCAGGGAAATTTGAAAGAAAGTAAGTGGAATGCAACAACTTTTCTAATAATCTGTAGTGGGGATTGTTACATCTTCTTTCAAAGCATTTGGAAGTGTCCATGGATATTCTTGGCATTAGCAGAATTTAATGCTTAAGCATGTTGACAAGCAATGTGAGTAAACTGAAATAATTCAAAGGAGATACAAAGTGCACTGAAATCTTTAAGAATCTCAGATGGTTTTAGAGAAGGACTAGTTTAGGCAGAGAACTGAAAACTGAAGGTGCCTTTCTGGAGGTTTGACTGAAGATTGGAACTGTAGCCTCTAATGGAAAACTTAAACTTTATCTAAGAAAAAAAAAAGACTTGAGTCCTAATCATTTCCCATAACATTTTTTACTCGTCTATATGCTTAGTCAGTGTCATCATCATTCTTTTCTGTCTGCAGTTAATATCCTGAAGGAGGTGAGAAACCTTTATCTAAACATTATTATTGTAATTTTTAAGAAACTGCTTTAGAATATTACCCCCAGTGTTAATGTAGTCTATTATACTTGTAACTAATATCCAGTGTGAATCAAAGGGATGATGTTGCAAGCTTATGAAATATTGCTTAGTTTATAGGGTATGCCAGATATCAGCAAAATTGTTCTGCAAGAAGCTTAGTTCTTCACTTACATGGAGAAATATAAAAGAGCTAACAGAGAATGGATTTATTGTACAGGCAGTGCATAAGAATAACCGTACTAGGTCAAATCAACGAATCACCTGTCTCAAGTCTGTTTTGACAAGATCCATCAGCACTTGTCCAGAAAAATGTGCAAGGACAAAAGAAATTGCCCCCAAATACTCACCTAGCTTTCAGCACTTTAAAGGTTTTGAATCTTTCAGTGGATTAGTCTTCCAAAAATATGTTCAGAAACTTGCTTTTCTGAAGCTACCTACATCTATTTAGTTAGTTAATTAGTTAGTTTGTTTTCTGCAGGCTTATAAAATAAAATTGAGGACTTGATTAGGTATCTGGCAAACAAAATGGTGGGCAGAAAAAAAGGGTGAGCTGGAGATCTTGATCGAAGGAGAGACAGAATTGTTGATACTGCATTTGGGAGTTTGAAGTGGGAGGCAGGCTATTTAGGGAGACTGAACGCTGGAATAGTGCCTTTCCCTGTGTGCTGCCTTTTCAGAGGCAGTGCACCAGCTGAGCTGCTGAAAAGCTGAGCAGGCTACCTGGTAGGAAGCAAGAAGGGAGGTTTCAAAGCTGGAAATGACAAGAAAGGTCCTGTCAGAACTTCTTCAAAAACTGAACTCTTTGTATCATGTCTTCAAAGGACCAGGAACAGACTGACGGGTGACAAACAGAACAAACAAACAAAAAACAACATCAAAGCAAACAAACAAGAAAAAACAGTGTGGGTATTTTTCTGGGTCTGCATTTTTTTTTTATGATCTTTAAATGCCCCAAAATGCACTCATGAAATCTTGTACTTTCTGTCTCAGCTGAGCCAGGGCTTTCAGGGTAGCCAGCTCTGGAACATACCTTTCCAAACTCATCATTGTTGTTGGCAGTCAGTAAATCCAGCGTGCCATCTCTTTGAGTCAGAGACTTTGCTTCCTGGGCCATGGTGATTTTTGTTATGTTCTCCATGTCCTCACTCAGACAACATGCACCGAACAGCAGCAAAGTCCCTGTCAAAAAGGTGGCGTATTGCCTTCAGTGGAGTAGAGCACATTTCAGCAGTAAAGATCCTGTTTTCATGTAAATATTCTTCATTTAGAAAGTGGAACACACACACAGAATGCAGAAATAGTATGTTATGGGAAGCTTTTATTTATTTATTTTTATTTTTTGTAGGGGAAATGTTTTTATGAGACCCTGAGGCACTTCTAGCTCTTCAAATTGTTATTAACCAGCAAGACCCTTTTACTTTCATATGCAGAAGTAAAGAGCTGTGTAGTTGTTTTTTTTTTTTCTCCTATTATTTATTTTATTTTTAAACAAAGCAACCTAGAGAGATAAAGATTTGTTTCCTTCCTTTAGAGACCAATGGTTGTTTTCTACTCAGGTCACGCCAGAGATTGAGGGTAAAAAGAAAAAAAAAAGAATTTTTAATAGTGCTGAATTGACTATTTTTGTTCATTTTACAGTATCATGCTTCTCTGACATGTTTACTTTACAAATGCTTCAGCTCATGGCCATGACTTATTTTGAATGGTAAAGTATATAATTAATGTCAAGGTGAAAGGCGATTATGCTTGTGAACACTCCTCTATGCCCTCCAGAAACCACTTATGAAGCCAATTTAGGTCACACATGGTTCAGTCTCTCGGAAATCTTTCTTAGTAAAGCCCCGAGGCACTCTCTTTTACTGAGCAATTAACAGAAAGCCAGCTCCTTGTGCTATTGTGGGGAAATGATAATTTGTGGAGAAGGGGGAAGGACTGTCTAAGACACACAAATGTTTCTTCATATAGCTCTCTTGAAAGCTGAAAATGCAATTTAAATGGGCAGTTAAGGTAGAGAGCAACAAACGTCCAAAATGCCAGAATGAAAGTGCTTATTTGTTAAATACAGTATTTTGAGGCTTTCCATCACCTTCTGTTAAATTTTTCCTGGCTATTTGAACAGATGTTTCTGAAAAAACCCCCTCGGCAAGCCACGCTGCAAAGGAATAGTTCCCAGATCTTGGCATATCTGGATGTACTGCTGCACCCTGAAACCTCTGTGCAGGTATGTGCTGACAAGCTTAGAACAGCAAAATGGCAATGAGCATTAGACTCAGTTTTGCAGTTGTCATTTTTCAAAAGCCAGTTTGAGTCACCCTAATGATACGGTAGTTAGTTACTAAAACTTGGTTCTTGCCAGTGTAAACAGAAACAAGCTATATATGATAAGACTGTGCAATATCTGTGTGTAATAACCATGTCTTATCATGTGGTACTGGAGCATTTGTTATCAACTAAATACATTTGGATTTCAGCTTGGGTTTCTCAAGCTGGCCAGAGCGGACTTTTCCATGAAACATCTGCATGGTGTTTCTGCCAAAATGTGGATTTGTCAGTTATTAGCTGCTGAAGACTCTGGACAAAGAAAATTCCTAGTAGTACGCTTATTAGTCAGAATCAATTATATTAGTCTCATAATCAGACACAACTGAGTAAGTACCCCGCTTTTTAAACTCTTCAAGATGCAGATAAGTGCTGTGACTGAGCCAAGGCCTGATTGTTCACATTTAGTCATGGTACTGGTGTAGTCAGCGTTCATGAGGAAAGAAACAAAGATTTACTGTAGTTGTGGGATTAATTATATTTCTGCTGTTTATTATGGTATCAATTTGTATGACAATTTCATTTGTGTATAGGTATGTAAACCTATTCACACAAGATGACCAAAGCTTGCAGTCGAATGGGAGTTTGAAAGTCTGTGGTTACTCTTGTATTATACACAGAGTTTAATTCGCTGAGGTTGTCGGGTACAAGGCAAAGCTGTTGCAACAGTGCCTAATGTCAGAAGGGAATACAATTCACTGTACTGATGTGATCAGAAGGACTGCAAAATAATTTGTGATTTATTTTTATTTATTAAAAAATAGGAATCCATTGGCCATGTAGAACAAAAGACAGAGTTAAATACCCTCTACTAGAAGGCAGAAAACAGGGGTTGATTACTGTGAGCTGTTCCCTTTGGGCTTATCATTTACCTCTTGTGTCCCTCCCGAGCTCTCCTCTGAACACACAGCAGCAGTGGATGTCAGGCTGGGGCTCAGCAGGAGCCTTCACCCTGTCATGAAGTTGAGAAGCAGAAGCGGAGAGCTCTGGCGTCCTCCTGCACTGACTCCTCTAGCTGATCCCTGGTGCCAGCTCCCTTTGGCCTCTCTGCAGCAAAAAGGGGGCAGTGCTGGCCTCCCTCCCAGCGCGGCCGGAGGACTGTAACACATAGTACCTGTCATTGCTAGGTGCAGGTGGGCAGGTGACGTGGCTTTAGACTGTCTGAACTACTTTCTCTACGCAGCAGCTGCTCTGAAGTTCGGATGGTCAGTCTCACAGCCTGTGGCATAAGCAAGGTGGGAAAGTAAGGGTTGATTCATGAGATGCCAAGCTGGTAGTTTTCAGTGCAGTCTCCAGCTAGAAATACTGCCTGCGAAGCTTCCTTCTGCTAGTGGTGCAGAGGAGGTACCTAGATACAATAATATTGGATTGAAGGGTATTCATTAGTATCCTCTCACTGTTGATAATTGTCTTGTTAGGGGCCTCTTCACAATCAGAGGAACAGGGGAAGTGAAATTCCTCTTTCCATGGCACCTAATGTCCCCTTTAACTTAAGCCTCTTAAATATCTACCTATACTCTAACATCTTCCATACCACATTGCCCCAAGTACAGTTTACTTCTCTGGTGTTTGATCTCACGCTTCAGCACTGACTGGCTCTCTGATCCGTTTCCTCTGCAACCATCTCTGCTGCCTGCTACATTCTGCTTGTTACATCTAACACCCTCCCTCCCCCTTTTGCTTCTGAGCTCTCTCCTTATGCAAAACCCTTCTCTGAACTATTTTTGTGGCGCTGACAGGAAACGAACGAACAGTAATGAGGCAGTTAGATGGAGCTGACAGTTCAATTATTTATTTTTAAAGAACGCATATATTAAGACATTAAAACTGGATGGGCCAGATCCTCATCTGCTACTGCTCTTTTGTGCTGAGAGTACCTCTGAATTGTGCCGGAGGAATCTCTCTTAATATGTGCTTTTTGAAATAATGTTGATTTTTCTGGGTCTTCTAGCTTCTGCTGGTAAGATATTTTCTGGGTGCTGTTTCAACGTGAGTGATAATGAAGAAATCCTGTTGGCATCGATTCTGACCGCAGCACGGAGGGGGCTGCCCCAGCTGGTGCCTGCAGCACTCAGCAGGGCGGTGCTGCCTGCTGTGCTGGGGCACCGTGCAGCACAGCAAGAGCGATTGGCCTGACTGCTCCTGCAACAGCAGCAAGTGGAGCCAATACCAAGGGTGTATGCAGCTTCTGGCTAGTGACGAAAAGTCAGCAGGCCGCTTGGTGTTGAAGTAGCGTGTCCCGGGCATGTTGTTCTGCCACTCCGAGCCCTTAACCAATTCACTGTGCTCCTCTGCAGAGTGTATTCTCCATGAAAGAGTCCTCTCTGCAGTGGAGATCATGCTAGTAATCTATCATTCAAAAGTTTTAATAGCAACAGAGTGCTATAATTGAAGAGACACATTTGTCTCTGTTCAAAATGATACACACGCTTATTATTTAGCCAGGGCCAGAACAAATTGTCCATAAAAGCACATATTTTAATAAATGTTCTCTCTTGTTTCAGCAGCATCCCAAGCAATCACGAGATAAAATTGCATGCATCCTTGGCATCTTCTAGTACTGAAATGCTGCATTCTCTGTGTTCTGGATAAAGCCCGCCTTAAGCCTGTCCTGACCTTGGACCAGAACACTTGTTGTCATTCCATCAGCTTTCAAAACCAGAGCTATTCGTCAGTTCTGCTTTTGACTTTGTCACTTAGTTTTCAGTCACTTCCTGTGAACTATAGGATGGTGAATGAAGAAATGACAAAACTTTTTATGAGGACACTGAGACCGGTCAGCACCTTTCTGAGTTGAAATCCCCTTACACATCTAATTTGAAGACAGCTGAGGAGCCAAAGCAATTTCTCTCATAAAACCGCTTGACAAAAGGAGTTCTAGGTGATTAAATCTGTCTGTAATATGCCTGTCCTTGTTTGTTTTCCTTTTTCTGTATAAGGAACAGAGAATCTTTTAGTAGGAGGCATCTGCTTGATGTGGTTAATGCTGTAATTCTGCACCTCTACCCACATTGTATGCTTTGAAGCTGTGTTTCTGAATCTTTTAAAGTTCCCATTGATATATCGTTACTGTGGACATGTGAGGAAAAATCAGGACAGCATACAACTAGGTAAACTTCCAAGCTTGTGTATGGGAAAGATTGTATTTTAAATTATCATTTATTTATTTATAAGTAGGGCACGGAACTGCTTGCAGCTGAGCGTCTTCGTGCACCATAGGTTTCTACTTCAAACGCAGCCCAGGTCACCAGTACTCGTTCAGTTCTTTTTGAGTTACTAGGAAGCAGGAGTACATACCACTGCCGGACCCCTGGCTGACACTGTCACCTGAGAGACAAGAGAGGTCAGGCATTGGCATGGGCTGCCCAGGGAGGTGGTGGGGTCACTGTCCCTGGGGATGTTTAAGGAAAGGTTGGACGTGGTGCTTAGGGACGTGGTTTAGTGGGTGACCCTGGTGGTAGGGGGATCGTTGGACCAAATGATCTTGGAGGTCTTTTCCAACCTTAATGATTCTATGATTCTGTAGAATAAACTGAAGGGTATGAACTCCTCTGTCACTCTCGTAGCTGGTCCCCTCTCACTAGACAGACAGAATCGGAGATGCTTGCATTGTACCCGGTTATACTTTACTTGACCAGTGGATGGAAGTGTTTAGTCCCCAGCTCCCCAGCTAGAACTATCAACCAAGCATGAAAGTGACTTTTTAAAATTTTAAGCCAATTTATAGCTCGCTGTGGTTTTAATTTTACTTGAAGACAATTATCAGTAGAAAGGTCGTCTGCATGCTTGGCTGACACCATGTCCGGGCTACATACACAGTAAGCTGAGTCTCTAGTATCAGCACTTTTAGGAGCTCGGATATACTCCATGTCAAGGATTTGTTCTTGGAACATAAAACTTCTCAGAGCCTGTTCATGACACTAGGCAAAGCAGATGCTGGCTGAATGGCATGAGACTATAGGGCATAGCTGCTGATCTGTTTTGCCTCTGTTGGGTATGGAATCGACTGTACCAGCCTGAGCAGCGATGGCTTCTCCTCTTGCTGTGCCCGCTTCCCCTACTGTTTCTGCTTCCCACGGTTAGGGTGTGCCCTGGGGTGAGAAGTTATGAGGTGGGGTTACAGCCGGGACTATTAGTTTTTCCAGTCTAGAAAGTTTATGCTCAGTCTGCTCTTGAATGGGTTGCTGCCAGGGTGCATTTTCAGGTTCCTCAGTGCTTTAGTTATGTTTTGTCAGGGAGAGCAGAGAACCAAGACTATAGCAATGCTGATGGGACACTATACAGCTGGTGATAAAACCTTAGCCTGACTTGTAACCCTGGGAATAGCCCCAGGCAAGGCCATGTGGGAAGCTGCAGAGCACTTTGACATTGGGTTGAATGTTACTACCAGAGGTCAGAGAAGTAAAACCTCCCTGTGCTGTCATTTGGTTAGGCTGTAATTCACTTCTCTCAAGGTATTGCACTCAGTTGCTCTGTGCTATTATATGCCATTGAAGCAGCTGGCTAAAGACAACCTTTTGTTTGGTTCATCGATCAGTTTGTATAGTGCTTTTAAGGCCATTACCATGTGTAAGTGAAGTAAATAATGTTAGGGTCATTGATCCTGATATCCACACAAGGATTTACAGGCTTCTGACTTCACTAGCTTTCTGTTCTGCCCACACTTTAAGTGCAACCACTGATAATCAGACAGCTGCTGATAATGAGAATTGAAGGGGATAAAAAAGGCTGATATGGAGAGGGAAGACAGAGTAGGGGTTTATTTGTTAAATGTAGAATACATTTTAAATTACCTAGATGTAAAATTTAGGAAGTTGTCCTACTTGTACCTTCCTACACTATCCATCTTAAAGGTATTGTCAGAGTGGGTGGTATATCACAAGTATGTGTTTGTATTTTCTTCTTCATTATTTGTTTTCTACTAAAGGGAAGCTGATATTTCTGCTTCCTTTTTTTCAAGATCTCTTGTATATGCTTATGAGTTCATTTTTCATCTTATCATAAACTGAACTTGCAAAGAAAAGATGCGCTAATACTATTTTTGAGTCAAATGAGAAATATTCAGATATGTTTCAAGAAACAAAGTCATATTTCAAGATGCCTTTAGACTAATTTAGTAGACAAAAGGAAGGAAATGAAGTGGACAGAGATGCAGAAATTCAGTTGCTGTTGGTTTTACCGTCACGTACCCAGTTCCTGCCAGCCTCAGCATTTGATCCATACCCATGTGGGGCTGCATGGGCCTTCCCTCTGCAGAGGGAATTCAGGTAGTGTCAGAAGATGGCCACTGGTGCTGCTTATGGAGGAGGAACTTCTGTCCTCAGTGCCCTTTGCATCTGTCTTGATCACTTTTCTTCATGACACACCATCTCTGCAGAGTTTTGATTTGTTTCTGAGGTGATATCACATCAAGAAAAACAAATTGCCAATTATTTTAAAAGGGTGAATCTTTTATGTTTAGTTGCTGTTTTGTAAAGGCTGCTTGATGTTTCACTGTCCAAAATAACCCTCTGTGGGTCTTTTTGCCATTACACGCAGAGTCCTTCCCCCAAATCTGGGCTGTCAGAAGCTGTCAGAGCTGGGCTGTGTCTGTGTTATGAGAGGCTGTGAAAGTGACTTCTGTCAGCTCAGTGGTCCTGCAGCCACTTGGGTAATACTTGACCTTGCTTCCCTGATTTTTTCACTTCTTTTGAACCTTTGGTTCCAGTGGCATTTATGGGTATCTCAGGAACACAAAACTGAAGGGAAGGGAGGGGGGGAAGCAACCAAGTTGACTTTCAGGTCACCAGTTTCACTATGTCAGAACCAAAAATAGAACAGGAAACATTGTTTTCAACTTTAACATGAAAAATTAAAATCCACTTGGCTGAGTCCATGGTATGGGGCTTTTTCTGTGTATGCTGTTTGTGTGTCATGAAATATTTACTGCTCAGAATGACCCAAATTCATTTTTTCAACCTGAAAAAAGATTCCAAGTGTGCTATTGTGTGCTTGCTCCCTCCTGGACATGAAAAATTAACACCACATCACCTCAAGAGTTAAGAGGGGCATCGGATAAGGTATTTTTTCAACCAATCTGTTGCTACATGTTTTTTTGTCTATTTGAAATACACACAGACAATTCAGAAAAGAAAACAATTGGAGCCAGAGCCCTCACTAGGCACAAGCAGGCCTGCAAAGTATCAGTCACATTGCCCAGCTCAGCCGTTCTGATCAGTGGCTGAAGCTGCCTTGTGTCTTGCTCTGCCAAATGATGTGCTTCAAGCTTTCAGTTTTAAGTAGCTGCAAGAATATATAGGATGTTTCCTGGAGTTTTTGCAGCTTTGGGACAGACAGTAATAAATAAGTGAATGGGGGACTGCATGTGTATGTATGTGTGACATAAAAAATTAGGATAAGGTTGTGCTTGCTTTTTGCCAGAAGTTTCCCAAAAAAGTTTTTACCCTCTCTCCACAATTAGCTAATAACTCAACTAACTCAAAACTTAATGCACTTGATAAGCCAGTTTAGTCTGCTCTAGAATCTTTAGCAACCCTGTATATATATTTATATATATATGTATCTTTGTCCTACCCAGGGCTTGCACTTAGAAGCTCTTCTACAACAGTAGGTTATTTTTTGTGCAGTAGGTTATTTTTTGAGCATAGCTCGATGTTACAGGACAGTGTGTAACATCCAGTATGTAGGAGTAAACAGTACAGAGCCAGCGTTCTCGGGCCAAGGGGCAGAGACATCCCTACCAATGGTGCAAGTCTTGAAACAGCTGATGAAAACAGCATGTCCCCTTCAGGTAGCATAATAATAATCAAACAAAATGAAAAAAAAATGTTAGAAAAAATGAAAATTGCTGCAACTACTATCTGAATGAAGGAGAAAATGTCTTTTTCACCACAATTTTTACACATAATGCATTTAGACTACTAGAAATGCTTTTCCTATTAAATGACAAAGTTAGTCCAGTACTTGTTAAGCTTATGAGCTCTATCATGTGTTGGGATACAATATGGTATCCCCAGGTACAATAGGCTGCAACTTTACAGCCATGAAAGGGCAGATCAGTAAGACCATATGCAGGTTATACATCCTCATTTATTTTTCATTATTGATGCTATTTTGTATGTGTGTGACTTTACTTACCTGTGGGGCAGTAAAATGAGAGTTGTCAACTTAATGGCTAGTACCTGATTTCCTTAAGATTTCTGTCTTGTACATGATGCCAGGTTTCTAATGCTTCCTTGTAGATAAATTGACACCCTTCAGGGAAGGGTTTAACAGTAAGCCATTACTACTACTTGCTAATCACAGGTGCACTTTAAGGTTAACAGAACCTCATTTTGATTTTGTAAAGCTAATGCATTTTTATTTATTTATTTATTTGTATTGTTTAGTGCCCTTTTTTATTTTTCCCTTGAAGAAACTGAGTGCTTGCTGAAACACTGTCTACCCTCTGTTGTGCTATAGAAAGCTTTGGAGTATAAACACTTTTTTCCCTCTGCCTCTGAGTTTGGCTGGCTGGATTTACTGTGCCTCCAGTGCATCGGAAACCTTCCCCGCAGGCTTAGAGGGAAGAGGGACTTGGTTGTCTTTGTTATGTAAATGATGGGCAGAGACAATTGTTTTGTACAGCCAGAACCTAGCATGCTACAGGGATTTGCAGTATTTTCATTCAGGTATGTTTTGATGACTTCAGTCCCCAAACCCCTGTCCTCAAAAATGTGAAGGCAACATGAATATTACTGAGATAAGGAAAAACCCTTAGTGCTAGAGACCCAGAAGACCAGACTTCCTGCACTGATGATTGGTGTGATCAGTCTGTAGCTGTACAGACTTTCTTTAGCTATAGTTCTCTTGGTTCAGGTCAACCTTTCCTTTGCAAAATCCCTTTTTGTTACAGTCCTGAGACTGTTGTAGCTGTGCCCCAGGAAAACACCTGCAGCATGGCAGCATTCTCTCGGCTGGGCTACAGGCTCTTGGCTCCATGCCCTTCATAGACATTATTTTCATTGATGCAGCTACGTTTGCGGAAGAAGTTACTAACCTCAGATATGCTCCTTTGCTCCTAGTACTCCTGCTGTTACTTCTAAAGTCAATTAACACTGTAAAGAAAACACTCCAGGACTTCCTTAGCTTTAGTGGAAGAAGAGCCCAACATAAGATAGACAGCATGCTGCTGTACACGCAGCCAATTCCCCACAGCCACATCAGGTGGAACCTCCTCTCCGAACTCTGTCAGCCTGAAGAGAAAACATCCATTCTGGAGCATAACCTTGCACTATCAAAATCCTCTGAAGTAGTTTCTGAAAGTGCTCTCTCATTTGCTAATTCAAGTAATATCATCTAGATTAATTCAAACTATGGCTCATAATAATGTAAGTGATTTTGTCTGAGAAAATAAGGAAGCATTGAAGGCCTTAGCTGGCAGATCTGTAGATGTTTTTGCCTCCAGCAAGTGATAGAGAAGATCACAGGAACCATCCCCTTCTACTGTGGGGATAGCTGGATCCAGCAGAAAGCTGTTGTGACCTTCAGTTCCTGATTTTTTAGGGAACAAAATTAATTTGGGGTCTCTTGGACCCAAACAGCATTGTTCTAGACTTCAATCACAGCAATCACTAAATCTAAGTTCTTGAACAATGCTCAGCAAAGACTCACTTTGCCATGCATCTTTCAGTTGGAATGGGGCAAACTTTGCAGTGTTTGTGAGAGCGTTTTGATTCTGGCCTCTTCTCTCTAATCCTGATGTCTAGCAGAGAGATTCTAGTTGTTAATTCTGCTTTGAAGCACAAACAGGTAGGCTGCAATGTCAGATCTCATTTTACCTTCTGAGTTTGTCACTGAACAACTCAGCATCCCTGAATTATTCACAACACAGAGTACTAGCATGTGTCGAGATCAGTAATCATCAGCCAAGCGAGAAAGAGATCCAGGCTGCTGTTGGTGGTTTTACACTGACAAGAGAGCCTGAATTTGAAAAATCAGACATTCTTGCTATTTTGTGTTCAGAACAATTCAACAAAAACATAAAACATAGGTTTGAGCATCTAGGTGTTCTCTGGTTTCCCTATTTATCCCATTAAAAGAAAAAAAAAACGTTTTCATAGCTTTAATAAGATTGGATTTCAACTGAAGCATTGTAAATGGTTCACTTTTGCACTGTAAATGCAAAATAACGTCACTGGTGGTATTAGAGTCTTTTGAGCTTTATGTAGATTCAGCAAAAGTTAAGTTCTTGTTCCAGCATCCTCCTGTCCTGTGGATAATTCTTGCAAAAACTAAAGTCTAAGGACCACAGCCTAGGTGGTCTTCAAGATTCAGTGCTCTGCTACTGTAGCAGGCCTCTCTAAACCAGTCTAACTTAATGCAGCTGTAGATTTTGTTTCTCTGGCAGGGTCTGTTGTGGCTCATCGCGAAACTATAAAATGATGGGAAATTTAGGTGATTCTTAAAAAAGGATTTGCCCTTTGGCTGAAGAAAAACAACTTAAAAATAGTTTGAAATCAGGAAATATTATTTTAACTGGGAATGTGGAAAAAGGAAAGTCCTACCAAAATGAGTTCTGATCATGCATAGCAGCCAGTCTTTCTCTGGGTTTATGGTCTGTGAACAATGTTTCCACTAGGCAGAGAGGATGAATCAATATTTGTAAATGCTGTGTCCTTTAGATGAGCCATGAGAAGGCCGAATAGCTTTTTCCACGGGAACAGATCTCCTCATCAATAATTAGAGTAAGAGCTGTAGGCAGGCAGTGAGGTTGGTAGTACACGGTGATCTCGTTCGTTGTGACAGAGAGGCTTGGGTTTATTTAATTCCCAAATGATCCTTATTTCCTTAAGGTGATAATGTGATTCCTGCTCTACAAAGTTGTGGCTGATGTGGCTGTGGGGATTCAGATGTGTGTACTGGCTCTGCAAGAGCGTATGAACTTTGTATGAGCCCTTTAGCACTAGAGTGAGGAAACCACAGCGGGTGTTCTTTAACACAGTGGTTGACCTTATAACGACCAGGACTGTCAGTGTCTCTTCTTTTCTGGTTTCAGTGCAGGTCTCGCTGGAATACAGAGAGGAATGAATGGGAGGGAAGAATGAGAAGTCGTCTTTGAAAAATAACAAAGCCCAAACCAACCAAAGAAACCCTTCCAATGTCATATTTCTCCTACAATGACAAGAAAAAGAGAGAAATCAATAGCTATAATTTAAAAAAATTGAGTGATTCTTGGGCTTTGGCAGAGTCATAAAAGTAGACAGATAGCAATGGAGAAAAATAGACTGGGAACTTTCTTATCCCTTCAACAGTCTGGTAAATAGAGCTATTACATACAAGAGCTCCCTCCTACTGTTTGTTTGCCACATGCTATTGCCCCCCACATACTTGCTACCTCCCTTTTCTTTTGCACTTCACAAAATTTAAATAGATGTCATAATATGGAAAAAAAATCCTTTCTCAACTAATCAAGCTTTGCTGTTTGTAGCCTGTAGTGTTATATTCCTTCTGGTGTTTTCCAGTCATTTTCACAGAATCTGTGGAAGAACAGTGCATTGGACTTAATTTGTTCTCCCCTCAGCCCCAGGTCAGTGCTCCTTTTCACCCTTCCCCTACCCTGCACTTCTGTACAGTCCTTCAGGACTTTATGTAATGGGAACGGGGGTGGGGTGCTGAAATACTATAAGCCCATATATTACCATTTCAGGTCATGCTTATCTAGAAAAGAAAAATTTCAACTCAATACATTTTCAGCCTCTGTTATCAGTACATACCTGCACAGAGAATATGATGTGCATAAAAGGAGGAGGTGGTTTAGTAAAAGCAATGCTGATGGGAAAGGAACAAAGCATGTAAGACCTGATGCAAAAACATATCAGAAGCAGGTAATGAGGAGGCTGCTTTGTATGAAGAGAGCAGAATTCAAGTGCATAACATGACAGCTCTACAGTTTATGGCTTACTCTGCCTGAACTCAAAGGACTTGGTGTATTTTATGAGTTAATGAGTAAGGAAGTCTGGAACTTGCTGGGCAGATGAAACTATAGTAGTTACTGCTACTTATAATGAAATAAACTTTTATTAGGACTTCAGAGTTCTGCTTTACTGCAGCTTTCTTATTCTTTTGAGCATTTTTTCACATAGCATGTGAAGGCCTTCAAGAAATGCCTCAGGTCTTAAGGTGGTGTAACAAGGGTAGAGGAGGAACACTTGATGCAAGGGACACAAGGTTAGGAAAAAAGAGTAGCTGTGTTGCATCCAGTCTAACAGGTTATAGTCACAACTGTGACAGTCCCAGTGAGAACGTGTGTGTGTGGAGTGGCCTAAACCAACCCTTCAACCATCCCATAGCTATGTAATGGAGTGGGAGAGGGGATGCTTGTTGGAACGTCTCTGTTGGTGCCTGAGAGAGAGCTGTAGGCAGGACACAGGCACACAGGCCTGCCATCTAGATTGCTCTAGTTTGCACAGAGGACTAGATGTTTGTTGCCTTTCCCTCTTTGTTTCTCTGCTTCTTGGCTTTCTCTGTATTAAGAATCAATAATTTGCCCAAATCACTTTTTCTCCTGAATGACCTTGGTAAGTTAAAGGCTGGCATTTGTCACCTGTAATCAAGCTAATGATCACTTCACAAATAATTTCTCTGACATTGATTGGAAGTAATCACAAAGTAAAATGTTTCACGATGCAAGTAGAGGGGACAGGAATGAACACTTCAGGGCATTGTCAGAAAATAAAGTTAGAACAAGGTTAGAAAACAGTTGATGCACACACATTGTAAAACATAGTTTTCTGTGGGAGGAGGTAATTTTCTTGCTTCTCTTTATCTCCCATTTTTTTTCTTCTTGCCAATGGATGTAAAAAATAAAATGGGGGGGGGTTCCAAGCTTTTTGTTTGTTTGTTTGTTTGTTTGTTTGTTTGTTTGTTTGTTTTTGTATTTACCTTTTCTTCATTTCTGCAGTTTTGGAACAGTTACCCAGAGACAAAAGGAAGCTGTTAGTCTGCTCAAGGAATACAAATGGGACAAATGAATGGAGAGTAGGGGGGAAGCAAAACATTCCCCAGTAAATGAATGTGTCTGCCGTGCCAGTTCATAACAGCAAAAGTGGCTAATGTGTCCTCTTTGCCATAAGCAGAACTGAGGATTAATTCAATGCAAGGGTTTATTACGGAAACACAAGGTACTGAATGCTTTCTAAGTGGCTCTTAAGTTTAGTGATGGGATGCAACTCTGTTCAGAGTAATGGGGAGTTAAAGGGCATTTTATCTTGAGGCTGTTAATGAAGGATGCCAGTAGTGGATATGGTACTCGTTGCAAAGGATTGGAGTACTGAGCTACAATGCTAAAAAGGTTTCTGCTGTTAGAAATGATTGACACTAGGATCTAGGCACTCATGGCTCCAGCAGACTGTGCCAGTACTTATGGCAGTACTCCTGAGCTGTATGCATCATGGGTTCAATATTTTTTGTTACCTGTTGGCTTCTGGTGTGTGAATGAAAGTATTTTACCTGCTGATGCAGGAGCATTTTGGAGAAAACATGAGAGTTTGAACTGAGTTCAAAGAGAGGTTAAAAAGTAAAGAAAATGCAGCATTTTGAATTCAAGGAAATATAATGGACTTAACTAAGACTAAGAATAAATGAAATAGAAAATATGCTTAAAGTGATAAGACAGGAGAATGTGGGGCTTACTGCCTTAATTCCTTGGAACCTGTAGTTTCTCAGTGTCTGTTCTGGACCATGCAGAGGGGCCAGGGTCTTTATCTGATTGTTCCAAAAAGATGTAAATAATGCTGTATATCTTAGATCTGGGAGATGAAAAATATTCAAGGCAGCAGTATGTCTAATATAGGTGAACTAATTTGTTATTCTGCTCAGAAACTCTTTGTTCCAGAATCAAAATGATGGATCAAAAAACGTAGTTGTTTACTAACGGGCTTAGAAGGGCTTTATTCTTTAACAGAATGGGAATTATTGGCTGTGGGTGAGCTGGAGAATATATTCACATGTATTCCTGGGGCGGTACATTTTTTTTAATGAGTGATCATAAACTCGTCTTTCAAATGTCATGTTTAAAAGTCTGCTCTTACCACGAATAAACTAGTATGTGGCTTGGTGATTTCTGCTGTATTCTGTTGATTTTAAACACATGGTCTCTGCTCTGTCCTTAGGGAAAAATATGGTGGTGGTGGTGATAGTGATGCCTGTCAGAAATAGCAGTCTGCACTAAGGCAGCCTCTTTATGGACTGTAATGCTGTCCACAGTCCCTGTGATTATGAATGCTATAGTTCTCTAGGTTATATATGGCTCCAATATGATGGGGTTAGAGAACCGGACAGATGCAGCTGTGCCATGTGATAGAGGAGGGCTTTACTGCACTAGCTGTCCATCTCCCTGTGTCACTCTCTGTATACTCCCAGTATCCCCCTCTGCTACATGCATCAGAGCTCCTGAAGGCTTTCAGGGGGGTAGTATTATTTAAGCACATCTAAAATGCATTGGGTGAATTACAGAGCATATTATCTCCTCTGATTATAGATGGAATTGAACCTATTAGCTTGTATGTAGATGCTTGCAGGGTAAAGTCTATAAAGACTGGATAAACAAACACTATTACTGAAGCGGAGGGGACCATCCATCTATTCATGCCTCATTTTGGCATTTGTACCACGCTCACCACCAAAGCCAATAGGCTGCATCTGAAGACTTGCGAGGTTTATGCGAGGAAATAGCATTTGCTTGACTACAGACCATTACACATATGGGTTGCATTTCATCAGCCTGGTGTAAAATTGAATTTTAGCTCAATCATAGAAAATCATAACACAGCAGAGCTGGGACAGAGCTCAGGATGACTTGTGGTCAGTCCCCCTGCCCAGTGGAGAGCTGACATTGTGGGTATACCCGATGGGCTTGTGCCGCTGTTATCAGTGCCCAGAGCAGGCTGGCCACCAGTTCTGTGGCAAGTTCCATGGATACGCTACTACCTGGTAAGGCAGCCTTCATGGTCTCTAAATGACAAACCAGTTACACGTAAATGAGATAATAAATACTAAATTCATCTGAAATATGAATATTTAACCAGTTGTGAAGAAAATGCTTTTAGGTCTTACCTGTTTATGTTGATTTAAAATTGTGCAAGCAGAAGGGTAGAGGAGAAACAGTAGGAGCAGGAACGCTTACTAAGAAGTTTTGCAAAGGAAAAGGGCTCCGGTGATCTTCCAGGAAGGTAAGGAGCTCAAGAGTTTTACCACCTATACTGTGTGGAAAATGATCACCCAGTGAGGAAGGTGGGTGATCAGAGGATCTACTCTCTTCCTTTTTTCCAATGTGTGTGGAAAGTTGGCTGTGGCACCTGTGAATCTCTGTCATTGATTGCGGAGAGTAAGGGGAGTCCAAAATCCACAGCACGTAGAATAAAACCTTGTTTTCCTCCAATTCGGAATCCTGATTTAGAACTTTAGGAGTTGGCCCCATAACTAGAAGGTGAATTAACAATATAAAGCTTTATAACAATAAATGAATGGGCTTGAATAGAAGAATTGTGTGGCTGGGAGCATTTTGATTTGCAGTGCCTGATACTTGAGGTTCATTTTGTCAGACACAGGTTTCCACTCTGCCTAATATGCTACTTTCCCATTTCTAGTATTCTTCAGGCATGGTTGAAGTAAGATTAAATTCTTCCCGTTCTTCTACTGGTGGTAGTTTTATTCTTTCTTGTTATGTATAACAAAGCAGGAGGATGGAGTGAAAAAGTAAGCAAGATTTTAGTCTTTCCAGCACGATCCTGCATTGTGCCAGTTGCATTGCTTCTCAGTGCTTCAGTTTCTCCAGCTACAAAATCACTCTAATTGCGTTTAGCAACCTGGCATAATGGTATGAGCTTGTTTCATGAAAGAAGTACGTGAGTATTAAATGCAGATTATTATAAAACTTCTGCTGATAAGTGGAGGGGAGATTGTAAAGAGCATGCTAGATAGGATAGGATGGTGGCATTAATAGGACATATTTTCAAGATTGCTTTCCAGTTGTTTATGCTACTGGGTTATACCAGAAGGAAGTCTATCCATTTGGAATTTGTTTATTTTAAAAGGAAAAAAAATCAGTTGCTGAGTTCACCGTGTGGCACTGTTGTGCATCCCCGTCTGGTGGGAAGCTCCCATAACCAGCACGGATGATCATGGAGCAGGGATGAAATGCGGTTCAGGGCAGCCCTGGTACTTTCCAGAATGGAGACTAGGACCACCTTCAACCCATGTTTTGCTGTTGCAGCTTAATAGAAGCACCTTTTGGGCTCTTTGGACTTGGGTAACTTTCTAACTGCAGCAGCTGAGCCATCTCAAAGGAGAATGGCCGTAAGAATCCCTGAGGAGAAGCGAGTACTGAGCTGACAGGTTGGCGCTCCATGGAAATGCATCTTTTTTTTCAAAGAGCTGAACTCATTGGTACTGGTGTATTTAGAGTAGAATATTGCAGAAGTGAGAGTGCAAAACCGAGAGAACACACAAGAACATTTTAAAAGTCTAATTGTCCAAGCAAAAAATGCTTAAGGTGTAAGAGACAGGACTCATAAGTATTTGTGGCATTACTTTTAATTGCTTTTGTAAGAAGCATTTTTAACTTGCTGGCAAACATTTGGAAAACTCAGTCCAGGGGGAAAAGAGATTTCTGTGTGTGGCTATTTTTATTGATATTGCATAATGCACAAAACCATTTGTCCCCTGAATAGAACTTTGTAATTAAAACAAATTAGAAAGTAGCTGAGAGATTTTTATGGAGAAAAAGTATATATATGGATTGGTTGGCTTTCCAAACATGAGATTTTTTTTTTTGTAGTTTCTTTATAATAGCTGAATTTCCCTTTAGGGGTTTACAGTGCAGGGTATACAATTATTTACGGGATATTGGAGTATGATAAATAGAGCATTCTGGCATTAAAAAAAACACCCAAAGGAATCTCAAGATTTATATTGCATCTGTCTGCCTTGCATTAACCCTGACCTTCATTATGAAACTCAGAATAATTAGAAATACAAAAGAAGTTATACTGGTTATATATAGGTATATTAGCATAAGCGTGTTTAATCTGATATCCAGAGATTACATATCTTGTTCTATTTTTTTTCACAGCTACCCTTTATGCAGGCATTGTAAATGTTCAATTTCTACTTCATAAACCCCGTTCTAGGACACAGACACATAGAGTAGGAATGTATCACCAGGGTCAGTGAGTCCAGTCCTCCACAACTCTAATAGACCTTTAGTCTAAAAAAAGTCTGGGGAGCAGCCCTGCCTCAAGCCAGTGCACTTCACAACAGCCTACAGAAACTCTAGATCCGGGGGGGGCCAAAAGCTGTAACCCTGACGAGCTCCCAGTACCCGAGCGTTCTGCTTTTTCAGAGAAATATGAACGATACCACCCATGGTAACAGTTCCTTCCTCGTAATTTAAAACAAGTCTGACCACTTGATTTTTTTTTACAAGAACCATTAAAAGTGTTGAAATTTATTTCTATAAACACTCTTTAAAATCTTTTGAAAATGTTTTTAATGAGGTCATTTTGCTACCTTGTCAACGTTCTCGGGATGAGCTGTCTGCAGCGCTCTCCCTACACCCTTCCTACATCTTTATGGGTTAGGGAACCTTTGAGCTGGCCTTTTCCACACTTCTTAGATCTAGCATAGCCAGCCTGATCCACTCCGTGTGAGCTTTACATTTCATTTGTTCTGCACGTTCCCAGCTGTTCCATCTGTATCTCAGATACTTGCCGCACAGCTCCCGTGGCCTCTCCCCTTCCTTGTCTTTGATGTTGTGTAACAGGCAGTTGGCTCTGTGCTCTGCTGGCCAGAGACACCGGCACCTGTGGCCATGGTGAAGGAGGGGAGCTGTGGGGCTTCATTCCACAGCTGTGGGTGAATATTCCAGCCTGGGATCACCGGGGAAGGTGCACTCTTTGCTGCTGCTTAATGCTTTGCCCTCCCCACCCTAGCATGACGCCATACACAGATCGCAGATGTATTCCAGATGCATACCCAGGGCATGAGGGAAGTCTTGCATGCCAGTAACAAAACAGGTCTAAGTGTCTGCAGAACCCCATGAATGAGCTCATTTGAAGTGGCTATGATTTTGGATCCTTACCCTCCAGCTGCTGAGGGAGGTACACGCCTGCAAAGGTTTATCTTTGCTTTGCAGGCACAAAAGCCATGTCACAGGACTGTCTTTTGTAACCAATTTTTACACTAATAACTGCTTTTTCTTGTACTGTCACCTTGGTTTGATTATTATTTTTTTTTTTACTTTTTTTTTTTGAGGAGAGGCAGTACCTAGTGTTTGGACACAAAGGTTATTTTTTTTTTAAGCTGACTGTTTTTCAGTGAGCTTGTGAGTGTGTGAATGTTATGCGTGCATGTATTCTTTCTCTGCTTAACCAGAGGACATGGCACTGGAGAGGGACAGAAACATTTTTCTTTCTTTGGAAGACAAAGCATGATAGAAAGGTCAGCACTGGAAACATACATTCCCTTCATTAGACTTGCTTCATATTGTCTGCACAGCCACTTCTGGAGCCACTATTAATTGGTAGATATTGTTCTGTACATTTTAATATCAGGGTGAATGTTTTGCTGTGTGGAACTTTTAGAAATCATAAAATCTAATGATGCTAAAAAAAAAAGCCTCAACTGTCAACAGCCTCATTATACACCAAGCCAACTGAATGAACAAATATGTGAGTAGAATAAAGAGGCAGGATTAATGCCTAGAAATGTACTGGCATTCAGAACAAAGCAAAATACAATTCAAACAGAAGATTGCTGAAGCTCTTGGAACTTATTTTAAAAATACAAAGCCAAGAAAATGTATAGTTAAATGCTAAAAAGCAGGCTAAAACCACCAGATATTTCTGAAAAACAGCACTCCACTCCCACGCTAACATTAAACACTAAATTTGTTAATCTGCGAATTTTCTTTGAATGCATAGAGCTCGTAGCGTGTGGGAGGCAATGTTTCCTGCTGAAGTTCTGCACCTATTCTGAGTGTGCTATTGCATTAATTCCTTCAAGTTTATGGTTTTCCACTGCAACCCATTCTGTAATATCCAGAGGCCCATGTACTTCCACAGATTAGACGAGATCTGAGTAGCACCAGAATTCGAAGCTGAGTAACAACATGAGGAGAATTTAAAGCCAAAATCATGACTAGTGTTAAATGACTGAAGTACGTCCGTTGGGTAGAATTTGTAACGAGACAATACAGGTCTCGGCTACATGGTTTTCAGGACCATCTCCTGCCTCCTCTTTGGTGTCTCATTAGCTGCAGGGACAAAGCGCCGTGCTGCTTCAGAGAGCAGGACCCAGGCTTAGGGCGTCCCTCTCCTTGTGCACAGCTTCAGCGTCCAGATCACAGGCATTAGCGGGCTGCTACAGCCTGTAGGCCGTGAGTCTTAGCCTTATCTGTGTTAAAAAATAGCACTGCTTTAATGTGATTAGGTATTTGAGGGCACTTCTATACATACAAATAAAACCTATGATCTTGGCCTGTTCTCTGTCCTGTACTTTGCTGGGTCCTTCTGAGGGATGTCTCTTCACGTCCTGAAACAGGGTGGGTCCTTAGCAATGCTGCTAACATCCCTGGCCTCCGTTCACTGTTGCTATACTGAGTTATCATGAAAAATCAAGCTAAAGATATATGAATCTTAAATAAAGCCCAATTTATTTTGTAATGTCCTCCTCCTTCCTAATCTTTCCTTTCCTTTTATTTTTTTTTTTTTTGGGACTGGGAGTCCCAACTCTCATCAGGAGAAATGGAGCAGAGAGACTTAAGAGTGATGTGAGGGAAGACTGGAACTGGTTTCATTATTGATTAGGTATGGTTCAGATAAGAAATGATTCCTCAGCATGGATTACATGTGTCTGGGAGGAGGTTAGCAACGTCTACAAAACAAAGCATTAAGAAGACTGTATGTCATCCCTGTTTAGAAGAGTTTGGGTGGCTGACTACACAGTCTGGGGGTTTTGCTTACACAAATGAAAGGAACACCCTTCTATCTGTTAGCTCATGCACAGACTTTTTAAGGTGGTTCTGCTACAAAGAAAAAGAAAACAGCAACATATTGGTGGTTTTCTATTTTTAATTTTTTGTAATCCCCATTACAGGGCAGAACCTGCTTTAGCATCTTCTGTTGTTTAAATATAGAGCATCATCTCTCATGGGGATGACTAATCACAGGACGCTTGATCAGGTGTTCAGGTTCAGTATTTTGGTCCTTATAAAGTCTTTCTGGTACACTCTAATAAATGTGAAAGCTGAACCATTCCTGAGAGGGAGGCATTTCTCACACACCATAAGGAATTGGTCTTATTAAAGTGGGATTTATTTACTTCTACCTTTGTGACTTGTGTTGTGAGTTGGATGAGTTACTCAGCCTCTTCACACTTCACTTTCCATATATAAAATCAGCATGGCTAACTTTGTATGCTAGAAGGTTGTCAAGTGAATACTAGTGATGCTGTTGGGAATCTTGTGGCATTAACTGAGCTCCAAAATCTGATGTTAAACATTTTTTCTTCACTTTCGGCCTACCTCATATTTTTAAACTATGAGATCTTCTAGGATTGTCAGAAATGTTTAATGACCTACATAGAACAAGACACATTAATGTATAGCAGGGAAAGCAGAGGAAGCTTTGAATGTCTTTCTCTCTGTGTTTGTTTATAATGTGATCTGTCTATTAAATTTTCCTATGCACACACCAAAAATCTGACATGCATGCATCTAAAACTCCGCTCTCTCAGTTCTGCCACTTTGCCATTGCAGTCAGTCACAGTTTTCTCACTGGTTCCTGGCACAGCAGGAGAAAAGGTTTCTCCTCCATGGAGAGGAGCTGTGGAACCAACCAGTGTCTGCCTTTTGTAAGGAAGGAGTCTGTTCCTGAAAGCCCCTAAGGGCATCTGCTCTCTCTGGTGATCCCCTCTCATCCCTCCCTGTCTTTTATCTCCTCTCAGGGGAGAGCTTCTTTCACAAGCCATTTGTTCACAGAAGGCACCTCAGCTGCCAGCCCTTAATGCTCGCACCAAGAGGAGATTTGTTGGTGCGAAATACATGCAAAATGTAGCAGGCATTATAAAATATTGAACAAATCTTCATGAGAGACAGGCACAGAGAATTTCCCTCTATTTCTCAATTCCTTAGTTCTTTCTCCTTGCTTCTGGCTCATCTTGTTTTGTGGTAACACAAAGTTACTTACTTATTTTATTGCATTATTTACACTTTCAGATCTTTGGAGGAATTACTATCGATGCCTGGATTTAATTAGCATAGGACTTGGTAACAGCTTAATAAAACCTAAATTACTAGCTACTCATTCTTTCTGGAGATATATTAAGATTTATTAGCAATGTCTCTAAAATTAATTAGTTTAAAACTGATACTTTTCAGAATTAAACTGGGAAACTTTGTTTTGTTTATTTTTAGGGTATAATTTTGTTGAGTATGTTTTGTACTTGAATTAAACTGTCTTATTCAGAAACATATTTTCATTACATACCATTATACATTTATTGATAAGAATACTCTCAAAGAAATCCCATATTCTTTCCTGGAATCAAATGAATGTCTGTGAAAGATGAATTATGTTTCCAGAATGGTTGCAAACAAGAAGGTAAAAGGGAGCTCAAATTGATTTTTATAATCAAATTTCATTAAAAATAAGGAATGATGATAACTCATTCTGTACCATAGTGAAATTAATTTCTGCTGTAACGGTGGGAATCACAATAATCTTGTTTTGTTGGGAATATCCCAAAGGATGAATTTGTTCTTAGGTAAATACTGTAAATCTTTTGAATTATGAAGGCCTTTACCTAGATTTGCTATGGCCAGTGCTACCTTATTATACCTTTTTGAGTTCTACCTTGTATTCCACAGTAGCCAGCAGCCCTTTTGTCTCTGTAATATCAGCTGTTAAGACTAGTCTTTGATGTATATTTGCAAAACTTTCCTCAAACTTTTGTCTTGCCTCTCCCATCCATTCCTTCCATTTAGGTTTTAAAACTAGAGATGCTGAATTAGTGGCATCCAGCTATTTCATCTTCCTCCCTGTCATCTCTTCCTCCTACTTTTTGCTAGCAGAAGCAAACAACCGAATGGTTTCCTTTTTGTTTATTCCTTCTTTTTTTCCTTCTCAGTGGCATTTCAAGACTTCTGAAAGACCTTCAAGACTTCTGAAACGCTGTGCTGTCAAAAAGGAGTATAGAAAAGTGATAAGAAAGCAATGAAAGAAAATCTGATCATTGTTTAATCTATTGCATTCAATTGCAAATAGGAGTACAAGAAAAATGTGAGAAGGGGAGGGAAGCTGCAGACCATGAAATTCTGTTGAAGCATATTTTGTTAGTTTCTGATGGCAAGCTGGGCAGGGAATTTTGTCTTTTAAGGTTATGATTGGGGAATTCTTCACACAAATACTTGTGATGTTCCCACTGACCTGCCCCTTCCCCCTTGTTGTAAATTAGGACTCCATATTATGTTTTAGCCTTTCCAGAGGTTCAGTGAAACAGAGAATAGAACCCCAAAGGCCTCATTTTTACTCTCAATTGTTATATAGGAATTGCTGATGTGTGTGAAATGCTAGCTCTTCTATCAAGCTAGGAAATCTCCTGGGCAGGGGAGAGCATATATTAAGTTTTAACCCATGGGGAGCATGGGTAATGGACTACGACAGTGATTCACCATTAGAAGCAACCACTTACCCATATCTGCTACCGCAGATAGCAAAAATATGAATAGCAATGCAATCAGGTTTCTGGGCACTCTGTCTTCCTGACATTATTCATTAAATACAGTGTATTTTCTCTGAATTGGTCAATTACTGCTGTTAACAAATGGTTTACTAGCACGTTAACCTGCATTAATAGAAAGTCTTGTCTGTTAACTACTGGAGATAACCAATTCCTCAAGCTTTACAGTGATTTCATTAATCAATCTATGCAATAACATGTACAATTTTTTTGACTGAAAGAATGGAGAGGATTTTCATAGATCTGATTGTGAGAAGTATCTGTCAGTATGTGCTCTGTAGGAGCCCCTATGCAAGAACAGAGAAAAAAGTTATTGTAGGAGAGGAGGAGAGAAGAGTGAAGTCTGTGCTTTCCATTGCCCTAACCATCAGACAGCCACAAGTATGCCGAGTAGGAAAAGCCAAGCCATACACTTCATGATGCAATGAGAAGAGAGACTGTGAATATGGCATAGGTTGTGAAAATTAATACTCAAAGCCAGCTAGAGCCACACAGTTGCTTTTGTGGAGGTGCCAAGCAATGTATATATAACCTCTTTCTCAGCACTCCAGAAAGAAACTTCAAATCCATTCCCACCTAGTTAGTGAAGTGAGATACAGTAATAGGAGGAGGAGATGATCTGTAGGCCTCATTTGAATAATATTTCCCTTCTCTCCAAAGGATTTTTTGAGTCTGTCACAGAGTCAAGTGATTATGCAGATAGTTTAGAAAATATTCTCATGAATATAAAGTCACCGCCTAGATGAAGATGCTGAGCAGACCTTGTGAAGCCAAGGGCAGTAGTCTGTGATGGAGGACATCACAGACTGTTGCAAATTTGCAACAAATTGTACTGTGCAATTTGAATTGCTCAGGTGCTGTGGCAAGGTTTTGGTCTACTGGTTGTGCTGGGTGAGGGGAAGGATTCCTTGTATTTTACATTCACATTGCCCATTTACACACTTCTGGCAGAGAATAGATTTTAGTCTGGAAATTTTAAGAGTGCCCAAGTGACTTTAGATAATGAGCTCAAAATTTGGCCTCCTGAGTCATTCATATGTCTTTAAAACTCCCAGAGGGAACCCCATTCTGTAAGTTTCCGTAAGTAATGGTGTTTTCTTTAGTATTTCCTGAGTGAAGTATTTCTCATCTGCTTCTTCTTGTTGCTTTGGATGGTACTTAGCAACAAACTATTCCTCACTAGCCTAGACCAATTGACTTGTTAAACTTAATCTCAATGAAATAAAAATGTGAGCTCATTAATTACTAAACCTGACCCTACTGCTAATTGCCATACTTAGCAAAGGGTTAAGTGTCATGCTATTTTACTTTCATAGCTGGCTGTAGTTTTCTTGCTTGGACTCATTAGCACCAACTGCCTTTGAAAATGCCTTTCGGTTAATATAATTTTCGTATATTTCTTCACCCTCCAATTACGTTGGAAAGGATCTTGATCAGGAAAAAATGGTGTTTGATGAGAACTGTGGAATCAGGAACCATCACATAACTCATCACAGCTTATTTTCCAGCAAAGATTTTTTGCATTAACTTTCAATCTAATTATATTAATAATTAAACTAGACAAGAATTTTAGTGTGTTTAATGATGTTATTAAATGGTGTTTCTGCTGTACTTACTAGGTGTGGAACTTGAAAACACATGGGCAGTTTTTCAAGTCACAGGTGGGTCACAGCTGCAACTGACGCTGAATGAAATTGCTTAGAAGTTGAGATGACAGTGGAAAACAAATTAATATTTGAAAGTATTTTCAGGGACTTAAGGACTTTGATTTTGTATATTTTTTGGACCTGGAATATTCTGCCATCTACACACATTTCAGTGTCCCCAACACAGAGAAGTTGCAGGTGGTATTCTATCAGAACAAATTTCATCCAATTCAGCTATTGTAGGAGTTGGGCCTGTGGTCTTTTTGTTAAGCCTAACAGCATATTATGTGACCAACTAATTATTCAGCAGTATTCTTTACTTGGTCAACATTCAGAACTGGAGCACCCTTCTGTCGTGCTTCTTCTCTGATCGGGTGCTTCTGAGAGTCCTTTGGTATGTCTTCTGTTATTCTGCATATTACTGTTGAACAGTAGAGCTGTTGAATTTGCATCCACTCTAATATGTAAGATCTCTGATAACTTTCAGGTGTGCTACTATTTTTGTGCATCAGCACAGAAGCTGTGTTGTAAGGAATTCAGAGATGATCCAACACTGACAGGGATATGATTTATATTTTATCTAAATAGGTACCTATTTATTGCAGGGTTCCCAAATGGGATGAGAAATAACCTCCTTTAAGGAGCAGTTGAGCCCTCAGTTATATGAAGGCTTCAGAGAATCTTATGTCTTAAGAATCATCAAACTAAATGTAGTAGAAGGAAACATATTTGTGCACCATGATGACCTGAAAACCCTCTCTAGTTACGATTCTTCCATAGAACTTCTGCATTTGTCTCCTTACATCCCTGTTTTTCTCTTTGCTAACAGAGGCAGAGCAGCTTGGCTATGTCAAAAAACAAAACAAAACAAACAAACAAACACACAAAAAAACATTCCCTGTTTGAAATGGCGATGGAGGTCGAATACCCTTTTTTACAGCATCATGAAGCAGTCAGAAGCATCATGCAGCCCTTCAGTGTAGCAGTTTAACTGTGATAGGATGGAGGAGATAGGAAGCAGCATTATTTCAGTGAAGGGAGATATACATCTAAGAAAACATAATGATTTTTTTATCTTTTAAGTTTGGAGCCTCTGAGTTGGAATTGAGGCCTCTAGAAACTGAAGATTTAAGAAAAGAATCAAATATCAATATATGCATCATAAAATCATAAGACAGTAAAAATGCAAAGTACAGAATAACTTTTATTCAAGCTGTGTTGCCAGTCAATCTATTCAGAACACAGATCATTTTAAATGCACTTCATTCTTTTGAGGGGAATATTCCCATTTTTGAACTCTCTGGAACAATGTGCCTTTCTGAATTTGGGGTTTTAGCAATTTCCAGCAGTCATTACAGTGAACCTCTTACTTCATGGAAAAAGAAGTGAAGAAAAAATGTGTATTTATATTATGGTTTTCGAAAGTTGATTTTTTTTCTACTTTGTGGAACTTTTGACTCTAAAACAGAGCTGGGAGTGCTCTCTAATGTCACATCCTCATCAGAGAAAATGTTGACACACAGCACTCTTTGATCACTTCCGAACGAGACTCAGTAACTTGATGCGTGTATTCTCTAAACTTGATGTCTTATTGTAAATCAGATTAATGCATTGAACAGGGAGGAAATGAAGAGCTGAAGCTGTTGATTTATCTGGCCAAGGCATCAGGAATCAAAAACTCTAATGCAGCTTCTACAAAAATTACTTTGACATCTCACATCTGAGTTGGTACACAACACAGTGGCAAAGTAGCGTACACATGAGTCAGTGCCGTATTTAGATCTACCAGTGACAGCTGCCGAAAGAAATTAAGCCTGACTAAGGGAACTCTTGGAGGCACTTGTGATACTGACTGGGCTTTCATGCCGTCTACATTTAATTGATTTGTTTTTCTTTTGGGCTTTGCAATCTCTGTTTCTTCCCTACAGATGACATCATCTCCTGAACACGGAGTTGCTGTAGACCTCACCACCGAGGTGAATTTGTTACTGCCACTCACTAGAGAGAGAAGGAGCTCCCGCACTGTTGGCTGAGGTTACCTGTCCTGTGCCTGTTTGGCTCACAGGGGATGTGGGACAGAGATCTGCAGGTGTCTCAGTACTCAGGAGCCTTATCTCCAAGGAGATTTTTTTTTTTTTAAAGAGCTTCTCAGGGAGCTACAGCATTTCCCCTGTCACAGACAATGAGTCATGCAGAGCTGCTTTAACAGAAAAGAATTTGCAGTAATCTAGATGTAATGGTTTTCTTTCACAGGAAATAATGAACAAGAATTCAGTTCAGCTGTTTATAACAGCGATCAGAGGGACTTCTCTGGCTATTATGGCAGTTCAGGGTGTAAGGCAGTCCAGTTAACGTGCCAGAAAAGAAATAATAAAGATTTCAAGAGCACAGTCATCAAATCATTGGAGTTAGCAGATGACCATCGGTCTCATAGACCCTCAGCTGCAGAAATATCCTTTCACTTACAAATCAGAAACTCTTCTTTGAGAATGGATGAATTTATTCTGCCTGACATTCAAGGTTCTTGTTATTGTGGTGGTTGATGGAGACATCTGTCCCACCTTGGGTTCTGGTGGCTCTAATGAAGAACACAGAAAACAACTTGATTCCAGTTTAGTCCTTTCTCTACTAACACTCAAATATCTTCTAATAAGAGAAACACAGTCTTTAAAATACAAAAAAATAGATTTTTCTTTATAAAATGATTTCTATACCACAGCTATTTATTAACCCATTATATATGTATGTACTTATATATATATATTTAACTACATTTACATGTATTAAGGGTTGTTTGAATGATGTGAGTATCTGAATAACAGGACTGAAATTAGCAGTTGCTGCATTGGGCACAGGCTGGATGTGAGAAGAGCACCTACCTAGAGATGATGGTATCTAGAACTGGTAAACTGTGGAGAGGTTAGAGTAATGAGGGGGAGGTGTGGCACACCCAAGCAAGGGCAAAAAGCAAGTATTTGAGTCTTTGAAGTACCATCAGAGGTTATTTGTCATATATTAGTCCCACGTTAAACTTAGGCATTTTTTTCTGGCACTCCTACCAATTTCTGATTGGTGAGAATTGTTCCAGAATCTCAATGCCTTAATAGGTAGAATTCATTTTCTTATTTCTGGGCCACCTATATTTTCTTCTGGTTTGTACAGATTTTTTTTTTTTTTAGCTTGAATAATTAATTTTCCTCCTCTTTATATTTACAGATGCCCAACAGTGTTTTTGCTTGGACAAACAGTTGCTATTTCTTAAAACAACTTCTCCTTTCCCTGCAGGAATATCCTGTCTCTGTTCTGATTTAAATGATTTTTTTCTTGAACAAGAATGAATAGAATCACAGTATCTGCTATTGTCTTGTACAATGCGATTGCAATACTCTTCTGTTACACTGGAAATAATGTGCCTTGTACATATCTTGGAATTGAGTTTGTCATGCTCAAAGACACATTTCTTGATAAGTGATAAGGTGATACTCCCAGACCGTTGCTTGGTTGTTTTATGTGATGATTTTTCCCACTTAATCATCGAATTCCAGTTCTGGTACAAAGCCTAGAGGCACAGCTTTGCGCTGTGAAACTCCATTTTTTTCAATGCTTTTGAATCTTAGCAAGATCTCCCAAAACCAAACAAATAAAACACAAAAACAAAACAAACCTACCTCCTAAAAAACCTACCCCAAAGAAACAAAACCTCCCTTTTATTTATGTTGACAATGCTTCTCCATATTTTTGTCACTATAAAATATCATTAGCATTTCCACTTTGTGTCTTGGTAATTAAAATTTTACAAAAGACTCCCGCAGAGCTGTAACCACCAATTCTCTCATCATGCTAGTTAGTTCGTTACTTATTCAGAGCTACACTGTACCTTCTTCATGGTAGATACCAATTTTCCATCCAAGACCATACTGAATGCTTTCCCTAAATCCAATGGATTAGATCTTCCCTAGTTTCCCCAGGAGATCTGTTGCCCTATAAATAATACCACATTGTCCTTCATTATGCTTCATGTTTACCAGTGCTCATTCCTTCATATTTTTCCTAATTGAGATCAGGCCTTGTGGTTGCCTCTTAAATAATAGCACATTTCTGCTTCCTGACTTGCATGTTTCTGCTTCAGATTTGACATAAACTGAATTTGTTTATGCATATTGCTTTCTCTTGCTTTAGTGCCATATACATCTTTTCTGAACAGCCCATTTTATTCAGCGCAACATCCATAGTAAGTCATACTTACTCTGCCTTTATGTTTACAGTAATCCAGTTTCATGTCCTGGATCAGGACTTGCTGTTCTTCCTTCCAGTAGTTGCCTTTCTTTGCAATAAATCTAACATCTGTTTGACTGTTCTGTGTTTGTCTGCGATACTGATTGTGTTACCGGCCTGACTACTGCTCCCATCTGGCATCCTTCTGGCCCTTGCTCATCTCTCTGCAAAAATCCATTGAGCCAATTAAGGATGTGGAGCTTCAACCGATTCTCTGCAAAGCCTTTCTTCTCTGCATGGTCAGTTAAAATCAGTAAGAATCTCTCACCCCTTATGTTTAAAAGTTTCTGAAGTAGATTGTTTTTTCTGATTCCTTCATGGCTCATTTCTGTGAGTAATTCTTGTTCTGAAGCTTATTCACAGTCAGTTGGTTCATATGTGTTGTGTTCAGAATCCCAGCTGAATCATCTGAGATGTGGGTGACTGTGTTTTTATCCTTTATTTTGGTAGCTGAAACTAAGTTTCAGTGCAAATAATAGTGACAGTAAATTATAATTTTAGTTGGAGGAAGTTTATGATATTGTCTAGAAATAGCTGTTTTCATGACTAAATCTATCAGGAAGCTTATTCATGGCAATATGTCAAAATGGTAGGCACAGGGGAATGGAATTGATGTAGAAATCTAAATAGTATGTCTGGATTTCCTTTCCTTCCCTTCCTTCCCTTCCTTCCTTTCTGCCTAATTCTAATTAACGGAGATATGGGATTGGTGCTGAGAACCCACTAAAATCTATTCTTGGCTTATGCTGTACACCTTCAAAAACTTCTGGCAAGTAACCTCGGGGGGTAGAGGGAGGAAAACTTGTATTTCCTTGAAGTAACATACAATGATCTTTGGCCAAACAAATCTACACAAATGCTACAAATCCCTATCCATACAAACCTTCTGACAAAACACAGTCTTTGGCTCAGAAAACACAGGATGCTGCTCAATAAGGCAATGCTGATGACAATAGAAAGAGTTGTTGTAGGGGGAGAGGGAGTACACATACATAACAAGGATGTTGCAAGTACATGGAAGATACAAGCAGTCCTGGGTCTTTCATTTTTTATGCCTGACACAACGTTGCATTCCTTTGCAGAAAGCCCTTGGGCTTTGCAAACAGTGAAGCAAGTTCTGCCCTTAATTGCATCTCTCCCTTCATTTCAATGAGAGAGCCGTGATGGAATTAAGTCTTACAACCACTTAACCTGAAGAGCAGCCAGGCAGCAGGCGGGCCCGACCTGCTGCTCAGCATGCACCGCAGCACTGGGCAATGTTGCCTACACCCCAGGCTGCTCTTAAACCACCTATTTTATTGCCATCATGAATGTCTTCTCAGCTCTTGGCATTGCTGTATTTCATTCTGAGATTAGGAGTTGTAAGGACCAAAACTGTAATTATTTGAACTGTTACCTGCTTAAAAAATAAGAAGAATGACAATAGAATTAATTTTTAAGAAAATGTGATGGGGGAAAGGATTCTCCTCTTTCAATGACTAAGTAACCATACTTGTCGCCATGGGAACTGCAGAGCCAGCCCTACAGTTTAAGGATGCTGCTGTTTGTTTTCGTGCTGCTATGTGCTATTCCCCAGTGTTACTCTGAACAGAAAAGAAAAAAGGTGATGGAGAAACCTCCCTCACTCTTAGCAACCCTTATTAATTGGCCACACTTGCACTTGCATGTTGGTTAACCTGTAAAACCAAAGTGGTGTGCACAATTCCCTTCAAACTTTCTTTCCATCTCAACCTGCCAACCTGCATTAGTTCTCTAAATTACCACCCGTAATTATTGGAGTTTCTCACAGTTCTTTTCAGCCTGAGCTTTCGGGTCAGAATGAGGGCAGACTTTTGAGCTATGTGTAAGACTCATATCTCTATGATATTACAGGGACTTTAAATTGATTAACAGGTTGAGCTCGTGCTATGGCTTATTCCTTGTCTTAGCGGGGAAAAGTGTGTTCAGGCAGTATATTCCTAGACTGTTTCATTCATAAATGTTTTCAGTCTTGGACAGATTGAAATGACTAAAATGGCAATGTACCAAAGCAACAGCAAAGTGTATGATTCCCTAGTGCCCAGAAAGCAGCTTCGCTTAAAAGCTGTCAGCCAGCAAATCCTCTTTGCTTTCTGCAAAACTGTTGTGTGTTTCCATCAATTTACTTTGCCTCCAGACCACTCAAATGAAGGTCACTCTGTCATTCTGTTGACATCTCAATTTTGCATCCTCAAATGAAAATCAGCATTGATGTGGATGTGTCCAGATTAAGAGTGATTGCACCTTCATTTATTACACGTGAAAGTTGTACCTTTTGCTATGGTGGAAATGCATTGCAATAGCACTTGAGGTATGATACCAAGCACCCTGAAAAAGTTACTGTGCTCCAATTAATTACCTTGAATTTCTCTTGAGTCAGTTCCAACCTTATAATGTGAGAAAGCTATTAGTCTTGTTGCTTTACCACTTCTAGCACAGCAAGATATTCCAGGTCGTGACTTGGACCTGTGAGAATGAGGATTGCCCAGCAATTCATTTCTGATCAGATAAACCCTGAAGGGTTCAAGTGCCTATCCAAGTGCATCCAAAAATCTTTGGAGAAGAAATCTCATTAGAACAGACTTTTGTTTGAGCTTTTTGACATCTCTGAATGGCTTTGAAACAGAACAGAAATAGCCTCATTCATGGCTTTGTTTTCCAGTAAGTTTTGTTTTCTGGTATTTCCATTTGTGGCTGTGAGTGAAAGTGGGTAACAGAATAATGTGAAACTTGAAGAAAAAAAGAACATAATTTCGGAGGAAAATCAAGCAATGGAGCTAGCCAAAGGACTGGATGAAATTTAATGTTGATGCTTAATTGTTATCTAACTGGACCAATCCTTTTTCGTGTCCTGTTGTCACGGTGTTCATAAGTGATGATTAGCCATCGGAGAACTTGTTTTAATAACAAACAAAGCGATGTCCAGCTTCTAAATTAATGCACCAAATCTAATTGTAATCAAAAAGATTTAATGTTATTCTGCTTTTGCTCTTCAGTTGAGTTTCATTGATTAGCAAAAATAAGTCAGATGATGCTTTTTCAATTCATTCAGGATTTTGAATAGTTTGAGTGTTCACATGAGTAAATGTAAAATTTGCTTCCAGAATACCAGCACACAGCTATGAAATCCACTTTGCACAGTAAATGAAGTTACATGAATATTTGTGTAAGTAAAACACAAAATCTGAGGAGGAAAAGCAACAGCGTTCCAGGATTAATTTGGTCTTTCTCACAAGTTAACAAGTTTTTCTTGCTTACGCATCCATCCTATTTTTATTTCATGCTAAAAGTAAAGACTTCAAATAAGTATGTTGCTAAAACATAAATGAAAGAGATCATGGTTACTCCTTTGAATGCCTTTTTTTCAGCTTGCTCTTTTGAGCCCTTTACTTATGCATCAGAGTAATTACACCATTTCACATCGCTCCAAAATCTCCATTAAAACTTTGCTGTCTACAGATTTTTGACAAAATCTCAAAAGCTTATCTATAATTCTGTCAATTTATGTACTCATTTCCCTGTTTTTAACATCACAAAATAACAACAACAAATTTATTGTTACATCTATGAATGGATATAACTTGCTTACTTGTTACAATTTTAAGATAAGATTGTTTGGACATCAGAAGAAGTTCTTGAACAAGTTAGTAATCTTAAAAGATAAATCAATATTTTTAGATGCAGCTCACAAGTTCCAGCACTTAGGCAATTTCTTCTAACTACACAATATTCTCTGAATCTCTAGGAAAATAGAATTTAGTTCAGTGTTTTGCAAGCTTTCTGGAAACAGTTTGAGGAGAGAGCTTGTTCATCCATGGCTCCAATCATGAGATTAGCTCCTCGAAATCTTATGTCCAACAGCACTTATTCTGTATGGCAAAGAGGGAGCCAAAGCTGAGACCCAAAGTGCTGCTACGTAAAAGATTCCTAGTGAAAGCTCCAGCAAAGCAGCCTCATCTCTTCCATCAGCCTTCTCATGTAGGAGCTGACATAATTCATCCTCCTTCTCATCTGCTGCCCCTCATTATCCAGGTGGCCTGATGTGCCACATTACACCCTTGGTAGATCTATTCCTTTTCAAAAGCACACTCCCTAGATCAGAGCTGTTTCTTTTGATTTGCTTTCTGACTTGCTGACATTTACAGAGATATGCCAGTGCATCTGAGACCAAAAACAAGAAGGTAGAAAACACACGAAGTTCCTTTTGCCTTTCATCTCATCAGCCTTTGTAGTCAGACAAGATTTCCATTACATTGCCCTTCCTTTTCTTCTTTCCTTTTTTAAAAAAAATTTGCTTTCATTTACCCTGATATTAAAGTTGCTCAGCTTTTTCTTGAGTCCTGCCAGCAGAGTTCTTAGCAAGTCTCCTCATGCTGTGACTCTGTGTAAAACATTCTTTAGCACTTTGTCGCTTGAGTTCCTCTGAGCTGTATTCCTGTTATATCAAGATGCACTTGATTGAAGCTGGGGACGCAGTCTTAAAACATCACTGAAAAGGTTTATTTTTTTCAAACCTAGACGTGTCTTTGGAGGGTGTTGTGGTCTCCTTACTCCATCTCGGTGTTAGCTTTTGTCAGTCTCTGATACAGAGATTGCTCTCTGTCCTTTGTGTTGTAGTAATGAGCTATCAGACAAATTATTGGGGACCTGCTTTTTCTGCTTTAGACTAAGAAATTGGCTGAATAAGTCTGAGGCTACCCTTTATTTGTGGCTTGATCCTAAAGCAAAGCCTTAAGTTGCTACATCAAACTAACAGAGATTATCAGCAATTACTCAACCAGTTACCTATGCATTAGGTATCAGTGTTTATAGAAGGTCCTGACTTGCTATGCTTCATCTGCCTGGCCTAATCTACGATGAGTACCAGTGTAGGTGTAAACACACCTACATGCAGTTCATGCTCGCAGCATTCATTTCCAGGAGGACCAGAGACTCTCAGTAGAATAATGTCATCAAGGCAGACTTGATAACGGTCCTGAGAGATGTGCTTATGCTTTCTGCAAAGATTCAGGCCTCATTGGGCAGGCAGTTTACGAGCTGTGGCAATACCATGGACAGGACAAATGGTTATCTGAGATCCAGAGAGCAGAACCGCATCTTGTCTCGCCCTGTCAGACACTGTTCTTCCCAGCACTTCATAAACCCCTGGGGCAGTTGCAGTGCTGAAATCTCCTTTTGCCCACTATAATCAAAGGCAGCAAACTTCTGTTATGCACATTTGAATCTGGCTTTTCTTTGCCCTGCAATTACTGAAGCCACAAATGTCATGCACTAAGAGTTTAAAACTTGCTGTATGGGCTGCTGTAAATAAATGTCACTTGTTGATAGAGTATTAAAAATTTGTTGTCAATTATATTTGTTCAGGGCTGTGAAATGAGCAATTCATGTGCTACTTGCAGAAAGGTCCCAAACACTGGTTACAGTTGGTTGGATTTTATGTCCCAGATCAACTCCTTTTTCAACTTTCAGCTCTTTGGTCTGTAGCTTGACTTTGTAAGATCTCCATCAGGAGGTGAAAGAAATTTTCGTTACATGCTTGGGTAAAAATGTAGTCACAAGAACCAGTGTTTGCCCAGCTGTTCTGAAAGCATGTGATTTATTTAAAGGTTGTTACTTGTCTGTCGTGTTTCAGCTGGACAACCAAACTCCTCTGTCATCAGCTGGGCTCCAGCTTGGACATGAAAGAGCCTGACAAGCCCAAGCACTTGCGAGCTGGCCTGCTGGGTGATCTGCTCCATCCAAAGGGGTGTAAAACTTAATCCATCAGCTGGGCAATTATCTCCGATTTCTGGTTCTGACCAGGACTTCCTTGCTCCTTTGTTCTAGTGTCCATTTGGATTTTTTATTCTCTGCTGTTGCTCTTTCCCTTCTCTTTTGGAGCTTGACTCCTGATTAACTTTCCTGTTTTGCAAAACAGCCTTTGTGGCCATACTTGAATCTCCATTTTTCTGACCTTTGTCATTGTTTTTACTTTGCCTTTCAACTTGGTATCCACCTTAGTTTCTCAGTTCCTGACCTTGTTTTAACACTTTGTTTACATCGGCCTGTCTACAGCCTGATCCCAAGCACTGGGCCTCACTCTGCTGGATCCCCTTGGTAGTTCCCGTATCTGAAACATCCTCCTGCACAGTTAAATTTCTGGGCTGAAGAGCTCAAACAGCAGAAACCAGGGGACTGTTTAATGCCGTGTAGTCATTTCTACTACAGGTCCCATAAGCACTGTTCTTTGTTTCTGATCTTAGAACAGTCAAACTAAAAGCATTATTTTCTAAGGGAGAATGACTCTGGAGGCTTGGTTAAGAGCTTGGGTTTTCAAATCTGCTTAAAAAGGAAAAAAAAATCTCCCTACTCCTATCCCCAGACTAAAACATTTTAAAGGTGGGAAAATAGGATAGTCTTCTAGCAAAAGGATGCTCAGAAGTGATGGCAACAGAAGGTCCCCAGTTCACCAGGGTAGGGAGACAGGGGGAGGAGGAAGCAAAAATTCTGCATTCAGTCAAAGCCAGCAGGGGAGAGAGGAGACAAGGTAAGATATTGCTCCATGAGGAGAATGTACAGCTTTCACAATAAAGGGTAGTAATTATATGTGTCTTGCTAACTTTTCTTTTCTGGGAGATCATCTTGATGATATATTATGGAAGACAAGATGGCATTAGAAGTTGTTTTTTTGTCATGAATAAACATTTGTTTTCTCCAAGCCAACAATGCAACACTCCAGCACTCTGACACAAGTAGTTCTCTGCAATATGGCAGTCAGATGAGTCATCTTGCTGCTGTATTCTTTATTGTTGGAAGTAATTACTGGAGGCATGGATTTACTGGGAGAGAGTCTTGGGAATGTCTCTCCTGGTTTTGTGTCCATTTGTTCCTTCCTGTATTCCTTACCATGGCACAAAACTTGTGAACAATAGAAGGCACCAGGCCACCAGAGACTAGGGGTTGCCCACAAAGTAAAACAATGTTGTAAAGAAATTTTTGGTGCTCAGACCTTAGAAAAGGAGACGTACTGCTAGTGTTACCTATGGAAAAAAAAATGGAGTTTAACCTGGGAACTGTCTGAACTTGAGAGAAGTCTTCCAATACATCACGGACCAACTGAAATATCATTACATGACCTTTTTGAGTCTTGCAGGTGTTGAGGTGGTTGGAGAAAGGATGTCTCATATCTAAACTGTGTACGGTGGGGGGAAGACGATAAGGTGTTACATGAAAAATGGATTTATGGTGTGTGATAGTACATTACCCATTGCCTTTGCCTTTGAAAGTCACAGAAATCAAGAGATACAATGTCAAATCAGTATATTTGTTTCCCGCTGACACAACCAGGCATGATGACATCAAAGGTACGTTCTGTGAAGAAAGAACACAAAATAGTTTTATGAACTGCAAGGATGACACCATGAAGAGAAAACAATGAATAAAACTAAGTAGCTGGTATTGATAGTACTTTCATGGAATTCTTGAAGTCAGAATAAATTGACCAAAGGTCATAGGCACTAACTTTGTTCACTTGGCAGCTTCTTTCAGAAGAATTGAGGAAATAATCACGTGCCCAACCTGACACAAGGGAGATGACCTGCAACGTAAGAGTTACAGCATCAGCCACCTAGCTCTTAAACCAGCATAGCTCTGGATTTCATACCAGAGGCTTACAACTTACAGAAAGGAGACAGTAGGGTAAAAAGTCACTGAAAAATAGGTGCATTCTGCACCAACTATTTTTAATAATTCCCATATTAGAAAATGATGTGACTGTGTCCAAAATAAGTATATATTTTATATAGATTTTTAAAAAGTCCATGATAATATTTCTTGTAAGATAGCTTTTTGCTGTCATGAAGAAAACTTGGAATCCTTATAATGTTATTAAGATGGTCCATCTTTATTCATGCTTTGAGATGTATAGGATATATTTTCAGTATTTATGGTATTAAGGGAGATATAAAACAAGTCTAATGCCTGGGGTTTAGGACTAGGATCTTAGAAAACTTCTGCCAGTGTTGTGATTCATCTCCAGTTCTCTTCATTAGAAAGATTCTGTAAAAAATATGTAGTACCAAATTATTTAAATAAACATTTATATTCCTCAAATGTAGAAGGTCGTTGCCATTAAAAAGGATGGCATCTGGACATTTTATCAGAGATGCAGAAACGCATTAATTGAGTTCTCCTCCCACCACAGTAATCTGGGTAGCTTCACTATTTTCTTTTAAATTTCAGCTTAAAAATGATTAACAATACCTTTGTTAGTATAGTTAGAATTAAACAATGTGCAAAACATGCTCAGCTGGCTGAACAGAAATGCAGAGAAGGAACAAATTTAAGACCAAGTTTTGGCAAATGTTTCAGCTCATTCTTCTGTTGAGCTTTGCTAATCTCTTTTGTGTATAGCATCATTGCATTAAGTAGTGGAAATGCTCCTTCTCATAGGATTAGTACATTGTCTCAGACGTAGAATTTCTCTAACTTAACACAGCTTCAGTGACAGGGTCCAGATGTCAAGCAATAGCCAGAATGCAGTACACCTCTATTTTTATTCCCTTGTGGCCCAGAAGAGGCACAGTTCTGTAATTACAACAAGGTGTTCAGGTTTATACTGAACACAGACCCAACCTGATTTCAAGTCAAGTCAACGGGAAGTGGGTTAATAGCTCAACTCGTTGTTTATAGTTTGTGGAATGAAGAAGGGCTTTTCACTTCCAGTCATGGTTCTTTTAGAATTCCCTGCTAGTAATTCACAAATGTTGCTGTCAACATCCCTTTTCTTTTCTGCTTTTTCCAGATGTTTTTGTAGTTATTTACACAGTGCTTGCCAGATCACTAGGAGCTGAGGGCCTCACTTCGCATAACAGAATTTGGCTATACTTTCTAATCCAAGGTAGATTTTTGCTAACTCTCACAGATGCCTATCACAATTATGGTTCTAGAGCCATGAGCAAAAATGTAGGTGAAAGATTTAACTTGCATAAGCATTACTATGGCTTTATTCAGTGCTTTTAGCATAGTATCTTTAGGTATTTTGCAGGAAGTATATGAACTCTTCTAAATAGCACCTCTGGAAGAGATAAGAACTTTCGTTTAACCTTTCAGAGACCAGGCAGGTAATTGAAAGTGCTTCTCTAAAGCAACATGGTAGAAAAACATAAAATGATAACTTTGAACATTTGTGTCTGCTCCTCTATTGTACTGCAAGGCCATGCGTCTCTGGAAGGCCACGTGCTTTTGACAGTGATTTGGACTGGAAAAAATAATGAAAATATACTCTATAGTAAAATGACAAGGGTGTCTCAGTATCAGTACACAAATCTTGAGCAAACTGCTAATTTACTGAAAACAAACTGCTAATTTATTGAAAACATTTCATTCTGTAAGACTGGAATATTTACTCTCCCATCATGTAAGTAACGTCTTTTAAAAGACATCACATTACTTTTAAAAGTAATGTCTTGACATCATCAATGATCAGTTGGATCACTGATGAATTTTGTAAGTACCCAGTACAGAAATGATTGTCACTCCATTATGATATAAGCCTCTTGCAGTTAAGATTTTCCTGACTGATTTTGAATATATATTGCTCATGTTTTGTGGTACCAGTTTGAGTTACCCAAGGAGGACTGAATTCCAGACAAAAATTGCTCAATATTTTGTGATTATAAGGTCTTATTCCAGTGTTTGAAAGGGAGAGTAGGTGTATGCAATATCATAAAAAGAAAACCTCCCTGATGTCTCTTAGACTTTAACCGAGACTTACTAGTCATAAAAGCATTTTCCTTCCAGCTGTTTTTATGCAATGTGAAAATGTTGGTTATTAAAAACACATAATTTGCTTCAAATGAATCTTTGAATTATATTCAATTGCAATTAACCTTAACAGAGCTAATCAGCTATGGTTACTTAACATTTACATAATTGTAGTTGCTTCTGCATTAAAATAAACAGTGTATTAGTGAAGTTGTATCTTTCTTCTATCTTTTTTTTTTTTAATTATTTTTAAAGTTATAATAGAGACCTAAATGATACACTTGATAGATCTATTGTGATGATGAATTAGCAACATGGCATTTTCATGTTTGGTACAGAATGTGTTTTTGTAGTCCCAGCACAGTTTCAGAGCAACACGAAAATTTCTCTGCCTGAAAATCATGTGTGCTTGCATCCTAGTGCAGATAGAAAGTTTGTATGAACCAGCCCCTCCTCTAGGCCTTGGATAAGCAGCTGCTGCTGTCTAAGCTGAAGTGCACTGGAGTTTATACAAAGTGGTCTTTATGAGAAATGACCTCTTAATAGCATTGTTGGCCTGAAAGAGTAGTGTTAGAAACAATCATTAAACTGGAAAATCTTCATTTCTTATCCTCTCTCTGTTTCCTCTCCAGTCTCCTCTGAAGCTAATAAATGCACCTAGCATCTTAGAGAATGATTTAAAAAAGCTTTTTAAAGGTCATAAGTTGCAATGGTTTTTGCACAGTGTCATTTTTAAAGCTTTTAGTGTAGTCCTATGCAGTTCTGTTTGAGTTTAGGAAAACCGTTTCAATATACGCACCTCTAGGAGAAGATTCTACCTTGGCTGTTCAATCCTTCACTGAATATCAAAGGCACCTTGAAAAGCAAAAGGCCATTTTTCATGGGTGTGGTATTCACTGTCATGCTTAGATTTTTAAACAAGCCTTACCTCTCATTTAGATGACAAATAAGTAATAAGAGTTCAGGGAATACCACTCTTCTACTTTTTCTGAACCCCTTAGAGCAAGAAGGATGCAAACAGGAAACTGCAGTGATTGGGAACAGAGAATGAAGTTCTTAGGCTAGCATAGCTACAGTCTACCTTTATTCGAGGTAGATTGCAGTATTGTGTTCTATTCTTTAATATTTATAGAGCATTTTGTAGATGAATAGCATAATCCATAGCATTGTATTACTACAGTGATTGGGACTACTGCTGTGAAATAGTCTTAGTATTTTTTAATAAGGGTAGTAACTGGAAAATTATCCATTAGGGATGTAACCAAGCTTGAAAATGAGTAATGTGAATGATGCTCTTGAAAAAAAAAGTCCTCCAAGACAAATAAACACTCACTGCCAAACCCTTATTTTATTAAATTAGCTCCCTTTGGTTAGTACTTGGTGTTTGTCTTTTTAAATGTCACCAGTGTATCTTATATCTTTAAGAGTTCCCATTTGTGCCATCCCTAAAACTCAGCTGAGCCATTGTCTGAGGTGATAAAACTTTGACAAGCTTTTTTTTTTTTTTTTAAGTTAGAGCACATCATTCCCTTTGTCTTAATGTGCTTCTGTCAATACAGTTTATAAATACATAAATTATAGTAAAATTTGCATGTCAGATTTTGTGCCTGTAGTCCTTGTCAGGGAGACAGCTGCTTTCTCTTGGTTACTGGTGAGGCTGCAGCTCCCCACAAAGAAGGAAAAGTAGTTTTAGATTCTTGCATTTTATCTGGCTCTCAGGAAAAAAGTATGATTTTTTGTTAAAAGTGCAAAGATTACTGATACAGTGGGAAAAAATAGATACCCTGAAAGGAGAATATTGAACCAGAGTTCCTTCTTGCCATCCTTTAATCAAAGATAAGCTGAAAGGTGACATTGTTATGATTTTTACTAAGGTTTCATGTAGTGTTGGAGGTAAAACCATATGCAGGGATTGGAGACAATGGCTCTTAATGTATCCCGTAATTACTCAAATCTTACAAGAGGCCTTTCGTGATCTCTTCCATCTGCAGCAGCAACTTTCCATATGGTATTCTGGTGCTATATACACAGGATGATAATCCCCCACAAAGTGAAACCACAGCCTGATTGAAAATGCCAGTGTTCTGGTTCTGACTGGGCTCTTATCTCCTGTGAAGATTTTTATCTGTGTAATAGCAGCTTTCTGTGGTCATGAATGCTTGGTCAGTCCTGCCTTCTTCTAACAAGCAGAGCACACTGGATGGATTGAGTGTGGATGTCATATCACTTGTAAATGTCGTGGATAGTATTTGTTTATTATTATTTTGATTATTTCATTTTTTGATTTCTGAGGAGCACGGTGTTTTCAGAGGCAATCTTTTGTGTTCTTTGATATCTTCCATTGGTTCTCTTTCATATGACTTCAGAGGAACTTTCCCAGGAAGAGTTGTTGCCCAGAAACTCACCCACTTGTCCCTGTTAGCAGAATCTCATCTTGTTCTGATGAAACCTGCTAAATGGTAATGGCACAATTTAGTACAATTACAGAAAATCACCTCTTAGGGGTTGTGAGTTAAATCATGAATTAGCTGTTTTTCAGTGATCCTCTTTCAAAAGATATTGTACATTTTGAGGATTGTAATTTCTATATCTTGATCAAGGAGAATATAATTTCTAATTTATTCCCATCACAGCCCAGGTTTCATGTGTTTGCACAGCTGTAAATTTGGAAGAGGTTAGTCCTGGATTTCTTTTGAGCTTTTGCACTTATGCAGGGAAGTCCCTTGACCTCTTAATGTTTTATGTTTTCCATCTGTAAAATAAGGATAGTGATGCTTTTCTCCCTCACTGGATTTTGGGAGGCTTATTGACATCTGTGAAGAGCTTTGAGGCCTTTGTATGTAAAATTCTGAAAAGGATGTGAGTGTTAAAGGTGAATTGTGGGGTTTGGAGGAGAAAAGAAACACAGAAAGTGTGTGGTTCACAGAGAGAAATATTATACAGTTACTGAAGGCACCAGTGTAGATAAATGTGATTGACTGTAAGTCCTTGGTTGAAGGACGTGATCTTTGACATACTGAAGAGATGTGTGATCCAGGTCATTTTCTATTAATAACAGTGGGAGGTAGCTAATTTAGTCCTTATGGGCTGTAGAGATTTGGGAGGGGCTACAGGGGACACAAATTGAGCAAATAAGTGGGAAAGTTTTGAGGAGATGGTGGAGGAAATGGAATGGAAAGATGCAACTCCAACAAGGCCAAGTCCTCTGATTCATAGTACCGTGCTGATGGTGCATACAACAGAGGAACTGGCGGGGTGGGTTTTGTCTTATTTCCTTGACTACCAAAGCGTTGACTTCCAAATAAACAGCAAGGAGGAACTGCCATTAGAGAATGCATAATCAGGCTGGATTTGTGCTCTAGGGCTGAGGTAGACGTTAGCTGAGGTCTGAGAAAAGATGTGAGGATGCAGCATCGTTTTAGAGCTGATTTAGGGACTGTAGGACAAATATACATCACAAGAGTGGATTTCCTAGGTGGAAGCACATAGACCTTGGCGTGAGCTCTGTTGTCCACTTCAGACAGGGTTTCATGTGGCATAGCCAAGAACATTTGCTGCTGTTCAAGGTCCTCTATTTTGGACAGGCTGCCCCAAGGCTAAGAGAGAGAAAAGCAGCATAGACTAAGGAGCAGCTAAACTTGGCAAAAAAGGCCTTGTTTAAAGGCAGAGACTTCACTTGAAAGTTTATCACACGATAAAGTCATGTGGCATGTTTCTGACAAATGCACAAGCAGAAACACAGACAAATGAAGATTTCTTCAGCTAGTTCTGAATTGCCTCCTTTTAATACACTAAGCTATATGAGTTAGTCATTAATTTTTCTGTTATGGATCAAAGTTCACATATAAAATGACGAGGCTTCGTAGGAAGCTGTTGACACATGAGAAGCTGACACCCCAGGGTTTTTAGGCAAGAATAAGTCATTACGAAAGTTTTTGCAAAGCAATATCCTCAGCTAATTAGATTTTTCCCAGTTACATTTGCTTGACAAGAGGAGGGAGGAGGAGTGGAATAAAATAAATAAACACCAGTGAAAAGAGGAAATTAGAAGAGCAATTGTTAAAAGTTGTTAATTGAACCATTAAGTACTTCATTATAAAGCAGCACTGTGATAATAGAGTGCCCTATGCTAATTGTTTATGTTGAAGCAGCACTAAATGACCTGGACACAGTCATGAACTTTGGGGATGCTGAAAGGGGAACATTCATGGACGTGTGAAAGCAAGTGTGTGTGGAGGAGTAATTAAAATCCCTGGCTTCTGGCTTCTCTTTAGTATGTATCTGTAGCTCAGTTTCCTTTCTCTGTTGTTCTGTATAGGTAATAAGGTCACGTGTGTGTCTGTCCTTCTGTCTATCTGTGTGGCCACACACAACCTAGGTCTATGCCTCTAACTTTTTTCATGCCCAACCAGACGTAGCCTGTGCCACATACATTCATGCGTGGCATCTGCAGGGAGGCACTCAAGTTATGTTCTCGTGTTGCTCCTGAAAGCCCTTCTCTTTCAGTGCATCGTCAGCACACTGCAGTGGTCAAGCTCTTCACGTTCGTCAAGTGCTGAAAGATCTTTGGCTGAAAAATGACAGTTTTCTTTCTGGGTTACGAGTGGGTGCTTTCTTGTTGCAGGCCTTTGATGAAGCACACTGGCAAAGTAAGAATAGGACGTAATGCCATCTATAGCTGACCTCTGAAATACCCTATTTATCTGTGTCCCTGCTGTAGTTCACAAGCAAGCCTTTCCCTAAGCACTTGACATATTTTGCTGATACTGCACCACAGGTCTTGTGCTGGAGTAGGTACAGAAATCAGCTTAGCTTGAACCAATTGTTTTTCAAAAGCAAAGACAGAAAAAGCTTGTTAAGAGCTAATTGTTAATACTGGTTTGGAAATAATTGATTAATGACTTTCCTTGCTAAGTAGCTCTTCTAGAGCTCAGATGTAAAATACAGTTGTTGATGTAAAATGGCTGGGATATTTTCTACTGAATGGACTGTAAAGGAACAAATGTTTCATATTCGAAAATACAGACGTAGCTTTTATTTCCTGTAGAAGATCCCTTGATATTGTTCACAGATATGTTTCTCTGTCTCCTCCCAATATTTTAATCATAAATTCACTGTCTGTGAGGAAATCAAGATAAGTTGCATCTGCAGTTCTCCTCCCTTCACATATGACTATGTGCTATGGTGAGACATGAATGCAGGACCAAACCTCATGGTGGCAGTGATGCTCCCTGCCCTTTATACTTTCCCCCAACATGGAAGATTTCTGCTAGATAAATCTAACGGTGGTATTAAGTTGCTCTTTGACATGGATAACAGTGCCTGCTACTCCTTGCCAGCCCGCTCTGCTGACCTGTTCAGCTTTATCTGGTTATCCTTAAAAGGCTCCGAGACTGGAAGCAGACCTGAGCCTGGCCTGCGCTGCCCCGAAGGGCTGTGGTGTGGGCTACTCTAACAGAGAGAGAAAAATGAGACAAAGTTTTAAAAAGAAAAGTGGAGACCTCATAGGGAAAAAGGTGGAACTTTGTTCTTTAAGCACTCTGTAATCTAATTTTCCATCTGAAAAAGCAGGACCTGTCACATGGTTGCTTAAAGAGTAAATTAATTTACCATAATGGCCCTGTGTTCTCTAACCACAGATTTTAATTTTGTCACACATCCACGCTTTTTAGTATCAGATTTTCTTAATGCAGTTATATTTCTATTATTAATTAGACATCTACAAATGAGTGAAGTGGAAATAAATTTTATCCTGTTTGGTTCTGCCAAAAGTCTGAAACAGAGGTTGGGGAAATGAAAACTGACCCATTTCTCTTGGTGGGGAAGACTGTGAACTCCGTAATTGCTTTGCCACCACAATATGGCATTTTGTCAAGTACTTCAAAACTCAGTGCCTTTGTAGTGCACGTTACCGTTATCTGCCTTCTGGCATCTGTTGCTTTAATTTCTTAGTGCCCTGCCTGTGGGCACTATTCTGACCTCACACTTCTGAAATTCTGACCTCACACTTTTTTCCAAGAGAAGCTGAGAGCGGTACAGTGCTGTGTAACAACCTACAGCCTGCTGGGAGGGAGCTAGAGGTTGTGTGATGCCAAAGAGCAGGAGAGGAGCAGAAGTTCAGTTAGTCATCAGTGGTGGTGTAATGCTCCAGATCCTGGACTCACCGCTGAAGGTAAGCACTTGCAAATTGTACACCAGCAAGTATGTTAGTCTGTAAGCAACAGTGGATGTCTTTTCTAGAAAAGATGGGACTATGACTGAGACATAGAATGAAATTAATTTGGCAGTGGAATGTGAAGATGGCAGTAAACACAGTTTTGTGCCATTGTGTTAGAGAGTAAAAATGCCCCATGAACTGAGAGCTGTTCAGCGCTGTTCTGCCTTGTCATCATCTCTGGATGGCCGTGGTTCTGTGCTGCCTGTGCCAGGTTCTCATCCTTCGTGGGGGCAGCTGCAACAGAGCTGTGACTGTACGTAAAAGAAGAGCCCATGTTAACATGGAGAATGCTCAGTCCTCCTTAGAAATGTATCCCTAATGTATGAGGACCAGACTCTTCTCAAGAGAGTAAATCACGCCAAGTTGTGGAACAGTATTTTAATCTGTGTTTGGAAGAGATATGCTAGACCATTTTGCTTGTGACTTACAGCTAAATCATTTAAATTGTGACCTTAATCTTGAGGTATTTTTACTGCATGTTGTTGTTTAAATAATGAAACTGGCTTAACGGGAGAAGAGTTTATTAAATTGAATTTCAAATAAGGGTTGAAATCCTGTAGATTGCGTTTTATCTCAGTTAATGGCAATACTAGCTCAGTTTCTGAGCTGCATCATAATATGGAGATGAGATTTCTGTTTGAGATTGCAGTGGGTATTGCCAGGTGATTGATGACACTAATTTTCTGGCACTTCCACTGCATGCCTACTGTATTAATTGCTAATTGTTTTAAGGTACACTATTATGTGTTTGAAGTTGGGGCAGGCAGAGGGTTGTCCTAAAGTGGCAGGTAGTGAGTGCTATGAAGGTGAGTGCAGGTGTTTAATGTACTCGGTGCAATGAGGCCTTGGATGTTGCTTTCTAAACTGCAGCATTTTTCACTCAGTGTCCAGCTGTTCCCATAGCCTGACTGAAAGCTTGTTAATCTTGATGCCTTCCAATTTACTAGACAATAAGTAAAAGGCTTAAGAAGGATGGAACAGGACTTGTTTACTCAACTCTCAGCTGCCGCTGACAGTGCACTTCATTGCCTTTCAACTGGCTCTGCTCTCCGGAGCTCTGGGCTGGCAGGGCTCTCACATCACTGCCCTTGCCTCTCCAGGCAGAGCACCCAGGCTCTTTAATGTGCTATTGCTCAGGCTCCTTCAAGAGACATTTGAGCTGGTCCGTACATTTGTACGGCTGACAGCCAAAGACAGATTGCCCTCTAGATGACAGGGCTTTGACTGCCTCTTGCCTTTCCCGTAGTTGTCTAAACTCAGGCAAACTGGCCATAACGTGCCACCAAATTGGAAAATTAGAGCATAGTTCTCTGTCATAGCTGTGCCAGCAATAATAAATGCAAAATGTGCATCATTTCCAGTCTGGTAAAAGTTGTCTTTTGGGGCTTTTTTTTTTTTTTTTTTTCATTGGTGTAAATGACAATGGCAGAACACTTTAGAAAATTGGGTCATGGATAATTCTGACTAGGTTCACTTTGTGCCCATTTCCAAAGTATGGTTCATTAGCAGAGGGTTTCATGAGCTCTATGTGCCCCACTACTGGGGGTGGTGGCTTCTGTGCCTGTCCTACCACAGAAGTTAGGAACCCAATGGCTCAACTATATACACATTGAGAGAGCATATAAATAAGAACAGAAGAATCTTTATATGAAGAAACCTTTCAGATGTTTTTGTCTGTATTTATCTTAAAATATTAAATCTACTTGATTTGCCATTGCAAAGAGATCTCTTGCTACTCATCAAAGTATAAAGAGGAAAATTTTGCATTAAATGCTCTCCTAATTTGAATGATAAAACATATTGAAAAATTAAAGCAAAAAAAAAAAAGTGTATTAATCTTGTCTACCACAGTGCCAAAGTCTTACATTTCTGTTTAAACAAGCATTCTTGTTTTTGTATTTCTGACTGGATAATCAAAAAAAAAAAAATAAGAGCTAATCAATAGAAACCCTGCACACCACTTAGTGATGCCCCTGAATGGCTGGTTATTGGTTATCTATTTAAAAACCTCACCATACAGGCAGGTCAGTACTGAGGTGATCAGGAGTGTGGCTTCTTCCAGAAGTGCAAGTGAATGCATGGGAGCCCCACCACATTATCTGTGGAAGAAGTCAAATATACATTTTTCAGAATCTGTGTCCACTGCTCAGCACTGTCCGTATTTCCACTGAGGAAGGCAGGCTGTGTGTGTAGGAGCTCTGGTCTGTGTACTCTGTCAGCCTCACGTTTTCCAGACATCCTGGAGTCAGCGCTGGCAGTCAGGCCACGTATCTCCTATATAGACAGGCTTTTCATTACAGGAACAGTAAATCCAGAGTCTAATGTTGTCTACACCACAACCATTTCTCAGAAAAGCCAGCAGATTGCTGCAAAAATAGGTAAACGGTGAGTTACAGCTAAAAACAGTAGTCCGATGTCTAAAGCAGTATCACTGTCAGACGTGCTTGCCTACTGCTGCTCCCAGATAAGTGAATGAAAGCAAAACCAAATACTGCATTTTCTTGTGTACTTCTCTGCATCATTTACTTTTCTGTGCACACCAAAATGAAAGGAAATTTGTACATCATTAAAGAAACCTAAACTCTGGATGCAGAAATTAAAGGTAAACGTATCATTTCAGAACATTTCTCTCTTCATTTCATGGAGATACTCATCACGAGGTTCCTAATGTTAAGGGTTTCTCTTGTACTTTCCCATCTAAAGGAGAGCCACTGAAGCTGGCAGACTGCACTGCAGTGCCAGCACTGTTCTGATGACAACTATCTGCACATTCACAGTGACTTCAGGTCCCTTTTTACCCCTCTACTGTCTGAGGAAGAACCTCGGGGACTGAGATGAGAATGGCTGTCTAAGACTCCATGGGCAATGAGGGATATGCAAGATGCAGTGTTCAAAAAAGTTGTACCAAGCGTGATCTGCCTTCTCCTGTGTTAGTTATTTGGCTGTTGTAACTGTTGACAATTTAGGGACTGGGGAAGGAAAGTGTGTCAGATGAAAAGCAAATGCGTGGAGGTGGCACCAAGGAGTCAATTTAAGCACATAAGACAAGAAATGTAACTCAAATTTTAATTTCTCAAAATTTAGACCTTTTGATAAGGAACCATTTGATTTTGTAATATTTTTATTTTATTTTATTTATTTTTTCAGATTCTTTCCTGCTTTGCAGTAGTTAGAACAATCTTTCCTTTGGTGATGAGATGTCATTCTGAAAAAGTAGGCTGTAAAAATCTTTTGGGGTCCTCCTCTTCGGGGAAATGCTACATGAATTGTGTGTTAGATTGCAAGGTAACTGCCAGGAAATGAGATGTTGCTTCTGCTTATTGAACAGCCAGCTTGCTGCTGCTTGCTTCCCTCAACACATGGCACTTCTCAGCTATTGTCATACAAATCTTTTCACTTTGGTAGAAATAATGTGTTATGGAATAATTCACTGTACATGCAGTAAGCCTGCTGTTACCTATCTTGGCTTGTGTTTTTATGACAATATAAGGGACTCGCGTGGAAACTCCTACTAGTCCAGTGCTGCTGTTGCTTACAAGATGATGTATCAGTTCCCTCAAATGGGAAGGATACATATTGCCTGATCAGGAGCTGAATCACAGACTGCTTAGCTCGTGGTTGATAGCTCAGTGAGAAATCAGGCACACGTAATTGCTAGATAACATTCTGGCTGGACTGCACAGTGCACTTTCCTTGGGACACAGTGTGCAACTGTGCTGTGTGGCTGGTGATTCTGCAGCAGTGTGTGTCCGTCTGCTTCATTTCCTGCCATCTCCAGAGGCTTAAGGAGCTCACTTGATTGCTGGTTTTTTACTGACTCCACAAATCAATCTCGTGGCAGTATGTGAAGCCTCTTGCACTGTCCTTCTGGCAGGAACTTAGAAAAGGTACTATCATGAGGATGAGGTCTAAAAACTCCAAGAAAAAAGACTTTTTGGTCTTATAAAAGATGACATATTCACCAAACATGGCCAGACACTCTGCTCGTATGTCTAATGCTGGAATCGTTTTTCTCCATGCGCCATTGGATTATAGTAGGGAGAGAAGATGGCTTCTCAGCTGCCTTGGAGCTGAGTATTTATGTGGATATAAGTGGCTTCCTTGATGCCAAGCATGAAAGACCTCATACTCTGAGGAGAAAACACACTTGTAGCAATTTGTGCACATTGAAGTTAGTGGAGCCGTATCTGTTACCTCTTCAGCAGGAAGTGTGATAGGCATGGTAGGACATTTAAGATAGCCCAATGTCTTACTAGTAATGCTAAATGAAATCCTAAAGAGATATCCATAGCTGACCTCTCAAGTCACCAGTTTTGTAATGTAGGACAGGACAGACCCATATCAGACAATAAACCAATCTTTTTTTGTGTTACAAGTAATGCCCGTAATGAGCACAAAGCTCCTTTTCCTGAGCAGAGCAGTCTCTGCTCCTCCCCTCTCGTCTTGACGCTTTTCTTCACACATTAAACATTCCTTTGGCACCAGATTTCATTGTTTCAGTTTATTTATTTATTTATTTTTCACTAGGCTTGGGAGTGCAGTTGCATCAGCAGGTTTGCTCTCTGGCTTGCAGAAGGAACCTGCTATTGCTCTCCAGTGACCAACTATGAGAGTTACAACTAACAGCAGTGTTGTGCTGGTTCCTCAGAGTGAGGCTTTAAACATGCTGTCAGTTGATAATGACTGTAGGTCGCTATTATTCTGGCCTAGCTGTGAACCAGTGACCTAGAGAAGAAAAGCTTGATGTGTCTTTACCATGGCCCTGAGCCATTCAGGCCTTCTTCTCAAGCTATGTAAGGAAATAATTTGCACTGTTGTTCTATTTATATATTAGTGGAGCTAATGAGAAGCAATGTTTCTCAATTTTTGCTCGCTATTTTCAATAGTGCAGTTCTATTGCCCTTGGTCATGGGAGACCAATGATTAATGGGCAGATAGGAAGCGGATGGCTAAAACTTGCCTCCATGAGAAGGCCAGGAGGTCTATCCAGCCAACCATTAGAAGCTCATTACTACAGCAATAAAAGGATTGATCCCTTCATAAAGCTCCCTCAGAACTTAACAATTCACCCACGTGCAATTACATACTGGCAGTATAAAGAGGCCACTGATAAATCACATTTTTTATTTCTAAAGGCAAGAGGGAAGAGAGATATTAATACACTGCAGCATATGGAATTAATATAAATTAGGAACTAATAAAACAAGCTGCTAGGAGCAGTGCTGCCATTGCAAAATTTTGAATAACTTGACAGTAGCAGTCAGTTCATTGCAGGGCAGGGACCAGGTTCTTCCCATATCAGGTGATTTGACTCAGAGGAAATATGCATCTTAAGCAGATACAGAGGGCAACAGAAGTGGCTGGCAATGCTGAAGTTACCACAGCTTGAAGCAGTGCCCTGAGAAACAAAGACACTAAAGTGCAGAGAGTACTGCATCGTTACATGCAAACACAGAACCAAAACGCAGCTCCTCCTCCCCATTGTTTAGAGTTTGTAGTTTACTAGATTGTAATGTGTGACAGGATAAGTAATTGATCTGGTGAAATAAAAGTTGTGAGGGATAAGGGAGAAACAGTACAGTGAGATGTTGATTCTCTAGGCTCTCTCTGTCTTTGCATGTAACAGAGGGCAAATCTGCACTGAGATGAGACCAGCTGAATACCATTAATCGCCTGAAATCTGCTCCTCTGGCCTTAGTCTTCAGAAACCTCATTAAAATACAGGTCTGCGACCAGAGTTGTTTGCTCCTCCCCAGATAGTCTTACAAGATAAACACTGCTTATGCAAAGGAAATAAACTGCGATAGCAGATTGATACAAATAGACCACTTCCAAGAAAGGGCTTTTTAGCAGCCCCACTTTGCTTCACATAAGAATAAGCTGATAGCCATGCTTCTGCTTATTCTTCCTTTGTGTCCCCTTTCAGACAGAGCAATTGACTGCTCTGAAGCTCTCCTCAGTGCATTTCATAGGGCCCCGTAGTGCTCATCATAAGGCTGTTTAGAAATCAGCCCAGGAAATTCACTTGATATAGTTCTTCGGTTTCCAATATTCTCAAACATTTTACCTTATATAGAGCAACGGGGGGACTTGCACACTAATTTCACTTCCAGTTATGTGTGCAGGCCTTCCCGTAGGGTGCCACGTGGTTCAGCATTGGATTTCAGCAGCATGCGTGGTGGTCTTCCCTGTGAGTCAGTGCTAAAGCAGTGCTCAGGCATAGTGCTGCATGGGCCGTGGATTTCTGTATGCCTTCACAAGTGATTTTAGATGCGCTAGCATCTTTATGATGATAGATCAGTAATAATATCACTTGGTACTGGCTCTGTTTACTACTAGAAAAGCAGAGTAGTTCTGTGCAAACCACAGTTCAAGAAATGTTACTAACTGGAGGCCTAATTCTTTGATAGTCCAGATGCCACTAGATATGCCACTCTGCACTCCAGACATCCCAGTCCATTTAGGATAAACGAAGTACAAATTTGAGTGAGGTAATATTGCAAAATGGGAGCTTTTCTTCCCCAAGATGTTTTTTTTCTAGAACTGTTTTAAAGCAGCTATGGAGAGCTGATTGAATAAACCCTGATTTCTTCTGATCCACATTGACCTGCATTTATTTTCCCTTTTGGATTTTACAAAAAGTTGCTAAAATAAATGGGCATTGATCTGTGTGCTTATTTAATTGCATAACTATATGTTTTCCTCTGCTTTCCGTATAATAAGCTTCATGGAAACACAGTTGTTGTCACTGAATTTTTGCAATTTATGAACATCAGAATAACTGACAGCAAAGACTAACAAATCATCTTTTTGTTTTCTCATTCCCTAAATACATATATTTTCACTGAAATATTTGAGAAGAGGACTGCTTGATTTGCATCGTAAATGCAAACAGTTTTAATGTCCAGACTGTTTTCTGTTTGGATTAGAGTCAAAAGTTTGATTACAAAATTATAGCAGGAAAAAAGATGCGATGCTAAACAAAAAGTTTTGAAATTCTGAAAAAAAAAAGCTGTAGAAATTTTAGATTAAAATGCTATTTTAACAGCAAATTTTTTGTCATAATTTCTTTTCTTACCAACTTCGGTGATAGTAGGGGTTTTAAGAAGTCAGCAGAGTCTTAGTTTATAACGCAGCAAACATTAAACACTTAAGACATGAATGCATTTTATCTAAAATAAAAATCTGTAGGTGAATGTAGGCCATTTGAGAAGAAAATTCTTCTGTGCCTCGCTGTTGGTTGATCCATAAAAGAAAAGATGATGAATTTAGGCGAGTTCATAGGTCTAAAGGAGGCAAGAACTGCTGTTAGCCTCTCTAACCGTGAGGGTCTCTGCAAGGTTAGCGTGAGAGCATGTCCTCTCCTCCTGCTTCTGAATAGCAACTCTCCCATGCATAGATTCAAGATCTCCACTGACAGTGCTGTGGCAATGTGTGCATCTACTCTTAGCAACTGCTTTCTTTTCATTCTCCTTTCATGACCCGAGTTCCCCTCGAGGGATGGATTGCATATTTTAAAGGCATAGTTTTAAAGCTACAATATCTGGAGCATGAGAGAATATTTAGGAAAGTATTGCTATGTGCTTGCCCTAGTTTTATACTTCTCCCTGTGCATTTACTATGTCCCAGGAGAGATAATACTGAGTTAGATTAACCTTTTGTCTGACCACGATGATTGTTATATCTGCATGTACCTTCATTTAATGTATATCCGATTTTAGAAGTTAGCAGTACTCCAGAGATTTCCACAAAGAGTTGTTTTTCTTTGCAGGGCATCTTCCTGAACGTTCACTTCTGTGTGAAGGTTCTCTGCGTTACATTTGCTGTCTGTGGCGTAGCAGGCAACACTACGTCTTTGCATCTTGCACTCAGAGATGCAAGGCTTGAGGTCTTTGGTTACCCTTGGAGGACAGGACATGGAAGAAGAACTCAGGCACTCACTTCTAAGTGCGTGATGGCCAGATGACACACAGTCTTCCGGAGTTTAGATATAAGTTGCAGGCATCACCTGACATTTTTAGGTGGCATTTCCATAGAAAGTGATGATGGGAATTAGCTTTAGTAGTCTCTGAATAGTGTTAAGTAGGCATCTACAAGCCTAGGGATTTATAATTATAGTTCTCCAGAAAACAGCTTTGTTTTAGCCCACATTCAGTGTGGGGTTTAGTAGTTGTACAGACTTAGCAAGATGTTTCACAAAGACACAGTGTTGTTCCCAGGCAGAGGCATATCCTGCTCTAGGAAATGGGAAGAACATTTTTCAAAAGAAGAGGCAGGTGAGAAGTACTGACGTAGCTGTATTGTTGGTTAGTTCCTCAGGAGAGGAACTAAAGGCGGCTCATAGAAGAGCAAAACTTCAAAAACCTTCACTGAGGATTGGAATTAGTGAGATAGAAGATCTTCCTGTGACCATGCTGCATCAAAACAGGCAGTACTTCCAGCTACACAGTGTGTGTTCAGTGTATTCAGAGCTGAGTGACATATTACATCTTCTTTCCTAAGCAGGTATCCTCTTTCCCGCAGCCATTCTGTGGCACGGTTCCATACAGGGTTGTACAGGAAAATGCAGGGAAAGCATTAGTGCATTCTTCCATCCTTCCATCATCAAAATCCTCTTTTCTATAAGAGGATAGTCCAGGACCTATGACAGAGGTCATGATGGAGACCAGAATGTGGCCAGGAGCCTAACAGAGTGTGATAAGCAGCAGATGTAAAACTGCCCCCTACAGACTACAGCAAGCTGACTTGTCAAAAACACCATAATGTATTGTACGAACAGTGCAGTCAAAGCACACGTCTAGCAGCAAATTCAGTATTACAGAATACTGTACAGGCTCAGGAGAGCTGAGTTACGGGTGTTGTGGGAGCTATAACAGTGACTTTTCTGGCTTTTTTGCATTTTCATGCTTCTTCTTCATGCATGCATTTGGGAGAAGAGCCGTTTCAGAACCTGAAAAAAATCTTTTTTGCAAGAAAACCATATCAGTGAAAGGGAGCTGTTATAACCTGAGAAACTACAGAGACAAGGTAATCCTTAAACTCAAAAACAGGGAAGATTTCATCCACATCTTGGTATGTGTTTCTGCAGTGGGCTGCCATTATGAGTCTCAAGACTCCTTAGTTCTCTAGAATAAAAAAATGCCTGGGTAGTACTTCAGTACTATTGTATTTATTACCAATGGAGCAAGATACTAAAAAAGCCATAGAAAGCAATTATTTTCCTCTTACCTCAGTCATCAGAGGTCTCAGCACAGTTGTGTGACCGCTTAAACCTTATCCACCAGAATAATCCCTAATGATGTGAAAACCCACCAATGTCTCCTGCCAAATGATCTGCTTGAACAATAGTAATAGAGGTATTCTTTACACAAAATACCCCATTTCCACCAAAACATGAGTCCCTTTCATTTTCATGTAATATTCATCAGTGTGTAACTTACCAGCTCTGTACTCTTCTCACAACCCATCAGAACCACCCCTCCCGATGCTTCCCCTTAGCTTACCAAGCCAGTACTTCATGCAGCATCTCCTGAGCACCTTATTTAAGCCATTTCCCTAACAGCTGCTCCAGAGTCACCTTGCAGGTTGGCCCTGGCTGAAGGGCGCTGTGTTAGATAGGGAGGTGACAGGTGAAAAGGCGAGATGGGCAGAGCCTGCGTGTGCAGACAGCAGCGAGCAGAGGCATGTGCAGCAAGTGCAGTGGCTGTAACTGGTGCAGCATAAATGCCCAGTAGACCTGGTGGCAGGTTCCACAGCAGTGACAAATACTTTGGGTGTGCCTGACTGGTCTGATAAATTATTTCCAGTATCAAAGCAGGGTTAGGCACTATACCAGCATCAGCTTAATGTTTAAGAGCTCTGAGCAGGATATCCAACCCAAACCAGCTTGTTGTGGGCTCCATTTTGAAATCACCTGCAACCAATAGTCCTAATTTTTCAACAGGGTAGAAATTAACACAGATTTCGAGGGCCATTCTAATACAACTTTGAGACTGTGCCTAAACTTTGCCATATGCTGAAACTGAGGCCATAGCTCTGTTATGGATCAAGGCCACAGGTGAAAGTCCTGCCATATTCAAGCCAGAAACCCACTGGGCTTTGTTTTGTTTTGGCATTTGTTCTTTATCATGTTGCTCCAATCACAATACCTTTTTCTCTAGTACCATTACCAACAAATACTTTGCTCAGTGCATTTCTGTATTGTAACTTCTTTTTTGTTGTCACTGGTCATACGTGGCTGTATAAATAATTCTTTCCTTAGACTGAGGTGCTAGTGCTCAGAAAGCACTGTGCTGGCACATCAAACTACACGCTGCATCTCTGCCTCTCCTTCCAGCTAGAGCTGGGATACCATCAATATGTTAATTCAAGGCAGCAGAGAGCAGAACTCCCTACCTGCAGCTTTTTAAACTCAAACATCTAATCAGATTCCTAATTGGGACCTAGGGGACCCACTATGCTTTAATAATACATTTGACAAAATCTCTCTTTTTCTTTTAAAATCCTTAATTATGAGGTGCATTTTAAATGAGTTTGATCAGAGTGAATATCTACATGTTCCAGGCTTCCCCCCCCCCCCCCCCTCCTTTTTTTTTTTTTTAAAGATCAATACACACAAATGCTCTGGTGTCAGACATGAAATGCTCCATATGGACAATTTATTTAATCCATCCTGTATGGATCCAGTCACTACACAATGAACTTTATTTTTGATTCGGTTGTTTTTTTTTGTCTTGGCTTCTTCAGTGACCACAGTGATTGATATGTGTTGCTGTGGTCAGATTGATTTCTGTCCCAGACATTTTGAAGGACTATATAAGATACTGCATTGGAATTTTGGAACTGACAATATAGACAAATAATTTGTGTGGTGTACGTTCCATGGACACTGCAGGAAAATAAATCAGTTCATCACAACGTTTCTGTAGGCAATTTCTCTTACAGAAATTGCGATTGGTGATTGGCACCATGTAGTGGGTTTACGTGGCACGGTTTTGGTAGCAGGGGGCTGCAGGGGTAGCCTCTGTGAGAGGAGTCCAGAAGCTGCCCCATGTTAGATAAGGGACAGTTTCAGCTGGCTCCAAAGGGATCCACTGCTGGCCAGAGCGGAGCCAATAAGCGATGTTGTTTGCGCCTCTGGGAAAGCAGATTTAAGAAAGGGGAAAAACAAACAAACAAACAAAAAACCTGCTGGACAACAGCAGCTGAACGAGTGAGGAGTGAGAACCAGCCCTGCAGTCCCCAAGGCCAGTGCAGCAGGAGGGCAGGAGGTGCTCCAGGCAGGCAGCAGCAGTTCCCCTGCGGCCTGTGGAGAGGCCCCTGTTGAAGCAGGCTGTCCCCCTGCAGCCCATGGGTCCCACACGGAGCAGATCTCCACGCCGCAGCCCGTGGAGGAGCCCCCGGTGGAGCAGGTGGATGTGGCCTGGAGGAGGCTGCGGCCCATGGAGAGCCCCCGCAGGAGCAGGCCCCGGGCCGGAGCTGCAGCCCGTGGAGAGGAGCCCACGCAGGAGCAGGGGTCTGGGGGGAGCTGCCGCCCGTGGGGGACCTGTGCTGGAGCAGTTTGCTCCTGGGGGATGGACCCTGTGGTACGGAGCCATGTGGGAGCAGTTCTTGAAGAGCTGCTGCCTGTGGTCAGCCCCTGCAGGATCAGTTTGGGAAGGACGGCATCCTGTGGGAGGGACTCCACGTGCAGCAGGGGTAGAGAGTGACCATGAAGATGACGGTGGAGATGAAGCGTTAGGGACTGACTGCAGACCCCATTCCCCGTTCCCATGCGCCTCTCAGAGGGAAGAAGGTGGAAAAGGGTGGATGGCGGGAAGGTGTTTTTAGTTTGTTTTCTTTGTTTCTCATTTCCCTAGCTTGTTAGCAATAGGTAATAAATTTCTCTAATTTCTCTATGCTGAGTGTGTTTTGCCCATGACAATAATTGTTGAGTGATCTCCCTGTCCTTATCTCAACCCTTGTTTATTTTCTTCCCCTTTGCCTTTGAGGAGGGGGATTGAGAGAATGGTTGTGGTGGAGCTCGGCTGCCCAGCTGGCTAAAACCACTACACACCATGTAGTCCCTGAGCTTGAGAACTTTCTTCTTGCACAAAGATAAAAGCCTTTTTTTTTTTTTTTTTCCCCCACATAGCCAGGCACAAGCAATAGACAAAAGTATAGGAGGAAGCTCATATATATCCACAAAACCAGTGACCTCTGTTGCATACTCTATATGCTGATATACTGACTGGCCAGTTTGTAAATCATCATCTTGTTGTTTCTCAGCTTACAAGGTGAAGACAGAGTCTTATAACACTTACACAGCTATAAATTTTGTGAGTCAGTTTGATTTAATTTCTAAGATACTGATTAAACTCCAAGCCAACATAATTTTCCTGTGAAAGTTAGATTAGATCTTCGCAGGGACTATCCTGTATTGCCTTTTCTTGAGTCCCAATGAAGAATTCAGCAACATTATCCGTAGGACTTCAGTGACTGTCTTCATGGTTTCATTTTTGGTGATGCCCATGCCAACTCTTAAGACTGGAAATCTCTGTAGTCTAAATTAGAGTTTTGCTTTGCTTTGTGACTATTCATAAGAGGCACAGTAAGAGGTATCAACACAATGAAGCTCTTCTTGGTATGTCTGTGGTCTGCTTATGTCCTGTATTTTGCTGTTTGTTAAGTAACTGTATTTTTTGAAAGAGCAGTTCATCTCAGTCTTTTTTTACACAGCCAGGAGGAATACCATCTTCTCAGTTGTTCTAGGACATGCAACATATCTTGATATGGCTGGCTTGCAAACTTTGTTTTCCTGCTGCAAACACAGGCAAATCAAATATGTATGTCCCTGACACTGCTTGTTCTGCCATCACCCGAATTGGGATAGCAGCTTTTGCAAAAGAAGCAGCAGATGTCAAACTGCATGACACATCCTCTTAAAAGAGAAAAGCAAATCCCTCTGTGTGAATAATTGCATAATAAATAAAAGCTCTTCTTTTTCAAAACTGTTGACATTCTGGGTCAAACCTCTCCCTGGTGTAATACCCCTTTCTTCAGTGAATTTACATGAGAAGAAAAGTGGCCTTCTGTTTAGATGGAGGAAATTCTGTCCATGCATTTGTCTCAAATCTTGGAAAATTAGTGTGACCTCGTCTGTATGTGCCTGTGTAAAATATATACATGTGTGCATGTGCAAATGCATGTGTGTGCAGTAAGAAAAAAAAAGGAAGTAAAAAAAAAATTCAGCTCTGTTGTAAATTTCAGTGTTCTTATTTATCAGCTTAATTGCATTTGGATCATCTGCTAGGTCCATTACCTGCTGCAATTTGCCTATTCGCTCTTGATGTAAACCTTACTGTCCCTTAACTTGCAGTGAAACAGGGTTCTCATGGTAATTTTTAGCATTAAGGATCAAAACACTATAGATAGAGTTTAAGTACCATAATAATCATAAAAGGGACTATAAAGCTGCAACTTCCTCTACAACTTATCTGCTATTTTAGTTCCTTCAGATTGTAGCTGCTGAATAAAATGAAGTTTTTTTCTTCTATTTTCCTTGTAGCCTAAACATAACTACAGCAGAGAGAGAGGAAACCTTTCTGCCTCATAGAGATCAGTTCAATGATCAAATTTTGTTTCAAATACTTTTTTGGGGTGTTGAGGTGAGAAACAACAAATGCCAACTGGATTGCAAAATGCTGCAGTTGGCTGTGAAGCATTAGAAAAAGGGGAAATAATAAATTTGTCCTCAAATCGGGATAAACTTTCAGCTAATTAAAAAAACAAACAAATAAACAACAAAAAACCACAACACACACACACAAGCCCCCAACAAAACATTAATGGTTACTTCTCTAGGTTTTCATTTCTGCAGGGAGAGAGCACAAGTATCAGTGTCCTGCACAATCTGAATTGCCTTCCTGTTCACCAGAAAGAAGGGTAAAGCCCATCTAAATATATTTCCAAGAAATAAAGGCTATCTTACTATTTGGACCAATGGACAGAGATCAAAGCAGATAGAGTGGGTAAAAACGAGATAAAATAAGAGACGAGCAGGTGGAGAGCTGATGAATTTGTGTATCTCTGTTAGAATTCAAGGCTGTTGAACAATCTCTCTGGGAAATGCACATATGCAGCAGAAACATTCCTCTTTAGTGCTCTGATGCACATTTTTTCCCTAGTATCTTCATCATTTGCTTGCAATTTTAGTAATATTAGAACATCTCTATAGAAGAATTTATCTGAAAGTTTATAGGGAAATATGCTGAGAAATTCAAAGCAGAGATGATTGTTTTTCACACAAGTGATTAGACCATGAAAATGACTCTGGCAGGTCATCACTGAAGGCAATAGCTTCTCAATATATGAGAAAAGAATATTCAACCAGGTAACAAAACAACCTGAAATTTTCATAAGTACCACCAGTCTCACATTTTTTTTTAGGGGGAAAGGTTCCTGAAACTTCTTCCTCGAGGCCTGAAGCCAACAAATAAAGTTAAAAATGGAGGCTGAGATGAAGGGGGAGGAGTCGACTGGCGACTGGAGTCAACATGACGCCCATCTACAGGAGGGGCCGGAGGGTGGACCCGGGAAGCTATAGGCCTGTCAGTCTGACTCCGGTGCTGGGGAAGCTCATGGAGCAGATTATCTTGAGTGTCATCATGTGGCACTTGTAGGGCAACCAGGTGATCAGGCCCAGTCAGTATGGGTTTATGAAAGGCAGGTCCTGCTTGATGAACCTGACCTCCTCTTATGACAAAGTGATGCGCTTGGTGGATGAGGGAAAGGCTGTGGATGTGGTCTACCTTGACTTCAGTAAGGTTTTTGACACCGTTTCCCACAGCATTCTCCTCAAGAAACTGGCTGCTCTTGGCTTGGACTGGCGTACGGTTCGTTGGGTTAGAAACTGGCTGGGTTGCTGGGCCCAAAGAGTCGTGGTGAATGGAGTTAAATCCAGTTGGAGGCCAGTCACTAGTGGTGTACCCCAGGGCTCAGTACTAGGGCCAGTTCTCTTTAATATCTTTATTGATGCTCTGAATGAGGGGATCGAGTGCACCCTCAGTAAGTTTGCAGACGACACCAAGCTAAGTGCGTGTGTCGATCTGCTTGAGGGTAGGAAGGCTCTTCAGGAGGATCTGGATAGGCTGGAGCGATGGGCTGAGGTCAACTGTATGAAGTTCAACAAGGCCAAGTGCCTGGTCCTGCACTTGGGGCACAACAACCCCAAGCAGCGCTACAGGCTGGGACATGAGAGGTTAGAAAGCTGCCTGGCAGAGAAGGACCTGGGAGTATTGGTTGATAGTCAGCTGAATATGAGCCAGCAGTGTGCTCAGGTGGCCAAGAAGGCCAACAGCATCCTGGCTTGCATAAGAAACAGTGTGGCCAGCAGGAATAGGGAAGTGATTGTCCCCCTGTACTCAGCTCTGGTGAGGCCGCACCTCGAGTACTGTGTTCAGTTTTGGCCCCTCACTACAAGAAGGACATGGAGGTGCTCGAGCGAGTCCAGAGAAGGGCAATGAAGCTGGTGAGGGGTCTGGAGAACAAGTCTTATGAGGAGCGGCTGAGGGAGCTGGGATTGTTCAGCCTGGAGAAGAGGAGGCTCAGGGGCGACCTCATCGCTCTCTTTAGGTACCTTAAAGGAGGCTGTAGAGAGGTGGGGGTTGGTCTATTCTCCCACGTGCCTGGTGACAGGACGAGGGGGAATGGGCGAAAGTTGCGCCAGGGGAGGTTTAGGTTGGATATTAGGAAGGACTTCTTTACCGAAAGGGTTGTTAAGCATTGGAATGGGCTGCCCAGGGAAGTGGTTGAGTCACCATCCATGGAGGTCTTTAAAAGACGTTTAGATGTTGAGCTTAGTGATATGGTTTAGTGGAGGACTTGTTAGTGTTAGGTAGAGGTTGGACTAGATGATCTTGGAGGTCTCTTCCAACCTAGATGATTCTGTGATTCTTAGTAAAGAAGCATGTTACTCCACTCTGTCCTGCTGTGACATGCTATGCAAGCCTTTTCAGAGCCTGGGACAATCTGAGAGTTCAGCCTTTCACCATGATCTTTGGGCTTGAGAAAAATGTCTCATGTAAGGCTTCATTTGGAGCATCTGATGCCAATCAGTGGCAGAGACAGAACACTAGCTGGGTAAGGTTTTGGTGATTTTCATGTTTCTCTTAGCTGGAAAGCTTTAAAAAAAACCATCATCTTTACATTTTATAAATAAAGTTTTAATGTGTGTTTTCTCTTCTGTACCTCTTTAATATCTTTATGTGCTCTGTAGAGGGGATCTTGCTGTAAAGCCATAATACTTCCCTGTGATAAATGCTGATGTTTTCATAATGTGTAGTGTGCTTTTTACACCTACATATAATTGTGGCTGCTTGATTAGAAGCTGTATATGGAAGAGGGACAGTATTAAAAATATCATCTCTATTTTATGTACTGTAACGTGGAAGAAAAAATGCTGAATTGTAAATGAAATAAAAATGGTTGAATTAACACTGTATCATGCCACCCCAAAAGTGGCTGTTAGATGTACTGCAGAAAGGTGGCTGCCTTGCATATTCTTCAGAATATCAGATTCCCCTCCACCACCCAATGAGTGCTGATTGTTAAATCCATTAAATATAAAATGAAGGTTAAATTGGTCTTTGGCACTCGGACCATAAGCATAAACCATTATCTTCCTTTCTCACCTAAGAAGAAGCGGATATTTTTGCCCCTAATTAGAGTAGGGGTTAATTCCATATATTGGGCAGCATAGGGCTGGGAGAGGTAGTAGAGGAGACAGTATGCATTGAATAGAGGTCTCTAACAGCTCAGGATTAATGCAGGATTTGATTCTTTTAAGTGACTTTTCCCTTAAATAAATTAGGAAAGGTTAGAGATTTGGTGCTACCAGACCACCATCCTGCTGTCTCCCTTCCCATTTTCCAGTGCATAGACTCACCCAGCTTGTGATTAATGACTGTGACTAGTGTATTCAATAGGCGTTTTCTATGCTAGAAGCTATCATACTACAAACTAATTTAAAGCACTTCATGTGCAATGTAGCTTTTTTCCCACTGACATGAGAAAGGTCTGAGGGAGAGCAGTGACATGCTCCAGAGAATGGGAAAACCTTTTGAAAAGGTTTGTGATAAAACTAGTTTTAACGTTTTTCAGCTACTGTCTCATGAATATCACATCCAACTAAATAGGCTATAAAACAACACTGAGATGGAAATGAGTATTTCCCTCGTCAGTATGAATTTAGTGTAGCGTAGCCATTCAAACACTTCATTTAAAGAATGGATTATCTCAAGCTGAATCTTAAAGCTTCTGAACTACTTTTTGAGAGCCTTTGAAGTTCTGGGGATGACTGTGCAAAGAAGGATGTATGGGTTACTCTGGCCTCACTTGGACTGCAGTGGCTACTTTGTTCATGAGAAGGATGTTTGGATTTGATCCTGAGTTGGCAATAGCTGCTCCCTCCTGTTTCCCTGCCTGTTTCTCAAGTAGGTTGTGTTACATTACTGATATTTGAGTTAATTCCTTTGATACAACAATGGTAAGAACTGAAGCCTGTATTGGTCTTTTTGGGAGAGAGCCTTTGGGGGCTACACAGTAAGACACCCTCTGTGGTGAGGCAGCAGTCTCTTTTTTACATGTGTTAACAATATTTCCCCATCCCACTTCAGTAAACACAAGGGCTTGATGCACACAGCAGGTATTTGTAAGGCTTCAGCATGACAATGCCACTGCTTTAAAACTAACTTCAGTATTATTGATTTGTCAGCAGGAGAAAGATGACAAGTGGAGATAAAATATTATTTATGTTGTGATATCCTGTTTCCATTTATTTGTCTGCTTTTGTGAGGGATGCTATGATGGAGAATAGAATACAGTATCTACCTTCATTTACCTGAGCATAAAAAGTTGCATTTACAGACTCCACAGCAAGGCAATGCATTCTGTTCACCACCACTCCATAGCAATTTTAGACTAACTCTAATGATTTCTAGAAGGTTTCTTGAGATGATAACAGAATAAGAGAGCTTAACCTGGCTAAATAAGATGACAGTGGGATTTCTCCAGTATTCAAAACTTCCTTTAAAACTCAGAACTCTGTACAGTTAGCACAGTATTTGAGAGCGGCTGCATCAAATACAAATTAAATTGGATAACTGTGTTAAATGTAGTCACATCAGAATTTTTGTTGTCTGCAGAACTGGGCAAATAAGATAACCTCCTAATGTCTGCTACACAGACTGATAACAAGATACCAGGGACAACCACAACAAACACCTTGAGAAACATGCCTAAATGAAAATGTTTATTCAGTTGCAGCCCACTCTTGGGAGCTATCTACAGGTGAGGGAAAGCTCTGCCAAAAACAGGTCACTGACATTCTTCGTGGTTGTGTTTCAGACGTTGACAGTTTTATATATTTAACTTTAGAGCTATGACCTGCTCTCAGCCTAGCATGACAACAGGTCTGAGCAATGTTAATTGCCAACAGAAAAGAGAGATGATCAATAAGGATCTGTGCCCACAAACTCCCAGTACATGTGTTTATCTCCATCAGTGGGAGGGTCCATTCAAAATCAATGAACCAGGAGCAATTGTAAACCTAAGCAGATACACGCTTGAGAACCTCTGAGATTCTTCTTTCAGCTCATGTAATAGAATTGTCTTCATTTAAAGCAGAGAATTGGTCCTACACTTCTGTGAGGTGTCTATGATGTTTGTGGTCCACAGATTCATGATATATAACAGCCTAGACTTTTTTTTTTTTTTTCTTCTTTTTCAGTACTTGTATTCAAGCACAGATCCAACTCCCAGGATGAATAGGATTTGGTCAGTAGTGGAATTGTAAATCTCTAAAGAAGTCTAATAAGGTATAATGGTGCTGGGCTGTTGCACCTCTTAGCTTAAGGTGACAATACTGTTCTATCTAGAGTGCATCTCACCTGTTGGGGAACAAAGACAGTCCTGGGAGCAAGGTGAAAGCCTGGCCCTTTAAAAGGCATAGATTTGTTTTTCTGTAAGATGCAGAATTGTCAGACTGCCTTTTGCAATGCATTTCTCTTTGTTTTCTCGCCACTCCGACTTCCCACTTTCTCAGGTCTGTGGCAGCTTAGAGGAAACGTTTGACTGATAAAATAAAAGTAATTTTTATAAATAGGGAATTTTAGGAACAAAGCTACCAATGCTTCTCAGAATTGGAAAACTATGGAATGATATTTCGAATAAAGTGAAGTTCAGATAGGTGCTGAGAGGCAAACAGGTTGTGGCCCAGCTGCGTTTGCAGCAGAGCAAAATAATCACAGAGGTCCAATGGCCATTTTCAGCTCTGAGGAAGCAACATTTCTGGGGGGAGAGAGAGCAGGTAATTTCATTTTTGTTTCTATTTTTTTTGTTTGTGTTCATCTGAACTCACTGTACACCCTTCACTGGAAGTGTTTAAAGATTTGGCAGTCTTTGTTGACTGTTGGAAAGGCAGAAACATTGATTTATGGTATGTGTAAAAGGATCATTTTAGTCATCAATGAATTGCATCCATTTCTGGAGATAAACACAGCAGGTGCTTCTCTGAACACAGCAATTCTAAGCAATAGCATGAGATAAGATCAAGAGCCTGTCATATTGTAGAAGAGCAACAGAAAGAATGGTAGTAAGAAAGAAGTAATAATTGGGGATAGCCCTTTGTTTCTAAGAAAAGCACCATCGTGAGACACCGTAAGTGCTCAGAATATATCAGCAGAGTGCACCTTATAATCAAATTGTTAGTAACTTGGAAGAGTGTGACCTTTATTGAATTTATGAATTCATAAATTCATTGAACCTGAAACCAATTCATATTAGAGGTGGCTTTGAAAATGTCAAAATTGAATACCAGGAGAGAGGCAGAAGTAGATCTCAGCTATATGACATCGGCCTTCCTCTTTTTCCTGTATTCTTTTATAAGTGCATTCACTTTTATGTAAATGAGGTGGGGAAAATAAATAAAAATACCCACTACACACACAAACATAAGCTGATAAATGAAACAGCAGAGGCAGAGCAAAAAAATCACCTCAAAATTTGGAGTGCCCTAAGTATTTTGATTATAGTCCAGCATAGTAACATTTTCTTTCACCACAGCTTGACGTGCGTAGCCAAGGGTTTTTGATCTTTTGATCACCCTGAATTGCCCCCTGTGTCATAGTTCCAGAAACACCTGCAAGAATCCCTCTCTGCTGATTTTTTGTTACAATTCACAGTGTTCAATGGTCCTTGATTTGTTTCATTCCTCATGGCAGATGTGATGGTCTAGTGGTTGTGCATGGGGTAACAGTATACAGCATGTAAGCATAAAACACATTTTTTCCTGCAACTGTAACTGTCAGATTTTAAAAGGGGGAAAAAAGGCTTTTTTTTTTCTCTCTCTCTCTTTTTTTTTTTTTTTTCAGTGATTAACACTTATTTCAGATCTCAGATGCAAGCAAATACAAAAACTCAAACTGTGCAGAAAATGAAATCCACAGAGGTACTTCCATGGTGATGTAAAACATCTAGTGAACTGTCCAAAAGGCTTTCTATGACACATACTGTACAGGTATACACTGTGAATAGTCATCAGTGCAACAAGGGATAATTTATAGTAGCCGGTTAATTCTGTTGGCAATTGTATTTGTGTAGATGGTTCGTTTCTGTGTGCTGGCTCATTGCTACACAGTATTTTTTTCATTATTAAGTATCTGCATTATTTCTTTGGGATTGCATGTATTATGATCTGTTAGGCATTGCAGGTGTTACTAAGGAATGACAGAGGACCAAATTGTGTCCCTTTCTTACCTGTAAAATGGGGCTAACAGTACTTTGCCCATCTTAATAAAAATTTCACAGCTTTTGGGACATAGCCTCTCTTACACTGGATTTATTTTGCCTGCTGCAGGGAAGCATTGACTCGGGCTTCAGATTCTGAGTGCTTCACTAGTGTGGCTGAGTTTCGCCCACCATCTTTCATTAACACATTTTCTCTACAAAAAGAATTAACGGAAAAAAATGCCATAGTTCATCTAGAAGACCACAACCATCTGGAACAAAACTGAGTTTGGTATCAAAACCTGTACTTTAGCTGGAAGACTGCTCATCTTGAGAAGTGCCACTGCAATTATTCAAGGTTTATAGCGGTATAAATGATAACAAAATCATATCTTACATTGAGTATATCCCCCTTGGGAAGGTTCCATGGTCATTTTGTTAAATCATCCTTGGATATTATCCCTGTAACCATGGGTGGCAATAGTTTTGCCACCCATGTTAGGTGGAGAGGCAAATCTGGTATCTCCTGGAGGACATGAAAGAAGAGAGAATGACATCCTGGGAATGCTCTGCCAATGTGGAAAGCATTTTGACTTCAATCACATTGCTATTATAAATTATTATAGTGTCATATTTATAGTGTCAATAGCTATAGTGTCAGGGCATAGTGTCAGTGTTACTATAAATTATCTTTAAGTATTTCATTATATAATAGATTTTTGTGTAGAATAATGATGATCGCATTCCTAGATATGACATTCTGATGGAGTCATAGTACCAGAAATGTGTGTTAGTCATACCGAAGACAGGATTTAATTGTATTTGAAATGATGTAGAAAAGTGCCCACGTGGTGTAGCATAGCTATCAGAGATAAATGGTATAAGGAACAAAAAAAATTATCTTAGCACTGTGCTTAGTTAAATCAACTGAAAATTATTCAACCGTGCACTACAGGACAGGTAGTAAAGACAAGTTAGAGACTGCGAAACTAAACTGGCTTAAACACTGAGAACAGTCTAACAAGAGCTGCACAGAGAAGGGGAAAGGGTAATTTATTTTGTTTCTCAGCCCCTTGCAACTACTCTGTAGCTTGGTAGTGCTAATGAAGACTGCTATATAGCATTAACAGGAAAGAAATACAAACTGATCAGGAAATCTGGGTCTGACTTTTGCTGCCACCTGCAATGAGAAGTGTGAAATTCAGAGGTTATGAAGTCCAGCACATCTCATGCTGGGTTGTAACAGACATGCTATCGTTCCAGTGCCAACACTTGTCCTTTTCTTTCCAAAGTGAGCCTTTCAAAATGCATTCTGAAAACATGGTTTCCTTCCAATTTTCTTTAGAAATACCTGCAAAAACCGAAGGCTCCTCTATTATCCAAGTCTTCCTCCATGTGAATTTAAAGCTGGGATCAGGTGCAGGATTTCCATCATCAGCATCTGAAGCTATCTGCTCCTAAAACAGCCGTAACAGAGGTGAATGAATTAGGCAGCTTGAACTTACCCCAGGCTTCTTTTAATTCCTTAAGTTTCCCGCTGTGCAGGTCATTTCATCATGTAATGGGAGCTGACCACAGCTGTCAATCATGGCACTTAAACTAACAACCTTAAAGGCCCTGGGAATAGGTTTAGGTCACTGCATGACAGAAAGGTGGATCCAGATGTGGGTTTCCCTTTCCCTTTGAAAGAAAGAGCATTTTCATTCAGGCCTCCCTCCTCAGTGTGGCCTTTTTTTTTTTTTTTTTTTTTTGGTATATCTTCAATAGATAAAGCTGTACTTGGGGTTTTAATCTTGGCTGTGACGCTTTCTCCCATCCCTTTCTCTCCTTGGAGCTATTTTTTCTTCATTGTCCAAAAATACTTCATGTCCTGACATCCCCTCCCACCCCCAGTCGCTTTGCCAGGGCCCAGGAGGGGAGCTCAGCTCCTGGCAGTGTAGGTGACAGTAGGTGGCAGCAGCAGTCCACGGTGGGAGTCCTGAGTGGCAAAAAAGTGATGGGAAGCAGAGGGGCTCACAGAAGGCTGGCGTGTTAAATAGCATCTTTTCTCTCTCTCTCTCTCTTTTTTTTTTCTTTCTTTTTTTTTCCCTCTGGCACATCTCTGGTTCTGATTTTTCCCCCAGATCGCCTACGTGTTCTATAACAATTATCCAGAAGGGCTTTTCATTTTATTTGCTGTTACGCTTCCACACATGGGTGATCAATAGAAGCTTTGGCCGCATACCCCTCAAAACATAAGCAAGAAGTGAATTTGGGAGGCTCAGATGATTTCTCTGCAAAATGCAGCACTCAGATTTATTCTTGGTTTTCCTAACGCTTCGCTCCCCACATCCTTGCTTAAAAAACAAGGTGCTTCTAAATGACTTATTTGGATCCTTATGCCTCTGAAACTGCCATTGTGTACTGCAGCACAGAAGCCTGGAGAAACTGCTTTCTTCCTTCTGAACACTCTAGTTTTAATTGCTACCTCAGTAGCGTGTCTTATAATGAAGGGAAAAAGTAATTTTCTTTCATTATGCCAGGAATTAGGGTCCCAGAGGACAAAATGATGGCCTTCTTGTAATCTTACATGCTAATATAAGGTTTTATATTTATTTAAGTGTGGTGAGTTTGCCCTTGCGAGTGACCCCAATGGGCAGGGATTCAGCCATACAACCTGCTGAGTGGCTATTTCCTCCAGAAGTAAGTTCCAGCATTGCTCCAGGTTTCAGGCCTGTAGGGAGCTGCCTGAGGTGCAAACCCCATGAGCCTGGAGCTCACAGTGTCCTTTTTCCCAGCAGTAATGGTGATTTCTTCACACTCCTCTGTCACATCAGACACCTCCTTCCCAAAAACAACCTGTAGATTAACAGCTTCACAAGTCAGACGTGTGCAACAGCTACAACCACGCTGTCAGAGACACAGTAGATGGGATCAGAAGTCTAGAAAGTAACAGCGTTTACCCTACCAAGCAAAAGCAAAGAGAGAGCATTTAACAAAGAGCGAAGTAACTGCAAGCCCCTTCACTCCTGATGGATTCCGAGTGCTGTCTGAGTCCATGAGGGCAGGGTTATCCCTGCTTCATCAAACTGATTCTCTTGCCACTGACACCTGCACAGCCTCTAGCTTGTGAAAACTCCTTAAAACAGGATAGTTCCTGTCCTCCAGGCAGCGGCTCTTGCATCACTTGCCTCATACATTCATAGACCTTTGCTGCTGACTTTGTCAAAAATGACCCCTCCCTCACAAATTACTCTTTTGGATGTGATCCAGCCTGCTCACTAGGGCTTGCATGCTTAAAAAGAGAGCTGCACAAATTACTGACACTTGCTTGTTAAGCTTTAGAAATGTTTGTTTCGGAGAGAAGCAGTGAGACAGAGGACAGCACCGCATAATGCAAAATGGAGTCTGCAGGTTTTTGAGGATACAGACAGGGAGTTCATTATTTCGTATAGAAATCATAAATTGCATAAACATACTTCCTGTGGCTCCACCTGCCATATCATTACTTTTCAAATGCTGTATTCTCCTGTTGTTTTCACCACTTTTGTCACAGGCTACCTTAAACCTGGGGCAGGCAGCAGGGCTAAATGCAAACATCACTGGAAGACCTATTCAAATAACAATGAAATGATAATGTATATGTTGTTGTAACTGGTATGTCCCTTCCCCCTGTTTATGACTAGAAAAAAACACTGGTTTTGGCTCTGGAGGATAATTACATGCTGCCCTTGGGAGGCATATTTGAATGCTGAGCTGTGATATAGAAGAGAAAGAGCAAGCTGAGTATGTTTTGCCATTTTTGTGATTTACATTGTATGCAAGATTAGAAGTGTTTCCAAGAACTGGATAATAAGATAGGAGATTATAAGGAATTGTAAGGTGACAACAGGAGTTGATGGCTTGAGTTTTCATTGACTTACATAGTAAAGCAGAGCTAAAGCCAACCCCTTGTTTTTAGACTATTTGCATAACTTATAGTCTAAACACTAAGTGTAGTCTAAAATGGCATTATTTGTTTGGTAAGATATCTGCCACCTTGGATGTTGGAAGTCTGACTTCATGGCTTATTTCTGAAAGGCAGCATTTTCCTTTTACAGTTTGATTTGACTGGGATCCAGAACTGAGGAAATTAGTGTCCAAGCTTTCATTTTTTGCTTTGAGATCATTTCTCTTGACTTGAAAAGAAATGTATACCTGATGTATGGATGGCAATAGAAGTGATGAGAGTAACTCAGGATTGCATTTGATGGTTCCAAAGGTTGGCAGGAACCTGGAGTTGTTCAGTCTCTGAACATTAACACCGGTTCTGTACTCAGTAGAAATTATGGTCTTCACAAACTTACTGTGATGAATGAAGACACAAAGCTTGGTGTAAGTTTCTAACACTGTTCACAGCAAGTCAGCAGTTGGAGACACCTATCTATTGTCTACTGCCAAGTGGTAAAGCATTTCAGTTACGGTAAAAGTTTCCAGAAGTATTATTAGTAACAACTTTGAAGGGGGTTTGAAAGTAACATTAAAAATTAAAAGGATTCTAAAGTATTCCTTAAGGCAGAATAATCAGCATATCTCACTGCATTGTCCTAAGCACGGTGGCTGGACAGCCATCATTACTAGCCACACATCTTCATTATCCTGACTGTCTCTTACAGGTGAAAAGGTCTATTAAAACCCACTTGAAGAAGAAGTTTGTGAGAAGCAATAGTAATGTCTGTGAAGGTTCTACTGAGCAGCTTGAGTGTAAAGAACAAAATTAGCCTTCCAGCAATGGCAATTTCCATCCTAAGACATTACTCCAGATAATTCATCCACAGAATTATTCATTTACATAATTAAAAGGGTAGCACCCCCTAGTATTGAGTTTTCTTGCTGCATAGCAATTTTGAAAAAAAGGGTTAAGAAGTGTTTTAAAATACACAAAAAGTCTGGAACTTTCCTTGGTGTATCTGAGGTTGGTTCACAGATGTATAACGCAAAGTTGACTATATTGTGCTGTCCCAGAAAGGAACTTTAGAAAATGATAAACAGAAACAAGTATAAATGAGAGTGACAAAGAGATAGTTGAATCTGGAAGGAAAATGGAAGATAAAGTCTGCTTAGGTGATAAAAACTGTATCGAGAAAATCTTTGAAATCTGCACAGGAATGGCTCAGCTACATTCACTGCAGAAATAAAATAATAGTCTGCTTCTCTTAGATAATCTCTTCCTTTACACAAAGTGAAGATCTCTGTGGATAGCTAGAGAATCTGCCCCTCTCAATAGCAATAGCAGTTCTATTTTTTAGACATGGAAAATAGGGCTTAGATGTAGATGTTGGCCAAAATGGTGGTCAGCATGAGTATTCTGGGGTGTATTATAAAATTTTGAATATTTTGTGTCAAGGAAGAGAGAGTGGATTAGGATGAAAAGACACAGGGAGAATATAGGTAAATGTGTATTTGAGTTTCTGGAAGTGAGTGAAAAAAGCATCTATTGGCAAAACAAGCCGGTAAGTGCAGGAAAAAACAGGAACTGAAATCAAACTGAGCTAGGTCTTGCACAGGGCAGCAATGTGTTCTTCAAATATTTTTTAAAGAAAATGAGAAGACAGAACTCAAATCATTCTTCAGTGAGGATGAGACTAAACTAATAATATAGCTAAACCTCTAAACAAAATTCTTTGCTGTATTTTTTGATAATGATGGTGATGTCGATATTAAGGATGCAGACAAAGACTAGTATGGGTGAATAAATGAAGGTGGAGAAGATTGTAGTGATTTAAAAGCAAAATTCAAGAGCATTATATGGTTTAGTCTGGATATTGTACTCATATATGCTGAAGACCATGTTTCAAGTCCAGGATCGGAAAAGGTACAAAAATAATACAAATAAAAAGGGTGGGAGGGGATGGGGGGCATGGGGGTTGGGACGGGGGGGAATGCTGTATGAGCAATATATACAGCCTGTTAGTAAAAATATTACCCAAAACCATAATTAAATGCATGTAGGCAAGTGTGAGATGGGATAAAAATGAGAGATGATTTTTATCACATATATCTCATGCTGTTCTAAGCTAGATTTCTTTTTCTTTCCTTCTTCTTCTTTTTGGCAACAGAGGGTTTGGGATTTTGCTTTTTTTCTTTATGATGGCAGCAGTTTCAACTGAAGAAGAAACAACATGTTGGATATAGATAATTAGAAGACTTCCTCAAAGATTGGTCTTACAGCTAATCTTCTTTGATATCTAATTAATAGCTGTGACAAAAATACAAGAAATTTTCTGATGAAACAATGCTTGTAGGAATATATTCGAGTAACATTTTTGGTCAGAACATCCCCAAAATGAGTGCATGACTAGAAACAGGAAGAAACATGGAAATAAACCCATGGTCAAACGTGAGGATCAGATAAGCTAGTGATATTGCTCAACCCATTTCCAAAAGAAGAGGGAAATCATTACTGCCATTGCAAAAGTTACTGGTGAGAATTTGCATGGAGATGTTTGTGTAAGTTTCTGACTCCCTCCTACAAGATTATATAAACTGGAACAAGGATTGAGCAGGCTGTTACAGTTAAAACAAATAAGGGAGAATAACACTGATGCTAGAAAGCAGATGCTGAAGGAGCCATTTAAGTTCTTAGAGGGGAAGTGCAGTGGCTGGGGCTCCTAGGAGAAAAATCTTACAGGGTGCCTGTTCATCTTTAGTTAAGATATTTAAAAGCAGTATCAATTCCCTCTCTGTCAAGCTGGCAAGTAATAATAGTGTAACAGGAAAAAATGCTCTGTCATGGAGACATTACTGAATAGTGGTGTGTTCCAACATGTAACATGTTCTGCAGAAACTGTTGGCTCAAGGGACTGAGGTGCTGGTACCAGAATCATGGTACTGGTGAATGTGTGCATACAATGATCTGCCTGTATGCAAGGTAGGCCTACGTAGCCCAGAGAGTGGCTCGTTATGAATCATATTTGCTTAATAGCAGAAATACAGCAGTAATCCTGGAAGCACTCATACTCAAGCAACTACATTGATGTTCTGGTGGTGATCTGCACCAAGAACACTGGATGACAAGAAAAACAAAACAAAACAAACAAACAAACAAACAAAACACAAACCAAAACCAAAACCAAACACGAATGGGTTATACTGCTTTTCATTATCTATTATACTGAGAGGCAAAAACCTGGAATTCAAATGGGGCATGCCAGCTTCTTTGGTCTGTCCTTCAAGTGATTCTGCATGTTTTAACTGAGCCCACTATTTGCACCTGATATTTAGAAGCATCAAATAGAACAACAACAGAAAAATATAACAACAACATGGAAATAAGGCAAAGGTATAAAACCAGATCCAACAGTGTTCAATGTCAACATGTGCTGGGCAGTTTCCAGACCTTGGAAGCAGAGGTGGCAGGAGGGGGCATGAGAGGAAAATGCTGTGACATTTAAAACAAAGTTGAATTCACAAGGGAATCTTTTTCTCCTGAAGGCAATTATATTTTGTGAAGTCTTCATTCCTCTCAGTGCCTCACTTCCTTGAGATTATCTTAATTAGATATGAGCTTGCAGGGTAATATAGCAGCAAAGTAAATTTTGGAGCAGACAAGAGTGGAGCTGGCAAGTAGCTCTACTGAGACTGCACCTGGTGCATGGTGTTCAGTCAGGTTATACTAGAAAGACGTTAAAAAACAGGAATATTCTGATTTCATGCCTCATGATACTTAACTTTATCCAAAAGGATCCTCATTATGTCAGGAAGCTTGCAAATATGTAGAAGATGTAGATACTGACTTGGGTAGCAACAGTCTTAGTGAAGAAGGCAGAAAAAGGAGTGGAGGGATTAAAAGTAAAAAATTATAAATCCTTAAGGTCACAGAAATAACCCAGTGATTAAGCCAAAAAATGTAACCCACATTTTCCAACTTCTTCTTAATCTCTAAAATACAAAAGGAGTTTTCAAGCTTTTTTTCTTTTTGTTTTTGTTTTTTTTTTTTGTTTTGTTTTGTGTGTGTGTGTTTGTGGTGTCTGGCCTGCAGGCCACTTTGGGGTCAGTCTTGTCCCACTGCGGGGCTGGAAATGCCCACCGCCACGGCTGCTGCTGACTCTGGCAGCTGGGGAAGCCTGTTGCTGCCCTGGAGTAGTGCCTCTTACAAGGGTCTTCCCGTTCAAGCCTTCTTGCTCTTCTGCTTGTCTGCAATACCTAAAGAATTATGAAAAGTGAGGGGCTGTGGTGGGACAAGAGAGATTACTAAAAGCCAAAAGTTAAGGCCTCTACCACTTAGCCTTACTTATTCCAGTCCACTTAATATTTCCCATTAACTGCTGAACAAATTTACATTACTGATTTACATTACTGATTATTGTCGATTATGACATTATTTTCAGCTAAAATAATTATTTGAAGGGTATCATGTGTTATCCACATTCGGTTAATTATCCTAGCCATCCTGTAGTCTTTTACTATGCATTTGCAAATCAGTAACCTTTGACTGACTTGTTACGAAGGCCAGAGAAGACAAATCTGCCAAAATGTTATGATATGGATGATGGCATGCTCAGACTGAGGATGTACAGCCATGTGCCGTTCGTAATGAAGCTATGTGTGTACACGGGCCTGTGCTAAGCAAGAGGCTTTTTTCCCTGGCTGCACTTACTGTTTGGAAAGGCAGGGCCTGCACTCAAAATACCCTATCTGTATGTGTCACAGGTACCACTACCATGCCTGCTACTGGCTAACAGCTGGCTGTGGTAAAAGTGCAGTAGGAGCATCGTCTTTCTTGCTGCCCTTTAACTTAGCTACAATCACCGTGTCATAAAATCATGAGCATACAGTATCCATAACTGAAACACATTTTGTTGTAAAGTGCCCTCACTACTGTCCACTGTTGGGCTGCTGGATTATTTGGATGAAACCAGAAAGATCTGTCCAGTGTGACACCTGGGTTCAAAGTCCTGTGATGTTGCATGTTTTCTGGTGCATTAGGAAAGCACTGGAGTTGCTGTAAAGGGAAATTAACAATCTCTGACTTCTGCCCCCCTTTGAATTCTCAGCTCCCTGGGCTGCCTTTGTGTTGTGCTGCCTCCCCGCTTCATAGTGGTTCATAAGGTCTTGTAACACTGCAGAAACAGGGATGATGCAGGCTTCATGATAGATAATTTCCCTGGAAACTTCCACTTTGCTGAGGATTTCTCCCTAGCTGAACAGGGAAGGATCAGGAGACTTGTTAAACCTTACAGTTTTCACTTCAAAATCAATGAGAGACAAGGAATTTCTCTGCAACTAAGAGGTGATCTACTGAAAACTCTCTCCCTTTTCAGCTGAATTCCCTGGAAGGAGCAACCTCCTCCAGGATTCAACCCTTCCTCATCTCCCATCCCATGGAATACAAACTTGATGCTTCCTTTTCCTATGCCTTTGAGGTTTTGTAGCTGTCTGAGTACCTCAGTACCTAGCACTCATGCAGTGTTTTAGCGTGTCATGAAGATTAACAAATGTCTCCTCAGTGTGTGTGTGGTGAAGGGAAGCTTTATAACTTCATCTCACAAGCAAGCAACAGAGTTTTAAAGAGGTTAACACTGTGGCTGGACTGGGAATTGAGTCTCCATCCACCGAGTTTCAGATCCAGTGAATTAATTAAAAATTGATTCAGGCCTTGACAGTACTTTCTATCTTGACAGGAAGAAAACAAAACAAAACAAGAAAGAAAACAAAACTGCACCCAAAGTAGAGTAAGATCTTGCCTGTCAGTGCAGGTTACGTTCTCATCTCACCCTCTGCAAAAAACCTGTAGGTAGGCGCTGTGCATTGTCTAGGTGCTTGTTGTTTGCCATTCTGTGGCTGTAAAAACAGACGACATGTCAGATCAATAATCTTGTATCCTTGAGGTATTTATATCTCATCTAATCTCCATGTAATGGATTAAACACTGTACTTGCACTAGGGGGTTGAATTTCATTATTCTTATTAAGATGTCATTTCCATAGCTGCTTCATTCATTTTCATTTTACAAAGGCCTGTGCTGAAACTTTGGTGGCTTTGCTAACCAATTACAATAATGTCTTTCAATTATGTTACAAATAGAAGACTGCGGTAGCTAATATTTAGAATGTGACATGTTCGTCTTTTATTTGGCCTGACACTTGAGATATGCAAACATCCTCTGGTACTATTGTTATTCTAAAATATTTATAGAGTGGAATCAAATCACACACATTTTAGACACATAGAAAGAGACATGTTACCTGCCCCAAGGAGCTTATATTTTAAGATAAGGGAAGACAAATACAAAACAAGACACTTGACAACAGATCAGTTCAGAAAGTGTCTGGTGGAGGATGGAGAGAGGCAGGTTGGCAGATAAGTTCCAGAAAAATGTTTTAAATGTAAAGCAGCATGTGAGAAGGCACAACACCCGCAGTGGGAAGTGAAATCAGGTGCAAGAATTAGGAGCTGTGACTGGAAGCAAGGGATAAAGGGAGAGCTGCACTTTGCAACAAGCTCATATGTGGTCATCCTGTCAGGTACTGCTGTCAGGGTAGCTTGCTTCAGAAGTGAGAAGCAGCTGCATTGTCAGACAGGCAGGACATGGGGTAAGCCCAAACTTGTCAAGGCGTTGAACCCAAAGTTCTTATGTCACCTTTCATTCCACGTGAATTTTCCTCCTATTACTTCTGCGTTGGTTACATCTTGTAGGGACAAGTCCAGCAGGGGCTAGGAGTCGATACTGAGCTGACTTCTCTTTGCAGCTCATGACTTGATTGTGTCCACTTAGACCTGGAAAGCTGAAATCCCTGCAGCCCCTTGTTTTTTGTGAGAAAAAGAGAGGTAGAAGACAGCAACTGGGGACTTTGATTCATTAGCTGCTTTGTGGCATGAGTATTACTAGTTTGAAGAATGAAATGGAGAGACAGACAGTAGTCAGCATCAGATCTGTGACCTTTGTGAGTCCTTGGGATGAATCTGTCTCTTTTTGATGCCATTTTTGAATGAACAGCTCACCCAGGTGAACTCTCCAACCATATTATTGTTTCAAGAGTGCCATAGGTGTGACTGACAGTTAAAAGGCACAAGATGAGAACTGTATCCTCATGAGCTTGCACGCTGTTGTTTCACTGAAACTTTCTGCTCAGAAGTGACAACTCTCTAAGGAAAACTAGCTTATCTTTTTGCATTATCTTTTATTAATTTGGCATGAGAGGATGACCTTTGTCTCAATTAAATAGGATCTGGGGAACGAAAAGCTGCAGCAGGCTCAGCAATGCTTGCAGTCATAACAACTCTACTGTGCTTATCCCACCTGCTGTCTTAAGGTCTGAGACCCTTACATGTCATGGAAAGAAATGCAGGGTTTGGTCTTAACAATCTCGGAGAACTTTATGAATGTTAGTAGTTCATGCTAAATGTCTTCTACCACTGAAGCTTGCAAGGGGGTTTACATTAAAGCTTGTGGTGGCAGTGCTGTTAGGACGGTATGATTTGTGTTAGGGTCCTGTCAACTCCTCTTGTGCTGTTGGTGTAAGAAGACAACCCTGTTCTTTGATCATGGTGGAGAGAGTGACATTGAGCATGGAGTGGACTTTCTCTTTTTGGCTGAGGATGGATGGCTCTTTAATTTGGGCTGGGGCTGCCCTCATAAGTGGTATGGCTCATGCTTCTGAATTTTAAACTGATTGGTTGAAGCAAAGGGAAAAGCATAAGTGGATTTATTAGCTACAGATCTGTGAAAGACAAGCTGCCCTTGCCTTCATTAATCATCTGCTGTCAGGTTACCTGCAGTGATTATTTTGCTAACCAAAAGCAGAGGAAGGAGAGGAAAGATGAAGTTTTCCACACTGCACGTACAGGGAGGGGGGAATGCTATATGGATAGACAAAATTGCAAGTGCTAGTGATACAGACAGGTACCAAATAGTTCCCTGAGGACATCCAGATTATCAGAACGAGTACAATTACTGATGTTTTCATATGCCAGAGGTGCATGTTGGTTTCAGTGTGACAGTGAAGTTATAAAATGTACCATAACAGTGAGAGAGTAGCCAGAAGTCAGGTAAGTCAGGCTATCACTTAGGAGATCTGGTTTCAAGTGTCTGCTTAGCAGCTTTCTAGAGCAAATTGCTATATGCCTTTGCACCTGACCTACCTGTGAAACGCAGATAACATTTGTAGTGATAGTAGTTGCATTAGAAATTGAACAGCCCTCAAGTGCTATGCTTGCTATGGGTTCGTAAAATGAGGTCTGTTGGCCCAGGCCAGGTAACAGCACCCTGAAGGGATTCTGGTTTCACAAAAAAAATACCAAAAAAAACCCAACAAATCTCTAATACATCATGAGGAAGAAATAAACAACATCTGATATGAGTTTGGAGCACATCACTGAGAATGATGAGATAACAGCTACCTCTAGCTAGGAATAGTAATTATCAGGGAATAGTCAGCTATTACTACTTCTGCCACAAATATGCCACAGATAAAGACAAAGTTTTTTCTTCTGTTCTGGAAGCTTGTGGTTTTCTGAGTCTCTGTTCTCTTTTGAAAACAGTACACTTCCTTCTCTAGAAGAGAAAAGCCTGAGTTATTTTTCTGCATTTAAGACAACACCCTTTAAGTATAAAAACATATATTTTGAGGAATGTGTATGCTACCACAAAGAAGGAAAAAACCTGCAATTTCATAGCAAAATACACTTACAGGGGTGATGGGAGGTGGTAGTCAGATCTGCCATCAGATCAGAGAACATTTCTGGGACTTTTCACATTTTCACACTGTTTGCAGTATGACTTGATTTACTTTAGAATAAGAAAATGCCTCCTTTAAATTTACCTACTCTCTTCTGCCTGCAAATCTCCCCAAATGGCTGCTGCAGTACTGGAGTACTGGTTATAACTGCTTTTACAATTACAGTTATATGTGTTCAGATAGAAAAATTGTATATACCTACCCTCACTAATCATTGTTTATATCTTGCTTTAAGGCTTTTCTCTCTAGTGGTGGAAGAAAGGAATCCTTAAGTAATTCATGAGGCAAGGTAAAATTGCCCTTAGCAATGCTACAGTTAATATTTTGTAATACTTTTCTCTGGAAAAGTATGCAGCTTGGAAGTATCAGTGTCATTTATTGCATTTCTCATATGTGACACCATACTAGCATTTTATTTGCTCATTAATCAAAAAACACAGAGTTTCTTTTCTGGAATGCCAGGGACCACCTGTGACTAAGACTGGAGTAGGAAGAAAAATTGCTAAAAACTTGCAGAAGAATCTTTGATGGAGGTTGTGTGTTTGTAGCCCTTGTGCTAACACTGCATTTTTTGTTTGTTTGTTTTCTCTGCTATTTTATCTCAGTTAGCTCTGAATATTATAAAAATCAATAAATATTCAAGACAAATGCTAACCATATTGTACATCTTACAGTTTACAAGTCTATTTTAGTTGTGTAATAAAAGTGTAATAGTAACAGTTCTGGCAAAACCAGAACACCCTCAGGGTGCTGATAAGTTCAGAAGAAATAGAATAAGACATCAAAAAGGGAGAAGTCTCAAGTTTTGTGGACAAACATTGAAAAGACATGAAGTGAATATATTTTAGATATACTTGATTTTGAGCTTTCATTTTTAAGATATTTCAGGACTTGATAACAAGCAGTAGATATTTTTGCATGTGTGTGTTAAGTTTTTCAGGATTTCCAGTTTCCGCGCATACATTTAAGGGCTGAGGATAAGATTCCCATGACTCCCAGCTTAGCAGCTACTGCAAAATAGAAGGTTATATACAGCATGGCATTTGCTGTAATACTTGTTGAGATATATCCTGATAAGCATTTGAAAAAAAAAAGAAAAGATGATCAGGGTCATCAAACCTTATTCATAGTAGCAGTAAAGCGTCAGCAAGCCAGACGGTACAGCTTGTGCTTTGTGCAAAAGATATGAGATATGCTAAGTAAAGGGTGAAGGATGAGAAATGAAAATGGATTATTTTTTGGCAAAATATTAACTCTGAGGAGGCATAACTAAATGGAAGCACCCTACCTGTTAAGCAAAAAGAAGTCTAGAAGATTCAAATTGACACATGATTCATCTTTTAAACAGAGTAAATGCTTTGGTGATGGCCTCAGGAGGCAAACTCTTTTCTAGAAAAAATAAAAGAGCAGGAGCTTGGCCATGAGGGACAGTAAAGCTAAGGGGTATTTGGTGACCAGAGCAAACAAACAAACAAATGCACAAAAAAAACCACAATAAGGAAGGCTCAGATGACATGTTAGAATAACATATCTGGGGAGAATCTGAGGAGGGGATGCTCTGAAAATCCCTCAAAATGTCTTCCTAGTTGCTAATAATGGCAGAGAGCCTGACCAAGAGGAGAGAGGATTTTTTTTTTTTTTTTTTTTTCCCGCAGGGGAGATCTAGTTCCTCATGGAGACAGAAAAGCTTTGACAAGGTCGGTGAAGATTTGTCTGGATGGCAGAGCTCAGAGGGCTGTGCTTAGAGGTGTGGAGTCTACTTGGAGACCTGTAACTAGCGGTGTCCCCCAGGGGTCAGTACTGGGTCCAGCATTGTTCAACTTACTCAGCACGATCTGGATGATGGAACAGAGTGCACCCTCAGCAAGTCTGCTGACAACACAAAGCTGGGAGGAGTGGCTGATAACCAGAGGGCCCTGCTGCCATTCAGAGGGACCTCGACAGGCTGCAGGGTTGGGCCGAGAGGAACCTCATGAAGTTCAACAAAGGCAAGTGGAGGGTCCTGCACCTAGGGAGGAATAACCCCAAGCACCAGTACGGGGTGGGGGCTGACCTGCTGGAGAGCAGCACTGCAGAGAGGGACCTGGGAGTCCTGGTGGGCAGAAGGCTGACCATGAGCCAGCAATGTGCCCGTGTGGCCAAGAAGGCCAGCGGTATCCTAGGGTGCATTCAGAAGAGTGTTGCCAGCAGTCAAGGGAGTCAAGGCCTCCCCCTCTACTGGGCCTGGTGAGGACTCACTTGGAGTATTGTGTCCAGTTCTGGGCTCCCCAGTGCAAGAGGAAGGTAGAACTACTGGAAGGAGTCCAGAGGAGGGCTACTAAGGTGATTAGGGGACAGGAGCACATGTCGTACGAGGACAGGCTTAGAGAGCTGGGCCTGTTTAGCCTGGAGGAGAAGACTGAGGGGAGACCTCACCAATGTGTATCAATATCTGAGGGGACGGTGTCAAGAGGATGGAGCCAGCCTCTTTTCAGTTGTGCCCAGTGACAAGACGAGAGGCAATGGGCACAAACTGAAGCACAGGAAGTTCCGGCTGAATACGAGAGGGCATTTCTTTCCTGTGAGGGTGACAGAGCGCTGGCACAGGTTGCCCAGAGGGGCTGTGGAGTCTCCTTCCCTGGAGATATTCAAAACCCGCTTGAATGCCATCCTGCGCAATGTGCAGGTGATCCTGCTTGGCAGGGGGTTGGACTAGATGATCTTCAGGGGACCCTGCCAACATCAGCCGTTGTGTGATTCTGTGAATGGCCCAAGCACAGGCACTGGCAGAGAATGAAAGACACAGAGGGATTGAGCATATTGTGACTTGGGGCAAGAGGCTGGATATAATATGAAGAATGTGGCTTTGTCAGTGTGAGGCATATATGGAACCAACTCCTTTTTGACGCCCTAGACAAAGTGATATAGCAATTTGTTAGTGAAATGAATAATTGCAAGGTTATATTCGACCATGTTATTTACTGTTTGATAGTTTGATCTTTTCATTGAAAATAAATGAAGGGGGATTTTCTGACATTGATTTCTTCAGCTGGACCAGTAAGCTGCTTTAGTAGAATAGAGGACTTCAACTCAGTCTCAAATTACATCTGCTTGTAGTTGAGGTTGCAGAGTTGTAAATCTTGTTCCCTCTAGCACATTCCTCCACAAAAGGAGGTAGAGTATAGCAGATCTAAATAACTTCCTTGGTGACCCGTGACTTTTGTGCTGTCCTGTCTCTTTCTGTTGGTGTCCCAATGGATGCAGAAATAGCAGCAAAATAGCATTGGCAAAAAAAGCTTCAGGAGTAGTCAGGACACTGGAGCAGTCAAACTAAAAAGGCTAGCAATCAGCAGTGTGGCTGCATTTGGAAAATATTAACAGATCCAGCACTGTGGTGGTTCTGTAAAAGGGGGATTTTTTTACACTCTAAGACTTGTTCCAGTTATGTACATGACAATCATAATTATAGACGTCTGGATGGGTAAAAAGTTGTTTGGAGTAAAATGTGTTTGAGAGTCATGCCAACCACACAAGACTGTGTAGCTGTAACTACATGTGCAGATTACAGTGCCATCTGTTTGAGCACAGCACATGCAAGCACCATAGATCTGCTTCAGCATGCTCTGTTGGTAGTTTGTTAGGTTATACATGTGAGTTTAAGTATCTGATAACCAGACTAAAAGTTTTTGTCTTTTCCCTTATGGAGCAAGCAGCCATAACTGCCAAGGGAAGCACTATGAGAAGTTATAATTCACATGAGTGGATTCTTTGACGTAGTTCAGTGGAAAGAAATATTCTTGATGACTTGATTATGGGCAGAAGACAGGCAACACGTTTTAGTCTTTCTGAAGATCCTCATGGACCTGGAGCTCCAGAGATGCACACTTTTATAGTGCATATGTTAGAGGCTCACCCGGCTCCTTCACTGCTGGAAAGCTGCTGAAGAATTTCACTTCTCAGAAGATCTGGCATGCACAGAAGTACAGCTTCTAAGTGCTCTGTTTAGAAACTCTGAATTCCACCTGTGAAACTTTGCAGACTCCCCCACTGCTGGGATTTCAGAGGTAAACGGGTTGTTACTGTTTAGGAATGACTGATAGTAAAGTAAGCCAGTGGTAGGTTGGTTCTTTACCTTGTCTGAGGTATGGTGGAGCTGCTGTCAGTGTGTTTGGAACGAGTCTGAGCTACCGTAGAATTGGCATCAATGTGCTGGAGAGCAAAAGTGGATTTCTTGAATTTGTTGGAATAAGACTTCTGGCTTGCATAAAGAACTGGCCTTTTAGTATGTAAGTTCTTTGTAAGCAGGAGCTAGAAATTTACACTGGTAAGATGATATAATAATCCTTTTCAGTCTGTCTTTGTGGCTACTTAGAGTTTTATGTTCATGGCGCATCATAGTGCTTCTTCCTCAAAGCAGGAATAGCAGAGGTATTCTTTGCCATCTGTTCACTGGTCACTGTGTGTTGAAGGGAAAGAAAATATTACGATATGGGTTTCAGGGTGAGTGATTGAAAGTGAGTCATTTTTAGATGGTTATGCTGTAAGTAGACTGGAAATCCAGAGCATTTAATTTAATATTGCTTTTTTTCCAAGGCTGTGTCTCCCATTACTTGAAAACAGAGTGAAAACTTATAAGGGATGTGAGATAATGCCCTTTTTTATTACAAGATACAGAAAAAAAACAATTATCTCAAAAGATGAGAATGTGCCAGTAGAACTAACTGGGAGCACAAGCAGAAGCACAAGTATGGCTGGAACTGGGCTTGGAGATGGGGGATTTCTCAAAAAGAGACTTCGTTGTCACAGCCGTTAGTGCCCAGGTATGTACTGTCTGCAGAAAGGAGTAATTATATCCTTCTGTGCTACAGAGATAAGCCTGGTGATGACTTCTATTCATAACTGTTTTGGTACTCCATTTTTTTCTGTAAGCAAAATCAAGCAATATTATATTGGACATCTCCAAACTTTTAATGACATTTTCCCTGTCCTCTGTTATTTTGGGAATCAACAGCATTAAAATGTGAAACATCTCTTTCCACTTGCATGATGAGAATGGCAGATGAATTTAATCAGTGAGCCCCACTAAATGCCAGATTACTAAATTGTTGTAAAATTCTTCGTATAGTATAAGCATAAGCCTTTTCTTTTTCAGGACTGTCATTGATCCCAGTAAATGCTTTTACTGTTCTTCCTCCCAGTAATTACCAGGGTTCATTATGCCACTGTAGATATGATGAAACGGTTTGCCTGTCTTTGAAGCATGCCAAAGACAGTTACACATTAGTAATAAAAACATTTTCATAGCCCATTTCACCCCTGCTTACAATCACTTAGCACTTTTTTTTATATAAAAGCAAGATCATTGCCAGTACCTTGACAGATGATTTGACATTCATGAATCACAAGGGAGGCTGGAACCATCCAGTGGGTGATTATTTTAAGGGAACTCATAAATGAGATCCCAGAAAATCAACACATCATGCAGCATGTGTCAAAGACCAAAAAAGTATGGGTAAATGTCAGGTGGAAAGGCTTGTGTAAAAGACAGGGGGGTTTCTCTGAATGAAGAAAGATCAATTTCAGCACTTTTGGATGATTCATTCTCGGATTGTGGTGCAGCTGTTAAGGGAAACAACTTTAAAAAAGCTAGAGAGACTCTGCGGGTGTCCAATGTTAAGAAGAGCACTACCAGGCAATAGAAACAAAAACACCTTAAGAAAAATCCTTAGTTCAGCAGTCTTCATAAGAGGCTTAAAACCAGAAAGATAAATCATGGTCTGATGGCTTTTGGAAGTTGGTATACATTGGAAATACCCCTCTTCTGGAAATTTTCAGGGACCACCAACTTTGGTAAAAGATATTTTATGAAAAAAAAGTATAGAATAATGCCAAGAGAACATTGTTAGGACTGAGAATAGAATAAAATAGAATAAAATATTGTAACAGTTGGCAACCTCTGTATAAAGACATGATTTATAAATATCCCTTTATTAATACTACAGTGGGCTTATCTTTTGTTCTGATTAGTCAGTTGTTCTTCAGCCATGAAATAAATATGAGTTATTGTAGATGATTTGCTGTAGTCTGCTTGTGAAAGTAATGAAATGAAGAAAATCTTTATGAAGTATGTACACCACAGGAAACTGAATAGCAGGTGGGTAGGCCAGAACATTGTCCCTGGGAGAAAAAAAAGAGAAGTTTTCAGCATTAACTTGAACACAAGCTATATTTTTCTTTTTAAAAATTCCTGGGGTGAGGTGCAAATAACAGCTTCAAGCAAATTGAAGTATTCTGGTAGCATTTAGTTCTTTTTTAAAAATTTAAAGAAATGATCACCAAAACGTTAAACATTGTGGTTAATTGCTGCTGGATTTAGATGCCCTTGTACCAGAAGCTTGTAGATTAAGAACAGAGCTCTTCCTTCAGATTGGCCAGTGGTCTGTATATTGAAAAGAACTACTGCTGGGTGTAAAATGAATGTGCGGGAATAGAATCTTTTAAAGCCTGAGTCTGCTGAAGGAAAACATGTCCAGCTGTGTCAAGAGGAATATACCTCCCTTAAAACAACTCATCCAGTCTTTTCTTCCCAAAAGAGAAAGCTACACACAGTTTGCTCTCAGATGATTGAATAGCAACCATTTCAGAAAGGTCCTGTAATATCTTAACAGGAAACATTCTTTTGATGGGACTCGAAATTGGGGGTCCTTAAAAAAGGGTAAAAACCATCTGAAAAAGCTGAGGAATAGAAAGCTCTCTCTTGAAAGAAGCAATGGCTGGTGAAACAGTTGGGGGGAAGTTTAAAACAGACTGTTACTAAATTTTGCCGTATTTTCTGCTTATTGGTTTTAATCTGAGACAGTAAAATGAATACAGAGAACAAAACAGATCTGGAGTTCAGTCACAAGAGAGATCAATGAAGGGCTTCTCTTGCAAAGGGAGAAAATAGAACTACAGCAGCTCAGGTCCTGGCTGTGGAGGTACAGGCTGTTTTCTAAGGACTAGGTTTAAGTGAATTTGATAAAGCAACATCTTCCTTCTTTATGCTTCAGAGATGTCTGACGTTTGAATTAGGATTATGTGGATAAAAGAAAATTCAGTATGTTTCCTCTAAAATAGTCAGAAAATAGCTTCAGTACCTACCTTGTAAGTCAGAAAGCCTTGTATTTTGTGAAAAAAAAGAAGGAAAAAATGTCTATTCAGGAAGATGTACTGGCAGATGCATTTTATCTCTGCATAATAAAGGGTTCTCTTGTTAATGGTTATAATATGCACAACTTAGTTTGTTGTGCCCTGCAGACTCTAGTCTGTGCCATTAAAACCTACCTAATGCTGGGGATGCTTTTATGAAGCATGGGGGTATTGGCACGAAAGCACTGCTCTGGCTGAGGAGCTCATCTTCTGCCACAAGCAGCAGTGCTGAGAGGGTCATATTGGAACACCTGGAATGTCAACTGCATACTAAAATTCTGTGATATAACAACTTCAAAGGTGAAAATTGTTTAAAAGTATTGTCTTTCGTTGTTCTTTTTTTTTCTTTTATAATGATGTTCATATTTACATAAACCTTTCCACTTTTCCTTAACATGTTCTCTGTTGTTACAGAGGATTTCTGTGAGCATCTAAATATAAAACTGTTTTTCCTAAGCAGCAGTGATTCTTCATTAAGGAGTGTGATAATCATAACCTTGCAAAGGCATGACTGGATTTGTTGGAATGTATCTTGAAATGACTGTCAAAAACTCTCTCTCTGTAGTACGTAGCGTGTATATAGCATATGAAATGTATATAATAGAAGCATTTACTGCAGATAGATTTTCTACCTCTATAGGGTGTATATATATATATATATATATGAGTAGCATCATTATTTTTTCATAATAATGGTCAGAATACGCATTGAAATGTATTTAGAAGACAACCTTCTTTTCCTGTGGTAGGAAAAATATGCAGGTAAAAATACAGAAGATTTTGTAATCTAGGCTGAAATATGGAACTCCCAGTATTTCTGTATAAGCATTTCGTAATCTTTCTAGAAAGCAGAACACTGAGAACAGGGTTGGGGGCAAAGGTTGCTACTGTGAGTCAAAAACATTTTGAAATAAGGACTTTCATATTAGAATTTGCCTGTGAAGTTTGAATTAGGTGGAACCCATTTTCACGTCATCAAAAGGCATTTTCTGCTTTATGCCAGTATTAGAAACTTCATACTTGACAACATAAAGCAGAGATCGATAAAGTTCTTAAGAAGTGTGTTTCTTCTCTAAAGTTCCACTTTTTAATAAGTGAATAGCGTACACTGCTGATGGGCAGGCAAGACAGATATGATATATTGTTTGGCAGACTCTTGCCAGTCAGTGAACACAGTCAGATCTTGCAGTTATTTATATATATAAATGCCTCGTGCCAGCTGCCTATATCCTGTAGTACTGCCATCAGTGTCAGAGTCTGTGGAAGCGCTTGAAGTGGTTGTTCTCCACCAATGTGACCAAATATCTCACTGATGTGAAGAATGTAATAGCATCTGTCTGAAGTTAAATGGATTTATAACAGTGTTTGTGCTAAAGGAATAATTTTCTGTGAATCTAGTAAAAACTCTTTTAAGCAACTGTCCCGAGAATAAGTTTTCCCAGTTACTGACGTGCTTGCCAAATAGTTTCATCATTCTTGGTCCATGAGTTAGCCGTTTGAGCGGCACCCGCAGCTTCTTCACATTTTTTGAAGAGAGGGAAGTGGGTGTTGTTGCAGTTGACACTGACCTGCTGCAAGGTCACTCCTTTGTACCGTAGGTGCTTTAATGTGAGGTAGTTCGCTTTTCCCTGTCTTTTTGCTGTGTCTGGGCTGTCAGGTTGGCATGTTCCTCAAGAACCATGCTGCTGCCCATCCTTCAGGGGGTTGTCAACCAGAATGTCTTTAAAAGGAGGCTAGTCACAAGTTGGGTGACCAGGGTGCAATGGCTCTAATTGTGCGGCAGGTTCTACAGAGGCTCTGTGGGCCTGCTGACAGGGTGACTGGAGCTGCTGAAATGGCAGCTCACATCCTGCTGGCTGGAAAACACTTGGGGAAGATTAGTTTAATTTAATGCCAATTAAAGTGAGATGGTGAGAAGCAAAGACAAAACTAAAAACTTCCACATCCCCGTCTTCCCAGACTCAACTAACTTCACTCCATCCCAGCTCTTCTACCTCCTTCAGCCCAAGCAGCACAGAGAGGTGGGTAATGAGGGTTGCAGTCAGTCCATAACGCTTCATCTCTGCCACTCTCTCCTCCTCACACTCTTCCCCTGCTCCAGCGTAGGGTCCTTCCCACGGGATACTGTCTTTCATAACCTGCTCCAGTGTGGGTCCCTGCCACGGGTTGCTGTTCTTTGGGAACAAACTACTCCAGCGCGGGTCCCTGATATTTCGGTATCAGAGGAAAATGATAATCACTACCAGAAGACAGTTCCCAGACAACTTTTCTGCTTGACAAACTTTATCAGGAACACTTCAGGAAATGTAGAGTGATTCATCTATAATTGCTGAAGGGTTGAAAATAGCCTCATCACATGAATATATTCTTTTTCCTGTTCGAAAAAGAGATTTGAAAAGAAATTAGTTTACTTATACCCTTTCATCTGTAGGTGTGGGGTACTTCTATCAAAATTTTCTTCAGAACTTTGGATTGCCAAATCTTTAACAGTAGAGGGAAATCACATCATAAAAGTGTTACAACAAAATAAGAGCAATGGGATTTTTTTTGCAGCTGCATTTGGAAGTATCATCTCTGAGTTTTTTTTCAGTTGATGAGTTAAGCAAACCATGGAAGACCCTTGACTAGTTTGTCTTTTGTCAAGAGGACTTTAGTATGTTTATATATTACCATCAATTTTAGAATAGGTGGGGTGTAGTACGAGATAGGCAATACGCCACACCTTTCTTCCAGTCTGAAGGCTTCTTCTGAACTCCTAGCGAAGGTGCTGTGCCGGCAGTAGGGGCTATACATCACTACAACCTGTACAGTAAGGGTTGGCATCAGGTTGGGAGGTCCAGGAATGGGACTTCTCTTGTTGGTCCTACACTCATGTCACTTTTGTAATACTGAATAAAAATACTGACGTGAAATAGATATAATAACTATTCCTTTCTAGGCAGTTGGAGAGCTTAAAGCTGGAAGCTGAACACAGTCAAATCAAGTAAAGGCTTTAACTTAAGAATCAATGATTTAGAATATTTGGAAACAGGAGCTCTGCTGTTTATTTTAAAAACTAAACTCCTCCCTCTTTGTGGTATCAAAACCATGCAACTTGAATACAAAACACTCAGAATTCAGAAGTAGATTGCTTGTCAGTACCCTTTATGAACCAAGTGAGAAATAAGACCTTTTAGTAAACTTAAGCATCTTAACTCATGGAATCATAGAATGTGTTGGGTTGGAAGAGACCTTTAAAGATCATCATCAACTAATCAAAACTAGTGAATTTAGAGCAAAAATAACTTGGACTCTGGGTTTGTAATGTTCATTTGTTGTTGGAAATGGGCTCAAAGTAGAGCCAGACATGAGGCATTGCAATATAGAATACTTGAGTGCTGCCGTGTGAGCTTACCTAAGAAATATAGTTATTTGTTATTATTGTATGCAAAGTTCAAGAATTAATGATTTAGAGGAAGAAAGAATCACTCCTTGGTGTGACTTTTGAAAGGAGATATATTCTCTGTCTTACTCAGTGCCAGATCTAGAAGATCTACTGTGAAGCAGAGAGGAAGACAAGCATCACTAGGACTGAAGAGGGATGTCAGAGACTTCAGGGTATACAGTATTTGCAAAGAAAGGGTTGAGGTTCAGGGGGCATTTATGTATTCATTTCAAAACCATTATGATACCAAAAAGTAATGTATGCTTTCATTTGGGAGGGGGCTGATAAGGGCCTTAGTTTAGCTTCTTGAGAGTTGTTTTCTCTTCATTTCCCATTCTTGATCAAAAACCTTGATTGAATGGAAGTTAAATTCCTTTTAACTTCAGTGAGATCGGGACTTCCCTTATGATTGCCAAGTTTTATGTAAATTATAGTTCTCAGGCACAAAAGCTAGAAATTTTCTCAAATTGTGAGTGAACACCAGAATAGCCACAAATAAAAGAAGGAAAACTATCCCACTTATGTGAAGAGATCAGCTCTCCTCTCTGATGAAAAGACATTTTTCCTGCCTGCCACTGGAATCTCTTCAGTCTTAGAGACTACGTCAACTGAAAATACATTCATCTTTCCACACCATTTAGGCCATTGCCTACTTAATGGAACATATAATGGGTTGAAATTGCCACCTGGTGGTTGAGACATGGGATGGCTCCCAAGGGTATAATTATATAGGCTGTTTTTTAATATTCCAATGGTTATAGAGATGTATTCCTGACTCTGAATTTAGTTAATATTATGGCTTGCAGAAATCAGTGGCATTATTTTGCTCTGCATTTTCCCTAACTGTTGGCCTGAAAAGTCTATTTCAAACATGAATTAAATGTATGTATGAGCTCTGGGCTATGGAGCTCTGGATTGAAGTGTGGTTGAAGGAGCAGAGAACAGAGGGTAGTAATGAACAGTAACATATGAAGTTGGAAACAGCTAGTGTCAAATGAAGTGTTGCACTAACTTGGTTTTACACAAGACATACAAGCTGAATAAGTTTTTTATTGAAATCTGAGGGTGCTGCCAACACATAATATTAAAATAAACCCAGATATTTGACAGTCAAAAAGCCCATCCTCTTTATTTTTGAGAGACTACTAGGGCAAGGAAGAAAAAAACTTAAGTGTTGAAGCAAAAAAGAGAAAGAGACGGCACAACACCTTCAGTTGTCTTTGTTGAACTAGAAGAGTAAAAATTGCAAGGCAGGTAAGATGATTAGGCATGAAGTCAATTACTAGTCATGAAACAGCAGGTCCATTTAAAAGGCACCTCAAGAGAGGCCATCACTTTCATAGATATATATCATGACAGCATGAGTGGAAAAATGCATGGAGTTATCATGTAAGAAGAAAGAGAATCTGATGCACATAGTAGGAAAGAATCAAACACATTATCTTAGAGATACAAATCCTTGGGAGGTGCAATGCCAAAATATATGGCTAGTAATAAGGTGCGTCTGAAATTGCATCTGAGTGTGATATGGCAGGATGTGGAAATGTTCCTGCTGAATCATCTTGTCAAAGAACAGAGAGGGTAACAGGCCAGATACCTGTAATCTAATTTTTGCGTAAGCACTACTCTGAGAACTTCCACTGGTTTTAGGTTGATGCAATGGCTGTTTGCATGGAGATGAAGCGTGGTATATATGGCATATACATTGCAATAAATGTATACAAAACATATATTCATTGCAATGAAGTATGATGTTTCCTTTTTGCGGTCAGGAAGATGTGATCCTCAGAAGGTTGAGGGGCTGGGAGAAGGTTGTGGCTGAGCTGCCCTTATCATCAGGAAAACAGGGAGATGGAGGAAAAATAAAACTGCTGTTCTGTGACGGAAGACAGCTGTGAAGGGTCAGGGTTGCTGTTCACTTGAGTGATTGATGGTGGGGATCAATCTTGTATTGACTGCTACTCCAAAACTTCTGTTCCTATATCCTTAAATTTTTGAAATTGGTGGTGGCAGCAGCAGCAGCAGCCAGCCTGGGTAAAATAAGCAGAGTGGCTGTTTGATCCTTTGGATGCTTCCTGACTACTCTGGGCAATAGTTTACTTTGCCTAGTTGTTATGGAAGATTGTAATTATTGTATGCATTGACTTTTTAAGAAGGATTAGAGTCTTGATGCAAGGCCATGACAGAAACTTATTCAGTATAATAAATGATAGCCCTTCTGGAGCTTCTTCCATGCCAGCAGTAGACACAAAATATCCTCCCAGAACTTAACAGCAACCTCCTCATATCAGCTTCCTTAACAGGTTTTGCACTTCAGTACTGTGTGTAATAAATTCAGTCTCCATCCCTTCTATGTTATTGCTTTTCCTAACCTCCCCTTCCTTCCCATTTCTATTTCTTCTTGAAATTGCTAGGTTAGAGAACATCCTTAGAGATTACATTTGTGTAGCATTCATGATACAGTGGCAGTGTTTCAAAGACAGCTAACGGCAATGAGAACCATTCCTGTGGCAAATGTGAGACTGCAAACACCAGCAAGGAGTGTAGGAGAGGGATGACTTTGAATTATCCGATGAAGTGGATCTTAGGTGCAATAATTGTGAATAAAACTCAGAAAAGATTAGACTGAATAGCACTGAGAGGAAAAAAAAAACACACGGTTAGCAGCAGTGAAGTCTGCTAGGTTCTGGAATTGTCTCCTGAGGAACTGCTCCAGTCACTTTAAAGTGTACTGAACACAGCCCTAAAGAATACACTGTTTTGTACTCGTCTCCAGGGAGACAGGCTAAGTGTAATCTAACAGGCCATTTTTATCTCTTCCTTATGTGTCTCTAGCAGCTCTAGCCATGTGCTTCATTACTTCAGTAGCTGAGTTCACAGAGTGCTATCAGCAATCAGCATTTCTCCTGCCAATCTGTGGGTTTAAGCACTCTGTTCACCATTCTGCTCCCTCCTTTCCGAGGAGCAGAAATGTGAGGAAGGAGGAGGGACGGGACAGGGAAGCTGCGGAGTTGAAGGCTCACAGTTAGTATGCTGTGCAGATAGACAAATCAATTGGCCCCTGCCCAGGCATCTTAATCAGAAGCGTGTGGTTCACTGCAGTGGTTAAGTGCTACCGTGCTGCTGATGGCATCTTCTTCAGAGACACTATTGATTGCTCTTCTCTCTCTTCTGAGCAGAGATTCCAACTGTGTAGACAGCACCAGGGAGAGAGCTGGTGGAGAAGTGGCCTCTTACAGCTCTACAGGATTAGGATCGACAGTTTAATTTCCCGGGGGGCAGGCAAACTGTCACTCTAATTCAGCTAGACTAGTGTGGGAAAGAGGAAGGAGGTGACTGATTGAAAGGTCCATTGATTATCCGAATAAGCCCGGTGTAAGGCCAAAGATGACGCAGTGCAAGAACCATGCAAACTGAGGCAAGTGAGCATGTGTTTGGGAAATCTCTTTTGAGGGAAAACCACTTTCAGAATGAAATGGAAGCGTATTATAGAGAGACCTTTTCTTGGACTGGAAGAGAAACCCAGAGCTGGATGATGTTGGGGCGGGGATGTTAAAATGCTCTAGCAATGCTAAAATACCAGTGTTACCAAAAAAAACCACACACAAACAAACAAAAAAAACCACAAGAAAACAACCCACAAAAAACAAACAAACAAACAAAACCAACCCACAACACATGAAGCAGAACATGCAAACAAACATACATGATATTTAGTGTGGGAGTATCTTCTGGTGACTGCATGTTTGACTGTATGTGCAAACATCTACTTATGTGTACTCCATTAATAGTCTAGTGATTTTTGAAATGCAAGTGTGCCATAATGGAGTGTGTGATGCAATGTTGACAGAATGTATTTTCAAGAAAGGAGGAGATGCCTTGTGACCACACATGCCATTATGCTGTTATGAGAAATTTCTTTAGACATTAAGTAAAGCCAAAACTTGCTTGTACAAAAACGTACCATGCTGATAAGAAATGAAGTCTGCTCAGTTAACCGTCTAATTTGGGCTATCCGATGTGTCTTCCACATCAGTATCCAGACTGCAAATCTTCTGGGAAGCAGATAGTGTAGTCTCCTCTGCTGTGTTTCATTGTACGTTATCATCAAAGATGAAGACTGCAAGGGAGGCTTTATAGTTTCTGTTTTGAAGAGACTGTCCATGAACGTACTAATTAGTTGCCAGCTCTGTGCAGATTTAGACCTGAGTTCTTGTTGCCAGTCACATTGCTGTGCTGAGACTGACCTCATTATAATGTAGAGTTCTCTCCCTGGTTTGTTTAGCTGTGAAATACTTGTTGTTTTCATTTGGTAGCTATTGAGAGAGTTAGTTAGCCAGCTATATCTTTCCCGGGAATAGGAATTTTACCCAAGATAGATCCCCAAAAATGCAGCTGGTGCTTCTAACCCTGAACCCCCACAAAGAAAGCAGCTTGGTGTGTCATATAATATAAAAACAGGAGAGGGTAGGGTTTTAATTGGCAGACGGATGTGGTAAGTCACGTTTATCAATGATTATCATGATGCAGGAGAATTGGGAAGGCTAGCCAGCAAGTACTCCAGTGAGCAGAACACTGGCCACCTCTTCACCAAACAGATTTGGGTCAAAATGAAGACATATCAGGAAATCTATGTTTATCAAAACTACAGATAATTCTACAAAGCTAAATTGTACCCATGTTCATTAAAACACTTCCTCAAAGATACTGCTGATTTGCACTCATGTGAAGAGCAGCAATGTGTTAACTGTGGATGTATGTGTGAATATGTAAGGGGAAGGGAGTGCTATTTTCTTCACATTTATCGCTTTGTTAGCTTTTGTTTCATCCTCCACACCCGTAAATCAACTGCCAGCCCTTGCTTTCATTGCTGGGTCCCTGTTGCCTCTGCAATGGCTAGCATGCACTTGTCTGTGGGAGATCACAGAGTATAAAATGCTGAGCTTGTCCTACTTAAATAACTTCTTGTTGAAGCTCTTGCTGTTTTTAATGCATGTACAAAACACTGAGGAAGCTGAAAAAGGGAACTGCTTTTTGAGAACTGATTGACTCTGATAGATGTGACTCCAAAGAGCAGCTCTTAGAGAATCCCAGTACTGACAGTGGTAGAATAAAAAGGTGGGAGAGGTGGGGAGCTAGTGGAAGAAGCCCTTGTCCCATCCTGTTTGGCTGAAGGTGCAGTGCATGGTGATGTAAAAAATCAGAATTGTTCAGTAGTGGTCAAGCATGGAAATATATTAATTTACATGAGCTTAGTGAGAGGAGACATGATTGACCATTTTTCATAAGCCTCTTTTGTTCTCTAGGTGAAAAACAGCCTTTTAACAATTCGTTTCACTTAGCATCTTTATGGCCAGCATCTCTTTTTAGTGAAGCCTTTTCCAAACGTATACTTGTGATTCAGCCTCAGCAGTAGTTCCAGACCTCACCATAACCACGTTGTTCAGAATGAAGAGGCGCAGGTAGCTACACCTGACAACAAAATAAAACCAAACCAGGGAACAGCATGTGGAATGGGGAACAGCTTTTGAATACTGTCCAGATGTACAATGCTGATACTAAAGCATACTATTACTGACTGCTGATAGGTTTAAAGTATGTGTTTTTTTTTTTTTTCTTTTTTTTCTTTTTTTTTGGTGTTCTGTTTTGTTTCTAGGTCTGTACCATGTTGACAAGATGTGTATATTTCGAGAAGTCAAACGCTCTCTGAAATTAGAGATGGGAAAGCCCACCATAACAGTTCTGTCTTTCCTATACTGTTGTGACCTATCCTACAGGCCCTAAGGTGCTTTTGGACTCTCTTGTCATCCAGTACTTCTGCAAAGGAAGTTGTCGCATCAGCCTGGGTCTGACTGGGAGCTGGATAGGGTTTTGTGTTGATTCATTCCATTGCAGGGGCTCTCACGCTCATGAAGCGGGGCTGCTGCTGGGTCAGCCAGTCAGTCTTCATTGTCACGTATCGGCAGAGAGTAAAGCATGGGTCATATCACAGAAAAGCCTAGGGCAGAGACCAGAGAAACTCTGCAGGTAATTTGCTAGGAGAGTTGAATTAACCCAGCAAAACTCACCCAAGTCAGCCCAGTAGTTTGTGCTAGACTAAGCATTTCAGCATTCAGAGACTAAACAGTTGTAACTCTTGGAAAAGAAACACATTACTGCAAGTTTTCCTGCAAGCAGAGTCTGTAGGGTATTACAACACGTCAGTCCATCTAAAGGTGATAAATATTTTAGTTACAGCTCGGGTTGCAGCCAGTGGGCTTGCCAGCAAGGCTGGACCTGACCTGAAGGGTGAGAGGCTTGTCCCCTCTCCAGTGCTGTCACAGGGCAGCACGTGTATTCCCTGAGTGTCGGTCACGGCAGGGCAGCGATGCTGTCCTGCTGCTGTCATTGGGCTCTGATGGGGCAAGCTGGATCAGGCTGCTGGGCTCAGAAAGGTGAAAATGCTCCAGGCTCTTGAACACGAGACTCGGGAATTTACTTGTTTCTTGCTCAGAGGAGGTAGCTTTTTGGAGTGTATAGAGGTTAAGCACAGTCTGATGTTTTATTCATCTTTGGATTCAGGGAGGAAGAAAATGTGGTAGGTGTTGAGCTATACAAATGAGTGGACCGTAGGGTGATGCCTCTGCTGTGATCTTGTCTAGCATGCCCTGCAAAACAAGCTAATCTCCATGAAACTGAATCTTTGCAGAGCTGTGAGGATGAACTAAGTGTGTTTTGCAATGCACTGAAAAACAAAATCTAGATATTTTTTATCTCATTGTTCTTAACCCATGGAATTTGGGACAAAGCTATCTATCTCTTTACTATAATACTCTTCAGTCACTTCTAACCTGTTTTGTTTTTTTTTTCACCCTGAACTGCTGGAGCTCAATTACACAGCAGGATTTGGCCCTTATTTGCCTGAAGCTGACAAGAAAATGAACATCTGATGAAGACTGAATCAGTGTAAATGCATAGTGAAAAATAGGTTCTTTCTGTGGACAAGGTGGAAATAAGCGCCAGCCCTGCTGCAGAACATTTTTGTAAGCCAAGGAGTTTTCAGTGTATTACAATGTGACCTCCCATTCCCCCTCATTATATTCCTCTTATTAACCCTGATCTAACTGTTATTGATAGCTCCATTATTCTGCTTGGGACAGCAGCGATGGTCTCACTGACCTTGCCCCGGGTGATCAGAAGCTCATTTAATGCTCAGCATACTCTTTACAAAAGTATGCTGAGGGAAAAGTATATTCAGCATGAGAAGCAGGCACGTGTTTTTGCAAAGATCTCTTCTGGCACTATTAATTATCTCAAGAGGTGGACTGTGCTCCACTAAATATATCAAAAACTTGACTAAATGCCTCTTCAGTCTTAGAGATAAAGGTTGTTATAAGAACAAGAGAAGAGGAATTGTTAATCTGTGATGCTGCATGGTTTTAATTGTGGGAAAATGGTCCAGGAAAGCATAACTAAAGGCAAAACCAGGGGTGTAAGATTATACTTGCTTGCATGGTTCTCTTTTTCTAGACTGTCTACCTTTTTGGCACTGTCATTAGCTGCTTTCTAAACACTCACTGTTACACAGAATAAAATTTCACCTTGCACCCACAAACTTTGTTTAGTCAATTGTTGGCAGACAGGCAGCACTTCTGTTTTATAGAGTTATATAATCCAGAGATCGCACTGCGCCAGGATCCTGAGCACTTGGATGGAGAATAGTTAATCCTCCTTGAGGAAAGGAACGAGAACTGTGGCTGTGTAGTGCTTCCCTGAGGACTGGAGTTTTATAATACCACTCAGGTGCCACCGAGGCTCAGATTTCTGCATGTGATGTCGGGACAGTTAGGCTATAAGAAACAATTCTGTAAGTTTATGTTGATTCCTTCCCGCTTATATGGTCATATTTAGTTTTTAGGAATTTATAATGTATCTTTTTGTAATGGGAATGGGTTAAAAATTCCTTTTCTCTGGTAATTATTTTCTTCTTCTATATCCCTCAGTTTGGGCAATGGAAGTAGTCAGCTTTTTGATTAATCATTGGTTTTAATTTCCAGTTTCTGTTCCCTTGCATGTAGCTCCACTGCTTGCATCGCATGTACTGTGCAGGAATATTTAATTGCTTTAAAATGAGATCACTGATGGAATTAAAGTGGATGCACATTCCATCTGCTCCCAAAAACATGCATACGAGTGCCTTGGTTTTAGAGAACTGATATTTTGAAAATCTACTTTCAAGATCAAACTACACTTCTTAATCTTAACAATAATGATAATATTTTTGGTGCGCCTGCTACTTGGAGGCAGGAAGGATGAGTTTTTCTGAAAGCACTGGCTAAATTGCATATGGACAAATGAAGAACCCAGCACGTTTTTGTTTCATTGATACTTCATGTCATAACTCCTCATGTCAGTAGCAGAAAATTTATTAACAATAAGTCACAGGAGGGTGCAAATTAGCATTTGGTGAAAATGACAGGACCTCAGGTGGTGTTTTTTCTTTTTTTTTTTCTTTTTTTTTAAATAAAAAAGGTGTCCAAGTGGTCTCTCCAAAATGTAAGTGTATATCATAGTGAAAACCTCTGATGTTCATTTACCCTGGATAAAGAAATAGCAGGTCTACGCAAGATGGATCACTGCTAGAACTGACCCCACGGAAGTGCTCTTTAATGAATTTCTGATTCTTTTGGCTTTGCTTTTGTGTTCACGTTCAGGTTTATTCCACTGCCTCCTGATGCTTTTTGTTGTTGCTGTTCTTACTCACTTTCCTGTGACTTCTGCAGTATCTACATTGTAAGAAGTTAGCATAATAACTGAGGGTAGAAGCATCAAAATGTATTCCTCTTAGCATTAACATTTCTCCTTGTGGCCTTTCTGGCATTCCTGTGCTAGGATTAATTGGAGAGAGACATAGCCAGATTTAGGAAACCATATTTATACAAAATATAACAGCTGGGCACAGCTCAGTAAGTGCTGTCCCTGTTTATGTTGGGGCTGAATTTGTCTTTGAAAATTCTGCTAATAAGTAAGCAAGGAAAGGATGGTTATCCCACAAATAAGGAGGAATAAATTCAGACATGAATGATCTGTTTGCCTTTTGGAAACATTGAAAAGACCTAAATATGGTTTTCTGTAGGTATTAATAAGGCTGAGCAGTTAGAACATCACGGTAGGAAAGGAAAGAAATGTGAGGAGAAGAAATATGAATGCAGAAATTCTTGTATAAGAGAAATTGATCAATTATTTAATCTATGATCCCACCTGCTTCTACCTAGCTCTGTATCCTTCCTTCTTCATGAAAATAATTTGGCTCATTGGCTGCTAGATCGTATCAGAATTTCCCCGTGTCTGACCTGTCAAAGGGTTTTGCTGGAAACCTCATTTTATCCAGTGGCCTCTTCTATTAAGTCTAGCCTAAAATATTACTAATATCATTTTTCTCTGGAGTATCATGGCACTTTAATTCTGATCTTAGATAAATCCCCCAACAATTGTGGAACCTTATAGAGCCTTCGAGGATATGTTTTCTCTTTTGTGGATAAAGAGTTTTCAGGAAGTGAGGCTCTTGCTTCTAAAACAATTCGTTCATGTATTGTTTTTGTGGCCAAGCTAGTGCCTTTTCTGGAGAACTCACTGTTCTGTGCTCATGTTTGTTTGCATAGGGTGATTCTAAGATTAACACGCTGGTTTGTAGGGTCAAAATCTCTAGGCTGGGTGTCTTCCTGTCTGAATCTAATCCAGTTCACCTTGCTATCTTCTGTAAAGTCCCCCCAAATATTTTAGGAACAGCACTTTATTGTTGCTACCCCAGTTCAATGGCATAGTTGACTGACATATCTGAATGAAAGCAGAGCTGCCATAAGTGTGTGTGGTGGTGGGGATGACAACTGCAGCCATGTGTCGGGTCTCCTTCTGACTGTGCAGCTAGGAAAACCTTGAAGCTATGAGAATGAAGTTTTGAATTGCATAAGGCACTGTGATCACTTGTCCTCTTGTTAGCTCACTATTACCTCTTCAATGACTACCTCTGGGAAGAGGTGGCAGTTTTGAACTTTGAAATGTCTTATGAACTATTGATTTCTTCATTGCCTAAAACAAGGTAGTGTGAATTTCAGTAAGGTTCGGAATTCATTATCTTCCATTTGATGCTTGCAATAAAGTTGAATATTAATCTATCGCTTTTTTTTTCTTCTCTTTCCTCCTCCTGGTCATCTTCCTCCTCTCTGATCTCTGTGGGCTGTTTCAGAATTGTACTGCCCACATAATTTTCCAGTCTCCTGTCTGTTCACCCTCCATGCTATATTTATTCAATTACATTTACAGCCCATTAAATTAAGCTGAAGGTACAATAGCTGACCTTTAAGAGCTTATAAGGCCATGGCTATACCAAGTTAATCAATCTGAGTTTGTGTAAACTCCCTATTGTGCTCATTGTCAGGATTTTTGGGTGAACTTTCACCAAACTGAAAATATCAGCTAGTAGCATATATACCCTTCCCTCAGCTAGAGTCAGTTGTCAGTCTTAACCACTATCATTACCTCTAAACCTGAAGGCTCTTTTGGATGAATGTTTGAAACACTCATCATGTTAGGGTTACAAGTCCCAAGTCACCGAGTCCCAAGTCCCTTAGTGTCACGCCCACATGTCTCTTAAATACCTCCAGGGATGGGAACTTCACCACTTCCCTGGACAGACTGTTCCGGTGCTTGGCCACTGTCTCTCTGAAGAAACTCTTCCTAATATCCAATCTAAACCTTCCTTGGTGCATCTTGAGGCCATTTCTGTGTGTCCTGTCACTTGTCACCTGAGAAAAGGGACTGTTGCCCTCTTGGCTGCAACCTCCTTTCAGGTAGTTGTAGAGACTTATGAGAAATTAGAGCATTAGACATGCTAACCTTAGAAGGAACGCAGAGTTCCTATTGTAGAGAAGCAGCCTGGTTCCTAGTATATCATGCTTGTTGGCTCTGACAGGACAAAAAGGTGATAAAAATGAAATCTAGATCTGTGTCTTGAGGGTTGTTTCAAATCTAAGCATGAGTTAGGAACTGGATTTAAATCCAGAATATGTTGTCCCTATACAGATAGTGCCACTTGGGAAGCTAAGAGTACTGAGATGGATCTGCTGTTGCTTTGACTGACCACCATAATGATCACCAAAGGAACTGATTATATTGTAGCTCTTTCCTAGGGCTGACATACAATTACTTTGTTTCTCTGCACCAGAAATCTGGAATGTTTCTGCAGTGAATCTGTGACACTGTTTTGAGTGCAATGGAATCATTTTATGATTGCCCAAATCATTTTATTTATGCTGATGAAACTCAGATAGAATCAGATCTCAGGACCCATGCTGTTCTGGTTTGGCCATTTAAGGGCATGAACCTAGATGCAGAGAAGGGGGAAAAAAGGAAAATACTGGAAAAAAAACCACTTTCTTGGATAAAATCTGTACCTACTAGAATGGTTCATTTTCTAAGAAGATAAATCAAATATTGATGTATTTGTCTTTTCAGCTCTTCTGTGGTTCCTCAGGTATCCCTGAACTCCTCTCCTCATTCTTTATTATAGTGGTAACTAACTGAGGGATCATCGAGTTTTTAAGCAGTTTTATTTGCTAACATTTTTCTAAATTAATTTTTTTATCTTTCAGGAACTTTGGACATTTCTGGCATTGGGTATCATCTTACTTTACTGTGTGACTAGGGGAAAAAGGAGCAGAAGCTAAATATGTCAGAGGACATCACTGGACATTACAAAGGTAGTGAAAGATGAACCGCCTTCATCAGGTATATAAAGTGCATGTGTAGTCTAAACATTCCTTCTTGAAACCCCACTTTCTATGAACCACTGTTGGTGTGTGTGAACAGTGCAGAGACTCTAAGCCCAAGAGCCTCCAAGTGCCTGGAAAATTATCATTAGAACTTTCAAGTTGCTAAAGTAAGTCCCTGCTGAGCATGAAAGCTGTGGTTTTTCAAACACTTGGCTAAATGATGAGAAGTTTTCACAAGGTTCATAAAGACCACCTCTCTGATTGCAAAAGAAACCCCCTGGCTTCCTTGCCAAGCTGCAGTGCCTGATTCAAAGCAGGAAGGTAATAATACATTTCAGAGAAAAGAATGCCTCAATAATATTTTAATACAACCAAATATTTTCCTGTGGATATATTCTCAGAAACAGCTGAATGGTTTCAGTCAACTTCTTTTCCTTTGTTAAACAGTAGTAACAGTGATCAGCCTGGCAGATACCTGGCACAGAAACTTAAATTCAGACTGTGTAAGTGCTGTGGCATTGTAGCCTCTAAGATTGCCAAAGAATTTTCATTATAATGACAGGCAGCACTGTCAACTTGGTCTGTAATTAATCCAGTTTATACAGTGCAGCCTGCTATTTCAGGAAAGAAATGTAGATGTTCATTTGTTCACAGAAGGGCCAGACGTCATTTTCCTTATTCCATGAGAACAGCTGGAGTTTTGCCTGGGTAAGGATTGCATTATTAAGTTGACAGCATAGAATAGAAATAGGAGGTGGCCTTTTTCAAGGGAAGCTCCAGAAGCTGTGGAATCACAGTCCAGTAATTTAAGTGTTCTGTCATTGTGACTCTCTGCATTAAATTTTCTCCAAATTAAGAATTTCATCAAAAGACAAAGGAGTCATGTCTTGGATGAGCTTTTAGGAAGGGTTTTGCCCCAAATCCACGCATAATGCTGGAGATAAGGAGTACTCACAGATTTCTTTGGCCAGGAAGGATCATTCAGTCTGGCTTTTTGTATACCATGGGCCAATTAGACTCATGCAGTTTTTCTTGCACTTTGACTGAAGCATATCTTCTCAAAAAAATTGTTCATCAAGAAATTGGCAATCTGCTATTTCTTTGGGTAGTTTTTTTTTTCTCATCCACACTGTTTAAAAATGCTTATAGTCTTATAGTAGAAAATACTGTCTTCCTAAAAGGAATCTCTGTGAAACAATCAAATTATTCATATTATTCTGGTGATTAAATTGGTTAATATGTTTAGTTTCATTAAAAATATTGCTGAAAACCCTTTTTTCCTGGTTCTGTACTCATTTTTGTAATTCTTCTCTGTGTCCTTGCCTCCTTAGGGAGGCCTATCTTCTGTTTCTGTTCAAGTTATTGTGAGTCAAGGGACAAGTATTGTTGCATTAAAAAGGAAATAAAGATGACAACTTTGTTTAGACAAAGAAGGACACTATACCAAAATGTTTAAGCCTGAATTATACTTAGTGTTTCAGTGGTGAAAAAAAAATCACTGTAATCTGCAAATCTTAAGGAATAGCTGAGGATGGAGTATACATTTCTTCTGTGTAGTAGCAAACTACCGGACAAAGCATTTTGAGTGTCTTGCACTTGAATGTACCAAATGTGATTTACAGATACTATTGGGCAAACTTTACAGCATTGTGTTGACAAAGATAAAATAGTGTCCTTTTTATGCAGAGGAGAAAAGAGGCAAAGACAAAGTGACATTAGGAAGTTGGCGTCAGTCAGAGGAAAAACAACCCAGAAGCCTCCAAGTTTCTTAGGTTTCCTAGTTGATGCCCACTAAGAATTAACCTGTCATACATTTGACAAATGCCACCTGGCATTTTTTTCTTGGAAAATTGTTACTTTGTGCTAAATATAGAATTATCATATCAGTTGTGAGATCTTCTCATATAAGTGAGAATAGGTGCAAAATTGCCACGATTCTATTCATCGTAATTTCAAGTTTAAACCTTATTACTTTTCTTAGTATGAGTCTGTTCTTGGATGTAGGTGTAATTGATCATTAATGCAAGACACACTGCTGTTAGACAGAAAGGCAGTTCATCTCATGTTAGCTTCTTTATTTCAAAGGCATAAAATACTTCAAGTAAGATGAAAATGAGGTGTTTAAAAATCCCACACTGTGAATCACTGATCATTGCCATACTTTCTCCATTTCCAAGGGTGAAGGATATTATTTATTTTTAAGAACATTCAAAGATTTCAGCTGTGATGAAATAGCCACCTTGTGCTTTGAAAAGAAACCTGGGACAGCTGATGTTCCATCATGTCTTAAAGGCACTGAGATGGCAAGTCAGAAGACCAGTAATTAGTGTTTATGCATGCAGCAGGGAGCCAGATAAGAAAGGAATAGCAGCCGATGAGAAAATGGTGATATAAGAAACTATCCATATTAACTGAATTGTTGATACTATGATGATAGCATATAGGTAGAGTGATCTGATCAGACACAGCAGGGATGTTCACATGTCACAGAATTGATACCAATGAATACGAGCCTTCTGCAGTTATAAAATAAGTGCTCAACATGTTTTAGTGCAGTAAAGTGTATTGTAATGATAGTTTCTGGCTATAAGATTACCCAAAGCATTCTATAAACTGACAAATCCATGCAAGGCATGTAGTCAAATTTATTGTTGGCATTTTGGAGATGAAGAAATAGAAGTACTAGGTAAAATTATCACAAATCACAAAAGAAATTCTGGGACAGAATCTAAATTCTTCACCTACACTACTTGTAAAATGTACTAGAGAAATGGAATTGTTTCCGTTCCCCAAGGAGCAGCAATTGAACCGCTTCTAAACCAAACCAAACAAACAGAAATTTCAGTTGATTTCCAGCTGATTAACCTGCAGATAGAATTGAAATCCTGCTTGATGTTGTTACCAGGAATTACCAGAGACTTCTATCTTTCATTCTAATCTGCATGAATTCAAATTATTCAAATTAACTTTAAGGTATTTTTCGGAAGAAAGCTTCAAACTTTGGGGCAGAAGTTTTAAGGACTTTAGAAAGCCCTGTGGAAACACATTCTATATTTATACATTTGAAAGCCAGACAAGTCCTGTGGCTTTGAGTTCCCTGTCGTTGCTCCTATGGCTTTGTGGACAGGCTTGGTATTGTGATAGAATGAGGGACACTGTTTCAATGGGAGCCTTGTTCTGAAGAGATTTTTGGTAGGTGAATTCTTTCTGGAAATCTCTAGGTATATGACAAGGACTCCCTATCTTAATTTCCCTCTATAGTGGTCTCTAATATTCAAAGATATGATGAGACTATTTGCTGGACTTGATTATCACAATGCTTTTAGTAGGTAATTAAGTTACTTATAGCATGGATCCAAACAAAAGAGCAAATGGTACAAGTCATTGGTAGTTTTCATACTGCAAATCTTCCCATTTAAAAAAAGAAAAAAAAGTAATCGAATCAAGTTTTTCAGACAAAAGCATCATTTTCTGTGAGATACTGAGTTGTTTTTTTTTTTTTATGGCAAGAAATATAAAAATGAAGTTTTATGCATCAAATAGAATTTTAATTAAAATGTACTTGTCATCTTGTTTCAGTGGAAACAGCTGCTTCATTTCTTTTGTTTAAACAATTAAAAACCTCACAAACCAACAACAAAAGTGCTCAAATAAATCTATCTTCTACATAAAAATGTCTATATGAAGTTAAAAGTTTCATTTAGTTTTATCAAGCACATGCAAATTCTTTGACACTCCCTTTCTCGCAAATTTCCATGGTGTTTTCTTTTTTTTTCTTAAAACAATCAAGCACTTTGTTTTCCTTTTTTTTTTTTTCTGAATTGAACAGTCTACGTGGTATGAAAACCCTTCTGCATCTCATGCTACCTTTTTGAAAGCGCTGGTGATCTTAGAGAAGGGAAAGTCAGGTTTGGGGGTTATACATTCAGCCCATTTTGAAGCTTGTTGCGCAGCTTTGGACAAATCACTTTCATTTCTTGATCTTCAACTCCCCAAACACAGGAGGGAAATAAATGCTTCCTTCCCTCAAGCAAATGCTGAGAGGCTCAGGTGGAAACTACTAGAGAAGGGCAAAGCACTGTGTAATATTATTAGCCTCGTTAATCCAGGTCAGCCCATTTGTTTCTCACAAAGACTGCAACAGAACTGAATTTTCTCTGTTCTGCTATTTGTGTTTCCTCAGTGTTCTCCATCCTGTCTCCAAATGGAGCAATTTTAGCTGTTGCTAAAGGGTTTAAAACTCTTGATTTGTGGCAATAACTCCCACCAAGATGCATTATGGGCACTGAAGTGGTTATCTTGAACAGGCAGAAAAAGGAACGCTAACTGGCAATTGCATTCCAGTGTCTGCCCCTCAGCCTAGCACCTGCTTTACACACTCACAGCTCCATCGTGGAGAGCTTTATGCATTAGTAAGGGCCATTCAAGCATTTAATGGAACTCTTTACATTGAAACAGCTTTGTTTGCTCCCATCTATCTTTTAGGCTTCTTTGCTGAAGACAAGTCCTTTGAAAGGATTCAGTTTTGTTATGACTCCATTCAGTGAGCCTTTCCGTACTGCCCTGGGTAGCTTTGCTGCCGTTCACCTGCCTGCGGATGGAAAAGGTACCCAATAAAGCAAAACTGTAGCTTTTTTAAAATTTTATTTTAATTTTTTAATCTCCCAGCAAGACATTAAGAAAGTCCATGTAGTTGCTGCATATACTACAATGTTGTTGTAAAGGTTTCTTTTATACACTGTGGAGGGGCTCGAAGGATTTTAGAAGTCTGTGGTTTTTTTTTCTGTGTATCGTTCCTAGGGGTTTGGACCTTATTTTTACCTGCATGCACACTCTAATATTAAATATAACCATATTTTGTTTTTTAATAGACTTTTAAAACTCTCAAAAATGCAGCCCCTGAGCATGGAGAATAAGATTGTTCAGAAAATCCTAGGAAGTGCATTAGTTTAGAATTAAAGCAGAATCACAAAGCAAATAAAACACTGGTAAGAACAATGGCAATGGTGCATTCAAATGAAGCATAAGCCGTTTAATTGAAAAAAAGTAAAATGGAAGCACTATTAATTGAAAATCCACATGTAAATTCACCTCTTTTCAGTCTTGTGAAAAAAAAAAAGTATAGACAGTATGATTAAATTATGAACTTAATCCTGTTGTAGGTGGAAAAAGGAAATAAACCCTTAATAAGACAGCAGGAGCCAGTTGATTACATAAAGAAGCAACTTAATGTTCTCAGACCTAGAGATTGCAGTCCATCTGGGTGTAGAAGTCCCAACGGTAAAGTCCTATGGACTAAAAACTTATTTTCTGTTCAAGGCTATGAATGTTTTTCTACTGAGTTGTAGCTTTGGAATTTATTTCAACCTAGATAATTAATGATTCACGTTTATTTTTCACTAGTTAGCTTCTGAACAGTACCAGTCTCCGAGTCCTGGTTACACCATATTGTCTCTCTGTTGTGATACACAGAACTCTTTTGGTCTTCCAAACCATTGATATTAGTTTTTGAAGACTCCGTTCTGATCCTTTTGAAATTGGCTTAATGTTTTTCTCTGTTAGGGCTGACATTAATTTTGAGGAAACATCCTGTTAAATATGTAGAAGTAAACTGCCTGCATATTTCTTTCATTTTAGACTTGACTCTTATTTCTTTAAAAGATTACAGGCAGTAAAACCATGTATTCAATAGTTCCATATGTGTAGGGATAAGGGTGGGGGATATAGCTTCAGTCTGAATCTTCCAGTCAAGTAAGTTCAGAACTTGACTAGCATTCTCCAGTCCATGTTTTTTTTTTTTTTTTTTTTTTGCATCCCCTCCTGTTGTCCAAAGTCTGCTCTAAACGGGAGCGAGACATTCTCTCCAAAACACTATGAAAACATTTATTGATGTGTAATTACTGTGTAATAAATGCAGTTTGCCTTTGTCGTTGTTGAATGGTACTAATCCATGTCATTCAGACATGGTATTTAATTTTTAACATCTGTATTTCCTTGCACTTCTTATTGAATTAGGAGTACTTTTTATTAATTTAAAAACATGTGCCAAAGCAGATATATGGGCCAATAATAGTCTATTAACTTTTGCATCAATATTATAGCTTTCCAACTGGACTGAAATTAAATTAATATTTAAAACACCAAGCAAATGATACATTATGGTGATAGGCCATTTTTCCCCCCCTTAATACAGCATTTACAAAGTCAGTGATGTTACTCAGGGGATGAATTTGGTGGAAAAAGCCAGATCTTTCTCTGGTATAAATCAGCCTGCCATCTCTAGTGGCAAATAAAAGCAAGTTTTACTATACCATCTTTTATGGAAATAACCAAGGAAATAGTGTGGAGGTGGAAAAAATATCTGTTTTTATGGAATTTAAAGTCTTTAAAAGCATGTCATGAACCCATTTTGTGTTTGAAATAGTTGAATAATTTACTGGCAGCTGCTCCTTGTCTCAGATACTTGTGGCAGCCAACTCCTTCTGGTTAAAGCCTTATCAAAAAGCCGGTGGTAACTTGTGTAGTTTCTCTCCATTTGAACAGTTTTTCACATCTGGATCTAACTGCAATCCATAAAACCCATAGATAACATGGAAACAGTATTCTGTTAATCTAGGACCAGTTTTAGCTTTAAGGATACAAATGGAGGCTTCCAATTACTGCATAGATTCATTTTTCCATTCTGCTTCCTGTAGTCACTCATCTCTACCAACTGCTTAAGACTTCAGGGGGGTCACAATGTTTGCTAGCAGTGTTTATGGCCACCTGCAGTAAACATGGGCTTGAAATTACACTCTGGGAGACCAGATCTGCCTGGAAATATGAAAGCCTTGTTTAATTCTATAGCTTTGACTGTCTTAAATTCATAACAAGAGTTGGGCTATGCTTCTGACTGACTGTGATTCGTGTTCTGCCAGATGGGTAGAAGCCATCATTTGCCAAGAGGAGCACAGCATGTTTGAAATACAGAAAATCACTCCAAACCTGTAAGTCAGAGTGCTTTTGACTGAAAAATAGACAGGTCTGTATCAGGGACTTATGCAGCTGTTTCCCTTTGGGTTATCTGTTTAGATCGATGTAATGTTGGGATGGATCAAACAGATCATTTCCATTTGAGTATTGTCAAGGAAATGTTTAGATTGACTCTAAGAGATTATTCTGTTTATTGGCTTGAAATGGTATCTCCGAGTAGGAATCTGTGCATGTGCACAGGCCAAGAAAGATATTCCCCTATGTTACATTTGGCTGGTATTACTTGTTCTACAGTACATAGAAGCTGTTGCTTTCTCTGGTTGTGAAACCAAGGAACTAAATTATTCACAAGATTGAAAGATTGAAAATTATACCTTTGGCATTGTCTTTTCCGTTGCCCAGATTTCACCTGGAGAATGAAACTGGAACTCACTGTTGTCCAATATATTTTTACAGAACTGTGAAAAATAGTTTAGATAATGTACCTGGCTCATATTTGTGCCTCTCTTCAAGCTTTTCCTGCGCTGTAAATTCTTCTGCACTGTTTGTTCAGCAGCTGCCTTTCTTCATAATGGAGTTTTGGCAAAGAAATTGTATCAAGTTAGCATACAGTAAAAAACACATATAAAAAAAACAACAAACAAAACCAGTCTCTTTGCATTTCTGTTTATGAGTCAAAATCAGATAATAAAGAAGTCTGTTCTTCAAACCAATGAGGCCATTCAGTAACTTTGAAGACAGTTCTTGGATATATCTATACACAATCTCTCCCTTGTGGAGTTTTGCATGAAAGCATTTGTCATTTCAGTTCACATAATTATACATCAATGAAATATGAAAATGCCAACAGTTTTTCCCTATTTTCTTGGCACTGCAGCTGATTCGCAGGGTTCTGCTTTCCTTCAATGTCATTATTAGGAAAAAAGAAGTGTGAGAAATGAAGTAGAACTTCAGCATTCAGATTTTGGATGTTGAATTTTCAAAGTTCCTCAGAAAGGCTATTTAAGTTAGGAGGATTTATGGCAATACTGAATTCTAAACACATAACTCTGCATTTTTTCCCTTTTGGTCCATCCCTGATTCTACTGGGGTTCAGCCAACATAATGTATTTCAGAGATTTCCAGAAAAGCCACATGGATGATCATTCCTGGCACATGAAAATGACAGTAGAGACTCTGCTATCCTGAAGAGCCAGGAGACTGCAAATTGACTGGGACGTTGCATTTTTTCATAATTTCTCACACTGAAACAACCACCACCATAAACACCATCTCTTCTCTTTGTACTTCTGTCAGGAAAACACACAGGTAGCACGAACAACACTAGAATTTACATTGTGTGTACGTGAAATGCTTAGATGGGATACAGCATCCAAGGGAGAGGTTCCTGCCCTCTCATTTCTTTATCACATTTTTATTCACGATGATTTCTTTTCTGAATGCCTGACTAGATTTCTGTTCTCTGTACAGCAGGGCTTGGGTAGTGGTTGGAGCATAATCTTTACCCCCATAAGTCCTGGTTTCCACCCGAAAGGATACTCCATGGCTTTCCAAACTGTGTGGAACAATTGGAGCAGATTTAGGTTTCATTTGAACTTGTTTACTGGCTGATCCTGTGGGGAAGCTGAGTGGCATAAGGCATCTTTTTGTCTGGGAGACGTAAAATAAGTGCTATGATTAAAAGAGGGATTGTTCAGAGGTACTTCCAAGTGTCTGGGAGAGGTGGCAGCTACTTTGAATGGACTTGGGCCTCAACTTTTTTTTTTTTTTTTTTTAAACAATGCTACTGAACGTTGTTGCCATGTGGCTATGATGGTGCTCAACGAAGAAAGCAGTGATTTTCTCCAGGACCAAGCAGCTGCCAGTTTTTCTAGTTTAATACACATTCATCTTTGCTATATTCAGAGGAGCAGGTAATGAAAATCACCATATTAGTTATGAGCTGTCTGCAGCAAAGAATTTCAATTACTGTCTTAGAGTGTCAGCTTACTGCAGAGAAGGGATACAGCATGACACATCAGAATAGCAAACTTGTGACAGATCCATTTTAATTGCCTTTCTTATCTTTACTTAACCTCTAACGTTGTAATAAAAAGGAGAAGGGAAGAGAGGATCTAACCTTCTTTTCTTAAATACAATAGTGGAGGGTAAAGCAGAGGATGGAAAAGCAGCCAGCAGTTATTAACCTATGAAACAACACTGTCAGGGAGTTCCTCCACTGAGACTGGCTGGTGTGTGTTCCCTGTCCTGATCAAAACAGTTTCCATATAATCATCTGATTGGATATTCTTGCTATTAGCCACTGCATTATTCATAAGATGAAGAGGACCAGCTGGTGATCTTTTGTCATAAACAGGGTTTTGAACAAGGTAGTAATAGAAGCTCTGCCAGTGATTCCCCATACTCATATAGGAGTGTGTTTAGGTTGCTGCCTCTAAAGCAGTAAGGTTTGTTTTTTGTCCTCGGTCTGTCCTTAAACTTTTCATCTTCTCTGATCCAGAATTATCTTTACTCAGGTAGGGGAAATGTTTTGGTTGTTCAGTGATGTCAGGTTATTACCAGGCTTGCTACCCACCCAGCTTGATTCTGTACAACTGTGTTTCACTGCACAAGGATATTTCCTGTCAAGTATCTTTTGGGCAATGACACAAGTTCTGAACTCTTCAGTACTCATGATCAATGCCATACTGAATATACAGTGGTAGGCTTTATTGGTGAATGCTAGAAAACAGGATGAGTCCAGGTGGAAGTGTTTGAAAAATCAGTAAATCATTGTTTGGGAATAATTTTCTCTTTGAAATAAAAATGTCTTTAAAAGTGAGAAGACTTCTATAACATGTCAGAATTATAATTACTGTGTCAAAAGGATGCCCTAATCACCTCTAATCCATCCCATGTCTACAAAATATAATTTGAATTTTAGGTGCTGATTCTTGCCATCTGTGCTGTGGGCAGAGCAAGATCAGCCTACTGTTGTATTTCAAAATGACTGAAGGGTGCAAAGTAAACAGTATAAAAGATGAAAAAGCAGCCTGGAACTTTGAATGGGCTCTTGGGATCTGACTCATGATTTCTGCTTGACAGTAGCCTTTTATGTTAGTCTAAATATGTGACATAAATATTCATGAACAATCCTGATGAAACATGCAACACAATTTTTCAGCTGTGTTTGTAGATTCTTCACCTGATTCCTTAAAGATGCTACTGGTATGCTGTTCACTTAGGTTATTTTATTCATTATGATGGTGTGGATATAATGTTTCAGGATATAATCAAGATTTTTTTATTATTATGCACCTGTACTTGCCTCCTAAATATCATTCTTTAAAGCCTTGGAGAATTTCTAGCGGTTTTTAAAAAGCACTTGATTTTTAAGCACATGAAAAATTACTAATTTATTAACAAAGGCTGGATTTGATAAGACTACTTTATGTTTCATGGGAACGTCCTGAGCCTTTTTTGTAATTACTTCAAATTTCTCATTTTTCCAGTGAGACAGGAGATTTAACAGACATTCAGTCCTAAAAGAGAGTTCTTTTCTCTGATGAAAAGACCAAAGTTTTCTTTTCCAAGTAATGTGTGCAGCTTATTGTGCTGTGCTTCCTTGATTTCCCACTTGGTCTTAGTTGCAAAGTTCTTCCTGTGCCTACATTGCCAAAATGGTACTGTGCCTTAAAACACTTTATTATGGACCAGGAGGCTGTCTGTGCTGGATAAATTCCAATTCAGGATTCTGTCTGTTTGATCTCTACTGTGAGTTCATCTTTTCTTGTGCCGAATCCCCAAAATAAAAAGATCAGTTCTTGAGCTTCCTATGAGTTGCAAAATCTCCTGTACGCTCATGCTCTTTTTGTAGCCTCTATGGTTCACTTTGCCTGAAATCCATGTTTCTGTATTAGAATTTCATAAATGGTCTCCTGTGCTTGAGATAACTGAAGCTGCTAAGACACATCAGATGGTTCAAGGATCACTCATTGTCAGGCACAAGATACGTTGATTTTTATTTTTTTTTGGTATTGCTTGCCAGTATAGCACACACAACTGTACAACTACTTGGGTATTTTGCAGTTTTCTGCAGTTCTGGAGAATTTAAGCTCTTACAGAGCTTGGAACTGCTCCTTGCTTCCTTCATACAATTCACTCTAACCCCTGGCCACATGCAGTCTTCAGTATTGTGTCTGAACAGAGAATTTGGCATCTTCAAAGTTACGTGTCTCAGTCCTTTGATTTCAGTTCTGCTACACAAACTTTAACTTGAGACTCCCACTACCTATGTACTTTGTCAAATGCAATTTCACTGTCCTTTTAATGAGTTGTAAGACAGTGCTATGAAGATCACTAAAGCTACGTAGGGAAGTGTTGACTAACCAAGACTGAGACTTACCTAGATGCTGAAATTGTTCCTTGTTTTCATATCCAAACTTGAACTTTCTTTTAACTTTGCAGTACTTAGGATATATTTCCACTTCTGAGAAGTAAGGCTCAACACAGTTTCCAGGTTTAGTTACAGTTAAAGAAAATCCAAAACACCTATTTCCAGTTGGCTGTCCCCTGGTTAAATTTCAAGTCAAACCACATAGCGTAGTTTTTACAAAAATAAAAGCAGGGAGGGGATGCGGGAAGAGAGAAAAAGGTTTCATCTTTTATTTTCCTTGAAAATGTCACATTAAATTACCAAGTGATAAGGTTCTGCTCTGTATCCTTCACTGATGTGCAGAAAACTACCATGTACTTGTCTGCATGATTAAAGTTGGAACAAGGGTATAGGCTACAGGTCACACAAGAACCAGGTACTTTACTGTTCAACGTATTGTAACTCCTGGACTATTTTTGATCCACAAGGCAGAAATGGAATTCAGTCCAAGTGAATGATTAATTATGTGTAAAAATGCAATTCTGTGTTAGTATTTAGTATGACATTTGTGGCTATCCACTACAGAAAAAAATATCCCTGTATTTATGTCCAAAGATTTAAAGTGTGAAATTACTCTGAATAATGATGGCATCATCCTAAGAGATCTCCTCTTAGAGTGTACTCAAAATCAGTTTACCTGGCTTCTGAGATGACTCATTAATGCATTTTGATGGTATGCACAAGGAATTAAGATTATATGGTTCATTTAGTGATGGCAATTGAAAGACAGAGTTTGGGGAGAGTAGGAGAAGAGAGTATTGTGTATTAGAAATACAGCTGTATTTTATTTGAGGATTACTTTCCTGGGGGGGAGAGGTGGAACAACTCTGTGCTGAGACTTGAACTTTAAATCAGCACAATTACCGAGCTGCTTTGGCAGGTACAGTCTGTACATCTTTTAAAAAGACTTAAATGGGCATACTGGCGTCCTGAAAATCAACTCAGGCAGTTTATTCCATAGACTGGAGACTCTGAAGTAGAACATATGAAGTAGATTATGGCAGATTTAAATGAACAGCTTGATTTACGGGGTAGTGGGAATAACAGAAGAACAAAGATCAAGTCACAGAAGTAAGCTGAAACAGACAATGTGAGTGTGCAGCTTTTATGGAACCTGAAGAAAGATGAGTTTGGATCCATTTTAACACATTTGGCACAGGGCATTCTGCCACCTTCCCCTCAGTCGCCTGTGATCCTCAGAAGGTGACAAAGCAACAGGAGCACCTAGATCATAACTGTGGGATTGCAACCATGTTATTCAGATGAAGATGAGGCTTTAGCAAGTCTTGATGGGAATGGCATCCTATTAGAGAAAACAAAGAAGTAAACAAACAAAACTCCCCTGAAAGTGGCAAGCTGGAACTGTCCTCACCAGCCACTGAGAGAGGCTGTAGGTCTGAGGCAACCTCCCTTGCTCCTCTGATTCAGCTTCAGCACCACACAAGGCATCAGGCAGCAGTCCAGACCATCATGAAGTCCACGACTAGGAGACAGGTCCAGAGTCAAGCTGGAAATGCAAATTGGGATCAAGCCTAGTGAAGGGAATGGGAGGTGGATACAGCCCTTGGCTGTGAGAACAATGAAGGTGGCTGCAGTCCTGGTCTGACAGAGCAGCCATGACCTTGTAATATAGCAATGTGCCATGTTTACACCATTAATTTAGCTTTAACTGCTTTGCATTTAACATTAATCTCCAGATTGCCTGTTTGCTTTGTGCTGTTTTGGCTCCCACCGTGATTCTGTCATTGGAGAAATGAAGTGATTAATGACATTTAAATTAATTAAATCAATCAATTAATTAAATTAATCAATTAAAATTAATTAAGATGATTGGTGAAATTAATTCCAGTAACTCAGATCCCACTGCCTGCTTTACCTTCGTGTCCTTGGTGCTGGGGCACATTGTGGTGACTGCCTGGCAGGCACCAAGAAGAAGTCTCCTACGGCACAGATCCACTGCATTAATCGTCAGAGGGCTGCAGAAGCCTCAAGAACCTCTGACGTGCCTCAAGTGATTTGTTTAGTTTTTACTTCTCTACCCTGTTCCCCACTTACCAGATTTAGGAATGGTTAAAGAGGCTCTGGTTTTACTTTTTCTGAGGACTGATGTTTATCACCAAGAGATTGCTAGTGTCTCCTGTTGTGTTGACATCCTGGTAAGATCTCTGGGACCTAATCAGAGCAGCCTGCATTTTTAACTAAGTTTCTGTTTAGACTGTAAGTGGTTCTTTTGGCATCAGCACAACTCTAAGAATATTTAATGAATTCAAGTAATACACAGTACAAATGTAAGGAAAACTCCTCTAAGATTATGGCATAGAGTGGCTGCTAAAAACCCAAGCAGTTGACTGACACCAAATAATAACATTACAAAAGGGGCATAATTTTATAGATTCATTTAACTTGTAAGGTGGATTGAAAGCATTTTGGAATTGCATCATCCCTGGCAATCCCACAGAAATTTTCTTAGAAAAAGGTTTCTTGATAATTCTGTTGACACACAGGTGAGGAATCTTCATAACAAAATGGTCCCTTAATATAAAGGGCTCCAATTTGTACAGAAAATATTAAAAGACAAAGGTCATTAGATTTTTTCCTGCTGAAACTTTGTTGAATTTTTGCAGATTATAAGACATTTGTTTGAACAGTTTGCACAGTCCTAATTACTGTTACTTGTGTGTATACCCTAACAGTTTGCTCATTAAGCATTTTGTGCCTATTGTGCCTAACTTGAGAGTTACAATCTCAATAGTTAAGATTAAGAACAGGAGAAAAAGAGTTGCTGAAGGCAAGAAATAGAGCTAAAAGTCAATAATGTTCTGTCTACACTGCTAGGTAAGGGAAGTTCTAAGAGGCTGCAAGTGCAGATTGCAAATGGGCAAATGAAGACTATATATGGATCTAGGCTATATTTTCTGAAGCACACAAGGAGTAATGTCGTCAAATATACTGCTAGTACATGAACACCCTAGGACATACAGCATCTCTCCAATTCATCTCCAAGACAATGATTTGAAGAGGGAATGGTCTGAGGCAGAACTTCATTATGCCTTTAGAGACTTCTGTTTTATAATGTAGCTGTAACTGATGATCACATGCAGAATTTATGAATCAAGTAATCTCAGATCTTTTAAGTCCAAGTCCAGAGTCCTGATCTTTTCTTTTATAGAAAGTTTTTCTTGTTTTTAGGTTCTTGTAGTCAGTGTTCAAGTTTGTGTCTTAGAAGCCTGTTAAATGTTAAAGTACAAGGTAAATACATTCCAAACAAGTTCTTAAAGCACATAGCTCAAAACTACAGGATTAAGGAGTTACTTGTTTCTAAGGCATATACAGTATTCATATAGCATCACAGACAAGCCTGGAAAACATCAAGGGACTAAGCAGAATACAAGAGTTGCCAAAACCGAGAAACCAAATAAAGCAGAAGAAAGGATGGTCTATCCTGGAGAGGGCTGATTACTGAATCTGTAAGGAGAAACAGCATAACTTTGTCAAATAACACAGTTTGAGAAGAAGTTAAGGGCATTGAAAGGAGCTGGATGATGTCTCCCTGGGCACCTCTGGAGCAATTAGGGAGAGGAGAGGATTGGGAAATTTATTTACAGATGAAAGACAGTAAGAAGGTCTAAGGCTTTGATTGTAGGATTAATTACTTGGATATTGATTTAGGTAACAAGTATGCAAAAGCTAAGGAGGATGTGTTTGAAAAAATACTTCTAAGGGTTGTTGCCTTAAAGAAATACATCAAAAACTATGTAATCTGAGGCAATTGGGGGTTGCTAAAATCATGAAATAGATGACAAGATAATACCCAGTATTTTCCCACAATCTTAATTTCTTATAGGTCTCAACAAAATTTCCTGCACTGAAAACCAGATCTGCCATTTTTGCTTGCATCCAGAGTCCTGTATTCTTGTACTCTTAAGCAGTAGCTTGAAATAAATAGAACTATTGGAACTCAGTGAATGAAACAGAATTTAATCCTCAGTTTTTACTTATACACTGGCAAAATTCCTTTTCATTTGTGCAAAAGTAAGGACAGAACAAAGCCCTCAAGTTTTGGTAGTGTTATTTGTTAAACAGAGACTTAACTTCCATGTTTGTACTGCAGTGATGCTTATATTTCTGTTAAGTACAAAGAGAGGAAGAAAGCAGTGGATGCTTGTTTTTATTCAGTCCCTGCAATTAAGCAAAAACTAAACACAGAAGATCTAAGACATCTGGAAAGAGGTGAGGTAATGACCGGACATGTTCTGTGGTGTCTGAAGCAGCAGTGGAGGGGATTATTGGTAAGAGCAAACTAAGAGCTGCAACAGAGAAGTCTGTTAAGAGCCAAACCAATCAACTCTGGGGCAGGAGAGAAGGATGAAGGGATAACCGGGATGGAGATTATGGAAGTGAAGAGTGAAGTCTCATGCTGTCTAAAGTGAAGATGGACCTAGCCATCTTATTTGAAGCAGAGGCAACACTTGGTAAGTAATATTGCCAGTACAGCTTTTTCATCACACACACACACACACACACAAACAGAACAACAACTACAAAAGTTGCTCAAAACAGCTTTTCTGTACAACCTGTACTTCCAGTTGAGAGTTTACACTTTTTTTCTTAAGAGCTTGCATGGTACTAGCATTCTCATTGGTCTACTCAGTATTACTGAACTCTATCTTGTGGCTACCTGTATAGCCAACAAAATCTGCTCTGCAGGTGTCTTATGCGGGTATTGCCCCTCTTTCTATCAGTTAAATGCATTTTCTGTTGGCATGGAGTTTATCATTTACCAGTAATGACAAATCATTCTTGTCTTCACTTCCTTGCTTTCAGATGGAAGCCAGCTCTGACACCATTACTATTTAGGTTTTTCTTGTGTTTTACCTGCTTTACAAATAATTGCCTCTTGTAGAGTACAATTTAGTCTGAAGGTGATGAAAAATCCCTTTATTCGATTAGAATCTCAAGGGACAAACTGTAAGGAAACAGATCATTGGTGGTAATATACTTTGAATCACAAGAACTAGTCATTAATAGAAATAGTTTTCAAGGAAGTGTAGAGTTGTACAAGACACTGACTACAAGTACTAAATATTGCTTAAGAAGCTCTCGATTTCCACTGCTTGCTAGACTTGTCATGCAACACCCCGTCGTCCCTTCTTTGCGCCAGCTCAACTGTTGTACACACAGTTATACACTGTGTGTTCTGGATTCAGCTCATCTTCACCTAAAAACGGTTATCTTCAAGCTGAATTGTTTCAAAGAATCAATTTGTAATGTGATTTCCCAAATAGCTCTATGAACAAAACTGAAGAGAAGTGGGGAATAGAAGACCTTTTAGCTATCTTCACCATCAGAGTTACAGCTTAAGCTTTTCTTGACACAGAGGAGATTCTACTGTGTGATCTATATGTCCTACTAAAGCTTTTGCAGTTTCAAATGGTGTATTGCCTTGAAATACCAAATGGGCTATAACCCAAAATGGATTTCAGTGAAAATTGCATTTGCTGTTAAATGCTCATACAGCTATATAGCATTCTGCTTCATCTATGAAATCCAAGACAAAATATTTAAAAGTGAGCTGGATGAGTCTTGAAGATCTTCTTCCTCTAAGAAGTCACCTGCTTTCACGTAGAGGGTGTTCTGCAGTGCAGAAGGCGTTACAGAAAAAGATGGGCATGGGTTCATTGCATGGGGGAGGAAATGAAGGGTTGAGCTGTTCTCTATGCATTAATATCTGCTAATGTTGTGCATGCTATTATGTGATGTGGTAACACCCACTGGCTGATCCCACTTTTCTTACATACCTCGAAGACTATATAATGTGGGTCTTTCAGCAGATTTTGTAGTATCATTGCATGATAGGGCTGTCCCCTCTCATTTCTCATCTTCCTCATGCTGTAATCATCCTTGGATCCAAAAGGCTTGTATGAATGAGGTTTCTGCCACATACAACATGCAAGAGAATGGTAAACATAAACAGTAACATGATCTGAAAGTATGTGTATAATAGGGCTGGAAACTGTTCTCATACCCCAAGCTTTGGTTAACATTTTTCAATAGAGAAAAAGATCGGAAAAGATGGTGAGAGTAGAAAATATATATGGCCATATCCAAAGTTGACACAGATCAAATTTGTTCAACTGCAGAACTTGGAGTAGTGTCGATTTACCCCAGGTTCTGGCAGAGAGAAAGTTTGTAAATGTCACTGCAGAGGTTGGTCAGGCACAGTGGATTGGGGGTGCTTCCTATCAACACCACCACAATTGTGTGTTGAATTAACAAGCAAGACACGTCAGGGCAACTAAACAAACAATCTGTGACCTGCTCCCTTTAACTGGTACTTCAGTGTGATGAGCTCATTAAGGGTAAATCTGCTAACACTCATTTCATGCTGGCAGAAGACTGGTTTGTGGTGCATGCTGTCATCTCAACAGGAGATCAAGAGATACCCAGCTCTGACATGACCCATTATTACTAAATAGCAAATTTGTGTAGTTACTTGTGTTTCATGAAAATGCTTGATGCACATGAAAGGAAACCTTTTGAACCCTAAGCTCATTATTTTTTTTTAATTCATCAAATTTGCAGGCAGACTGCTGTACAGTCCAGCGCTCAGCATTCTCTTGTCAACTGTCTAATGAATATGGATGTTATTTGTGCTGCTCTTTTGGGGCAAAGGCCCAAATCCTGATGCCTGTGTCTCCCCCTTGGCATTAACTAGATTTGCAGCAATTAGGGCCCAATCTTGTGAAGTGTTGAGAGCCCTTAACTCCGCTGATTATAGCAGACTTGGCATCCTGACCAAAAAGGCCATTATGCCAATGGAAGTAAGCAGAAGATCTTGGCATGGAACCAGTTCTATGCAGTCATTTTTCCAGCTTTTTGTGTACAGTTTCTGTTCCTAAATAAAAAAGAGTTAGTATATTTCCATTCATTCAACAGCAGTTCCATTTTTTTATTTTTTATTTTATTTATATATATATTTTTGGTTGGGACTGATTTACTTTCCTGAAGAGCATAGATTTTTTTTGGACTGAAGTCTTAGCACAGAGAATTGATCAATCTCTGTAGGTGAATATGTACTGGATAGACCAAATGCTTGATATGTGGAGTTACATATTCCTTAGTTTCCAGCTTAAATGTATTCAGCCTCAGCAGTAGTTCACTGCCAATCACTAATCAAATGGTAGCAAAAATGAGCGTGTTTTTTTTTTTCACAAATTTTCAAAATATAATGCAAAATATGAGCTTTTGTGTTAGGCTTTTTTTTTTTTAATGGCAATTTAGTGATAGACATATTATTAGCATAGCCTATGGGAAAGATAGTCTTAAATCTCTTGTAGACAGGGAATTTCAACATCTTTATAAGATGAGTTGCAAATCAGAGAATCAGAGGTGCTCTGGATAACGAAGACAAACAGCAAGCAATTAGCATTGTTTCATGTAGCAGTGCTGTGCACAGTGTAGGACAGGCTGTTATGCATGGTTGTAATCAGCAGGCTTCCAGAGAAAACTTTATCAAAGCTCAGGTACAAAAAATGTGGTAGCTGCCCTTTGATTATTCACCTTGTCCCTCATGAGATCCACCTAGTCTTCTTAAATATGGAGTGGATTTACTCTTTCCTGGCCTGTTGAGTCACGTAACCAAAAGGTTCTAGTCAAAGACAAAATCCAGTTGAGAAAATGAAAGATACTTAGAATTAAAAAAAAGAAAACAACGAAGAAATAGTCAACTGATGACTAGCGACAGTTATGGTGAGAAGGGACAAAGAAGTGAGTCAGCAGTAGAGCCTTACTACTTAGTAAAAGTAAAGGAAAATGAAGCACTGGAAAAATAATTGTGAAATCTTTATAATTGCAAACATGGCTTGATCCTGCTTTGATTTGGATCTCTTTTCTGGGTTTTCCTTCCAGACCTATTTTCTACCATTACCATCATTTCACCCACTGAAACAGACAGAAGATTCCAGCAAGCCCAAAACTGCTGGGTGCCTTATTTGTAGTCTGAGTTTCTGCATCTAAGCTTTCCTGGCTCCAAGGCCCAACACACACTCATATCAATCAACCATGCATGTAATTTGTTACTGAATTTGTTGCTGGGTGTGCTGTCAGGGCTGTCTCTGGAGCAAGCCAGAACAAACTCGGCGGGCATGCCACTCGAGGGTGCGCTTGGCTGTTGTACACATTATCTCCAGGACTCTGCCCAGATGAGCAGCTCCCGTCTAGTCCATCTGCTCTCACAGAGGTATTGCATGGCTGATAGCCAGCAGGCCAGATGGTGCTGAGTACTTCCCTAGAAGAGTCCCAGCATCAGCTGCAACAAGGATAGGAGGAGTTTCTAAGCTCTCTGAGCACAGGCCAAGCTTAACTTGCCTCTAACACAGCGTAGATGGAAAATGTCAGGTTTGGGGAGTTCTCTGGGGCAGGTCAGGTCTAATGCATGTCAGTTCTACCATATATTGATACAAGGTCAATTTGCCTACATTCAACTTTCCTTTACATTAAAGAGCCTACACAGGGAAGAGATTCCGTACAGTGACTGATCTGTATTTTGTTAACTGAGATGGTCTGACTTTCACTGACCTTTTCAGACATCCTCCAGCAAAAACCGGCAGTTCTTTCAGTTGCTGTTTTTGAAGTAAATGTTCATTCAGGTCAAAAAGCTTTGTTTGTTTGTTTTAAAATGAGAAGAAAAAAATATCCTTTCTGCATCTTTCAGCCTGTAGTTCTGTTTGACACCTGGTGTTGAACCTTATTGTCAGTCTCTGTGCTTTGCAAATTCCAAGTGCAATAACCACATCCTTAACACACCATTTGGGCTAGCCGAGATACAGACAGAATCAGCATTCTCTTTTCCATATATGCCATCCAGTATGATTTCAGAAGCCTAGTACCACGTTTAAAGATCTGAAAACAATTGCTTAAGGCTTTTGTGTTGACAAAAGGGAGGGAATAATAGTTATACCTGAGACTGCAAGTGTCATGAAATAAAGGGATAGCTTAGTGGAAATGTAACTAAATGATTCATGTCAGGGGCTACTAGAATTTATAAATAAAGCTGCTTTTATTTAAAATATACTAGAGCAATGACAACAATAAAAAAAGACCAAACTAAAGATTTCCACCTCGTCATTAACATGTAAATCAGTATCTTAATTAGAATTCTATTCAATAAAATGTTTTTTAGTCCTTATTCCTATGTGTTTTCAGTATTATTGAAAATCATCAATTAGATTTCTTTTCCTGCTTTTAGTTGTTGGAAAGACTGAGCTGGCTTTTATTTTGATTTATTTATTTTTTTAATTCTCTGAATAGCAAGAAGGGATGGAGAACTGAGAGATAAGATCAAATGTTCCCAGTGCTTAACCTATAAAAACTAACAAGGAATATTGATGACTTTGTGTGTGGTATTGAAAACATGATCCAGGGGAGCAGTGTTTTGCAGCTAGACAGTGTGAGGACCAAACAAAAAAGAGCTTTTCTTTTATTTCTTTTTCAAAGCAGACCTGTCAGGTCTCACACTGTTCACAAGCAGCTGTAGTCTCATGCAGAGTCCTAAATCAGGGTCAGAGAGAAGTAGCTCCTGGGCACACTTTGTGCCCTGTTAAACTGTTAGTTCTCATCAGCCCAGCTTCTCCTTGTATGTTCTTTCTTCCTTATGTCACCCATTGTGGACCAGAGAGCCTGGGTAACATGAAGCAGACATTGATTTTGCAGGATTCAGTCTTGTTACAGATGGGTGGAGACACAAAATCCAGTTTCCAAAGCATTATATCCCTCTGACAGGTCTTGTTTCTTTTGAGATTGGGTCTGTGATACCACAGGAGTCAGGGTTACTCTGATCAGCTTGCTTGCTGCTGACTACTAATGGATACAGTCAAGGGTGAAGTGTGCTGTGGAAGCACAATGAACAATACACTAACTAAAACAGAAATCAAGGTCACTCATTGAGAACCGAATTCCACAGATGCAAACCTCCACTACTTGAGCAAAATAAATAAATAAATAAATGCCGTGTTGGGTTTGCTAGCATGTTATCAGCCCCAGTCGGTTATCCATGTGAGACAATTGCAAACACTGAACTTGCAGTAATTCCCCTCCTTCATCATCCTTTGTAGTCTGGCCACCACTGATCTGCCAAATTCTTGCCTTGAAGTGACAGCCTCTAATCATCATTCTGAAGCCTCTCTCCTTATGCTGAATTGTATTTTGTGCATGGTAGTAGTGAGGTTCCTGAACCTACGTTTGTCTAAGAACGTAACAGAGGCAAGTTTTGTGCCAATAGTGTCTTTTATTAGATCAGTGATGTGGTTGGGAAAAGCAGACAAGCTTGCTGAGCTCCTAATGTCTTCCACAGGTCATTAGAACTGCATCTTCTTCAGCTAGGAAGCACTCCCTCCTTTTCCTGGCAAGTACTCTTAACAAGCTACCTAACTTCTCCTTCATTGTAGAGTTTTTTCTTTATTATTTGCTGAAGGTATCATTGTCTGCTGCTGACAGCTTCTTTTCAACTGACATTCAGAAGACTTTCTGCCATCTGTTCCAGACCTTTCTGCTTTGGACAGAATTTGCATTTGAATTTTTGCATTCAGAATGAGCTCATATGAAGAAAGCACAGTTTATCATTTTCCTTCCCCTGAATTAAAAATTGCAAATGATCAAATTCACTTAGAAAAAAAGACAGTTCTTTTTCAGATCTTTTTTTTTTTTTCTTTTTCTTCCAAGGGAAGCATTAGACCTCCAGGCTTCTTCTACCTCTGCTCAAAATAGAATTACTGAATGATCTGAAATACATCTACTTAAAAAAAAATATAAAAAAATCCACATTTAAAAGTTTTTAATGGTTCTTTTGAAAATCTTCCTGTTTTTCCCTTCTTCTTCCAAAAATGTTAGCAGAGAGCAATCAAATCTCATGTCTATTTATACTGTTTATCTCTGCGTTTTCATCAGAATTGAGCTGATCCAGAAGTGAAGCTTGAATTAACACACTCAGTTCTTTTTCTTTAGGATTGTTTTAATATATATTAATTTTGTAAGTTAAGTATCTGTTTAAAATTGACTTGTCCTTGATGAGTTGTGCTAAATTTATTTTTGAAGACTGAAGTTTTTCATTTGTTCACAGGAATGCGGTTTAGTTAACAAGGACATTTTTTTTCCCTCATTATCAATGCTGTACTGAAATGCAAACACCTTGAAAACTCACAAATGAAAAATCTTCAAGTGTCACAGCAGAAGACTGAGAGCTACCTTTTTTATAACATTTGGTGACTTCAGCCTTAGGTGATTGTTAGGTTTGTGATCAAATCAGAAATTATATTATTAAGCACACTCAGAAATGCTACAAGTGGTGTTATCTGCCAATCAGTCTTACTGAGGCTTTTGTGCTGCTCAAGATAGAATAAGACAGTTAATCATATTACATGTATGACATTGGTTTTTCAAACCAGTGGAGGCGATCACTGTGAGGAAATGTCATCTGGCAGCATGTTATTCATAAAGCTGACTTATGCTGAAAACTCAGCAGGATTCTACAATCATATTATTCCTTCTTTTCTGCACTCCCTTAGTTGGCTGGTAATATTTCTCAAGAAGCTCAAGCTGTTATTTCTATTCTGCTTGTTGCAGCCTGAAAAACATTTAGAGAGCAAGCTTAGGAGGATTAGAAAGGAGAAGATGGGGAGCTGGGCACAGATGGCATTGATAATAAAGCAAAGCAGCTGTCAATATTATCTCAGAATGAGTTATTAATGATTAGCACTCTAGTTTGATATGTTGACAAGACCAAGCTTGCAGTTTGGAGTATGCTAACTTGCATGCCAAGAGCAATATGGCTAAAAGCAGAGAAAAAGGTATAGCCTTTAAGAGTTTCTGATTGCTAACACTTCCTGCTTTTTTTTTTCTTTGTTTTTTTTTTTTCTTCACTAGGAGCTGTAGTAATTTGCTGTAATGACTTATATAATGAGCTTACAGGTATTTGAAAAATGTAGGAAGAGAAAGCATACAGTAGAACTAGGTCATGAAATTGGAACAAGTAACACCTGAAACATTTTGAACTTTGCCCTTTAGTCATGCTGAGGTCAGCATGCATCTGCAAGTATGTTGTTTATACAGACCAGAAAAGAATAATCCATCATACAGTGATGGACTTGGTCAATAGCTTTCCATTCTCTTTAAGTACTAAGTGTGGGCTTTTTCCAGAGCCAGGATATTGGACTAGGTAAACTGCTGGTGTGACACAGCTTAGTTCCCCTGCATGACCTTATTTATTTTTGAAAAGAGTGTTTATTTATTTATTTATTTATTTACCTCTTTCTCACCTAACAGTGCCTACTTTAGTCTCCTACTCTAGTCTCCTACTCTAGGTATTTAACTACAAAACAGTTACTGCAACTGGTCCTATTAGCCTGAGTGTGAGCCTTCCTGAGTTGTATGGTATGCAAAGGATATATTATGCTGTGTTGTACAGAGCTGGAGTCTGAATGTCTCAAAGGAGTGCACTGAAACAAATGTCTCTATTGCATGCTTGTGATGAGCATATGCCGTACTGTACTTCATTTTAAAAAAAGAAAGAATAACACAGAGGTGACTATATCATATGTCCATCTGAAAAACTGTGAAAGAAATGCAAGTGAAAAAGGAAAATGTATAATCTTCCAGAAAGAAGAAGAAGAAAAATATTTTCTTAATCAAAGAGCTTTAGTTGAAGTGCTTCATGTCTGTCTGTCTGCGTGTCTTCTCCACAAAGTACATTTTTGCATTTATTTTTTTCTCGAAGGTATCGAAGACAAACCCAACTTTCCTGGGGTAAGATTTTTTGCTTAGATTTGTTTCTTTAAGATTATTTAAGTACACTTAACTTTACAATGTTCAGTTTACTTCTGAAATTGATGCTTATAAAATAAAACATTACATTAGAATTTCTTACAATGCTACATAAGTGCTGTGGAAAAATCCAAATATATAAATTCATTTGCCTTTAAACAAGCAACCTAGTAAAAGTTACAGGAAGTGGAAGTTTTATGTGACAAGTTCTGTCTGCCTTCCCTGAAACCCATTTTTCATTTCTGTTGAGAGATTTTTAAATCATAGCATTCTAGTGTTTTGCTGAGGATGTCTGAGGCTGCCTGGTCAAGATTTCTTATTGTGATTATTGAGATTTTAGTTGCAATTCTTTATCCTTTGATTTTTCTTCAGTTTTCAGAGATGATTACTAATTGGCATTTACAGTTTAGAAAAGCACTTACACTGATTCTGGTAAGACTGCTGTCAGGTCCTCGAGTGCATCTCCCTTCTAGAAGTTCAGCTGGCTGAGTCCAAGATCAGCTCCTTTGCTGATAAGAGCTGTTGTCAATAAAGCTGTAAGTGAGACCCTGCCCCTCCTTTCCCTTGGGAACTGCTTTTAGTGGAGACTTTACTGCTGTCCCCACCCGTGCTACACCACAACTATGCAGCAGCTATGTCTGTGCCTGCTGTCTCCGTGATTGTGACCCAGACCTGCTGTTTTTGCTTCCTGGTTGGCCTTGGATCTGCCTCCCTGCTCCTGACTGTCTGAGTGAGCACTGCGCTGTCTGACCCTGACCAGTCTCTGGACTCAATCCTGACCTAGACTTGCTCTGCATCCTGCCTCTTGGTCAGTGGGGTCAGTGCTTCCACCAGAACCACGGTCACGTTCAGGTCATGACTCACCTTCCCGTGCAGAGCAGCCAGCCCTCACTGCTCCTGAAAACCATTGAGTACAACCTATCAAAGTCAGTCAGTTTGGAAATGTTTTGTCTGAACCAACGATGCCTTTGTTGTTTGAGCTGATGGTGACTGTGTTGTAGATGATAAACATGATGCTCTGAAATTTCTAATATGGGGGTTGAACTATCATATCACTGTATACAGTAGCAGCTGCGTTTGGAAATGGACCCAAGTAGAGGGTTTAAAACCATGATTTGAAACCATGGTACAAGTACCAGTAAACGTGATTTTTTGTTCCCAGTCTCGTCTTTTGACGGTGTTTTTTAGGTTTCTGTGGTAGATCTGGGCTGAAAGGTAAGACAAAATGAATGGTTTGGAAAGAGTATTATCCACATGGTAAATGGGTATTTCTGACTTACTGATTACGCTGAGAAAGGTTTACTCTGCTATATAAGCAGTTGTTATCATCACAGAGCTTCTGTGATGGCATGTAATGCACTGAATAAAGCACGTTACACTGTGGAAGAGCTTTGAGATGGGAGTGAGGTGGGTATGAGAAATGCATTGGAAGGTGTTGCAATTTTTGTTTAGGCATGGTCTGATTCAATTTGGTTTGAGTGCGTGTGCAGAAATCTGTTTCTGTGCAGTTTGAAAAAGAAGAGCTTTATTTGAAGAAGAGAATTTGAAAGACAGATTGAAGTTAGGTCTTCTTCCAGAACAATTTATAGTTTGAGGATTGACTTTCTGTACATGTCCCTGGCTAGGACAGTATGTGGTAAGGTCTTTGGCTTATAATATGATTGTGTACACTAAGGAGAACTTTATGTAAAGTAATCTGTTAGAGATTACCCACTGTCTTGGTGGGTAGGGGTTATCTTTAGGTAGTTTGTGTGTGTTGTACACTTCTCCCAACAACTGCACTGCTGTCTGCAATGTTTAGGATGAGCTAGTTGTTCTGTGGAGGCATCGGTTTGTGTATTTTGTATGACACCACTTTTGTGCTAACCATTAGCTCTGGAATGCTGCTGCTGATGATTAACCTGTATTTTAGCTTTTTGCATCCTAGCAGCAGCTGGGGGGATAGTTTTGTCCTGTGGTTATCTAATAGTGCAAAGTGCTAAGTGTACAGTCCCTTTTAAGTCTTCCATGTTTTTCCTCTTGAATATTCAGGGACTGGAAAAAAAATGGCTTGCTTCATTTTGTCAAGTCAGATTCGATATCCAACTAAATTTTCTCACCTGGATCTATACCAGAATTTAAGAATTTGGGCCCAAATGACAAAAAGTTAAAAGCTGAATTAAACATATGGAAAGTTGATGGAGTTGATGGACCTGATCCATTTGTGCAGTCTACTTACTAGTTTCCCATTTTCCACTGCATACTGCTTTTCTTGTCACATACTTTTCCATTGCTACCAAATGTCCCAGAGCATTTGGTCTTTTTTAAAAAAATGTGCCTGTATCTTACAGACTGGTTTCAAGACAATGGTTCTTTCTGTATGTCCTGTTTGGTGTGTTTCTGTTATTATTTCACAGGTCTTCGCCTTCTACACTTGCAAATACAGGAGTTTCAAAGATATTTCCACAATGTCCAAAATCATGAGATGTCTTAGAAGTTAAAAAAGAGTCACCAAAGCTTACTTAGTTTTCTGCTTTAAACCAAACTACTTGGAACCCCATGACTGAATGCAATAGCTGTCAAAAGTTGCTGACTAACTCTATATCCCTTGGTGTATCTGAAGTCAATTAGATTTTCTATTGATGATGTAGTTTTCCAGGTAGGAACTAATGTATTCTATATGAATGAGTGGTTTGAATTAATGTCTCCAGGAAAGACGTTGTCACCTAAAAAACCTTAAGCCCTTCGTAGGTCTCTGTCTATATAGCCAGGTGAATGTTGTCATACGTGCCACCACCATCCAGAACTGCAGCCAGGAACAGAAAGGAGAACATGACTGGGCACTGCTTTTTCTCTTGTTCATAATCTGAGCAGAATGAGGGAATAAGAAGGAGCTTCCCTCTCAGTCAAGAAGTGGGGAGCAGAGATGCTGTTCCTGCTGACAGATTCCATTAGAAACTGCTCTGGAAGACAGCTGAGAGTTTTACAGATGGTTCTACTGAAGTGATTTACTTCCAACATAGACCTATCAGGTGTCCTATTTTTTCTTTACTGTAAACCCTCTTTTATGTTCACATTGGTCATTTCAAGATTATGCCGTCTTTTTCTGCGTAGAGAGAATAACTTTCACCTTATTTTGACTCTTTATTCCTGAGAATATCAGCCCAGAGCTGGTTTGATTAGAACAGACAGACAGTTCTATGTGCCCAGATCGGATACCAAATTTGCAATGAGTCTATTAGTTCTGTTCATCACTGTGTGTTAGCCCTGCCATGAAATCTGTGTTGTTCCTTTACTTTATGCAGCGACATTTTTTTAGAAAGAAAAAAACACCATACAGCAGTGAAATATATGCCTGTGCAGATGACATAGAAAAGCACCACCAAAAAGTGCTGATTTAAACAATTCAGGAATGTTCTTTCACTGGGATGAGAGCAGTTCTGATAGTCTGGGGAAGACATATTTCAAGTTTGAAAACTGCTCATAATACATAGATGCAATGGAGTTCAAGATACTTTTCATGAAACACTGTCATCAGAAAAATATTTGCTAGTCAAAACATTCATTTTCACTTAGAATCCTAGGTGGCTGGGTATAACTTAGATTAGAAGAAGTGTTACTGAGTATAGGATGAATTTTTGTGGGATAGTGCAAAAAGGAAATGATATTGAAGCCTCATCTCTACTATTGGTTTCAGACCAATAAACTTATTCAGTACTAAGTGACTTTATTCACTGTAGTGACTTCCAAAAACATCTGTTTGTTTTATGCTGAAGCTCAACCGAATTATTATGCTGGAGTAGTTCTACACTATGAAAAAAGATACAAAAAGGAGAGATGGACATCTTCAGTATTGTGTCTTAGGAATGAGGGAATTAATGAGGCTTAAACAGGACAACTTGAAGGAGGTTTTTTCCAAATAGGTAATTAATCAGAATGTGGATAAATGTCTGAAACTGTGTCTTTCTTAGCTCAGCAGGTGTTGGGCTGCATCAGGCTTTTCTTTCTGGAGAGAATTTTGAGGATCCTGATGTCATCAGAACATAGAACTTGAAGTTTACTCGAAAATTTCCTACCCAAATTTGTGAGTGGGAAACACAGTTTCCTTTCATTGGAGGCTGAACAGTGACCATGACATGATTCTTGTTATCATGGATGGAGTAGCTGGCCGCTTGAGCTTCCTTACAGCCTTGTTTTTCTATTATTCTCTCTTGAGTCCTACTGAATGTATTAATTTCCTTCCTAATCCCGTATACATATAATTAGCTGCTTTTTATCATTAGTGAGTTTATATGTCTTAATATTGACACTAATTGAACTCTTACTTATGTACTAACAGTTGATGTAACACTGAATTAAATTCTGAGACTCAAATACAATAATTTTTCAGATAAATAGGAAAGGGACACTTAAAACTGTGAGAAGCTAGATGTGGAACATTATTCAGGCCAATTGCATATTCAGGGTGTTTTGAGGCCAGCCCTACAGATTACAATCAGCTGAAAATTTTCAGAACTGGTCTCCTGGATTTTTAGATTTCCTACATCTGTTCTGGTCTAGCTGTAAGCATTTAATATACATGTGCATCTTCCTTCTGACTGTTAAGCTTATTTCATAAGGTCATTCTGTTTCTGTCCATCAATGTGACTCTCCTGCACTTGGTATCTTCTTTTCACTTGTACTGCCTCAGACAACAATTCCTCCTTGACTACATATTTTTCTGCCATATATATAAGAGTAAAATATCACAAGATATTTCTGCCAATATATGCTCATATTTCAAATGCACTCACTTTTCACATGCTCACACACCTCTTGCATAGTTTTCTGTGAATGTTTTAGAGATTCAGCTGACAGGCATGAAGGTACTATGTATGGTATTCCATACATAAGCTTTAAAAGAAAATGAAAGTTAAATTTGGTAATACAACTCTTTAATCCAGAAGTATGTAAACATTTATCCAGTCTGGGAATAAAGATCTCATGTAGCTTATCGGAACAATTAGCTAGTCAACAGTTCAGTAAGCCCCAGCTTAAAGAACTTGCACATGTGAATAACCCTGAGCACAAAAATCTATCAAGCTCCATCTTTGGTACTTTCCTGATTTGGAACTATAACAAATACCAAAATGCTCACAGAAAACTACTCAGCCCAGTTTAAGGAGCTTGAAAGTTCTGCAGTTATTGATTACACATTTTTTTTTTTTTTTAGCAGATTCAGGAGAACTCTGCCATCATTGTCACTGCTGTTCCATTCTCAAGAGATGTCTGATAGCACTGATTTCTGTTTATTTTTTAGACTTACCTTTGGACATGCCCAACTCTCCTAAAGGCAGACAATACAAGGGGCAGCATAAAGAAATCTGTTTCACTTTTATTGTAATGAAAGGAGGAAAAAGGCCCAAATCAAGTAAAGGTCTCACTGAGGTAGGCATGCACGAAATGGGGAAAAGAAATATCCCAGTATCTTACTCTAGATAGAAGAGTCAGTGACAGAAAAGTTGGAGAACAGATGTTTCTTAGGCTTGGGTCATTAGCAGAGCTTATTTTCTGTTGTGCTGGTTTTATAAATGAAGTTTGCTATTTATGATTCTGCAAGAGATGGACTTGGTCCTATCTGCTGAAGATGGTCTGCTTAAAACAGAAATGGCAGAAGCCTCAGCACCTGTTTTTATTTTAAATGGTTGTAGGTACAAATCTTGGTTTCCTATAAATGCATAGCTTACTGCTGGCTGTTGCTGTTATCAGTTGACATGGGGTTCATTAAAGCATGAGCATAGACGGAGGGTGACCGTTGCCTCTCTAGCCATGTTAATACTGCTCAGAACATTGTGCTACATACTCTGTATGGAGAAGAGATGCAGTAGATGCCCAGCTAATCCCTTTGCTGCTGTCAGCCCTACACTCAAAAAGTAACTGGCTCCAAATACAGGAAGGACAATGATTCATCAAGTAGATGAACTAAGGGAGAAGTTTCATATTGCTCCCCAAGGGGTCCAATAACAGAATGAGGAATTAACAAGAAGTATTTACCTATCTCGTATGAATAGCCTTATTTCCACTTATTTTTCCCTTAAGGAACTGACAGACGTGGTAACAGAAGAAACCACAGTAAATGAGATAGGCTGTTGGTATTTCTTGGTACCATAGCTCCCATCATTTGAGTTAATTCATTAGAAGGAAAAGGCTGTTGTGAAATGGTTCTGAAACCGGGTCTTCCAATCTACTGTCAGAAACCAGTTGCCTAAGCCTTTGTGACAGTAGTAAATATTCATTTTAATTTGTTTGATTCTGATTCATATAGAGTTTTATATTTTATTTTATTATTTATAGGCTTGCAGCATGAATCAATATGACATATTGCTAGATTCTTATAAATAATGTACAGGAGGATTACACAGAGTGATAAAATTATGGTGATTTATTTTCTGCAGCTTGATAAAGAACATGCAACTACAAGGAGCTCAGAGAGAATTTAAAGCATGCTAAACCTGCTGTACTCTTTTGTGTATTTATCTTTGCAATGCTCCTGTAAACTAGTTCAGTATTTTTATTTGTATTTTAGAGAGAAGTAAGGGAAGAAAAGAGATGAAGTGAGTGCTGAAGTCAATAGACATGACGGGAACATTGGCTTCCTAGATTAAGGCTTTAACTTTCTTCTGTAACTAGGCAAATTCATATTTCATCAGGTTCAGGACAGGTAAGTTACTGAAACTAACATTGGTGAAAAGTTTTATTGTTGTTTAATTGAATTATTGTCTAATGGAACTGAATCCTATTATATTTAATTAAAATAACCTGAGGTATACTTGATATTGAGATAAAATGTCCACTCTAATATCATAGCTGATTTTAACATCACCTGTGCTTGGGGGTTTATTAGATTAAAATAATCCTCTCTTCCTTCACCTACTCTTCTTTTAAGTCCACAGAAACTTGCTTTCTCCAGGGACATGTGTCCCATAGCTAGGAGGTAAACCACATTTTCTCTTCCTATTATTTTTCAAGTGCTTACTTTATTAGGTAGGTTTTTTGTGAGATCACTGTTAATTATCTCTGGAGGTAATGATTTGGCAAAGGTTAATGACTTGCCTCATATAGGAAAAACTGCAATTGAGTTCCACCTCTAAATGAAAGTGTTGATTCCTACAGGCAAAGAACCTTTTTGGCTCAACTAAACTTTAAATGGAATAATGTAACGACTGAGACACCTGCACTCATTTGGAATATTTTGAATACACACCCTTAATGTATTTTCTAGTGTATACACACAGCAGAATAGGTCTACATAAATTTATTTTTGACTAGGAAGCATAAATATTTAACTTGTGTAAGAACTGTGACAACTTTTATATGTAACAGTCCGTTACTCTGCTGCACTAACTTTCACAGAAATCAGATCTGAACAGTATGCAGCAAACATTACTAAATTCAGCTTCACTTCACTATCAGAGGAAACTAGGGTACATAATAGTGATTTATGCCACTTGTGTTACGGGTGGGGGCCTTGCCCTGTAAAAATGTTACAAACAGAAGTAGATCACAGTTTGTCAGGCAATCTGCTAAAGATATTGTAGAAGTGGAGCATACAATAATATGCTGAGTTCCTTTCCATTTGGGCAGCCATTCATCAAAACCCCTATTTATTATTTATGGTCCTTTAAATAAACAATTTCTGGAAAGTGTGGGTCTAAGGAGGAAGCAATATCAATTTCTCTTGAATGTGCACATTTTTTTTGGCCATGCAATTCAATTATACTGCAAAATCAGAAGCAGAAATTCCTTGATTAATTCTGAACCTAAACACAAGTGAGAATCTCCTTCTTGCTATATTACACAATACTGTATTTAGCACTGGACAGCATAGAGACACCATCATATATTTGCCATGCTACAGCAATATAGTTACAAATGCATCTTACCTTGATATATGGCTCATATAAAATTTTTAAATGGAGGAATTTAAAGTAAAGACAGTTTTAAAAAAAATACAATACAAAACAAAAAAGCTATTTATTTTGCAAGAGGTATTTGTCTCACAAAATTTCACTTGTTACACATAGGCATAATCACTTCTCATTCCCTCCCGTGATGTTTTGGCTTCCAGTATTACACGGGAAGTCAACATTAACGAAAACAAGACTTTTCCCAAAGCTTTATTAAAAATAACAAAAAAGTTGGTTGTAACAAATCTTCAGTTTTTCAGCAAAATTTAATTTATATCTGAGCTACTTAAGAGTCTATTTATTTTGTCAAGCAAAGTATTTAAAGCAACTCATCAGCATGGTACCTCAACACCAAATATGGTTCCAGCTTCCACTAGGGTGATCAAAACCCACATTTTTAACATGATGTAATGAGAAGTGCACAGTTTTCTTTTCCCTCATGTTCTACTGTAATATCCCAGTTCTTCTTTGCCTTTTTTTTTTTTTTCTTTCTATATCCCCTCTTCCTTTGGCACCCTGAAAGAGGAAAAAAAAAACAAGCAGGCAAAAAAGGCAAGAGGGTATAATATGTTCCTTTCAACTTCTGCTTCACGCACAATTCTGGGTAACAATTTTACATGTATTACTCAACATCAAATACAGCCAGAGGTCAAATCAGTATTTAAACAGACATTTTAAATGGAAATGAGCTGCAAGTCATTTATATGTGCTTGCTGCATGCAGATTCCACTCTCTCAGTAACGGCGTGGAGATGGAGCCTGAAAACAAAACCTGTAAATATTGATTACTTTGTATACTTGAATGCAAATCTGGTGCAAAGATATTTCATTATCTCTTGCCCATCCCTCTCACAGTGATAAAAACGTGAGTATTTCCTTGTAGTATGTATGTCCAGTCTTAGTTTCTGAAGTGATGGCATTTAAGCCTTTTTTTTTCCCTTGAAAATGCTAATTCTATGGTCCAACATACAGCATATTTGTACATTATTACTGCTATCTCATTTAGTTTTCTTTTGCTTAGTTTCACTTTTTATTTCTATTCTGCAAATGAGTCCTTATCCCAATACATTTAGTGCTCATTATTGGTTTTCATATGCTGTCTTCCTTCAACTTCAGTTGCCATATGGCCGATAGCTCTGTAACCAGTACCTGTTACACTTCGCATCCTGGCCATATGGACCTTTCTACTGTTAGCAGGTTAGAATTCAGATCCTTCTGCTCAGTGTGCTGACTGGCTGACACCCCCTGACCTAAAAGATGTTTTCTTCTTGAAAATGGGGTCCTGAAATAGAACCATCCCCTGAAAACATCCCTTGCATTTCTGAACACGATGTTCTGTGACTGTTATTGCCCCTTTTGTGCCTGTCTTCCAAAAATATTCTAGGAGACAAGCTTGCCAGTGGAGATGTTACATGCATCCTCCCGGGAACAAATACGCACCATGTGTTTGCTGTAGCCTATCAAATCTGAACAGCACAGCTGGAATTTCAAATAGCAAATCCTTACAGCTAAGTACTTGTGGATGAGCCACTAAATTTATCTGGGAAATAAGTTTGAATAGCAAATTAATTCAACAGAATCATGATCTGCTTGTCAAGTCAGAAATGGGGAAAAAGAATACTTGTCAGCGTATTCTTTGGAGCATTTTTGCCTGTGACTGATACATAATTAAGTAGTTCCAAGAATTCTAACACCGATATTAGTCCATTCATCAAATCTTTGTCTTTAAATCAGTCTCTCCATCTGTTTAGTTTTCATCTTTTCCTAGGTTCCCTTTGTTCTTTCAGGTCTTTTTTGTTACTAAGCACTCCAGAACTAAATCTGGTACTCTCAATGTGGTTTGACTGAAACAACAGAGAAAGAAGCTATTAACTCTTTGCTTTATAATACAAAACTTCTGCATATGCTCCTTTTCCTTTCCTGCATTCCTGTTTTTCATTTCAGCTGCCACAACTGCAGATTCTATCCAATAACAGCAAATAGAGACAGAGCCTACTATGAGAAAATGCATTTCCAAATCATTAGGGGCTCATTTTCAGCTATTCAGTGAAATTTATTGCAGCTTGCCACCTTCAGAATATAGTTTAGGAACTGTTATGAAGATTCTCTCATTACTCAGTGGTGTAATGAGAAGCTCTCTCAGCCAGTCAGAGACCAGAAAAAGAGGTTTGAACAAGCAAGCTAGAATTTTTCATTGCTCTTGAATGTGTCTGATATTCTAAACTTCCCTGGTCTACAAAGGATATTTTCTAAAGGCACAGTTGGAGAGAATACGTACAATTAAATGCAAGCCCATCACCATAGCTGTTCTTATTTGATCAAAAAAGCTGTGTTTCCTAAATCCCTGTTAGACAGGAAGCAGAATTTGAGTTAAAGTGACAGGGAATTGGTTTCCTGAAGCAGGAGAAACTGAACAAAAGATGTCATTGTGGAGCCACAAATGACTACTGGGCTACTCAGTATGAACCAGGTAGTCATAGATTTGTTGCATATAAGAGGAAAAAATGGAGCAGTCGGTAAAAGTGATAAGTTATTGACTGTTAACCAAGAACAGTAGTAGAGAACCTGTTCCTCTATCAAACGCGAGCTACACAGTAGGGAATTAAATTGGAAGGAGAACAAGGTAAAAGAAATGAGAGCTACCGTGCAGATCTAGGAAAGAATTTTGCTGTACTCTGTTCAGTTTGTAGCATTTTTCACAGGTGGGAATACTTGGAATTGTATGGAGTTTAGGTTCAGGTCATTATTTTACTGGTTGTAAGTGTCTATGCCTTTTTATTTGATATAATACTTATATTTATCAGAAATTATAGTTACAAATCTTCTTTAAAAAAAAAAAAAGACACAATTCTCATTTCCTTCCTTTCATCTTAGCTCTTCTTGTATTTTGTTAATGAGCTAACTATAAACTGCTGACTGGCCAAGTGGAGAGTCCCTAGTAAAATACCTGAGCATTGATTTTTATGTACTGTCTGAAAAAGTACTAATTGCATGGCAAGAGAAATGAAAATTCACTTTCAAGTGACCGTTCATTTTAAGGACCACTGTTCTGGGGTTCCTAAGATGAAACCACCTTGAGAGGTGGGCCTGAGCAAACAAGGCCCAAGTGCAAGGTGCTGCATCTGGGCTGGGGCAATCCCAAGCACAAATACAGGCTGAGCAGAGAACAGATTCAGAGCAGGCCTGAGGAGGAGGACCTGGGGTTGTTGGTTGACAAGAAGCTCAACATGAGCTGGCTACGTGTGCTTGCAGACCAGAAAGCCAACCATATCCTGGGCTACATCAAAAGAAGCACGGCCAGCAGCTCGAGGGAGGTGATTCTCCCCCTCTACTCTGCTCTCGTGAGACCCCACCTGGAGTCCTGCATTCAGCTCTGGGACCCCAGTACAAGAAGGACACAGAAGTATTAGGATGAGTCCAGAGGTGGGCCACAAGGATGATCAAGGGGCAGAAGCACCTCTCCTATGAAGACAGGCTGAGGGAGTTGAGGTTGTTCAGCCTGGAGAAGGCACCAGGGAGACCTTATAGTGGCCTTCCAGTACCTAAGGTAGCCTACAGGAAAGCTGGGGAGGGACTCTTTGTCAGGGAGTGGAGTGATAGGACAGGGAGTAAAGGCTTTAAATTAAAAGAGGGCAGATTTAGATTTGATATAAGGAAGAAATTATTTACTCCAAGCGTTATGAGGCTCTGGAACAGGTTGCCCAGAGAAGCTGTGGATGCCCCATCCCCGGAGTTGTTCAAGGCCAGGTTGGATGGGGCTTTGAGCAACCTGGTCTGGTGGAGGTGTCCCTGCCCATGGCAGGGGGATTGGAACTAGGGGACCTTTAAGGTCCCTTCCAACCCAAACCATTCTATGAGTCTATGACTCTATGACCATGTAAAGAAGCCTGTATGTTCATAAGAAGCAAAAGAAAATCTGACAATTTTCACGTAGATTTTGTTGAAAAAAAAATTGTCAGTATGAAATAAAATCAATTTTATAGTGAGTTAAAGTAAACAGTCTGACAGATCTAGGCAAAGATCTCTTTCTTTCTTAGGAGATGTATCTCATAGTATTTTTGAACTTATCATTCGTAATACTAAGAACTCCTAACTATGACCACTGAAAATACTGCATCAAAATACCTCAATCAAGACGCACAAACTTGCTAATTATTGGTGAAGAATTTCCTTGAGATCTGTCAGAGAAAGCGTGCTGTGGAATATTTGACAGTTTAAGTGACTGCAGAACATTCCTAAGTTTTGTAAAACACACCTTTTCGGTACGGTTGTCCTACCAAAATCCATCAGATAGAGTGATTAAATCTGCATCAATTATGTAATATAATTAATCAATATGGCATAGAGAACCCTGGTGCAGTGCTGATTAATTTGCAGTTTAGGTGCATGCATTTATTGCTTCCAGCTCACCTGAGAAGTACATTAATCAGCTATGCTGTACAGACAGAAGTTGTTAAACAAAGATGCCATAGCTACTTCTAGTCCTTCTGCTATTTACTAAATATCGTGCTGTCATCCTTACAAAATCTCTTTGCTACCCATTGTTTTGTAGATTTGTATTTGTAGAAATTGTATTTTCGAGTATCAATGCCCAGAACAGGCTTGAGGCAGGAAAATGAAATTTAAGATCAGGTTTGCAATCCCGAAAATCCTATTCCACTGCCCTTTAATTTCAGAAGGCTTTAAATTCCCCAAATATTCTGCTTATCAGTTCTCCAGGCATCTGACATTGTCCTATTCATGCATAAGAGTGCTATGGTCAGGAGTGCATCCCTGTAGTTTACTTCACATGGAAGAGAAGAACAAAGAGAAAGTAATCACATAGCTCTCCACGGCTACAAAAATATGAGTGAGCCCCTGTGAGGGGGCTGTAACCCCACAGGTTACAGACTAGATAGCTTGACCCCATAGCAGCTCCCAGTATCTGACATTGACTTCAAAGTGGCAGCAAGCTAGAGGAAGGAAAGAGATTCATGGAATTATCATAGAATGATAGAATGGCTCAGGTTGGAAGGGACCTCAAAAATCATCTAGTTCCAACCCCCCTGCCATAGGAAGGGACACCGCTCTCTAGATCAGGTTGCTCAGGGCCTCATCTAACCTGGTCTTAAACACCCCCAGGGATGGGGCATCCCCAACCTCTCTCTCTGCCTTCCAGTGGGAAGGCATGTGGGATATTTCATATCTATCAAGACGAGTTCTAAAAATGTTTTCTTGAGATGGTTTGAAGTTGTCAGCCGTCTGTCCCTCTGTCTGCCCTATCTCTTTAAGAACAGAGACATTCTTAAAAAGCGAAATTCTTTTGAGATTGAAAAGGAGGAAATTGTCGGTTCTGGTTCTTTTGTTTCTAAAAATAGAGATGAAAATCTCTGAGTACACCATTCAGTATTTTCAGATGGAAAGGTTTCTATTCTACTTTTTAAATGCTTATTCCATTTGTAAATTTAAATCATAATTATTGTAAAGTACTAAAGAAAGATCATTTGAAGTTACCAAATTGAAATATTTTGGAACAGAAAATATTTTGTAATCTCAGCATTTTTTTCTGGGTTGCAGTCCCTCTCTCTACTCAGTTCTAATTATATGTGAGAGGAAATTACTCTCATCAATGGGGAAAATATATTTAGTCTAATTTATACATAAGCCCTGTTTCTGCCTGTAGCCTGTATAAGTCCTTCATCCAAAAAGGCCTCTTACTGTAAGACATCAAGGGCAATCTGCTGGGGTTTCTCTTGCACACAGTGAAGCTCTGAGTAACGTTCTTCCCTGAAAGGAGGCAACATGAGCATGTGACAATGAAAATATTAATTAGTGAAAGTGATGCATTGGTTTTACCTATGCTAGTCAGCTTTATTTTCTTATTGCTATAATGCAATTCATTTTGAGAAGTGCCTTCAGCAACATAAACAGCACCTACTGCATACAGCTTTTTTTTTTTTTCTCACTCTTTCTCCATTAACAGTTACCAAGTCAAACCTTCCCATGGGTTGCAAATTAAACCTGATAAATGACCTGTTATGACCCGTATCTTCTTCCTCCTCCTCTTCAACCATTCTCCCCAGGACTGCCATCACAGAACCATGTCTTGTGAACTGTAGAGTTTTGTGAAAGACGAGAGAGCAGGAAAAAGAAAGGGGAGATTTTGAAGACTTGCTTACTCTCTACCCCTCCCCCCCATACCTTGCTTGCATTTGGATTTGAATAACAAACACAGAGCTTTAATCCAACAACTATTTGATCTCCTGTGGTCTAATAAGACAAAGAAAATACATGTGTGCTGGAAAGAGTCAGCAACCTGACCTCCCCTTTGGTCTTGGAATCCCAGCTTTCTTTGTAATAAATTACCATTTTTAATAGGGAATTACTTTTGCAAATGTCCTTCAGAAATTAGTCCACGTCAGGAGTCATTAACTGGTTTGTATCCCCAGACACATCTTCCCAAGATCTCTAGCTGGCCAGAGGAAAGGGCTTAATGCCTTTTCTTTCTATCTGAGTGATAAAGTAGAGCCTGAGGGAAGGGGACCTAGAGCTGAGAGCTGAGAGCAGACAAAAGCCTAATTCCTGTTGCTACAGCAAGTGTAATTATGTATGCGTACTTAAAATAGCGACTGAATGGTTCCTGTAGCTTAATGAAGCATTGATTTGGTAGCTAAGTCACAAGCTCTGATCTTTACAACACAGTCATTGGCTGAAAACTGTTACTGCACAGTGGCTGTCAGAAATTAATTGATGGTCAGTCTACTTCCTAACTGACAGCCATGAAATCATAGAGTCATTCTCATTAATACCTCAACCTTAACAGGGGAGCTTTGAATTAGCAGAGCCGTAACTAAATGTGGAAATGGTTTGCATCACTAGAAAAGTGTAGAATATCAGTGGTAAAGTGCATTAGAGTTTACGCAAATGCTCCTCTGCCCTTCACCTACTGATTCACTCTGAACTTCCAGAGAAATGACCAGGCTTGACAAACTGGAATTTTGCTCATTTCTATCACCTTTCCCTGCAGGAGACAAAACTCCTGCTTCCAAAATTAGATTTTAAGAGCTTATTAGAAATGCAGCAAAACTGATAATTAGACTGAGTAGCTCCACTGCTGTCATTCATTTCCTACTAATCAGAGTACCGGGTATGCTGAGGGATATTTATGCTATACAACTCCAGATTTCCTGTGACTGTTCTATAGCATTTGGCAAAGTAAAGTGCCTTGCTGTTGTTCTCTCCTCTTAGGATTTGTCCCAGGATGCCCTTGTAATGAAAAAGAATAAGTTTTGTGGCTGTGTATTATTTCTGTGAATACTTGAGTACATAACATTATGTGTACTGGAACTGCTCAATCTATTCAGCTAATCAGTGCAAGCACATATAGCTTATTAAATCATTTGTTCAGCTTTGCAATGTATCTTTTTCTTGTTTGAACTCAACCTGTCTGGATCTGAAAGCTTTGTAACACTAGAGGCTTTCAAACCTATGGCATTTTTAGCTCAGATATCCTAACACTGGTGAAGGGTGATCTTTCCAACACCTCTGTCATGGGGAACTTTTGCCGTTTGTTCTTAATGGAATGATTAATCCATACAGAAGGATAGAGTTAAAATATTTGAACATGCAATTAGAAAGACTGCTTCTCAGTCTTGCCAATCAGGCTGCTTTCCAGATGCTGGCACAGCAGAAGCATCATATTTTCCCCTCAGAATCATGATGGATAATTTGATGCATCTTGGATGAGAGGGAATTTTCTACAATTTGACTCAGAAATTACATCCTTTGGAGGAGAGAGACTGAGGGAAGCAGGTTTAGCATATTGAGAGTTGGGAGCATTTGGGCACACATCAGATAAGCCCTTTTTTTTTATGCTCACCTTTAAAATCCCAGTTGTGAAACACCGTACATTTGTGTCAATAAGGCCTTTAATTCTCACTGACAAGCAGAATAGAAAGCTGCAGCAGTAATACTTGAACCACAAACCATCCTTCTTAGATCTCACAAATGCATATAACCGTCAGAGGAATGCCATTTCCTTTGAGACTTTTTCAAAACTCCAGCCTCCACTCCAACAAAGTATTTCACACAGTAGGCCTTTCTGTCTTAGCAAAACCCTCTTAAAATCAATAAGGCTTTGGAACATTGCTTTGTTATCTTGCTGCAAAGGAGGAATCCATTGATTTTGGTGTAGCATCTAATTGGGAAACAATGTACTATGTAGTCTTAAAATGAAGAACTGGTACCTGACAGTACACATGCAAACTTTTGTGATGGCAGAACTCCACCACAGAATTTAAAGTCTTTTCTGAGCTATATAGGAATCAAACACTGTACTTGCACAGAATTGCTTACAGTTTTGAACAATTTTGCTTATGTAAAGAAATTTAGATAAACTAGTTCACACCATTATAGGAAGACTAGGATGTGAGCAAGCTTGTCTTATAGCGGTGAAACAGATTATCTGTCCGAAGAGTTGATAAGAGTGTACTTCAGGAGTCAGAATCCTTAACCTATACTTTGCCTATATTTCTTCAATTTACTCAGATAGCTAACCAGTTCTAATAATCTGCTCGTGCAGTTTTGAATTTTTTTCTTTTTTTTTTTAGCTTTGTAGAGTTGACAGAGATATTTCAATATGTAGTGAAAAAGCTGTATTTCCTGTTACATATTCACCTATCTTTCATCCCATATACATTTATAAGCCTTCATAACTATACTTGCTATCATTACATGTTCTAAATGAATAATGCCCCCCCGAAATACTTAGCTCTAATATGTCCTACATGGCAATTGTCTGTAACTATGTTAATAACATGTCATTATTTATTTATTTATTTATCCTAAATAGATTAGATACGGCTAAGATGAGGCCCTTTATGAGAAAGAGAAGGTCAGATGTAATTGAAAAATACTAATGATTACCAGGTGTGCCAGTTCAGCTTCTTTTGAAAGCTAAAATGGGGCTTTTTTTTTTTTTAATGTTAAGAAAATATAGAAGGAGTTTTAAGGAGTGCTTTCAGCAGAGGTTAAACTCTGAGCGAGGAAGGGGAGGCCTGGGAAAAGGAATGAAAAGTGATTGCTAATGGGCTGTCTAGAGACCTCAGGTTTGACTGTAAATAAACAGCATACACTTGGGATGTGTATAGTCAGAGAAGAAATAATCTAAAACTCTAGGGGCTCATTCAGTCCAGTGTTAACGTTGTTCAGCAGGGTTGTAATGCTCTTGGAGAATTAATATGGTTGTGATTCAGGCAGTAGGCTGTATGGCTTTTGAAAGCTATATGCAAATTTTGTAAGATAAATTCTAAAGCTCAGCGTAGTGGAATATCACTACAGGCTTGTGCAGAGCAAGAGAGCATTTGTGAAATATCTTTGTTTTATTGCTGATTTATATATTGTTACATAAATAACATCCAAAACTAAAATTATTGTGAATTCTGGCAGAAGCCTGGTTTGGGTGCCTAGATTCTTTACAGGTGTCTCTAAGAAAGTTAGGCATCTTGGGACACATGTAGGTTACAGATCACAGTTCAGAGCAAGTAGGTAGGAAACACTAAGTACAAGGGTGTCCCCAAAATTTGAGGGCTGAGTATCTTGGTTTCTGCTTCAGAATTCTTTCTTGAAAAGAGGTGCCTATTATGTGCTTCTTTTTGAAGAGTAAGTGTAATTTTTATTTCATGTGCCTGCCTGTTTTTCTCAGTTAGCATAGAGGTAATATGAGATTTGAATTTTAGGCCTCAGTTAACCTGAGGTGGTTTAAATGGGGATTTAATGATCAGGAGGCCTTGGGAAGGAACGGCTTATCTAGTTTGCTGAAGTTGTTGCACTATGCCAAAAATGGAAGACTTGAGAGAGAGAGAGAGCATGCACTGGTGGGAGCCTAAATCACTGGTAGTAAAGGAGAGAAGAGTTTGTGGATCTAGTTCCTGTTTCTCATGGTGTGCTTGTACGTGCTATGTGATCGCTGGACTTAAAAACACAGGAAGTGCTGGCTGTAGGGACTACCACATGTGAATGTCTTGATAATTACAACATCGTGTTATTGAAAGGACAGTGAAACCTGGGCTCTTGCAATGTTGTTGTATTATACTGCAAACATCTGGTTAGAGCACTCACATGCATTGAAAAAGAGATTTTTGTTAGACTTCGACTTATTAGACCAATATGTTGCAAGTAATGCTAGAGTAGAAGCTGCTGGAAATGTAAGCATTGCTGTGGAAGGAGTATGTGGGTACAAACTACGTCAGGAGGCAGCAATGTGGGGAGAGACAGCAGGTTCTTCTGGCTATTGGTGAGATGTTATGGAAGAAAGAAGACAATTCACTGAACCAGGGGTGGGTGGAATAACAGTTTTCTCTAGCCTCGCAGTTAGAGACCTGATCAAGTTTTGTGAAATACAGCCACTGAGTTAAATGTGGGAACGGTACTTTATTTCACAGGGCCTCTTAGTTCTGTGGGCGTGCAGCGCCCTGATCTGTCCGGTACCTGAACATGAATCTGACAAATAATAAACAGTGACTCTAGGCACGTAAGCTTGAAGACTGCCTTTAATTTCTCCTTGCCTGACTCTTAATTTGCTTGTTTTAAAGCCATTTCAGGAGTTATCAAAGCTTGTAGAGTTAAACATCATTTTGGACTGTGATGAGTGTTTAGTTTTGGTGAGGAGACAGAAATGTTTTAAGACTTGTTTAGGCCTATGACTTTATATTCCCTTTCAAACTATGTGTTTTATGCCACCTCTGATAATATATATTGCTAATGTTCTTTGACGTTGTGCTCTACAGTGCAAGGATCAGCCATTTGTCAGCCCTTAAAACAGAACAAAGCTTTAAGTCAAAGAAACCAAAAGCTTTAAGTCAAAGAAACACAGTCATGTTATTAGACATTGCAAGAGGTCCAGGTAAAGCATAAAGTAAGATTCCCTTGCTCTCCTGATACAAGTGATTCAAAGAGCCAGCTTTACCTTTATCGCTACTTTCACTAACAACCAGAAAGCAAATTTGAAAGGAAACTTTGTAAAGCAAATGTGAAAACAACTGACTGCTGAGAAGCTCTGTTATGCTCAGCAATAGTCATAATCTCTGTTGAATCCAGAAAAGAACCGAGGCTTAATGGGACTTGAAAATAGCCATGTTGTCCCTGGGTAACTGCATCCTTCAGTGTCTTTGTTGCCTCCCAGCTTTGGCTGTGTTGCTGTTTAGATGTAAGGCTCTGCTTGTGGATCTGCCTCTGAGTATGTCTAGCAGAACGAAGACATAATTGAGGCTGTGATTTTTCTCTGTTCCAATTAATAAATAGTGCACTCACTCAGCATCCATGTTATGTGATACAACAAGCTTGAATGTCTTCCCTTTCCTGCATGGGGGAAGCCGTTTCTCCTCTGCTTTCCTTCACCTCACAGCATGTTGCCTTCATTCGTATGTGTGGAATGTGTGTAAGAGAGGATATTGTCCTCTCTGGAGGCTGCTCCTCTATTTGTTCAAGAGGGGGAGGCATAAACTGGGCCATTAGTGGGAGAAATAAAGCCTGAGCACACAGCAGCAACCATTTTTTAATGAGTCTATTTGTACTGGGCCAGCGGGTAGCCCTGACGTGGAGTCAAGCCTGAGAGTGGAGCTGGCAGCTAGCCAGTGTTCTGCTGAGAAGGAGCTAAATTATGCATCTTATTCAGTACATTTATTAAGAGATCTTCTAACATTTTCAGGCAAATGTCCCAAAACAAATGCTACTATCTTTTAAGAGCCTCGCACTCCTGAGCTACGTTCAATGCATCGCAATTGCCTCATAATAGCTTTCTGGTGTTTGCTGAGCTTCATCTCTCACTGATGTGTTATAAGTTGTTATTGTGGGGAGATATTAATGGGGGAAGGAGTTCTCCCTGGGCTGGAGGCGTGGAGGAAGATAAATGCCTGTGAGGCTGGGATGTGTGGCACTGCCTCCCAACAGGCCTAGGTTCAGGCATCCCATGTGCGACCTGGTGTTTCAGGTAGGAGGATGCCCAGTTCGGCCCTGACTTGCAGCAGGCCCTGGCACTGCAGCTGTGGTAGCCCTGTAGAAAGGCTGCTGCCACTTGGGTCAGGCAGTGTAGTGACTTCTGCTCACTTGACGTATGCTAACAGATCTCAGGCAAACACTGTGGGGCTATTCACACTCCCTAGCCTCCTTTTTCTTCTACCTTTTCAGTTCTGAGGAGGCCAAAGGTACCTGCTTAATTCTCTGTGAGCTTGCTAGCACTGTTTTGTGAGCATGGAGTTTCTGCCTAGGAAACAACCTTTTTTTCTAAACCCTAACATGGTCTGCTACAGTGTTTTAATAGGATACCGGGCAGCTGTTGTATAGAAATCCTTCTCTGATTGGAATTGGCACTGTGCTGAACCTTTTTACAGATGAAAACTATCAGATCTGAGTTGAGGATTTCAGTTTGTGACTAGAGCTTAGCTCACTTGCTAAATGCTCAGTAAACCCCATACCACAGAAAGTGGTACATCTTTCTGACCAACTCTTCCTCTTCCATTATGCCTTACATGCTTATTTTGCTTCTCAGCAACTGTCTTCCTCCCGCTGCAGGTGAGCAGTTTCCACAGTTGCTACAGGCTGGCCTTTCATTGCGGGAACTGCTGTATGCGTGTTTGACTGAGCAACATTCAGGCAGAGATCTGGGTCCCGACAGGGCCTGGATATAATTACTGGCTTTAACTTCCAGCCCTTTTAAAACCTTTTCTAACCACCTTGGTGTCTCTATTTTTTCCTTTATCCAAATGATCTCTCTAGAATGGAATATTAAGGCAATATTCCCTAGAGATGAAAAGATAGCATTTTAAAAATTGGTTTGAAACTCAGAAATGATCCCAACGTGGTGGAAACCACTCCAGGAAAGCAATCTTTCTTCCTTTCTCTGCCCTCTTTATTTTATTCACCTCCCCTTCTGTCTATCTCTCCCTGTGTAATTGCTAAAATGGGGGATAAAAAGTATGCCATCACCTTTTGGAGTAGGAATACTTTGTAGTCATCAGCATGTTACCACTCATCAGATCATTTCTTATGTAAAGCTCTACATAGGTTGGTACAGGTAGCTTGGAGAAAAATTGACCTTTTTCAGTAGTGTACATGAGAAATGCAGGCTTCAAGTCTCAGACTGCTACTCACTTTCTTCCTGATGCTTAATATTCAAGTTTGCTTATTTCTTTATATTTGGTGATAACAGTTTAAAGCATAATGACACAGAAAGCAAGGGAGAGAATTAACTGTTACCAATTTACATTAAACATTAGCCCTTATTGTAGGAGGGCATGATTAGACTGCCAATTATAACAGCTCCACGATAGTTAAGGTTGAGAACCATATATTGTTTAAAGGTCAATTCCTTTAAAAGATCCATTTTGTCAGTTGCCAGAATTAACCACTTTGCCCCAGAAATTCCAATGCTGAATGTCAGCTTAGTGCAGATATTGTTTTTGAATACATTGTCCTAAATGACTCAATATTTTTGACAATGATAATAGGGAAAATATAGTTGGCTAGTTGCTTTAAACACCGTGCTGCTTTGGAGGAAGAAATTAATATTTGGCTGCACAGTGAAGTCTTTACACATTTTATCCAGGCTTTGGCTAGAAATTTGCCACTAACTTCTGTGTCCGCAGTAAGAATACCCATATGAGAGACAATCAGGACCTCATCTACGATTTAAACTTTGAAATGCTGCAAGTGATATGTGGTCTACATGCAAACACTTGGTTAAGCCTGGCAATCACTAAGCAACAGGGGAGTGAGGCAATTTAAGTTGCCTGTGCAATTCATTCCCCTTGATTAGATGCATTTCAGTTCCAGAGACATGATCTTAAACATTGTGATGCTGTTTTTTTTTTTTTTGTAGTAGTAGTAATGTTGCATTTACAACACAACATTGTACAACAGTGTTTTTGTTTTTCTTTGTAAAACCTCAAAGATATTGGGTGATGGCTGGCAAATGAGATCGGGGACAGCAGGAAAAAAAAAAGGCATGGTGTCTTGATTACAGTAGCTGAATTCTATCCAAAAAGTGGTTCTAAGATTCAGAATATTGAATACTGAAGCTCGAACTACAAAACACATCAGATTCCTGGGTGCCACTTTACTGTCCAGTCTCACCTTTTAGTTAGTAACTTCAGCAGCCACAGGAATTTTCTAGTCACAGGATTTTAGAACATACTGTATCTGAGTCTGTATTCTCTGTTCTTTCTCTTTAAATGATTAAGATGTTTGTTCATTCACAAGTGTGCTTAGGTGGTTAATTAGGCAGTTCCTTATCCTGGGAGCCCAGTTAAATGATTCACTTTGAATTGTGCTGGGCACTTGTCTCATTGTGTAGCGATTATAAAAATGACTCTTTTCAGAGTCCATTCTTTTATTTTTTTAAATCCTTGCCTAAACCAGGTTCGCTAGAGGCTGAAGACAAATTCAAATATTTTAAAAGAAAAAAACATGAATAAAAAAAAAAATCTGTGAAGATCCATTAATAGAATGTTACTGAGTCTATGGGCTTAGCAAAGACTGGTCGAATTTCAGTGGGAATATTGCATTCTCTTTCCAGGCCTTCATCTTCGAGTAATTTGGCTATTCATAAAAGGAAGCCGTGAAGGTTCTTAATGGTCACAGGCTGCAGCTGTCACTAGATCATATGAGGAAGTTCCAGTGAAACCAGCAGCATTATAGGAGTTAGTGCTCTCCACCAACACCTGTGATGTTGCCTGTAGATTGACTTGGCTCTCCTCAGGGAGGTTTGGAGGCAAAGCAGTGCACTTGCCCCTGCATTCCTCGTGATTTCTTAGCACCTCCTTGTCTTCTCAAGCATACCGCTAGCTGTGGGCAACACTAGGGCTGTGAAGACAATGTTACAGGAAAAATGTGTCCTTTTACATGTATTTCTTTCTTTCCTAATAGGCATCAAAGTCATTCAGGGTTGTTTAATTTATCAGGAAACGAAACAAATGAGTGCACTGTAGAAACCATACCAATATGTCAGTGACGACTCCTAGAAGAGTTGCTGTGTGTGTATGTGTATCTCTTTGTGACAGTATTGGTACAATTTAGCCAAAAACCTGAATGATAATTGAACTCACTTTCCACAGGAATAATTTTGGGTTATTAACACAATATTTGAATTCTACAGATTGCCTTTTTTTTTTTTTTTTCCCCTTAAGTCTTGTCTTTTATCTGATTACACACTATGTAGACTGCAGTAAAGATCCAGGCAAAATGGTGGAACACAGGCAGTAAAATACTGATTTTAAACCTTTACTCTTGGACCATAAACTTTTTTTTTTTTTAGTTGATAAAATTAATTAAGAGCATTAAAAAACACTTCATTCAGTATAAACACAAGACATCAGTATGGAGCCAGAACTGGTATGTGCCTAAGCATCTAAATAGCAGTTAAGTTTCTGATTCCTAATCTGAGCCAGAATTTCTTGGCTTGGAGTTTCTTTGAACAACTCCTTTCAACTGCAAAATAGTTAAGCCTTGTAATAACTATTTCACAGTGGGAAAACCAAAAGAGAGTGGCTTTTCTTTAAAGAATGACTTCCCTGTGGCCACCTGAAAGTGACATGTGTTATCACATGTGGGGCCACATATCCTGGCTGGCAATCTCCTCCTAAAGTCATGATGTTATGCCACCCACGTTGCCAAAAACATTAATTTGAGACAGAAAAAATGACAGCATTCACTTGTGACAGCTCTTATTACTCAGTCTCCTAGGGTAATGCCATTTCTAGTACTAACTCTTAAACCATGACCTTATCTAACTGTCCAGAAGAAAGATGCTACTGTTTTAAAAGGTTGTTAAAGACCTTCATCTGAATTGAAAAGAAGAGTGAAATATCTGGCTTTTTAAAGGAAAATAAGAACTGAGAGTAAGCAAGGTAATTCCTCCCTGTTATAAACTTGATTCTTGCAGGCCAAGAATTGTGTTTTTCATTAAAATTATATTCATTTTGCCATCATATTAGTTGCACATGAAGATTTTAAATCCTGTGCTGATACCTAGGGAAAAGTTGTGGTGAATATGCTAATCTGAAGAATGCATAAATAAAGCAATCAGGAAAGAATGTCGACTGGAAAGGTCAGACGGAGACTATGCTACTGGGAGTTGAATATGCATCCAGATGAACTAGCATCAGAGATATTCTTACTCTCAAAATGTATATAGACATGTATGATTTATGATACCTCCCTGCTGCTCCCAGGAAGGCATAGGTTATATCTAATCTGAGAGGGAAGAGTGTATTGTGCTGCTTTCCTTCATGTAGAAGAGGAATCTCATTCTGCGGTGTACCAAGAAGTCTTGAATTGTCTTAATCTGACCATGGAGTAACAAATCAGAGATTTATTCTAAAATAGAAGGGTCTTAACAGTACAATTTAGTTTAAAGTCCATCTCTGTTTTGCTGAGTGAACGCACACACAGGTGTATTCAATTTCATTTTACCATTTGTGTCTTTGTGCTTATGGAGGATTTTCTGAGGTGTGTTAGATATTTTTTGTTTGTTTGCAATCTTTGGATGTGGCAGCTTCTGCTTTGCAGTGATGTCAGCACACAGGTATGATCAATTGAATTTTTTTCCTCTTACCTGCATTACTTGAGTCAAAGGAACATTTTATATGCTAAAGGCAGAATCCCTCTGACAGCATGATCATCCACCTCCTTTGAGTGCTGCAGAGTGGTTATGCCATGCATTAAATAAATGACTAGATCTTTCTAATGCCAATGCAAGTTTATGAGTGAGGGTTATTTGTATTTATAGCATCCATAAAGCAATTTATAGTCCTTCTGCTGCCTGTTATTTTGTGCTTCTGAGCAGAAAAGTGGACTGCAATGACTTAAAATGCAACTCATGGGTGCTTCAGAGGTTCAAAGGCTTTCTGGGTCAAAGAGAACGATGTGAATAGCAGAAATAACTACACTTTTTTGTTACCATGTACTTCAAACTTTGCCTTTGGACTGCTGATTTCCTTGGGGACTGCAGGTGTTAAGTATGACTTGCAGCATGCACGTTTGGTAGGTCTGCAAATCAGGAAATGGAGGTGCTGTGGTGACAGGCTGTGTCCCCTACAAGACTGTGGTGCCAAAAGCAGAACTGAAGTCCTTGGATCTGTCTGAAGATGCTACTCAAATAATTCTGTTCTAGTCTTTGTAAATCTGGAAGTATTAGATGACTTTTACTCAAACTAATGTTGGAGCTTAGTGATATGTTAAACAGGGAAATGTTGGTTTCTTTCCTTTTGTTAAAGATTGCTGCCATTTTATGTTAGATGTCCCTGAATGATTTGAAACAAACTGACCTCCCATTACTCTTACCACCAAAGTAAGTGCACAGCCTCTGGATTACAAACTCTTTTAGTTGTTGGTATCCTCAGCCTTGCACGTATAACTGAAATATAAAAGAGTGAATCTCCCTGGACACTGAAGCTAACCTAACATTTATTTAATAGTAGTGTGTTTCTCTAAAGGGTGAGAAGAGTGATATGGACTCCCTAAAACATCTAAATACACAGAGCTTCCCAGTTTAGGGGAAAATGAATCTTTGTACCTATTCAAGATGTATTTCTCTTCAAATTTGAATCAAATGCCCAGGCAGCAGAGCAATTTAGTTCTTGCTTTCTCTAGACAGCTCACTGCACAATATGTTAAATATTTTGGATAGCACTTGAAGGCCAGTACTTCTAATCCATTGGTTATGTCTGTGGAGCTGGATTAATAAATTTGAGGCTGATTGAGGTTAATTTATGTGTCTTGTCAAGTAAGCTGCATGATTTTTTGGTTTTCTCTGTTTTAACGGTAGGTATCAAAAAGATCACTGGTCTTGCTGTTAACCCATTCACACTTCTCATATGAAAAATACATCACCTTTGCAGAATGCCATGCATTATTTATTTATTTTCTGAGAATGCTAGGATGTACTCTGTGAAATAATCAGGTATCCTGAATGATCCAACAGAACACAAGGGCAATTTGGGAGGGAGTGTGGTGAACACAAACCAGAGAGTAAGAATCAAACTTATTTTGAAGGTATAATTGGGGTGTCTAATCTCAGGAACTTTCTCATATTGATTGCTCTGTGGCTATTCTAGCACTCCCTTTGGTAAGTGGTTCAAAGCAGTTACTGCTGAGATCCCTTGTATTATTGCAATTTTTGGGGGATGGGGTATTTACTTTAGATGCAATATTAAATCTGAAGTGGTTGCACACCTTTATTTTATGGATGGTTTTATATTTATTTAATAGAAATTATCAGATAAGCCTCTGTTTCAACTCCGATGGAATACTTTAAGCACCAGGCTATTCTTTTACTGCCTCAGGCTAAGCATGTAAACATGTCTATAGCCGTGGCATCAACAGTTATTTGAGTTTGTATTTGGAAGAAACCTTTCCTGATTTTAGGGCCTGAAAGGTTGGTAGCTGCTGGATGACTTGTTTCCCATGTCCTGAAAACATTGCATAGTGCTAATGGATGGGCTTAGATATAAAGCTGCAATAGTGGCAGGATGCTTTGTGTAAACTGATGACCATCCTGAACCTCTATTTGTGATAAAAAAGAATTATCAGAACCGGTTTTGGGGCTCCTTAGTGTTATCCTTCCAGTAAGTTTAGGAGAAAATTGATAGAGATATGTTATTCCTTCATGGCAGGGTGACCAGAAATGGACATTCAACTTCTGTATATGGAGAGGAAACTTTCAAGGCTCTCTTGACAGGAGCTGATGATCTGCTTTTTTCACCTTAACAAAATGCCTTGAAAACCAGTATTTAAGAGTGGGTGTTACCCTATGGGGTCTTACTTACTCCATGCCACTGTTGATTATGAGCCATTTCAGAGTGGGAAACTCTACTGAAGGCAAAGTCATAGTTGGGACTCTGACTCCTCCACACAACTCTTTTCTTTTGCTTTGATTGTCTCTGTAACCCAGTTGAAATACTGTAAGCTTCTCCTTTCCACAGGTCCTCAAACTGCAGGGCTGTTAAGAGGATCTACATTCTCATTTGGTGCCTGGCCAAGGGTCCTTTGGCCTTCTCATTAATGTTATACATTGCTGTGCAGTGCTGTATGAACCACGGAGGGAGTTGTTCTATAGATGGTGGTTTTTTTTTTTTTTTTTTTTTTTGTCTGGCTTTACCAATCAATGTTATTATCATTAGAAAGTTGTGTTTTCTGCAACGCAGGCTTGGAAACCTCTGAGGACAAAGATGCTAGATGTTGAAAATTGGCAGGATCGTTCTTGGTATTTGACCCTGCCTCAATCACAGGAGATAAGACCAGACCTTACCTTCTGTACGAGGGTCATGACACCTTCTGACAGTGGTGTTGTGCATAGGTCTTCGCATACAGATCAGACGTGATTTGTGTATGTTGGTACCTACATGGCTTACAGCAAACCTCTTACAATAATCTGAATGCCTGTGTTCCCCAAACCCTCCAAATATTTGAGGCTTCCTACAAAAATTGAATCAGCACAGAAATAATTGGAAAGTATCAGTGTATTTACATAAAAAAATTTGTCGTTGCTTTGTGTCCAATTGCTGATATAGATATGTCCTTATGATATTCTACAGCGGTGTAGCTCTGAAACAACTCTGATCATTCTAGCACATAATTTCACCTCCACATTCATATATAGGTTATGTAGAAATTATTTTTATATGAAGCTTAAAAGTCCAGCAGATCAATATTCCTTCTTGAATTCTTAAAATCCTTTTGAGACTTCTTGCAGTAGAAGTGTGACAAATTACAGTTGGTAAGAGAAATTTCATTTCTGTTGAAGTCAATAGCAGAGTTTCTGCTGGCTTCAGTGGATATTCATTCTGCCAGTCATCCTGCCAGGGCTGAGGTTGTAGTTTTCAGTTATGTTTTGGTTTCTTTTGTTATTTATTCTTTCTCCTTTTCATAAGCAGATGAAAAACTTAGGTAAAACTGTTAAGACGCAGCTACTAGAATAAGAATGAAGATGGGAAGATGATGGTGGGGATGGGTTCAAAACACAGATATAAAAAAAAATTAAAAATGGCCAACCCTACTTTGTAAGTAAGTGGCTTGAAGAATATTTGTGGAAGCTGTGAAGAATGACTGAAGGAAGCCAGTGAATGGTGTGTTATAAACCACCAAATGACTGTATAGACTTAACAACAGCCTTTCAATTTTGCTTGCTAAATGATACTGTGCCTCTGTAAGCATACAAAGAATAGCACCTGATTTCAAGAAGTTGAATAATTTTCTAATATTGGCATCAATGATGTCTCCAGAGGACACATCAGTCAAAGAGGTTGGGAAGTGTAAGAATAAGATGCTATTATCATTAAACCTTAAAACAAAATGCTTTACAACCATCTATTTTGCTCCAGATAGCAGTAGTAATCCAGTTGCTGAGCTATATTACTGAGTCGCACTTCGATTTATTTTCTAAACTGTAGGAAATTTTGAGAAGATGTCTACTGCAGCAGTGATTCAGGAACTGAAAAAATTGCTACAATGAATGAAATCCAGGGAAGTGTCTGTAGTTAAAAAACAAACCAAAACAAATGCAAACAAACAAAAATACCAAACTTTAAGATTAGTAGGTTTGCCTCTTGGCATACCGTTTTCTGTCTGTAGTCAGCTTGGGATGTTTCATTATGGAAAACACTCTCTTACATATTGTCTGAGGAAGTATAGCAAACTTTGAAACACAGTGGGCTATTTTGCCATAACTTTTCTTTCTTTTTTTTTTTTTTTGTGAGTAGGCAGCAAAGCAGACACTGTGTATGCTGCCTGTGCCTAGTACAGCTAATTTTTCAATTTACATAAATAAATAACCTGCCAAAACTAATTACTTCTCTTCAAATTCTAAATGCATTATTTCTCCTTTTCCTCCCCCACATCTGTCTAGGTTTAATTATTTTTGCATCAGTTGTCATTTTAGGAGCTGGTTTGGTCTAAAGAGGAATGATCGTATATGTCTTGCTGTTTTAATTTAACTAATTAAGGTCTCTGCTTTTGTGTAGGTATGTGGAAGCAGAAGTGGAGACGGTGCTCATATATTGGTACTCCTGATTTGATGGATAAAGAAACTGTGATCCATCATTAGCTAGTAATAAAACTCCAGCAGAAAAATTAAGGCCAGCGTTTACAAAACTGGTGGACTGATTTTCAGAAATGGTCATGAGAATTAGCCTCCTAACTGCCATTTCAGTCTGTGGGACTTGTCCTCTATAATCTCTGGTGCATGATCACCAAGGAGTTGGTTCAGGAAGGAGTTGTCTGGCATTGTTGGTTAACAGTGGAAAATTTAAGTCATCAGGAATATCAGTGACCTTCTACCTAACCTTGAGTATGTCTAACTCTTTTGTGCTTTAATAGAATTAGTCATATCATGAAGTTTCCCAGGCACGACAAGACCATACAATTTTCTTTATACCTGTTCTTTCTTTGGGTTCTTCAGATAGAAATCCTTCTCTTGTCTCACTGCACTGCTTATCTGGATCATATCTAAGCTCAAGTACTAGACACCGCACAGAGCACTTGAGGAGAAAGTTTATCCAGCAGCTCTGTGGCAAAGGTACTTGTCCAGCACAGAGGAATTTCTTTGCCTCTCTTCCACCTGATGAGACTTGAACTTATCTTTCCCATCCCTAAGGCAAACATTTAATGCACTAGCTGTAAGGGATCCCAAGTGGTAGAAATGATGTATTCTTATTCTCTTTCATTTCAAGCTATTTCTCTGTGAATGAAGTAAGAAAATGAGTAGAGAAGGTGAACCTGAGTTCACCATAAGTATGATACTCCTAAGTAGATGCAGGTCCATAGTTGCTGCAATTGAAAGGGAAGGATAAAGTTTGCAGCTGTATTGTGTGTAGAACAAGCAGACATCAATCTCATTTAACATGCTTCTCCTGTGGAGAGGAAGGGATCAGGCTTGTGTGACCTAGTCCAAATACTGGTGACAGGATTTTTCTACAAGTGTGTTCTAAAATTAGGTGATTAGGATTCTTCTGCTCTGGGCCATTGTTCCAGGAGATATTCAGGCTCTTCTTTCAAACTTCCATCCTTCTGCTTTACTTGCACATTCTTAGCTTTACTTGCACTTTCTTATCCAGCTCACTTTGTCCTCATCCTAATTTTTTCCTATTTCAAGTACGTTACCAGGCTGAGACAAACACTTCCTGCTTTAGGCTGGTCTTTTTCTTTTGACAGTGCACTGAGACACATTTGATTTTCTACTGGTATATGGACTTCTATTTCGTGTTGTCATTTCCACACAAAATTCAATATATTCCTCTTCTTTAATTTCAGAAAAGGCTGTTCCACTCTCACTCTGCTTCTCTGAGATAAGTGCTTTTGGCCATTGTGACTGCAGAAGAATTAGAAAGGAGAAATCCTATTCCACCACACTGGGCAAAATGCCCATTGAAATTCTGGATAAAAAGACTTTGTCTTGACATTTTGACACTAAATAATATTCTACCCATTCACGAGTAAGAGAACACAAATTTTATTATGTGCTGTATATGCGCAAGACAGCTTTGGTTTTACTACCAAGGAATCTAGTCTTTCATGTATCCAGTGGGAACAGTAACTGTAACATCTGGAACTCCCATTTTCCAATGCTTTTTGAAAAGATCCTCAACATACATCTTTATTGTAATTCTGTTAATCTTTGAAGTGCGTTAGTTAATCCATTTATATTTAAAGGCACCTTGGTAAATACATTTGCTAAGGCACCTTGTAACTTACACCATTTATTTAAACACAGATAAGTTATTTTTTCATACAAACTAGCATGCATAACTCATCATTCACATATATATAGTAAACAAGTGCATTAATAATCCTATTGCATACTCTGCTATTTCCCACATGAACAGAAGTGATTTGCTATAGCCTAAGTTAGTCATGAAGTTACAAATCATAAACATCTGAAATTTCTTTCCTTAGGCTACTTACAGTTGCTTAGATTATTATTTTCAGGTTTTAATAGTCTATTTTTTCTTTGCCAATACAAATAGTCTTTTTAATTTTTCCACACTACTTCATTTGATCAGCTGAATCAGAAGTTCTACTTTTCCTAGGGGTTGCCTATACTTCTATTACAGTTTGCTGTCAGTATTAAGCTTGGGCCTGTGATAAACTGGAGACACTGACCAGAATTACATTACACTAGGTACTGTACACAGGACGAAATTGCATTTAGATTTTTTTACTGCCACTTTTAAGACTTCAGTTATCAACTTAGTGTTGCAACATTTCAGTTGAAAACACAGTGAGAAGAAAAACATTATCTGTTCCAATGGATTATTTAAAAATACCCATATTGAGTCGAGATTTTGACTAATCTTGCAGTTAGATCTTTCATAATGGACAGCGTCACAATGGAAAGAAGGGTTTTGAGTGAACTATACTTGTTTTCCTGGCAACTCTAATAAGCATGGGGTGTATGCAACAAGCATTGAGAGTGGCCTCCACTATGAACTGAAGTAGATATGTGACTGTGCAGGGAATTCTGTGCAACTAATAGCTTGTTCCAGCAGAGAAACAAGCAGTTTTGCAGCAAGTCCTTAAAGTGCTTCTCTAGACTGGATACTAATTTTGAGGTATGTCCTTTTTTGTTGTCAATGTTGGTTCACTGTTGCATTAACAACACTGCATTCCAGCCAGCTGGCTAGGTAATGTCCCTATGATTTGGACTAAATGGATCATAAATACCCTAAATTTTGATCCTGGAGGTAGCCCCAGTGCCCCACTGGAAGAATGTGCAAACGCATGATTACTGTAAAGCTGGAGGCTGCAAACAAGGAAGGACACAAAGACCATGTTAAGGTGATCTTTTCTTCTCTATAAAAATTGTGTCATATTAATGCATGATCCTTGATTCCAAAGGGCCAGTCAGACTTCCCAAGGCCAGGCATATGCAACACTGAGAATCATAACAGGCCTCAGATATTCTCACTACATTTCACAATAGGTGTCTGATGTGCCTGAAACCTGACAGCTGTCAGGGTCTCATTGCTAGAACAGGGACAGACCATTAATAACTGTGGGTTTATTACTATACCCCTCAGGCTTGTATTATATGTTCCATCTTCTTTATTGTTCCAGTCGACAACAAAAAGAAAATAAACAAAAACTGACTGAATGAAACCAAGGGAAAAACATATTATTGTACAGTTATCCATTATTTTATCCATATTTATCACAATGTCTCAATTGTGCCGTCCTTGGCTGAAAGGGCACTTGCTGCCTTCACTCTATTTTTTCAGATTTCGGGTGCAGTGACAACACTTACTCTAATTTTGATCAGCTCACCAGGCAATAACATAACGTCTGTTACTTCTCACTCAGTGATGAGGGCCATAGGCCGAGGAATTTTTTTTTATTTTTTTTTCCTGAATAAGTGTTTGTTATGTGACAGATTAGGAAGGGGAAATATGATAGCTATCTTGAGGTATGCCTGTGTTAAATTGACCTTAGTTCTACACAACTGAATGCATTTCCTCTGGCAAATGCCAATTTATCAACATGTTTCAGTGTTTGAAATTTCACAGTGAAGAAACCAAAAAAATGAGTAATGAAATTTTCTACTTTCTGCTTGAAACTTTCTACTCTAAAATAGAACATTTATTTCAATTTCAGTTAAAAATTGAAAAGTGCTACTAATTGTACTGATAAGTAGGCAGAATCTTTGAGGCAGTTAATCAAATCATGTACCCATGGACAAACTGGCAATGCTTATTAAGATGTGAAGATCTGTGGAGGAGATCCACAGACAAACTGGATGTCACAATGATCAATTCTGAATTTTTGTGTGATTTAGTTGCACAGTGCCATTCTGAAAGGCTCCATAGCGTCACCTGCTCTGAGAACATGTCAGTTGTTTAAGATGCCTTTTCACTATACAGCACCTAGTTTCAACTCTCTTTTGTGGGAAAAGAGAGATAATCCACTTGAAAAATAGGCTTTATGAGAGTATTATGTGGACAAAGTCCTATAATTAATTTGAGGGATGCTCATACAGAACTAAGTAAGACTATTCATGTGGTTTTTTTTTTTTTTTTTTTGCTTTTGCTTTGAGGAAGCTGTCACTTCATACTGAAGTCATAGTAGCTCAAGTAGTGAGAAGGAGCTGTGACAAGATAAGAAAGCTGAAATCCAAGTTCTGACATATCTTTTTCAGGATGTATTTTCCAATAGCATGTTGTCTCTATTTTTCAATTGCTGACTCACACCAAGTCCTGAATCACCTTTGTGCATCCTACTGCTTTCCCCTTTGTGTTGTATTCAAGCATTCCCTCTGCTGTCTTCTTTCAGTGTGTACTGACATTTGTAACAATAATCAGCTCATGCAGTGAAATGCAGAATGATTCTGGTTGTCCCGAAGGAGCAGTCAGCTCTTCAAATTTGAGTTTAAGGAATTTCAGACAAATATGTCATTTTGCCTCAGAGACACTTGAGAAATCTTTCAAGGCTATTCTTGAAAAGTGTGAAAACAAAAGCAAACCTGAATGGCAACAGGAACAGAGACTTGCCCAAGAAAAATGTATTCTCTTCCTTCTACTGTGTTAGTTTTCTCTAAATTGCAGCTCTACTAGTCAACTTCAGGCTTATTCAGGTTCAAAGGCGCTAACATACGGAAAGAGGAGGAAGAATTCATCAAACTACTCTTTTAATGCAAAAATGTAGACTCCAGCTGTCCCAGGACCAAATATTTTATTTAATGTTAATTAATGAGACCTACAAAGCTAGAACCTCACCAGCATTTCTCGTTTGATGGTAGCTGTTCCAGAGGTTCAAGAACATGGAGTTTGCCCTATCACTTTTACAATGGCTTATTTTTAATAAGTATTAACTTATATTGTGTGAAATAGATTGATGGCTTAACAGACCCTAAATAAGCAGGTTTAATGTTGTCATACACTAATCTATGTTGCTCCACTGAAGTTTTTCGATATGTCTTAATGTTAGAATCCTGATAGTAAGGAGCATTTTTCCCACCGTCCTTAGTAGCACATTGGGTTAGGTGAGCTCTTCTATATGCAGTCCATCTTTCAAATGCTAAACAAAGCTGGTAAGTGATATGTTCAGGTGATACGTTCTATTAGAAATAAGGTAACAAAATTCCTTTTCACTCATGTCTTCGGCCATATTTTGCAAACAGCCATCAGGGTGAAAAGACAAAGTAGTCTGTAAAATGATCTGAGTGAGACAGATTTTAAGGACTGCAGCGTGGTCTCATTAAATTTAATGTGGACAGTTTCTTTCCAATTTTCAGTGTTGATAAAACAGTCAAGTTTATCAGAAATGACATTTTTGTGATTTTTTCCCCCTCTAAGATTCATGCCTTTCTAAGCTTTTTTGCTTTTGGCCATATCCATATGTGACGTATATCATGCCCAATGAACCCACTATTTTGGAAATGGAATTTTACGTTGTTTATATAAATCTGGTTACATGACCAAGTGTTGCTATATGAAAGGTAGCATAACTTCCAGTGATCTATGTGAAAGAGGAGGCTTTTGTCAGAACCAGAATGAGTAGTCTGATGTCAGCATCACAAAAAAAAACATTAAAAATGTCATTTACCAGAAAGACCAGAGGAGAACTTGATGCCAATCAAAAAGGTCAATCTCTACTTCATTCTTTATAGGATATGCTTTATAAGCAAAATGCTGATTGCAGTGAAATGTTGCAGAGCCATCCTTAGCCTGGTATTTCTTTGTAGTAAGAGGGGCTACTAATCAGGCATATTTCATTGGCTCTATATCAGTCAAGGAAGGCTTAAAAAACAGTTTGGATTTGCTTGGATGTACTGCCAAATTAGGATCTGTAAACAGGTGCTAACAGCTTCTGAAGCCTTCATCTACTTAAATCTGTAACTGAAGATGCATTAAATATGTGGTTGGGGGCATGGCAGGTGAAGGAGTGTCTTCAAAGAGAGTGATATAATCTGCTGTTGGGTCAAGGCTGGCATGACTGAGGTGTTCCAGGGAGAGGAACCTTTGGGTTACTCATGCTTAAATACATGACGAGGGAGGAGGTTGTCTGTTTCAGAAAAAGAGAAGAATGACAGCATCATTATATCAGCAAAAGGGGTATGTGAGAAGTTTCTCAAACTCTGTTCAATACTTCATAGACAAATTTCTTTTTCCTGTCATAAAAGATTAAAAAGGAATGGCTGATAATTCCTAATGAAGGCTGTGTTCAGTGCAAGGTGACTATTCCCTTAGCCCTGGTTTATATGACAGCTTTTGTTAACTTTCTTGTTTAGCATAATAAGCAAACTTAATTTAATAAGCTTTAAACACTGCTAAGAGTTGTCAAGGGAGTCTGATAATAAATAATACCAAATAACTGTTAGAAGTATATAAAAATGAAAGTGGAAATTCACTAGAAAATTTTGAAGAATTCTTATTCCATTTGTAAATGAAAAGTCAAAGTCAAACCTTAAAGATGATTCATACTTCCAGTTTATAATGAACAGATAAATGCAAGAAAACTTCTTGTGCAAAGTCATCGCTTCCTGAGATATTTCTGGTCATGTGTAGAAAATTCTTGATGTGGAGAGTCATATTGTTGACTAAACCTTCAGTAGTTTTCTCCAGCTTAAATACAGAATTTTCCTGAGTTACAGATATAATACAGAATTTTCCCTTCATTAACCTTGGGCTCACTCCCCAAAGCCACCAGCAAAGAAATACAGAACTAGATCATCGTGAACTGAGTACAAACAATTCTGTGGTGGGTTGAGGAATATACATGGATCCTGGAAAGAGAAGGGCAATCAAATTTTCCAGGGTTTTGAAGCACAAAAACAGGAACCCCAGGCTACATGAAGAAAAGATCTGTCAACTTAACTAGCATACGCGGCAAAGTGTTGGGAATGGGTTCTGGAAGAATTGTCTGACCTATTTAGTATTACAGACTGAAACACCACATGAGCCAGCCACATGCTTGTTGCTGAAATTTCCTTTTTTCCGTCATAAGAATGGCCTTGAACATGGGAAGGATAAAATAGGTTGGATTTTAGGAAGACAATGTTTCCTCATTGCTAAAACACACGTAGGAACACGTTACTAACCAGCTCCATTCTCGAAAGCCAGTGCTAACTTACTTTTCTAAGGATTTTGAATCCTGTCTTCAGCCCTGCTGCTTTTGATCACAACCTGTACATGTACAAATAGAACATGCAGTGGATGAAAATATATACTTCTAATATGAACTGCTTGCACTGAATAGATAACACAATTGAATCAGTGACAGTAAGGGGAAAAAAAAGAACAAGGGAAGCATAGCTAGGTGAAGACTACATCAGCAGTACCGCAGCTTTTGTACAGCCTTCCTGTCTTGCTTATCAATGGCATGTATCTTATACTCGTTATACATTAACACTAAAAATATACTTTGTCTCTCCTAAGTTGTTCTTAAATGCTGTAATCATTCCTTAGAGCTCACAGGTGGGAGCTATTTCTTAAGAAGCAAATCTTGCATGCTGAGTAGTTCAAATTCTCTGGACTTTCCTGCTAGTATTCCCTCCTTTAAGGTAGGCTGTTGTCACTGAAGTCAGGGTTAGATGAAGCTTGCAGGATGGATTGTAAGGTGGGGAATGAAAGGGAGGAGGCAGTGTAGTAAAACATCTTTCCTATTATGGACCTCAGGTGACTGGTTCTGTTTTCAATGCCCTGTTTTCTTCACATGCCACTTACAGATGCTGTATTTCTTCCTTAAAAACTGGTGATGCTGGGTTTGACACCAATCCTCTGCCTGGGATATTAAACTGCCTAGGTTCTTTATTTTTATGTAGAGTGGTTTGATTACTGAAATTCAATCATTGTCAAAATTTCTCCGTGTGATGTGAGCCTCTGTTAGCCCCTTGTCTCCTAATGTATGCTACAACTGTTATTAGCATTGTAATGTCTTTGGTTTCTGTCTCAAATGCAATGGAATTGCCTGCCAGATGCTTTCTAGGGCTGCAGAATGTCTTGGCATGCTCTCTTGGTGCTGCTGTCTTTATTAAATTGAAAGTCCTTTCTGCTTGTTCAGAAATGATCAGAGAGTTCTCATTCATATCATTGTTTCCCCCTGCTGCTTGCAGGCACCTGACTTTTGGTTATGACAAATCTCTCTTCCCTTTCTTCATTTATAAGGTAATCTCTCCACAGTACCTTCATTTCATTGCATTTTATCCCTCTTCTTTTCTGCACTCTCATCCTGGAGAGGACCCTGCAAGGTGTGCTGAATGGATATACTTCAAAACATTCAGTGCTCCTTGGAAAAATCTGAGCAGCTCCATCTTAATTTGTTTTTTCATTATTACTTTCTGTTTTGCTTTCACTTCCTCTTAAAATCTTAACCAAGCTCCATATGCCAAAGTTCTTTGTACTTCTGTAATTTTTTTTTTTGTGTGTGTATGTCATCTTATACTTCCTTAAACCCTATTGTCGTATGGCATCATTTGGAGTATTTATTAGGACTGAATATCTCCTTTATTCTTTTTCCTTTCGCAGTTTTAGAAACATTTATGACTTCTGCATTTAGCTATCTAGACCCACATTTTTAGAAGCACTTATCACTGCTGCATTTAGCTATCTAGACCTGTGGTCTACCTATGTTTCTTAGAAAAATTTTGTGCTAAGAGCGTAGGGTATAGCACAAAACTCTTTTCTTTCTTATCAGCCCAAATCATTAATAATACTGATAATGACCAAGTGCACTAAGCTCAACGAACTTATTGCTGGTTATGAGCTTCTCTTTTGCAATATCTGCCTCTGCCTAAATGTTGCTGAAACAAGTCATCAGTATAAGGTTATAGTTGCCAAGTGGTATGCACTTTCTTCTAAAATATCAGATTCAGCAAAATCTACACCTATGAAAATCAGGAAACAAATGAAAGTTAAGTTACTTTCCACACCATCTCTTGACGACCAGGAGATACAGTTAGAGTGTTCATGTTGAATCTTAACTTCATTCCTGGAGCTGGAGATAGTTACTAGGACATACCTGGATGATGCCTCACTTGTCTGTATTAGGGTACCTCTGTTAAGTGGCAACATAATGAATGATGCAGGTTTTAACGGGAGGAGGCTGTCAGAGCCATGGCTGTGGTACGTGGTGATGCATATATGCCTCGTCATGGACACACATTCACATTACCATAACTGTGTTCCAGATAGTGCAAACCACTTAGGCAGCATTGGCATTGCGGTCTGATAGACCTCTAAATAGGAAAATGGCACCATGCCCTGCTGTTGCAGATGCCTAGGAACATGGGGGCTGGAGTTTGGAGAGACATTGTGGGCTCCTATAATTTCCACCATTATGTCCCATGATCTGATAGGTCATCCTTGTGTGTTTTTTCAAAGACTTTAGGTAACTTGATCTATTTTCAGATAAATAAATCATCCCCTTTTCCATTGACTGGAAAAACTATCAGGGCTGCAGTTAAAAATAATAATAAAAAAAAAAAGTATTTGCCCTTTAGAAGAAATAAAAAGGAAAGGAAAACAACTGAATGTGCTTGGCAAAACTCCCAGTGATTGCAGGTCACTCTCAGATAAGAGGTGAACGCATACAGCAGACATTCAAGCACAGCAGCACATCCACATTCCCATAAACTTCCTTAAAGTTCTTGCCTAATCCTGCTGCTTTTGGGGGTCAGAACAAGCCATAACTGAGGGTTAAACTGTGCTCTTACCAGTGCTCTCCCCACTGCTATCTGTGAGGGACAGGGCATTCAATGTGTGAGGTCATTGTGGAAGTCTAGCAGGGCTGTTTTATCACGGCACACCACATTTGTGGCTTATTTTGATGTTGAGACTGATCTTAGCATTCAGAGAAGATGGAGAGTGGGGGGGTGGGTAGTTTCCGACATAGGTAGTAGCTTTTAGAATGCTGATAGCCAGTGCCATCAGTCTGCATGATGATATATAGCTCTTCATTGCATTTTTGAGCACAATGCTGTTATACTAACTGTCCCCCTGCAGCCCATGGGTCCCACATGGAGCAGATCTCCACGCTGCAGCCCGTGGAGGAGCCCCCGGTGGAGCAGGTGGATGTGGCCTGGAGGAGGCTGCGGCCCATGGAGAGCCCCCGCAGGAGCAGGCCCCAGGCCGGAGCTGCAGCCCGTGGAGAGGAGCCCACGCAGGAGCAGGGGGTCTGGGGGGAGCTGCTGCCCGTGGAGGACCCGTGCTGGAGCAGTTTGCTCCTGGGGGATGGACCCCATGGTACGGAGCCATGTGGGAGCAGTTCTTGAAGAGCTGCTGCCTGTGGTCAGCCCCTGCAGGATCAGTTTGGGAAGGACGGCATCCCGTGGGAGGGACTCCACATGGAGCAGGGGCAGAGAGTGACTGCGAAGGAGCGGCGGAGATGAAGTGTCAGGCACTAACCGCAGCCCCCATTCCCCTGCACAGCTGAGGGAGAGGAGGTGGAAAAGCATGGATGGTGGGAAGGTGTTTTTAGTTTGTTTTCTTTGTTTCTCACTTCTCTAGCTTGTTAGTAATAGGGAATAAATTTCTCTAATCTCCCTATGCTGAGTGTGTTTTGCCTGTGACGATAATTGTTGAGTGATCTCCCTGTCCTTATCTCAATCCTTGAGCCCTTTCCACTGTATTTTCACCCCCTTTGCCTGGGGAGGGGGAGTGACAGAGTGGTTGTGGTGGAGCTTGGCTGCCCAGCTGGGTAAAACCACCACCGTGTGGAGCTGAGCTGTTCATTTAGTTCCTTCTGAAGGGAATTTAGCTTGTAAGCACCAAAACCACTCAAACTGAGATCAATGACCAACAAATGGAGACAGCAGGCAGGAAGGTGGTAGAGCTGAATCAAAACTATGCCTTAGCTGAAATCAAAGCACTAATGTAGGGGCATTTTAAGAAAGCATGCAAATTTTGGAGCACTTTGAAAACAGATTTTTAATAGAGAAAGGCTTCACAACTTACTTATAACAGGTGCTCTGGTATGACCTTTCAAGACACTAAGTTCTTAAGTACTTTTTACTAGCTAGTGCTGAAAAAAATGGGTCTTTGTCTTCTCCCATATTCTGCAGTATTCATTATAACTTGTATTTATAGCACCTCAAATGTTAAACTCCAGCCTGAGACCTCTCTGTCCTGACCAAATACGGGCAAGGGGAAGCACAAAATTTGATGTCTGCTCTGCAGTGTGAGAGCACAATAGTAATCTCAGTCCTGCTGGTTTGTGGCGTATGCACCTGAACTGATACAGGCTTACCCTGATTTATCCCCAAATGAGAAATGAAAATTGATCTGACAACACATACTTCGAATTTCTCTCTGTTTTTACCAGGCTTCTTCTCCAGAAGTTACTTTCATTCCAACTTGAACTACCTTTATGAAGACTTAGATTTAATGTCTGAAGCTTTTGAAGTGGTTTGCCATTTATGTCCACCTTGTAATAAGTCATTCTGCTTCCTTCCTGCTATGTAAAGAGATGGTGAAGTGTCTAGACCCATCACAACTCAAATGAGGCTTTCCTTCTCATGCTTCTGGTCCATTCCCTAGCTTCAGTGAGGTGTTGCACAATGCCCCTTTTTCTCTGGAAACCCATAGGCTTTCTGCAGCTGGTTTGCAAAGCTGACCAGCTTTGTCTGTGAGATTTTCACATGACAGCTAGGGTCACCGTTTACGGCTAGGGGATGATGAAGTAGCATAATGCAGATATTTCCATTAGGTAATATCACTCATATGCATGCCTTCTGCAGATGTTCACCTCTGTGGTTTGGCTCCATCTATGTGTTGCATACATTGGCAGGCACAAGGGATCTATGGATCTCAGTCTCTGCACATTTCTGTTCATTTTATTTGAAGATTTCAGGGTAGGCGTTTTAGACATGGAAGAATGTAGGAAGCTTCCTTCTCTAAAGGCGGATAAGCAGAGGGGAAAAAAAGGAGAAAGGTGTCTTGAGAATGACCTCATCAGTGTATGTTCAGATTTGGAAATTGTTTAACTTTTACAAAGTGATTTAAATGCTTAATACTGATTCTGCCATAATGAAAGGTGATTGAAAAATGGAAAATATTCTCTCTTACGCATTCTCCACACAGGATATTGTACAATCCTCTCACTGGCTAGACTACATTTCTACAACAAATTCAGAACAATAGCAAAGCTGTTTCCCCATTCCCACCCCAGAAATCTCTCATGCAAGGAATGTGTGGAACTGTTAGACCTTTAAAAGCTGTGTTCTCATGCGGTATGATCTGTCGATTGTAGGTTTATTTTGAGAACATACAGTAGGACTGTATTTACATTAGAATCACCAAGGAAGTTTTCCAGCAACTTCACTGAGAGCCCTTAATTTTTGTTTGTTGATAGTACATATAATTATGTGAAACCATCAGGAATTAGAACTTTTCTCTGGACAGCATGCACGATTTCAGTGACTGTCAACAGAAAATAGAGTATTTTACTGTAAAGCATTTCCTCTTTGCCTTTTTTTTTTTTTTTTTGGAATCAACTGGTTTTTAGGTTGGTTTGTTTGTTTGTTTGTTTGTTTGTTTTTCACGTTCAACCACAACATGAAAAAAGAATTCCAGTGGTGATTTTCCTAATTGTGTTGAGTGGTTTCTTCTCACTGCATTTAGAAAACCCTGGGGAATTCCATGTTGTGATTCCTCCTAGCCAAAGACACACACACAAAAATGAGGGGTGATTAAGTTGATATTTCCCCATTGATTATAAAGGCCATCTAACCAACTGCTTCAGAAATAGGTTTTTAAATTAGATGAGGTCAATTCTCAAGGTGAGGATTAATCCTCCAAGGGAGGCTGTTGTTGATCAAGAGAACAGCATGCATTGTACAGGGAGTGGACTTGATTTGTCTTTGGTTTGTCTGTTTTTCCAGCTGCAGAACTGACCTCTTGTACAAGTTTGGGAGATTCATTTTATCTTGTTTACTCCTGTTTACCTAAAATTCCTTTCCTATTTCTTTAGACTATTCAGTTTCTTCAGGGCTGGGATTATTTCTGGGATCTTCCAGCAATTTGCGGAGTTGGGTCTTATCATTTGTTGGGCCCTCAAATTACCTACATCACCCACAGAGCAACCTGGGCAGAGTGTTCCTTGTGAACCCATTTTCTTAAGCAAGCATCTCTAGTCTTGTAACATTTCTGACCAAGACTATTTGTTGTAGGTGCTAAAGCTGTTCACCACCTCAACTGACACATGCTGCCCTCCATCTTGTTCTCTTTCGATGGGCAGTCTGGGATTCCTGTCTTTGCCTCCCATGAACTCAGAGGATAAAGCTGACACTTTCAGTCTAACAACCTTTAAAGAACAAGCAGTGCAACTGTTTGCAAATTCCTGCTTAAATGGCAGTGTTTATTGTAAGGAGCAAACTCCCAAGCCAGATAAATAAGTATGCAGTTGGTGTAGGGCATTCTGTTTCAGCAAATAATTTATGCAAACATTAATAAAACCCAGCTAACATCTTCACTATGTAAAATACAAACTCTAGCTTATAACTTGCTTTCCAACTCCATAATAATGCACATTTTTCTTTCAACAAATCAAACACCCCTGGTTCTTTCCCCTTAGGTTGCATTTTCTTTATTAATGCTTCCAGATGTCAGCTGAGTCAAGTTTTCAGATAGGTACAATGACCCAGTGGTATACTATAGTAAATTCCCCAAGCTTGCACTCTGTGTCTTCAGTACAGTGGACTCAGTGAACCTTGGGGGCCTTTATTTTTATGACAGCAATAAATTCACCTGGTGAGATGAAGACTTATTTTACAGCTCTTTCTTTTGATGATAGTAGCACTGTGTAGTGCAGAGGCAGTGAAACTAGACATGCCAACATAGTATGAAGTAAAAAAAGGGGAAAAAATAGTGATTGCTGTGGAAAGAACAAGATATTCAGCTGTCCAAATTCAGCACAGAGGAAAGGTGAATTTTATCGTATAACCACTGTTTGGGCTCTGAATTTGCCAAAGGACACTCTTCAAGTCCCACAAGCTAAAAATTTATCTTGTAGGAGCTCCACTGTAACATTAGAGTTCATTTGAACACTCTCTGTCAAGGATCAAGGCCCATGAATAAAGAAAATGACAAATAAGCAAAGCTGTTTCCCAGCCTGCTTAGCAAAACCTGGTATGCAGAGAATAGACCTGAGGTCAGATTTGCTGTCAGAAATGTTTCATTGGTTATCCATTATGGAATTTCTTTGAGCTGGGTCAGATCAAATATAACCCCCTTTATTTGCTTAGCTCTGTATAAGAATTTCATTTTGAGCTCTGCTTCTAGCAGTGGAATTGGGTTTTAACCTACAAAATTAATGAATTTAAAATATTATTTCTCTTTTAATTTAGTATTTTGTTTTCTGACAGAAAAATATGTATGCAGTAAGGAGCATTTCTATGCTGAGTGTTAGCCAAATGCATTTTCTGAGAGGTAGGTCGTCTGCCATGCAAATAGCAAATACACGTGTGTGAGTATTACCTTTCTCTAGTTGTGGAACAGTCAGTTTGCTACTAAAAGAACAGAACTGGACACAGCAGATAGAATAATTTATTGCTGTTTTTAAAGTTTATGGACCAGCTAAGTCTTTCTGTTTTCAGAAAGAAAAGAACCAAAGTTACGGGGTTTCATTCAGACATTCTTTTACAGGCAGGTTCCCCTCCCACACCTGTTTCCTTCAACAGAAACAGAGATTAAAAAGTTCTTCTTGCCTATTATCTAATTTATACCTAGCAGATTGTGAGGGAATGTGATAATCCTCACAAGACCACTCTGAGGTAGGTAAATAAATGGGAGTGTGAAAAAGAGGGCCCTTTCTTTCCACATCAGCAAAACACTGTCTCTGACCATCTGGGTCTCCAGTGGAGGCAGGAGCTCTTGTTGACCCAGAAGTTAGGCAGAGCCAGGAATTTTTACCATGCTTGGAAGAGGGTAGTGGGTGGGAGCTGCACATCATCCCCACACAGTGAGGTGGGATAGAGCCTCGCAGCAGTCCTTAGCTCCTGCTCACTTTCTGTAGGTGATGAGGAGCTGCTTGTTTCTTGCTGCTCCTCATCCATGGAAGTTATGGCCTTGCTTCCCTCCAGGAAAAGGTGTAGACTGCATCCAGCTCTGCAGCACCTGCAGCTGGGGAAATGGCATCTGCTCATGGTACCATGCCTCTGTGCTGCCTTCCTTTGAGAACACCGTTGTTCACAGTGAAGAGGGGTTGGTCTTAGGTACAAGGAAGAAAGCAGTCAAAATACTGTGCCATTTGGCATCTCATGAACAGAGGAAGTGAATTCTAGTTAATAGCAGTAATGTTAGCAATATATCATTTGCTATTAAAAATGGCATTAAATGCTGCTTTGGCAGTCACAGTTAAAGAAGGTAAGGACTGAACAGTCTAAGGGGAATAACATTTTCTAACGCTTTTAGGAAATTCTTTCTTTGGGCACTGGACACTAGGAGATGATTGCAGAAAAATAACAGAAATGTACCGTATTTTGGCCCATTTTGTGCAAAGTCTGTGGATGCCAAATATCAGAAGGACACTTCAGATTTCAGGATCTTTTTTATCACTGAATGCATTTAAAATATTTTTTTTGAAAAATAGAAGAGGTTTGGGAAAGGCACGTAGCTTATAGTGTCCAAAGCATATGTCTACCTAGCTCTAATTCTCAGCTTAGGAAAGATCCTTAATTCTTTTGTCCTTTGCTTTCAGTGTACAGTCAGCCTTGATTTATATAATGAATGCATGATACAATATGAATGTATTACCAGTGTTTATAACTAAATTGTTCCTAAAATGGCAAGCTCTGCTCTTATGGAAGTGCATACAACTGCCATAAGTGTGTGTAAGTAAGGCATCTGTACAGGCATTAATTCAGAATACATGTGTAACTGAGATAAGAGGACATTATATTGGCATGTAACAACTGTTACAACTGTTTTTAAAATATAAATTCCCTGGTTTAGAGCCTGTAGAAGAAGAATCGTTACCACAATAAGGTTCAAGGGATGGCAAATTCATTGCAGAAAGAACTTGAAAAGCTAGGTCTATTTAGCCCACTCCTCAGAAAAGACTTGATTATGAGATATCAGTGCTTTCCAAAGTCGAAACTACCAACTAATAAAGGCCTGTTTAATCTAGCAGGAAAAGGGAGAAAAAAATAAGTGAATGTTTCATCCAGACACATTCAAATTAAGAACTGGTGCCTCGTTTCTAGGAGTGAGATTATTAAGGGATCACAGGGAGTCTTTACTTCAGACAGGGCACTGAAAAGTATATTTTTAGAATATATATTTTTTTAAAAAGAAAAAATCACTGAACTCAATAAACAGGTGGTGATAAAATTCGTGGGCATGTATTACACACAAGGTCAGACAAGGTGGTCTGATAGCTCTTTCTGGCCTTAAACATCTGAGCGAAAGCAGACCAAGGGAGATAGCTTGTTCTCAGTCTTCTCAAATGCTGAATAAATTGTTAACATTTATCACCCTGTCTGTGACTTCAGCAGTATGCTTGTGAAGTGCAACACAGAAATACAGGGACCTGAACAATCAAACAGCAATTGCATTGTATAGATGGCAGAGAAGTGTTTATTGTCCAGCACTAGGCTGCTGTTGTACCCTGGAAAAAATACGTCTGCTCGGGCAAACACTGAATCTCATCTGCTTTATGCAAAAAGAACAAGAAGGAAGAAAATATATACACATAACAGCACTTCCTATCTGACAAGAAATATGTTTGTGTCTTACTCAAAGATACAGGGCTGCTTGCATATTCATGAGGTAGATACATTCAGGCCCCTATAGACAAGGAATTTATTGATTAATGTGCAGTTTGTGCATCACTCGATGGAAGCTGACATTCCCTAGAAATTAAATGTGGTAAACCATTATCAGAAGACTCTGCACTTTCATATACATTATTGAGCGAATGTGAGAACTTGGCAGGTGGACAAGTCAGGTAGTGAAAGCAATTGTTCAAAGTTGTCCAAGGGTACGTAAGGGAGAGTCATGACATGGCATTATGGTGCTGGGAAATAAAAGGTAGGTTGGGTTGAAGTTGTAGCAAGTTGTAGTCTTGCAGAGGGTACATATGGGATATGAGAACAGCAGCAATGTCACTGGCAGATCAGCTATGCCTGAGCTTGACTTTGTAATGTTTGACTTAGTAACGACTTTAGTAATGTTCACACATTACAGGATGAACTCTATGAAAAACTGTAACAGTACACAGTGCTCAGTTCTTATGCTAGGGAACTAGTGGGTTTGTAGTCATGACTCACATAAAGAGCTAATGTGAGAAAGCAAAGGCTGTGGAGATCACAAGTGTAGCATTGTTTTGTGTTAGGACTGAATTTCTAGGCGTGAGTCAAGCACACAGTTAAATATGAGCTGATGTGTATGTGTAATATCTGGAAATATGTGAGTAAGCACACGCTTAGCGAATAGAGATAGGTTTATGTGTTTAAAATAAAACCTTAGCCTGCCAAGTAAAAGATTAAAATCTTTTCAAAGAAAGTGAGACTTGCTTATGTCTCCTTTATGAAGACTTATGTCCCCTCATATCAAACTTGTGCTCTTACAGTGATAAAAATAATGCTGGTTATATTACTCATACATTGGTTATAGGCCTTGAGTATTTTCTGTGGGAATACAGTGACCTTTGTCAAAGTAGACAACTCATAGGGGATACCAACAGTTTTAGTGGAGGCTGGTCACTTCCACAGCAGTATACTTTGTTTGTGATTCATGTTTTTCTTTAATAATGCTCACCTATCTGTGTGAGTGCTGGAGTTTCAAGAACGGAGGTGAAAATTACCCCATTTGTTTTTCCTTCTTGTCTCCGTGCCATTTTGCTAAAGTCTTTTACGATGTAAGGGGCTCTATAAGCTTTTACAAAATAAGCAAATGTGTGCCCTTCACTTTTTTATTTTATTTTATTTTTTTTTCAAATATTTTGCTCAGGAGACTATCACTCTGTTAGTCTAATTTTAATCCAAAGTAGCTCTGTTTATTTACACTGGAATAGTTCTGCCCCCAAAAAGGTAACTACCTCAAATACACTGATACAGAGAAGTATCTCTTTTCATGGCCTGATTCAAAGCCTGTTGGAAAGGGAATATCTACAGCAGATAGCCAGTATGTCTATTAAAATTCACAGCTTATTTCAGAGGAAGAGTTTCATTTTCTATTCAGTTTTTCCAGTGCTTTTCCGATAAGGTCCTTTTAGTTTGGGAGCAGCACAAGAAGATTGGAAGGAAGCTGGCAGAAAACTGGAAACTGTTCATCCAACAATTTCAGATGTATTTCTAGAAGCATGTAAAAAATACCACAAAGGGAAATGTACCCCACTGTTAGAAGTGCTGTGAGCAGAATGTGCCAAAGAGATCACCGTCCAAGACAAGCATGACACTTTAGAGCAGAGGCGGCAGGTGACCATTCAGCATGATTGAACAAATCAGTTTAGTAGAGGCAAGATATACAAAACTAAAAAATTAACAGCTCAACTAATTGGAGGCTTACTCAGCATGCAGCAACACAGTAGATGACTTTAATTCCCTGCATTTACTGAGGGCCCACAATGCAATACTGGTCTTGAGTTGTTGAGAACACAGTAATGTCAGAGCAGTGCAAAATAAAAAGCTCCCTGAGTTAAAATTCCCAGCCATGTGCATAGGGTAAAATAATTATAATCCCCTGTAAAAAAAACAGAACAGAAGTTAAGAGATAATTCCTTTCTTTCTCCCCCACCCCCATTTCTTTTCTCTTACTAAACAGGGAGCGCATAGTGGATAACAAGAAGTGTTTAAATCATGCATATTGTTTTCTCTGTTGTCTCAAGCTTAAAGTTAATGGATGCACATGGCATGAGAGTCAACAAGTTCAGCTGGTTGGTCTTTTTTTCCTATTAGATTTTGGCTGGGCTGTGTTAGAAAGCATTGTATTCATGTGTGTACTGTGGCTTCCAGACTGCAACTCCTCAAGCAAGAGGGCAGTCCAATGAACTGCTTTTTAGCCACAGTTCTCTCCTGGGTAGTTGTCACTCTGCTGTGCTTTCTGGGCAGTGTGTTGGCTCTCGTGTATGATTGTGCAGCCATTCTGTGAACTGGATTGGAAAACTGATCCATTTAAGAAAGAACAGTCATAACAGCAATAATAGTACAGCAATAAAAGCAGTAATAGTAGTTTCCAGCCTAGTTGAACATAATCAGCTGGATCAGGTTCTCAGTCTGATTTGCAACTTGATTACATAAATGTTTTTGCATTATATAGAGAATGATTCAGGGATGGGGGCAAAAGCAGAGGGTACTAAAGTCAGTTTAAGAAATACTGCTATTTGGATGGCAAATCACGTTCTAGAAAAGGAGACCTACTGTTACTAGTAATTCTTTGTGGAGGTATAGTTTTGTCTACTGGAAAACATTTATGATCTACTAGTCAGAATGATTGGAAAGCTTTTCACTGATTGCTGAGGAAAGTTCACGATGATACTGCTATGGAATGTTCAAAACAGATTGGTGGAAATGAAGTTGTGACGAAGCACTGCTCACGGCAGAAGTGTTGGCTGACATTTCAGGTTCAAAAGCAGAGGGTCAGCTCTGTTCCCCTTACAGCTATATCCTGTCACCTCAGTCCTTGCTTTTGGCAAATTTGGTATCCTTTCAAACTGAGGGGACCTGCTGTAAGAGAACCAGACAGGTCTTAATCACAACCCATTTAAGACAATAACAGCTCTCAGTGCTGACGGTGCCACTTGAGTTGCTCCTAGGACTTCTTGAGCTTTGCTGGTGCCCTGTGAAATGACACTCCGCTGGAGCAAAGATAAATGTATTAGAAATAATGTATGGATGTGACAGTAGTGGATGATCAGTCAGTTGTGATTGATGCAAAGCTGCATGGGGTGTGGTCATCTTCAGACAGAGCATGCCAGGATCACTGATTCAGTACTTCTCCCCTTCCACCTGGCTGGGTAGGAGTACAGACCCATCGCTCTGAAATTTTGTTCTTTCATACAGGCTAACTGCACAGCTTGCCACAAGAGTCGGTTGCTTAAAACACAGCCGATACCACAGGGACTTGAGCCTCAGCCACTGTTTAACAAAAGACTCTATTATTATGCCAGCATTAGCAATTTTGTTCTGAATCTGCCCAGGGATCAAAACAATAAATGCAGGAGAAAATGTTTTCTGGAGCATTGCATCTAACCCTTGCAGGGCCACGAGAAAGCAGTCAACATGATGATAAAATCCTATGTTGGGGGTCCGTCCTCCATCTACATATTCACTAATGATTTGCAGTGCTGTCTAATGAAGCTACCGTGGGAGCTAAGGCAATTATATAAGCTGCTTGCCTCACTGCAGTAGACAGAGGTATAAGACATTCAGAATTGGAGCTAGGACTAAAGACCACTCTTCACAGAATCATAGAATGGTTTGGGTTGGAAGGGACCTTAAAGATAATCTAATTCCAATCCCCTTGCCGTGGGCAGGGACACCTCCCATTAGATCAGGTTGCTCAAAGCCCCATCCAGCCTGGCCTTAAATGTTCTTGGCTTTTTGTCCTTCAAGGTGAAATTGATGTTTTAGATCATGCAGATTACATAACATAACTGTTTAATTCAGAAAAACCCAATTAATAGCATGCTTAAACTTGTGTCTTAATTTTACAGGAATTAATCCAGTATTGTTAATTGCAAGCAATCAGACCTCTTAAATTAATAAAACAGGTTTAAAATTGCTGAAATCAAATCTCATTGGGCAGGGAAACAAAGATGCTTTTATGTGTATTTTTCTTGCGTTTAGCTGCATGAGGGGCATTTAATTTTATTCTCTGTTAAGAATAGAAACTTATTCTTTTAGTTCTTTTTTTTTCCTTTTAAACTTGAAAAATCTCATGTAATTACATGCTTTCCAGATGCTTCAGCTTAAAGAGAATGCTGCTGGAGGCTGTGTTAAAACTGCAAGCTTTGGTAATATTGCAAATCATGTTTTCTTGTGAAATGTTATGGTTGGGGTCAGGTTTTTCAAATAAACCTCTAAATAGTGCGATAAGATGAGGACCAGGAAGAATAGTAGCGGCTCAGCCTTGTACATTACTATGCAAAAAAATGAACAGAACAGGTTTGTACTTATGAAGCCCTTATATCCACATCCTGGATTGTTGAGAAAATTTTCACAGCTTGAAAATATCTGACCTTTGTGTGGCTATTTTGCACAGTTAGCTGCAAAAACAGCAAGTTCTGTGTCCATGGAAGAGGGGATTGGGTTATATCGTACCGGAACTGCAGTATATGTCCTACATGAATTTTCTCATTTTATTTGTGTGAATAATTAATGCTTTCATTTTCATACATACATATTACAGAATTAGAATTTCTTATTCCAATATACTAATTTCCGGCAAAATAAATACTCTGCAGAGATTTGCATAGCATTAATCTCCTTGGGTTGTTATAAATATTTAGAAACTGTGTGTAAGTAGAGCTGTATATGGTTAAAGATTTCACCAAAATCTCTCAGTGGAATTGTTTTCTAGTAATTCTTTGAGTCATTTGTTATGCTTTGTACACTAGCTAGCTCTGAGGCTGTATTCCCTTAGCTTTGTTACTCTTAGACAATCCTGCTGGTAGCTTAACTGTAAGGAATAGCAAAACCCATTTCTTAAAACACCAGTCTTCATTAGATGGTATTAATAATAATACAACTCATATTTGACTGTGCTGGCAACTTTTATTTGAACATCTGAGAGCACTTAAGGAATATTAGCTGATTCGGTCTGTCTACTTTCATGGCAAAATATCTTTTCTATTAATGTTGATTCTTATCTTGACTTTTGAGCTTTTTTTTTTTTTTCTGCAGTTGAAGCATGGGAATCAAGAGGCTTACTCTAAGGAACAGGAACACAGAATGTAATGCAGGAATCCTGATCTGTTGCAGGAACAGAAGGTCTTCAGTACCTTTATCTGATGAGAGATGCCATTGCAGTACAGAACAGGAGTTCAGGTGATTACAAGATGTCAGACTGATATCCCATGTAAGGGAAAAACCTTTCATTATACAGATTTTTCAGAACACAACCAAACCAAACCAAACAAAAAAAACCCCCACAAAACTAAATACTGCTTTTCCTTTTCTGCAGGAGCTACTGTAGCATTTCCGGCAGCTCTGAAATTTGATTGTATTTTCAGAATTAGTTACATAAAAATGGAAGTTGTGTTCATAGGTCATTCAGTGGTAATACTACTGTCATCTACTGTGTGTTTGTTAGTGTTTTATTCAGGCTAGTTCTGAATATCACAAAACAAGTAGTCATATAAGTAAACCAATATGTATAGAATAATTGGATGACATTTAAAGCAATGACCTTCAAAAGGTGTTTAATGATTTCCTGGGATTAGTTTTGTTTGTGCCTGGAGTTCAAATTGCAGTTTAGGATTCTTGAGTTCTTTCATGGCTCAGGCATGTCAACTTGTGACTGTGTTCATTTACATGGCCAGTACATTTGTGCGTATGCACACATACATACGTATAATCTGCAGGGGCTGAATTGCTGCTACCGTTTGTTAAATGGCTGCAGATACTCAGTCCTTTTAACATAGCAAGCATTTAACTTAATTGAGGTTTCGAAGAAAACTAAAACAAAAGAATTAAAATCTTAGCGAAATACTAGATGGAAACACAGTAGTTTTAGCTTAACTAAAATATTTTGAAAGTATTTGTCGTATTAATTTACTAATAATTATAGACAGTTTGGGAGAGGTTTTATTCTAATAAGATATCATTGAAAAAAATGAGTTTGTTCCTGCTGAAACCAATAGCCAAAATACTCATTAACTTGTTGGAACCAATGTCATATCAATTTTAGATGAAATACACAAAGTGATGAAAGGCAGTTCCGAGTGGCTTTTCACTTTTTTCAAACCTACACTGACATGATTAATTCAGAATAAACACATACTCACATTTGAATTCTCATTTACTGCAAAATAAAAGAATGAAGTCAGTGAGATGCTCTATGCCTCCATATTTGCAAGATCAGGCCATTTTGCTTAGTAGCAATGACTGAAATTTCAGCATAGGCTTTTCTTGTAGGGTTCTGTTGTCTTTTTCTTAAATAGCTGCCATGTCTTCCCACTTTGACCTTGTCTACATAAAAAGTAGCATTGTGTGTATTATGTTTTTTTTTGGTACAAATTCATAGAGTCCTTAAAGTTTTTTTGTAGTTCTAGAATATATCTACTGGTATCTGGTAAATATTTAATGACTGCAGACAATTCATCTGCGCAAAACATTTTTTAAAATCTATATATACTGCATACCAGAATTATTACTTGCTTAAATCTCTGATTCGTCAGTGGATAGAACTGCAGCCTGCCATTGTGGTAATCCTTAGTTTATGACCTAATTTTATGTACTTTAATATTCTTTGTTCTTCTAAGTTTGTTTACTGCACTGAGTAAAATTATATGATCCATAGAACAGATTAGGGAACAAAAAGCTTAATAATGGAAGTTTCGCTTATCTGGTATCTGAAAAAAAATTATGATATTGCTGAGATGATATGAGGAAGCCTATGCTCTTCTTGTAAATTCTGGTAGATTTTGTGTAGTTGTTTATAAAAATGTACCATGGAGTGCTTCTGTGAGGATGTGAAATCATCCTCCATTGGGGAATCCAGGACATCTCTGCCACTTCAGAACCAAAAAGTCATGTTAACTGCAGTGACTGAACAATAAACGTACTGGGAAGGTTTCCGGTACCTTGTGAGGCAGATAGGTAATTACCAGGACTGGTGTAAGGGTACATGTCAGCATGGACAGATACATGTGAATCTTGGGCAAGAAGTCAGACCAGGTTATTCAGGTTTTTTTCCAACCTGGTCTAGCAAACACCTGTAGATGGACATTGACAAACTTTTCTGGGCAATCTATTGCATTGTTTGACTGCCCTGAATGCAACTGCTTTAGGGTGCAGACCAGTGAATTCCACTGCATTAATGAAGCAAAGAAGTCCATGAAAGATTTTCTCTAATTATTATTTATTTATTTGATCCCTTAGGATATTTGAATCCTACATACTGTAGAAATCCTATGTCCATACCCTGACATGCAAGTCTGTGAATTCAAACCATCCTTATTCCCGGAAAAGATGCCCTTAAATAATATAAAAGCCCTGGGATTTAGCACATTTCTAGGCTATCTAGACAGTTTCCTGTGAAAATACTTTGAGGTCTGGCCATAAGCAGACCCTTGATTCAATTCAGACTCAAGTACTAAGGGTTTTTAGGGGCACACTGGATCCAGGAGAGCAGGCTAAGGAGCCCATGCCTAAAAGGAAGTCTTCAAGAACTGAGACAGAGGTTTGAAAGGAAGAGTGTGAATTAGCCTTGTGTATATCAATTTCCCTATGGAAATTCTCCCTAATAAGATACTAAGACACATGGAAAATATATATTTTTTTAATTGGTTTCTGGCACTGTAAAGCATTAGTAAACACAATATGCAATCGTAGCACCTCAGCATATACCGTCTTTCACATGAAGAGCTTGAAGTTCTTCACAGACACCGATTAAGCCTTACAACACACCTGGGATGGAAACACTTCAGGCAAGTTTATAATATCGTTCCATTTTACATTTACATTAAACACAGGCAGAAAAAAAGTTAGATGACTAGTCCCCAGTGACACAGCAAGTCAGATTTAGATCAAGGAACACAACCCCAAGGCCCTACTTGAATGTCACTCTGCTGGATCAGTGGAAAATATGTATTGCAGTTATACAGTTCATAGCCAAGTAAATAAACTGTGTAAATATTTATTTGCACAGGAAGTTTGGGATAGCAAAACATTACTGTGATTTAGTGAAGTTCATATTGTACAGATTGAGGAATAAATGCAGAGTAATGTGTCACAGAACTCATTTCACATTAACAGTACAGAAGGATGTTACCAGTCCTCTCTGCCATCCGCTTCTGCAAATTCGTTGCAGATCCAGCAGCAGGACTAATCTTGCTTTCAGAATGACTTCAGCTGGAGGGAACTGGCACCTCTGAAGTGCAAGGAATGGCAGTAATAAAAGTTGCTTGAGGATCTGGCTCTCTATGCTCTTTTTAAGTTTCTAGTATTTGATTTTCCGAACTTGAGTCTCCTGAGGTGAAACTCCCAAAGGAACAGTGGTTGTGATTAAGCTCTTTTTTTTCCCCCAAGAACCACTGTAAGTGCCTTGAAGTGTGTTGTGTGGACCCTAACAATATTAGGAGTTTTAATTGCTCTTCAGTCTGAATTTTACAGGAAATACCCGGGAGATTTTTTTTTTCTTTATAAAACAAATTGTTGAGATTCAGCTTTTCATGTTAAATTCTGATGTTTTTCAGCCTAGTCATGTTGGGAAGTTGGACAGACACAAGTATGAATACAGAAAAGGAGTAAGAAGAAAACTCAATAATGAAAAGTTAAATGACTGGTTTAACTCAAACTGTGCCTAGCATTGTAGACTCTGCATGGGCGACCAAATGTGTTAATTTGAAATACACTGTAAGCCTTTGAAATTTCTGGCCTTTCTAGATGGGAAGGTGCATAATGGATTTTCATTGTTTCCTCTGTACTGTAATTCTGGCTTTTTTTTTTTTTTTTAAGCAGCCTTTATTGCTTTCTAAAATTAATTGGCTACTACCTTCGAGTTAGTGGAATCAGTCTGTTCTCCCAGCATGAGTTGCTGAGTTTTCCAAATGATGAAATAAACATGTTGGTGCAAGTTCACACACAATAATCCAGACAGTGTCATATCTTGAACGATCATCTTAGAATCTTAGGCAGCAGGTTTTCTCAGACCACGTCCCACGGACTTCACATGAAGTCTGGGTCCATATGTGTGCCGTAGGCACTCAATACTCAGCAGAACCATGCTTGGGAAAGTTTTCTGAGCTATGGGACATTCAAGATCAGTCCATTCTTTTTCTGCTCTAACGAACAGAACTGACACTAGCTTTGGTTTCCTCCTAAATAGCCTGATCATCAAATTTCAAGTGTTCTCAAAGGGGACTTGCTTGTCTTTCCCCATTGAATTTGTTCAGCTTCAGCTCAATGGATGCTTTTTTAATAAAAATATATATGTCCATATATTAAAATGTGTATACAGATATAACTCACAGCTTTAGAGAACTGTCAGAACTATAGACTATGTGGACTGTTTCCAAATTCTATATACCAGCAGTAAAATCTTTATGCCTGTTCTTCTCTTTCTCCTTCTTAGTTCTTGAATGTTGTCTAAAGAGACATTAAATACTATCAACTCTTTAAACCTCCCTTCTTTAATGTATTGGCCTTATCAGTGTGAATTTGAATTGTTATGCTTCTTCTCTACATAGGTTCATCCTGAATGCCTAAATTAGAGCTAAAAGGTGTCTCTTGGTGGCAAGAAGATTTAGCTGAGCAAAATTCGTATAACAGGACTTTGATTCCTTGCTTAAAGACACTGAGACTGATTACATGGCGCTTCCTGAGAGGCTCTTCATGGATCTTGATTGGAGAGCCATGTGAGAAAGGTTACCAAAACAACAGACATACATTTCAAGAGAAAGTTGGTGAAAACTGTTATGCATAGGTAATTTTCAACTATGCCATGAACAAACAAATTATAATTGATGAGAGCTGGAAGTTTACATCTGAATATATTACAATTAATATGGTGAAGGGATACTATATTTGTGGAAATATAAAGGTTTTTTTTTGCTTGACTTGTCCCCTCACCTCACCCCCTCATGTTAAGAATACCTTGGAATTTCTCAGGAAAACTCAGTGAAATGGAATTGGGAGCACAGGATTGTGTGAATATGCACATGCATCATCAAGACTATAGCTAGTTTTGCTCTTAAATGAATAAGGTTATATATATATGTATCAATTTCTTTAAATGGATTTGATCGCTTCCTGTCATTCATTATACCATAACTTTGTTTATACCTGAAAGTTGTCTGATGTTAACTGACAGGGTAATGAAAGTAGCACAATCCCCAGACACGTAACATTTATATCATCATTAATAGAGCTTGTACTGAACTTCTGGAAACTTCTGGCTTGTCTTTCCGTATAGGTTGTTGTTTTCAAATATGGTAGTATTTATGTCTTAGAGTGCATTTCATGAGTAGTTCTTTGGAGTGTTTTTAGGAAGGATGTTAGCAGTGTTACTGCGTTTGTAGAGACATGGACCAAGTGTCACTGAAACAACTTGACATCTAGGAGGCCAGTGGTGTAACCCACAGTAGAAACCAGATCTTGATCTTAGTTGTGTGCTTGACCCTCCAGGGTAAGTGTGATTATTTGTGTGGGAATGGAAATAACTTACGCTGGTAAAGGGCACCTGCACAGTGTCCACACTTGGACTTGTTTTGACCTGAATTTCCTGGGACATGTTGATGACACCATCAACAGAGAGGAGGCTGGCAAAGGTCATCCTCATACAGTGTGGCAGCTTGCTACTGCTGCAAGTTCATCAGCAGAGAGAGTTACCCTTACTCAGATGTTTGATCTAGACACTGTACTCTTATTAGAAATACTTAGGCTGATACAAATGCACTGTGCTAATGAAAACACTGGAACCTTCTAAGAAGTACTAGTCTCTGGTGGTATAAATTCAAAAATAAATTCAGTTTCTATTTAAATGCATGGCAGAACAGGAGACTTCCACACTAAGTGCTTTTAATTCTTGTTAAATTAACATTTTTGTAAGTAATTGAGTCATCTCAGAAAACACTTTCTGCTTCATTGAGACCTCCATTTCAAAGTCTTTGGAGAAAATGGCTTCCCTTCTGGTTGAAAAAAAAATCATTTTGAAAGGGCCTTGAGTAATTTCTTCCTCTTTGTGAAATGCTGGTTGGACTTGGACATCTTTTTACAGTGCTGTGTTTCTTGAAGCAAAACCCACGTTGCCCCTTGCTTTTCAGTGGAGTTTTTCATTGAATGCCATCAACCCACCAAAGCGCTAATTTCTCAAGTACTTATTTTGTTACATTTTTAATTAAGAGTTTATGTCCTCACCTCCTCCCATCAATGCAGGCAGCTCCAAGAAAAACAATCTTGAGCTACATCCTGCATGCATACTGTGCATACTTGATATCAGACCTCAGCAGGGCATTTGTAGGATTGTGTAATGACAGGTCGGGCGTTTGGGGTGAGAATACAAAACCACTGTTTTTCACAAATGATTTATTAGGCATTCGTTACTGCCAAACTCATTGAAGGCCCATAAATTTGCATACATTTTTACTGATGTGACCCAATTGCAGAATGAATTGAATTCATTAAAATGTAAAACGTTGGCTCTCCTTCTAGTAAAGTGCTTATTGTTAGCTGCCTTTTATACCTTAGAGAAGGAGAGGCTTGCTTCAAGGAGATCTGCAGGCTAAAGCATTGTATGTTTAGACCCAGATCTTGCTTCTCAGCTCTGTCAGTGCTTTTTTCCTCTTTGTAGTCAGCCTAGTTGTATTGCTTTCAAGTACTAAGAGTAATCCCTGTAACTTTCACAGGCATTGTCAGCTGCTTTGATGCATGATCCACTGTAACATGCAAGCATGTGCTCATTCCACTGTGAGAAGTTCCACAGTATACACCTTATTCTTTATCTTCAAGGTGGTGCTGAGTGATGCACTACCTTTCAGCTCCTTCACATTGTTCCCAAATCTACAGGGTACAATGTATTTTAAATACATTTTTTTTGGTGTTGGTGAGTTTGAAATTGGCAGAAAGATGTTGAATTGAATGCCTTGAAGAATGCCTTTCTTCATAAGCAAAGAATAGCTGGGACAGTATACAGGCTCCACAAGGTACTTCTCAGAGCAAATCCACTTCTGTGCAAAGAAGCTACTTAAGTGTTACTTAAGACCTGCTTTAAAAGTAACTTTTGAGCATGTGACCTTTAAACTGCTTTCCTGCCTTACCAGCATAACCCGTCACTGTTAATATATATTTGGGAGGGGAGGGGAGCAGAGGATAAAACACTGTTTTTCTTTTGTCATATGTCTTGAGATGGTGTGTTTTAGGGGAGATGAAAGCAGAAACCCCACTGTACCAGTTTAGTACATAGTAACTGCAATGCTACAGAAGGAAGACTTGTGTACCAAAAACTTGTTTTTTACTGAATCAGTTAATCTGACTGAAGTTACTACCGTTCAGTATGAACATTACCCAACTTACATAGTATGCCAGCTTTCTTCCAGCTGGCTGTGCGCACTTTGTTAGACCTAATATGTAAGGTTTCATATGCCAATAGCATTTGCCTAAGTCATCTGTTGCTCTGTAGTCTCCTGTCGGATATACAGACTGAATCTCATTATCTTTAAATGAAGTAATATGAGGCATTCATCAAGAGATGTCTCTCCTTAAGTCTGTGCAGTGAGCTGTGAGAGGGAATACTATGATTTGTACCATGTTTTCCCAAGGTAATGTTGCTTTTAAGTGCTGTAGATTTAGAATAATGTAAATAGACATTCATGCAGTGATGAAAAATGTATTATAAAACTCAGAGGTAAATGGATAGGGACAGAATATGTACTTAAAATATTTAGTATTATTTGTTTATTTCCCAGAATTATTAAGATGCAACTTAAAACGAGCTTTTCCTTCTTTGTTGCCCTCATACCAGCAGCATTACCATACCAACTGATCTCCAGAGACAGAAAACTTATCAGTGCATTGGAATGCCCATTGGATAGTGTCTACATGCAGCAACCTGGATGCAAATATAAGGGGCACATACCTGTCCTCCGAACTTCTTACTGAGTGGTTTGTTTGAAATGCTTTCATGTCAATGAAAGGAGCCCAAAAGGGAAATCAGAGTCTGTACTCTGTTTGTAATCAGAGTACAGAAATTAGCAAGGCAAGTTTTTTCTGTATGCTCCATATCTGTTGTTCATGCCTAGGCCTTAGCAGGCATCTGTTTTTAAGGATTAGAGTATTCATTGCTGCTCATTAGTTGGTCTCTTTACTAAAAGTGCCAACAGGGGAGCCAATTAGTGTTGCCTGTGGCTGTGATCTGTTTTTATGGAGGCACCTGTTCAGCCCTTAGGAAGGTGAAGACCTACCTCCTTGTTTCACACAGGACATTGGACTACTAGCATATGATGATGGTGATGATGATTAGCCTCCATTGTCCTGCTCTGCATTTAAGGTGAGAATGGAAAGCATAATATTCATTACAATTTCTACATGGCTTTCAGAATTTCTTGGTGGTACAAAAGTCCCCCTTGGGGCTATGAACACTTTCCTTTACTAACCATAGAAGAAAAAGAGCACAAGTAAAGACCATGTTACCACCATCCACGTCATCTGTAAGCCTCAGTCCTACACTGAAGGGTTGAAGATGAGAAGGCTTTGATTAGAGAACTCTTTCATTTTCTGATGCATTTATTTCTTTACATTCTAGACCTTTGAAACTAGACTGAGTTAGCATTTACAGCCATGGTATTTCTGAGCTGGTGGACACCTGTCTAAAGAAAACAAGTTGTGACCAAGATGTAGCTTTTGTGAGAGCCACTGAAATTATTCATGATTTTACTTCATTTCAATTATTTTTTACAAATGACCTAAGATAGATTCTAATATGACCAATAAATGTGAGAGGCAGTCATTCCTACCATATTTCTTTTTATATTAGTTTGCCCTCATATTTCATACTTCTCTGTTAAACAGAATTTATGCCTCCCCCGAGAGCTGACTGCACTTCTTCTATCTTACTCTTGTGGCAAAAGCAATGTCATCACTTTTTGTGCCTGTGACCCTTCTTGTGTGCACAATCTTCTTAAGATATTGCTTTTTGTTTACCAATGATATCTGCCTTTGGATAGTGTTCTATTTTATGAAAGTTAATAAGAAGAGTTGAAAACTTAAGTATGAGCAAGCACAGATTTGCTTTCGAACTTTCTCTCTCAATATTTCACACATCTACAAAGAGGGGAGCAGTTCCTTTTTGTAGGGGAAAATATGTTAACCATTTTTGAACTGCAATTCTTGTAAATGAACCTAAGAAGTAAAAGAGAAAATAGTTAAGTAAACCATGTGAACTGAATCAGACTTTGATAAGATTTCATTCAACTTTTTCATCCTTTATAGATTATACTGTGTCTGATACACTATGTAAACTAATTTCAGGGTTCTTAAATCTTATTACCATTAAATCTTACTACCGTTAATTGAATGCTGAAACAATATGGGTATCTTGCAGGTGGAAGATGAGAAAAACTGAACAACACTCAGCAGCAACACAAAATATAGGCTTTGCATAGAGACTGAACAATTTGAAAACTGTAAGGAAAATGAAAAAAAGGAGTCAAGGGGTTTTGTGTAGGCTGTATGTTACTGGGATGCTTAAAGTAACACTTTCTTCACACAGATAAGGATATGATCCACAGTATAGTATCTCTCATGTGTTTTAAGATCTTGATTTCACAACTCTTGACAAAGAATGCTTCCAGAAATTCAGCGTCTCTTAAATCCAGTAGCTATGCCAGGCAAGATAAAGGACACTACAGATCTCTGTATTTGTAGTGTAAATTTAATATTGACAAAGTTTCAGAAGAAAAATGTCCGCTTTATAAGTGCTATTCTTACAAAGTATTCATTTTACACTTCAGCAACTTTTAGTGTTGTCCAGTATTAGAGATAGGTTTAATACATTCATTCAGCTTACCTGGTTTATTTAGACTAGATATGTTTCTTTATTTTGTTCTTTAGAAAACCCAAAAGGAGGACCACAGTATTTTTGGCTTCATCCATCACACATATTTTATGCCAAAGCCAAATCCTGACTGGAAATAGAAAACCGCTCAGTGAAATTCTTCTCTCTGCCGTGCCTCCTGGGGAGAAATCTCTGCACAGCCACTGCAGCATGGAGCTGCTGGGGGTGTAGTGTGTTTGCAGCCTTTGGTGCACAGAGCTTACCTCAAGGGTGGTTTCAGGCTGCCTGTTGGCTGGCTGTGTACTGTCTCACAAGCCAAACTTCTCAGCAAATAAAGTCATCAAGAGCCTTACCGAGCAGTCAAGAGGGTTTAAGAGGGTTTTTGGTTACTTGTGTTGCTCTCCTCCCTTTCTTGTCGCCCCCCCCCCCCCCCCCCCCCCCCACTTATTTTTTTGGCGGTGTAGACAGATCTGATTTTGGTTTGGAGAGAAATATCAATGTCCCAGCCTCATTTTCAAGCCCATGGGTTGCAATTCAGCTCTGTTACCTGATTGTTGCAGAGTTACAACTAAATCACAAAGCGTCCTGGCTGATATAGCTAGGACAAACTATTGTTCAGCAGTTCGGTTGCTGACTAGCAGAAAATGATGGCTGGATCAAGGCTTATATTGCAGAGTTTTCCTGACTGAAGATAGCATCAAAGATTCATGACTAAGCTTTCCTCTTTCTGGAACATGGAAGAGTGATTGTCTACTAACATGTCTTGCCATTCCTCACAATCAGTTGCAGTCAATAGAAACAGTATATCAGGGGTTAACTCCACTCTTTCCTTTGCTTCTATCTTATATGTGTGTGTATATATATATATATATTTAATGATATACTAAGTTAAATAAGGCATAAGAGCTTACCTGCCAAAATATGTAAAAAGAGAGAAGCAGAAGAGAAGAAAAAGCCCCCAAGCAAAAATCTCACTTATTAGAGTATTTATTTTTTCATTAAATCTTGGCAGCTACTTTAAGAACTAAAATATTACTGGTTTTCAAATTTTACAACTGACTAGCTTGTGAATTTAAAAGCGTTTGGGGAGGGGTGAATAGTTCATTAGCTTGTTCCCTCAATGACACTTTCAAATGCTTTCATTATGGTGACCTCTATTTTAAACTTACAGGAATCACTTAAGTGTCAAACAAGCTAAGTGGTGCATTTCATTAATGAAAAATTAATGGAGAAGACCTTGGGCTGGTTTGCAGTACTTGTTTACAATACATATAATTCATTAGAAGAACATCAGTCAAGCAAGGACCCTGCATGGCTGCAGTAGTGTTGTAAATGGGACTTTATTCTCTCTTTTCCAGCTAATGAAAGTGTGAGGCAGGGAAAAATAGACATAAAAGAGATTTAATGAGTCTTTGGAAAAGTGTTAAAATAGGGTACACAAGTCATAAATTTCAATTACTAACTCTACTCCAACCATGCTTATTAGTTTAAGAACAAGACATCAATTCGTAAAAGGATGAAAGTATTTGTGAAAAACAGGAACCAACTAACTTCTAGAAATTTGGGACTATGGTCCACTAGTTAGAATAAAGGACTGGACAGAAAGTCTTAATGCTCCTGTGTTGTCTGTGCCATTGAGACGACACATGACCTTAAAGCAAGTCACTGCTCCCCAGAAATGGTGCCGCTTCACAAAAACTCTTTCTTCAGAGGTTCCTCAGAGTCAGCCTTCTGAGAGAATCTCTCTCTGTCCGTCTACATAATGAATGGTATGGGTGACTGAAAAATCAAAGTCACACTTTCATGAAATGTGAAGGGCATAGTTTATTATCTTAAATGCAAGATAGTACAGTTTAAATACATTCTCCTGCTCAAATCAAGCTATAGCTATCCATAAGCTTTGGCTCAGAAATGAAACAAGTTTTTCCTATAAAACTTTTTCATCATATAATAGCTGAGGAATCTTTCAAAAGCTGTTCCTCCCAAGCACAATAATACCAAAACACCATCCTGTATTAAACATAGATATTAATAATCCAGGAAGACTTACATTTGTTTTTATGATACAGTTCTCCTGATCGTACTGTGTGTTTATCAGACAGGTGATCAACATTGCACTTGACAGTGAATCCTGAGTTATAAGCAACATGGTATAGAACATGAAAGGCACGTGGATTTGTAAACATGAAGTATTCTGGGGCTCAGAAGAATTTCTGGGAAGTACCTGCTTTGAAGGAGCAGGGAGCAGAAGAAATTATACAGCTTGGGACAAGCCAATGATAATGAGAAATTTACGTTGCAATAATGTCCTGATGTCAAATCCATGTATCACTGTGCTGAACACACATCTTCATTTTTTGAGTGTAGAAACCTCATATTGTTCAGACTTGCCACAAAATACAAGAGAAATTGTGTAAGAAGCTGTGGCTTAATGTCCCTGTCTGTACAATGAGAATAGTGGCATTTGTAAAATCATTGTACCACCTTGTTTATCCTTGGTAATGCTTGCATCCAGTCACTGAACTCTGTCCCAGTTCTCATTGCATGGTTACAAACATCTCTTTTTAGGAGAATGCTCTCAAGTGCTCTGAGCTTTCCAAGTGGTCCTCTAGGCCTGCTGGGGCTCACTGGCTGCTGCTTTTCCAAGGAGTGCAGCCTGATCTGTCTGCATGAAGAAGTAAATGAGGGACGGCTGTTATGGCTTTTCTGGCTTTCCGTTGGCAGTGGATTAATAATGTAAAGTACTCTACAAGACAAGTTACTTGTTTTTGCTGAGACATTAAATGGAATCACTTGGAAAACTATGTGGGTTTATTACTATAATAACTTTCATATAGCGATAACAAATATGTGCGCTGTAATATCATCCAGATCAGTCCTTAATGGTCACAAGAGCTGTTTAATGTTCTTAAATCAGTTCTGGAATACCAGCTCTGAGGATTATTTTGTTTAATAATGCTAATAAAAGCAACAAGAAAATATCCAGATGCTGATTATATTAATTGTACAGGGAGGAGAACAGACAGTAATTGTACAGTACATCAAGGTAGAACTAAGCTGATAGTTGCAAGGCTTTTCCCAGCATAAACCAGTCGATTTAAAAAGCTTTTGAAATAAGTGTTTTCTTTTCTTTCAGCATGATTCAAAAATTTGTTCAGAACGAGACAATATTTGGAAATGGACCAACATGAGCATGCATGTTGTAAGACGGCAGTTCCTCTGTATTCTTAATAAATGTATTTAGGTGTGGCTGTATCTGTGAAAGACTACAGTATCTCCTGTTCCAAAAAGTGGGATCAAAATGTTGAAAAATTCCACTAATTATGATATCAACATTCTATCAACAACCTAGGATTTCCTGATAGTTCCTAGGCTTGGCTTAGGACCCCTGTTGCTTTAGTTGACATCAAAGTTGATGATAAAATAGCTTATATTTTTTCTTCTAAAATTCCTTAGCAAGAAAATTGAATGTAACTGAACTTCTTTTACATGGAGAATGTGTATGTTTTTTATTCAAATCTTGACTCCTAGACTGTATTTCCCATGGCTGTTTTCTCCTGTGAGGCTCTTTTTCCTCTTGAAAATTTGAGATTGTATTACATTGTGAAAAATCTTCAGCCTTAGAAATCTGTGGAATGAAAAACATTAAGACTTCCTGAGGCATTACAGCAGCATTTTCAATGTATTTGGGGCATTTTTAGTTGTATGTTTTTATTATTTTTTGAAGCCATGTGTTTGCTCGGAGTTTTTGTTTGTTTGTTTAATTATATCCACAAAGTGAACTTTGTTATAAAGCTTGAAATCTTATAATATACAGATCACCTGTTAGAGGATAGCAGGCCTAGTTGATTTGTGTTCAGTTCTTTCCCTTTTGGATTTTCTGCTGCCAGAAAAATGCATTAAGGCATGAGTTGTTCCCTCTCTTGTTCTTGGCAGGTTCCTGCAGAGTGGCTTACTAGTGCTTATTGCTTATCTTGCCCACGTTGGAAGTCAGTCATGAGTGTTTGAAGGTAGAATAAGAACCAAGGCAGATATAAACTAATTGCTTCTGATCCTGACTTGGAAACATGCCCTTGTGACATCCTAGCCTGTAGTATTAGAGATGATGGTGTACATATGGAAATATTCACTCAAGAAGATCTTCTGTTTTCAGTGTCTTGAATGTGAGAAAAGCATTTTCATCAAGGGATTTTAGTATGTGGATGTGAAGAGAGCACTGTTTCTATCAGGTTCTTTACCATGAACTGTATCTTCCTTCAGCGCTTTCATTTTATTCATGAAGCCTTTGGCTTAAAAGACTGTTTCACTCAATAATAAAGCTCAGGATTATTTCTTTAAACTTCTGCATTTCTCTACACTCCTAGATTACTCTAAAGTTTTCACTGCTAATTATTCTCACTTCCTCTTTCAGTTTTCATATTTGAGTGCCATGTTGAGAACATGAACAGTTCAGATGTTTTCTCCAAATGCCTTATGTTTTGAAGTCTTAGAGCCAGAGAATAGTAGCTTGTATCTGCAATATAGCAATGCAAACAGCTTCCTCAAACTGCCTTACTAGTGTATTCAAAATAACTCACAAAATAAGTCTTCGTAAAGATGTTATTGCTTTCAGTCAAAGGTAGTGCTTCCAGAAATGAGAGAATTGCTGTTTGACCCATTAATTCAGTTAATATGTTACTCTCTCAACAAAGTAATAATGAGTGACAGTCAGTGCAGAATTTTCTTCACTTGGATGGGTCCACCAGATAGCTGTCAGACCTTTTAATAGGAAAGGCTGTTACTTATGTGGACTGGGGGTAAAAGAAAAAAAAAAAAAAAAGCTTTAGCGCTTAAAGGCCATTCAGTTACCATGAACAATTTTGTCTATATCATATGACAGGAAGGCCAGACAATAACACCTAGAAGCTAACATAATCATGACTGAAGAAAATTGGAGACAAGTGCATCTCCTTCTGATATATACCTGTTACTTGATACCACCAAGTACTAAAAAGAAAGAATAATGTCAGATTTTTTTTACAACTCTATTGTACTTAGATTATTTGCCTGGCTGCTGGCTGACTGGCTAGTTCACTCAGTAGCTTATGTCTTGTCCTTTTTCTAGGCTCTCTGATTTTTGGCAGACTCTCAAAGTCAATTTAGAATCATCTCATTAATCTCTTAAAACAACACATGAAAAAGAAAAAATAATTTAAGACATTATTGTCATTTATATTGATCAAAGACTAGTAGGCACCTCTTGTATCAAAGACATAGTAATCTGTTAAATCAAATTAACTTCTAAAATTTGCTTGCTTTGACTAAGATAATTAAGGAATGTTTCATGAAAACTGGGGGTTCTTAGTTCAACATCTGAATTAGAAGTTGTCATGTAAATGCAGTGTCAAAGTTCAGAAGACCATTATAAAACTGAAGCAAAAAATATTTCAGAGTCTTAGAGTCAGGATCAGAGATTTCCAGAATTAATAAAATTGCTTAGAAGTGTGGGGACTAATTATCTGCATTATGATATATATATATTTTTTGTATTTTTTCCCCTAGAACTGTCATTAGTTTCAGTAAATTTATGGGGAAAAATGCAGAGTACATCACAAAAATTCTAGGTGGTCTGTGGACATATTTCTTATTTATTAGTACATTTTGAACTGATTTGTGGAATAATACTCTACTTAAGTGGATAGCATTTATTAAAGAAATCAACAACTATAAATACTGATATTCTCCACAGGATTTATTCTGGTGTTCTCTTTGCTAAGTAGGAACTATATACTATCTAGACTTCTGTCCTGGACTAAAAGACAACTGATGTCTGGTAAACGTGCTGGAGGTGAACATATGTGAATAATAGACTGGAAGGTACATTGTGGGTGGAGGACATCTAATACAATCCTCTGCCATTTCAAGTGTTTATCAACTGCTTCTTAGAAGTAGGTTTTATTTATTTATTTATTTATTCTTGCCTCTGGTACTTCTGTCTCTAATATTGTTCTAGAACCTCACTGTTTTTTCTGATGATAATATACTTATGCCAGCCCACACATTTATTCAGGTAAGAGAGAGAACTGATGGGTCAAGAACAATTTCTGAAAAGGATAAAGGTCAGATTTAATGTTTTGCACAAATAATTGTCCCACTTCATTCTAGTGATTCAGCTGTGCTGGCAAAGTTTCTTTGTAAAGTGCTTTTAGCAAAGGAAGTGGCTCTGTAGCTATTTTTGTTCAGTGTATTTCACAGATACTCTTCAACATAAAAACAAGAAAAGCACAAGAGGAAATTTTTATAGCTCTAAGATAAGGAGATGATCATCATTCCTTTTTTTTTTCAACTTTCTCTGGTCTCCTGAGATAAAAACAAGTCTCACCCTAATTTAGATATGTTTTGATCAGTCAGTTTTTAGAGGATTAACCTTCACTTGCAGAAGATTTCTCCTTGTGATCTCTCTTTCCTCCTTATGATCTATTAGGAAATATATAAAATATCCTCAAATTTGATATGACATTTTTCTTTTGAAATGATGAATTATCACCAGTTATTATTTCCTGTCTGGTGGAGAAGAATGCCAGGCATTATTTACTATGTATAAACAGTAAAACGTTTTGTGTACCTCACTGTCCCTTTGCAGCGTTTTATCACTCTGTTTATTAAAATAAATGTTAGAAATTAAAGAAATAATCAGAAAGTTCATACTCTTTATAATCTATTATTTCTTCTGTTCTATGACTTACACAATGTGGCTCAGTTGAGTGGTAGTGCAAATGAGCTAAAATCCAACAGATACTAAAGCAATCTTATGACCTTCATTTTGCCTTCAAATGTGAGGGACATGAGTGACAATTTCCTGTAAAGAACAGCTCTGCCTTGGGACCTCCTGATAAAATTTGGGATGCTACAGGCTGTGAGAATATCTTTAACATTTGTCTATGATATAAAATGCTTTAATACTATATTATACATACATTGCTGGGCCCAAAGAGTTGTGGTGAATGGAGCCAAATCCAGTTGGAGGCCGGTTACTAGTGGAGTCCCCCAGGGCTCAGTGCTGGGGCCAGTTCTCTTTGATATCTTTATCGATGACCTGGATGAGGGGATCGAGTGCACCCTCAGTAAGTTTGCAGATGACACCAAGTTAGGTGCGTGTGTCGATCTGCTAGAGGGAAGGAAGGCTCTTCAGGAGGATCTGGATAGGCTGGAGCGATGGGCTGAGGTCAACTGTATGAAGTTCAACAAGGCCAAGTGCCGGGTCCTGCACCTGGGGCGCAACAACCCCAAGCAGAGCTACAGGCTGGGAGATGAGTGGTTGGAAAGCTGCCTGGCAGAGAATGACCTGGGAGTATTGGTTGATAGGCAGCTGAATATGAGCCAGCAGTGTGCTCAGGTGGCCAAGAAGGCCAAGAGCATCCTGGCCTGTATAAGAAGCAGTGTGGCCAACAGGTCTAGGGAGGTGATTGTCCACCTGTACTCGGCTCTGGTGAGGCCGCACCTCGAGTACTGTGTTCAGTTTTGGGCCCCTCACTACAAGAAGGACATGGACGTGCTTGAGAGAGTCCAGAGAAGGGCAACGAAGCTGGTGAGGGGTCTGGAGAACAAGTCTTACGAGGAGCGGCTGAGGGAGCTGGGGTTGTTTAGCCTGGAGAAGAGGAGGCTCAGGGGAGACCTCATCACTCTCTACAGTTACCTTAAAGGAGGCTGTAGAGAGGTGGGGGTTGGTCTATTCTCCCACGTGCCTGGTGACAGGACGAGGGGGAATGGGCTAAAGTTGCGCCAGGGGAGGTTTAGGTTGGATGTTAGGAAGAACTTCTTTACTGAAGGGGTTGTTAGGCATTGGAATGGACTGCCCAGGGAGGTGATTGAGTCACCATCCCTGGAGGTCTTTAAAAGACATTTAGATGTAGCCCTTAGTGATATGGTTTAGTGTAGGACTTGTTAGTGTTAGGACAGAGGTTGGACTAGATGATTTTGGAGGTCTCTTCCAACCTAGACGATTCTGTGATTCTGTGATATATGTGTATTTCTATAAAATAGATGTCTCACTTTGTTCTTGGAAGCTGTAATGCACTGATAACCTACCTTTCTGCCCTATGGATTGTTTGTTCTTGGAACAAAAGGCTGTAAGAGAGAAGATTCTTATTGACAACAGTACAAAGATGTTGTGTATTTTAAAGTAGCAGACCAATGGCAGTTCCACATGTGAAGCTTTCCTATCTAATGCTTTTGCTTGTGTTCTCACCTCCAGTGATGCTCTCTGTAATGCTTGTCCATCAGGAATGCTATTCATGGAGGTCTCCAATGGGCCTTCAGGTGGAAGACTTTCAGAATTAGTGAACTAGAAGTAAAAGTAAAATAGCAAACTTTTTCATGTCTACACCAAATTTATCCTATAATTAGCCCACTGAAAACCCACATTTTTTTTTTTCCCCTTGCAACACAGTATTTTCACTTTCCATTTCATAAGGGCTAGAAAGTTCCATGATAGCCATTCAGTGTGATTTCTGGAATAATAAAAGAGAACTCTTCTCTGCTTCCCTTTGTTTCTCTGATGTATGTTTTAGATGACATTATATAAGTGCTTTGTAGTCAAATGGATTTATCTCTTTGTTTCTGAGACAGTTTTTTCCCCAGATAGGAAATCTCAAGTTTTTGCCTGGGCGAATAGTGTTATCAATATTACTTAGTACAGGATGGCATAAGATTGCACAGCCACAGCAAGAAGAAATTGCTGTAGCAGACAATTTACACTATGAGGGTTTGAGCATGACACCAAATCACAAAGACATGACTAATACAGAGGAGGTGTGATCAGATCTAGTCTCTTTTCCAATTGGAACAATGAGGATTTTAAGGTGACCCTCACTTGCACTAATTTAAATAATTGAGTGAACACTCCAGTACATACTTTAAGGAAGACAATTTTCTGTTACTGACAGAAAGCATGAAAAAAAATCACCTGAAAATAAGCAACTTGGGAGTTTCAAAGAATGCAATTTCATGTAAAAGAGGAGTAAACATGAAAAAAAAGTTAACAGGAGAGGTGACTGGAACTGGAATCAGTGACGTATTCAAGACAGAATTAGATAGGATTCATAGTGGACACAGCACAGGAAAGAAAAAAATAGGAATGTGAAACTGAGGGAAAATAGTGAGAAGGGCTACAGTCCTGTATTGTCAGTGTTGGTTTTTTCTATCATGTAATGATGGTATTATTATTCTAACAGCAGTTTACATTAAAAGAGCTTTTGCCAATGTTAACTATCAAGTCTTCCTAATAGAAGATTAGAAATTAGAAGTAAGATAAATTGATTTTTGTAAATTTCCACTGAAACTTAATGAATGCTGAGAAAAAGGAATGGGGGGGAAATGACAGTGGGGGCTTTACAGAATGGAACTTGGGGACAGAGACTGTGAGGTAACTTATAGTATTTACTGAGTATTTGTGCTGTTCAACCTGCCTCGTAACAGTTACCCTTTCACATTTCCCCTGGAGGCTGAAGCCAGGGCATGTCTTTAATCAAGAAGTAAGGCGTATTTTCCTAGTGGCTGAAGCAGAAGACTAGAAATTGCTTGATGGTTCTTCCAGATTACGTACTGACTTTCATATACCATCTCATCTCTGTGCCTTATTTTCCCTGTCTGGAATCTGGTGTTGATGATACCTACTTCACAGGGTTGTAGTGAATTCATTAACTTGCCCAGTTTCAAGCTGCTGTGTTGCAACAACCACATTTAATCCAGATGAAGAAAAAATATACACAAAAAGTTGTGTTTTTTTTTTTGGGGGGTTGGGGGGAAGAGGTTTTATCGATGATTTCTGTGACTATTGTGATTGTTGTGACCGTTTTTCAGAAACTGGCCATTATAGACATTTTCTTATTTGCTTGTACGCACTCTCACTGATTTCTTCCAACAGCTGATTTAAGAAAAGTAAACAAGTGGTAGTGGATTACGTTTGTCACTTTGCTAGTGCAGCCCTTTGAGTTTCAACTGCCAGCTAGAATTTGTGATTCTTGATTTTTTTCTTCCCCTTACTTTCTGTCACTGGCACAAAATTTCTGACTATGGTTTTTAATGTAAGCATACTTTGATTGAATGTGAAATTCCTTTGGTTTTCAAAAGATGGACAGGGAACAGAAAACAGTGTAAGAAATACATGGTTTTATAGGGAAGCTGGGATTAACATGGTTGATCCTACTCAGTTGTATGCAAGTTCTGCAAGACTGAAAATGATTGGTAATATACAAGGAAAACGAGACCAAAATATTTATAATAATTAGTAATGATTAAAAATACTTAGTTACCCATATTGGGAGGAATTATACATCATGTGGTTTAACACCCTTTCATTTTTGCATAGCTTTGGGTCTTCTTTTTTCCCCCAGCTGATATGATACAATCAAGTCAGTGAAATTCTTGCTTTATTGGTTACAGTACTGAAGCTGATTAAAGAAGTACCAATTTTTCTTCATTTCTGTAAAGCAAAATGAAGAAGACCACAGTATAGAATATTATGGAAGAATATGCCAGCTAACAAGTCTAATGAAGGGCTTTGAAAAAATATGAAATATCACAAAATTCTAGATTTCCTCTAGAAACACAAACTGCGCTTAAATTACGCTCACCTTCTGTCAGATTAATCTTTTACTTACGTTCCTCCAGAAACTCTTCTCCTGATGGTATTCCAGACAGAAGAAATTCCACCTGACTCATTTCCTAGCCCTGCCCATGTCAAGATTTACAATATATTAAAAAAAAATGTGGGGAAAGCTCAAAAGCTCTTTAGTGAAGACTAACTTATTTCTTTATCCACTCTTGTCCTCAGTGGACACTGGAAAATTTTATGATTAAAAAGTGGGACTAAATATAGGTGAAGAATTGGTGGGAAAAAGGGTGGAACCTTTGGCATTGGCTCTACTTGAAATAAAACAATTTTTTTATTCTTTATGTGAATATTGTTAGGGAGCCTTGTATTGGCCAGCACCTGAAGTGCTGATTAAGCAACTGCCAGTGGACCCAAAAGCAGAAGAAAGAGATATGTTTTTCAGTCTGAGGCTTCATGTCAATTTTTTTTCCTCTCCCACATCAAAGACCTAATTTGTGTTCTTCAGTTATTTGATTAAGTTGATTTAAGCATGGATAATAAAGCTGTCTCTAGATATAATATTCTGGTATGGCTGTAACTGCTCAGGAGAGACTAGAATATGTTAACTATTGCTTTGTTTTGTGTCTTGCTGTATTGCCCATTATTGAGGCATGATTTCTTCTTCATTGAGTAGGTCTGGGAGACTAATAACATAGGAAAAAAAAAACTCTAAGGAGCTTGGGGAGAAGACTGCATGTGGGAAGAAAAAATAAAAAGAAAAATCCTTAAAGATTCAGTGTAATCCTGTGAGTTTAGTAAATTGTTGTGAGTGTAAAAAAAAAAAAAAGAAGAAAAAGAAAAAAGCTATTTCTATATCTGCTGCAGGGTAACATGCAAGCCTGCATGTTAAAATTGCTACATATTTCTCCTTCAAGCTCAAGCTTTTGGACTGCTGTAAGGATTTTGGTTTTTATCTCTACCTGATCATTTTAATTTTTTTATCTATGTATTTGAATTACTTGATTTATGATATTTAGAACCCAATTTTATGATTGGGATTCAAAGCTGTACAAATACCATTAGAATCCTCTCATATAATCTTGGTTTTGCTAAGATATGGAGAGAAAAATTAGAATGGAGCAGCAAAGCAAGAGGTTAAAATAATTGGTTCAAGAGTGAGCAAGAGAGAATATGACATAGTGAGGTACTTGTAACATGCTAGTTCAGTAAAGAGGATTCCATTATTTTAGAGCTAATGTCTTGTTTTAGTAATAGAACTCTTCACAACAGGCATTCTGATCATGTACCACTGGCTTCTCCAGCACTTCCCCAGGCTCTGCTCTTGCACCTTATGTTGTTCCTTTCTACTTCATGCAAGATGTCAGAGTGTGGAAAGTAGACATATAAAATGAGTATATAAAGAGTTACAGACAGTTCAGCTACACAAAGAATAATCTGAATATACAAGAATGTCTGTTTTTCTCATTTATATTGGTCTAAAAAAACAATAATTACCTTAGATTTATGCCAACAGAAATTTGATGTAACATTAGGATCATGCCTTTTGCAACATGAAATCAGTAAGTATTTTCCTTTTGGTCATCCAGCTCTCACCCATACAGCCAAAATTGGACCATTTACAAAGGCTAGGCCTATTAGCATATACAGCTTTAGTAAATTTTACACAGAATAACAGGTCTTCTTAGCAATCATTCCAAACAATAAACAGACATTCTAGGCTGTAATAATGTGCTCAGGTATAAGAAGTGGGTGTAGAGGTGGTACTTTTCCAAATGTTACCTATTGGCCATAAGTTAGAGTCAACCATCTCAACCAAAACTAATGCTGGCTGACTTCTGGGGTCTTTCCTCCAGCATTTTTGGAGGAGCTGCCAAGTTCATGGCTGTGTCCCAAATTATATAAAATATGAGGCAATCTAGGCATTGATTCCTAAGACTTTTGGAAAAAGAGTATTTCCAAAGTAAAAGCAGCATCCTTCAAACCTGCAAAAACCTTTTAGGAGGAGTATTGGCTCAATACAAGCAGTGATTTGCTCTGTAATGTTTATTTTCCTCTGTGCTTTTAAAAAGGTTTATAATGACAATAACCTTGGCACAGAACACAAGCTTAATGATGGCTCAGCTTTCTTCAAGCCATCATCTTTTCAGTTGGTCATTAATCCCCCACTGGTGCCAAAGGCTTTTGACTGTGGTGTGTTTAATTCATGGAGGTTACACAGGCTGCTTCCCATGAAAGCTGCAAATGTGAATTCAGGACCAAATTAACTTTACATTTTTTGGCCAGAAATCTTCAGCTTTCATGATATGGATGTCCATGGAGAAAAATGACTCAGACTCTAGGGACTTTGATGAGCATATCTTATGGCAGAAGAATAGAGAGTGGAATGGGAGGGAAGAAGAAAAACCCCGTCTCTTTTTGGTACCCTGGACCATCTTTTATTTGCCTACTCTGAGGCTGGGAAGCTGATTTTTTTTTACCTTCTTTACCTTTTTTTACCTTCTTTGAAACTGTGGCTCTCTGTGTCTCTCAGTGCGGCAGTTTTGTCCTCTGTAGCTCCCCATCAAGGCCACAGACCTGTATGGAAAGGGACAGTGCAAGTGCCATGGTGTCCTTCATGGCAGGTGACATTCTTGGCTGCTGGCAGCTGAATCAGAGATGAACTCAGTAAGGAGTGAACTCTTGCCCTCCAGTATAAAGTAACAGAAAGAAAGAGAGGGGCCTGACTTTTGGTCAGGAGATTGCTTTGTAAAAAGTAACATAACCCTCTAGTATCAAGGTCAAAAGCTAATCTTAACTACAGCAGTAACAAGACAGCAGGAACATATTCCAAAGCTATTTAGCAGTGCAGGGTAACACCAGAAAACAAGCATCAGGGTGTAATGAAGAATAGTGCAGAATTCCTTAACACCTCAGTGCTGTTTCTTGAGCAAGCACAATCAGATTTCTTGCTAAACCCTCTCTTCACTGATTTCTATACTGCTTACTTTTATTTTTAAGGTTACAAAAGGTATTTAGTATGTGTGATTAATAAAACGTTTCATTCTCTTTATTTTTAAACTGTTAACGTGTAAGCAAAAAAGATAAAGTATGTGACTTTCAGAGCTGAAAGTCTTCCATCTAAAGCTTGCTTTATCACTTTCTCTATATCAGTTACCATATCTCTCTGAGGAAAATGAAAATTAAAAATCCAGCATTTATCCCCCTCCCACTCCCTCCAAATCTGGTTCTTACATGAGAATATCAAGACTAGGTAAATCAAAAACGTCTCACGTTCAATTGACTATCTGACAATGCCAGTCTGGGCCCTTAAGTAGAACTCCGATAACACTGCTTATTCTTTCATGTTTCATTCTGCAGTTGAATGTGATCTCATCTGAAGCATTTGGATGCTGTACTAATGATGAAGTATGAATTGAGAGGTAGAGAGATTCTGTATACCTGGGATATAATTCCACAGCCACATTTGTAGCCATAGCATTGCAGATGGTGTGAAAATAGTGCTGATTAAAATAATCAGTCTAGCACTTAATAGCACTTTACATTTTCAAATACAACACATTAATGGATTGATCTTTGCCACACCCCATGGGGTATTTTCCTTTGCTTTTCTTATATATGTAAACTGAGAAACTGCACACAGAGGAGACAGACTCTAATTTAATTTGTTGTTATAACAGCTCTTGATCGCACTGAGTATTGCTCTATGAAAGGAATAAAAGCTTTCTGGTGATTTTAATTTCTTACTGAAATCAGCCAGCTCTGGGAGCCCTTAATTTTTTCATATGCAGGTTGGATAAAGTAGAAAAGGTAATGAAGAGATTGGTATTGTCATGAAATAACTCTTTTTTTAGCCCCTCTTTCTTTCTTAGATTGTTTTCTGATCAGCGTAGCAGCAGAGTATGTGCAACATGGGACAGTTAAATAAGGCCTAAGGAGTTTTAGCTGCTGCAGCTAGTGCATTCAACACAGACTTTACAGGTTACCCTCCTCTTCTTCCTTACTTCACATTTTGTTAGGACAGTTGGGAGACAACAGAACAGCTGTCAGGACTGAGACAGCAAGGTCATTTGCAAGGAGCAAAACAAAGGGATATTGTGTTGCTTAATACCAGAAGAATTTTTGTACTGTGGCTAGTGTCTTAGGGATAAAAAATCAAACAAAAAAACAGGCATTATACTGTAGATGGAGGTGGCTTTCGGACTGTCAAGTGTGTTTTTATTACATCATTTATCTCAAATAAGTAATTGAGGTTCAGCAACTCCTGACAGGAAATGACATGCAGACCAGCCTTGTTTTAGGCTGAAGTAGAAGCATCTATCATGTAAATTAACTCTGAACCGTGCCAGCAGGCTACATACATTGAAGGGATAATGGGTGGATGATGTATTTCTTTATCCTAGGCCTTATTTATCTACTTTTTTTTTTTTTTTTTTTTTTAATAACCAGCTGTAGTGATAGTTGCCAAATATCTATGCAATGTAAGAATGTGGTTATCTAAAGGGCTAGAGGATATCTGAAACCATAATCAGGTACTGAAAGATTAGCTGGGGGACAGTCTCAGACATGCTTGTACATCTGTTTTTTGCCCATATCCACTCAGCTTTGTTTTCCCTTTCTCTGTAAGAAGGCCAGAACCAAACTCAGGATGCCTAGGATTAACACAAAAGATTAGTCTTCTCTGAGTTACTCATTTGCTAAACGTTATCTTTATTTCCTATTTAAATCATCAGGAGCAGATGGTCTACAGGACATATCCATATGGTATAGTCCAATGTTATAAAATCATAGAATATCCTGAGTTGGAAGGTACCCATGAGGGTCATCAAGTCCAAATCCTGGCTCCACATAGGACCACCAAAAAATCAGAGAGCGTTTTCTGAACTCCAGGAGGTTTGGTGCTGTGACCACTTCCCTGGGGAGCCTGTTTTACTGCCCAACCACCCTCTCAGTGAAGAGCCTTTTCCCAATATGCAACCTGAACCTTCCCTGATGCAGTTTCGTGCCATTCCCTTGAGTCCTATTGCTGGTCAACAGACAGAAGAGATCAGCGTCTCCCCCTCTGCTTGCCCTCTTGAGGAAGCAGTAGGCCACCCATGAGGTTTGCCCCGCAGTCTTATCTTCTCTGAGATGAACAAAGCAAGTGACTTTAGCCACTCCTCATACTTCTTGCCCTCTACACCCTTTCACCATCTTTGTTTTCCTCCTTTGGACACTCTCTAATAGTTTTATGTCCTTATATCATGGCACCACAAACACAGTACTAAACATAATATTGAGGTGAGGCTGCACCAGTTCAAAGTGGAGTGTCATGTCATGAAGAGATACCTAAAAAAACTGTGTAGCTGTTACTAGAAGCAGTCTATCTGCACTTGAAGGAAGCTGCTGTAACAAAACTCATTGAAAGAACTTATGGAAGGGGAAGTGGGTAATTATTTTCAGGAGCTCTAAGTAAGTTGATTTTGTCCACTGACACTCTCAGACCCACACACAAACTCTAGAATGGGTGTGCCCAAGTGATCTGGCTAGGGTCACTTGTGCCACATGGAAGATGTGCCAGCTGTTGTGTGCTCATCACATTCCAGAGTTCTTGTCTGATGATGCTGAATTAGTCTGGGGACTGATCTTTTATACCTGTTAGGAGCCAACAGTTATTATAGTGTTGTTGTTAGATTCAGAATCTTGCATCAGTGTCCATGAATCTTAGGCAAGACTACTGATTATTTCCTTTTTTTTCCCTTTTTTTTTTTTCTTCTTGCGTGTAATATATGTTTGGAATATATACACAACTGTGTAGCTATAGCCTGTTTTCCTTGTGAGCTAACAAGAAAAGGAATGGCCTGTGACCTTGATGCCATCCTCCTGGTGTTAGTGTAGGATCTCCCCCTGATGACTCGTCTGTGCTATGATTTTACCAGAGTGCAGGCTTTCTGGTCTTGACATGAACAACACACTTCTCATTTTTATTGCTGGGAACAGTGTCCTTTGTTGTCAATGCAGACTATTCTTTTAACACTTGTTTTACTGTTTCTTCAGTTGCTTACACACACACTCAATTTAATTCATGCTTAATTTGTATGGATATTTCCATTACAAGTCTCTATATTTCTATTAGAAGTCTCTATACATTCATCAGGGCAGCTCAGATTTAGAGTAAGTAAACCTGAGCAGAATAGCAAGTAACACGGCCATGGACATGCATATCTGTTTATTGTCTGAGTGGGAAACTATGGTTTAAATCCTAACTCACCTTGAAACAGTTCAACATTCCAACTGTGAGCCATGAACTTGTTTCAAGTCTATTGCTCTTACAAGGTCAACAAAGCAGCAGCAAGAGACTATGCCAAGCTAACCAGTTCACTGTACAGTTAAGTGGACTAGCTTGGACGAGTACCTTCATTCTCAGATTCTTAAATTTTGTTTTCTGCTGGTTTCCCCTTCTGTGCATATATTCTCCAGACAATGCAGTTTCCATTCTTATAGGTGTTCATCATCACATCCACAAGTTCTTAATTGGCAAATCAAGCAAAAAGAGCATGTTTCCTCGTTAGCTCAGTCAACCTGACTGTTCACTGTCACTGAAATGATATGAAACATTTCTTTCTGAACTGGGTTAATACAGCACTATGTCAGAGATCAGACACCAGTTTCTTTATAGAAGTACACATCTAGTAGTTTGTAGGTTCTATCAAGGATTAGCAAACAGTATTTTGTGAGTGCGTAATTTACAAATGTAGCTGAAACTACAGAACCAGCATTTGACACATAGTGGTAGTACCTGTATTACCAGTGTGTTAGCAGAGAGTTAAAACCCTTTACTTCTAAAGCTCACAGTTTATGCAGGCAGGCACAAGCTACAGGATTGCATCTCAGTGAAATATGCCTCATTAAGTGTATCTTCAATTTCTGTCCTCTTAAATAGTGTTCTATAGGACATGTTAGAAAAGTCTGTTCCAAATCCATATCTCATCTGTGCATTAATTCAGAAACAATAGCAATCACTCCTCCTAAGCCAAGCAAGAAGTGTTGCTATCCACATAAGAAGGGAGTAAAACTTACTGCCTTGAAACATGAGGAGAGTGAGAGAAGACAGCTGGAATTATTAACAGTTTCATTGACCCATTCATAAATTACTTGAAGGAATGTCCAGAGAGACCTTGATTTTAAGAGGTGACCGAAATGACCACAGGGAGCTATTATGAATCCTTAAAAGTGAGTAAATCTGTATTAAGTGAGTTAATAGCATCATGAGCTTGAGATCACAAGGCTGCTATTATATCCAACAGAACTAAAGCAAATCAAAGTCAGATCTGGTGTTAAATTTAGAAGGGGTTCCTTGCAGGGCTTTATCAATCTGTCCTGTGTTAAAGCTATCTATTTTGAGTTTATATACAGTGCCTGTGAGTAGTATCTTTTATATGGTGAGTGTTACTATTACTGATTTCAATGGGATTGCATAGGTATGAATGTAATTGTACACAGTAAATCAGACAGAAGGATTCAAACTAACTGGTACAATCTTATTCATCAAGAGAGGTACAGTATTTCTTATGGAGGTCCTTTGTTAGGATGTAGAACCATGTAATATTGAACCTGAGGTGTTAGGTATAATGAGTTGGGGGTTCAAAATTGGATTCTAGCAACAAATTCACCCTTTTGTTTAGATACTTTACACTGCTTTTGGTTAGTTTGTTTTATGTTGACTTTGGGACTGGGAAATGTGCATTTTGTAATTATGGTAAATAATTGAAATTATTTTGGTATTTAAAACTAGCATCTTAAAATTATCACTGAAAGCATTTTACGTAAATTTGTATGTGCTGATTTATTATCATTATTGCTCCTTGCTACTTCATAGATTGCCTAGCAATTTCAGAGAAAGAATTCCAAATTATATTGCAATCTATAGCCCAGCATCTGTGAAATGAAAGAGGATCTGACTGATATATGACTGGTATATGGAAGTACATGCATGCTCATAGAGATTAATTTACTGTTGAAGAGCAGCCTCTTGTTATATATATATTTAAAAAAAAAAAAAGGTGTATATTCAGAAGATTCTAAACTTTACCCAACTTTATTATTTACTGATACTGGAGAAGTAAGAGAAAATTATTATTCAATTATAAGGCACAGAAATTGAGAGATACAGATGTCTTGCAGTTTTGAAATCTGAATCATCTTGTTGCAAATCCAACAACCACTGCTCTTGGGTGTGCGGATGGGTGGAGTAGAATGAGAAGGAAGAGAGGGAGCCCATCCTTTCAACATGGGGTGTTCTGTCACCCCATCTCACATAACTGTTCTTTGAGATGCTAGGACTTCTATGAGAGGTTCAGACTGTACAACTGCCTCTGCACAGTCTACCTGTTCTTCTAGAAGGTGATGTAGAAATAGGTGAGACAGACCATTAGAGCTCCAGAGAACTGACCAGCTAAGTTCCTGCCTTTGTGTTTCTCACACAGTAATGCAAAGCTGAAAACTACCTTCTAGATTTCTCACCAAGCCTCTTCAAGACATGATGCTTTCTTTGTGCCTTCCAGGATGTGTTCACCACAGAGATAAAAGCTGAGATTGACTCTTCCACAAAGTTTCAATAGGAAAGAAGACCAGGAGCCAGTGAACCAGAATGAGGAGGAAGTCAGAAAACATGCCATTCAATTCATCTTGTAGCACAAAAGCAGGTAAGTGTTTGTGACTCAAAGTGCTCAGAGATCCTTGATGAGTCATTTCTCCACGTACGTGTTGAATTTTAGCATACTATATATTGTAAATAAATTGAGTAGACAGTGATTGAAAACCTTTGGGCTTGTCAGTAAGAAAATGTAACCGATTGGCTCCCCAGTTGAAACCTTCTGGCTGCTGCAGTTCCTCATTGCTCATTAAGACTCTGGATGCTGCATTTTATTTCAACCTATGGTCTTGAGCAGTCACTGTTGCATATCTCACTTTGTGGGGAACAGATCTGCTTAAGCAAACACAACCTTGTTTTTGACAAGGTTGGGTGGTAAGAGGAGCTGTGCTGACATCTACCTGCACTTCTCAAAAACATTTGACTTAGTACCACATGACATTCCAATTAAAAAATTAGAACTATGCAAAATTAATGTAGCACTTAATAAATAGATTAAAATTGGCTCATGAGTTTCAAAAAAAAGGAATTGTAAATGAGGAATCATCATCCATAGAGGGTATTTCTAGCAGAGTTCCATGGGGATCTTTTCTAGCCTAATACAAATCTGTGGTATTATTAATGGTTCAAAAATGAGGAAATCGGTGCCGGTAAAATTTGCAGAGGATACATTACTACTAAGAGTAAATAGTGATAAAGTTGGATCAGTTTGACAGATCAATCTAGTTCATTAGGGAAGTGGGGCTTGTTTAACCAGCATAAATGTTAATGTAGCCAGATGCAAGGTCATGTGTTTGGGAACAAAGACGATAGTGCACACACACAGAGCAGGGTACTTGCTTCCAGGGAAACGGTGACCCTGAAAGGAGTTAGAAGTCAGCTAATTGGCTGAACATCTTAGTGTAATGCTGTGACTGAAAACTAATGCGATCCTCAAATGAATAAGCAGAAAATTATTTAATAGGAGCAGGAAGACAGAGACTATGGCTCTACATAGTGATGTGCTCTTACAGAGTCTTGACTGAGACCATTATGTGCATCCCTGAGCTGGAAGTTGAGCCTATCCTGTGGGAGGTGAAAACACTGCACAGCACAGCCCTCTGAATATGACATGCTGAAGTGAAGACACCAAAGGATGTTCTCTGCCACCCATAGATCTGTTTGAGTTGCAAGCTTTCTTGACAGGGTATAAACTGTTTAAATGGTAGCATCCAAGTTGCTTCATGTTTTTGCTCTTATGTATCAGTCCCAGCTAGAGAGGAGCAAACAGAACTGTCCAGCACTGAATAGAATGCTGCTGAATTATGAAAGTGCTGAAATGTGACTTGATTCATATTCCAGAAACCTCAAGACCATGGCCTATTTCATGGAGTGGGGAAGATCAAAAAGTGGATGGGGAATAAAACCATGCATTGGCTAAATAATTCATCATATTACCTTGCTAATCAGCTACCTGAGGGGATAACAAATGTATTAAGAGCCTTTTTCCTGCTCAGTACTGACTTTACTGGTCATTTAGATGCTAGCTTTTTTATTGAGTTTACAAATTAGATATTGAAGAAAACACTACAGATAGTGGCAGAACTCAAATGTGTTTCTGTATTTCCTGAAGTCTGTACCCTACTCAGTGTTTTGGAACCATATCTGCAAAATTGAGAAAAGGACACTTTCTAAAGATATGGGATTCTTTCCTTCCCTTCTTCCTTCCCTCCTTTCCTCCTTCCTTCCTGCTCCCTCTCCTTTTCTTTCTTTTCTTCTCACACTAACTTTATCTTCTAAATTAAATAAGTGTCACTTTTAATTCTTTTTAAATATTTAAGTACCCTTAATTTGATGTTGTATGTTTAGATTTAGGGCAATGCTGTTGAAGCCTAACCCCATGTGGAGAGCTTGGCACTGAGATGCTCGTGTTACTATGTATTGCAGAGACCTGGAGAATTTCTTTCTCTCTTACTGAATAGAAGATTTTGAATAACCATGGCAACAGTAAAACCTGCTGTGAAACTTACAGCATGAAGTGTTGCAGATATCTACCTTTGGGGACCAAGGAGTTAGTGAAGAGTATCGCTTCTGTGTTGTTGTTCCCCCCTGTCCCATCACTCCCAGGTTAATACTGGAGAGATGAACATAAAAACAAGTGAACAGTTTCAGACAAATAGTTTGTACTGCAATTTTCTTCTGTTTTCTTTTTATCAGACTGCTCTTGCATTGGTTGTGGATTTTTTCTATGACTTATTTAAAAGAAATCAGTATGAAATATTTAATTTTTAATATTGGGTATTCAGAGCAAACTGCACAAATGCTTGAAGTAGTGTGTGTTTTGCAGGGAGCAAAATGGGACATACAGCTTATGTGGAATGATTTGCCTGGCTTAATTCGATCCCCTTAGGTAGTTTCAGTGGGAATGTGATTGACCTGGTGAGGGGAAAAAAATCACACGTATGCTAAGGTTACCAAAGATCAGCTGGGCTAGATATTCTTTTAGCCTACAGCAAACACAAAATGTTTCAGAGTAGTTGAAATGTTCTTTTCTATGAGGTAAATTGAGCTGTGTTTCATTTGCCTTGAGCTGAGAGCCTGTATCTGAACAGCCACTGGGACTCAGGTGCTGTGTGGCAGCTTAAGTCTGAACTGACTCTGTGCCTAGGTCTTTAGATTCAACTCTCAGGACTTTTAAAATGGGAGCTGGACTGGGTACTAGAGTTGGAAAGTACCTTAGACATTTTATTATGGTTATTTTCTCTCCCCAGCCAGCCTGCTTCATTCACCCTCACAGGTGAGGGAAGAGAGCAAATTTTGCATTATTCCACATTTGTGAATCCAGATTATGTCTGTTGTTAGCCTTACAGCTTTAGCAGAGTTTCTCAGGTGTAACATTTACATAATTGAATTCAGAAATTGTTTAGTTGGTTGTGTCCTTATAGAAATTTCTTCATTTTAAAATGTCTAATTCTGTATTCTGTGCAGACTGAAGTCTTGGGGCAGGTGCTACCTGCCTACCCTCCAAAAAGGCAGAAACATATATAGACACATTCCTTTGGCAATGTCCTACTTGCTGAGGTTTAGTGTTCTGCTAAGCATTTATATGCAGCCTTGTGGCTCCACATGCCTTTGCTTGATTCAATCTATAGTCAGTATAAACTCAGGTCTGCTAACAATGCCCTGGCAGAAGTGCCAGAGTGGCTGCTGAGAAATGAAAATGCTTACTCATGATCATTGATATATTAGAAATCTTCCCTCCTTGTAGCAACTACAGCTTGCATTCAGTTGTTGTAACATCTTCCTTTCTGTCTGTATTCTGTGTAAAGGAAGCAAAGCACGTTACACCCCTGATGACAGACAGGTACTCGCTCCAATGGGCTGTTGGTCAGCTGCTTCTGTAACTTCTTTAAAGCATCCCAGTAGCCAGTACAGATGGTTTTGGATGTGGGAAAGACTTGTATGCTATGAAATATGAAATGTTGGTGTACATGTGCAAAGTGGAAGGACATGATTGACAGGGTAAGAAGTAATGGGCATAAACTGAAACACAGAAATATCTTTCTGAACATCAGGAAACACTTCTTCACCATGAGGGTGACTAGCAAAGTTGTCCAGAGAGGCTGTGGAGTCTCCCTCCTTGGAGATCTCCAAAAACCATCTGGACATGGTCCTGAGTAACCTTTTCTAGGTGGCCCTGCTTGAGCAGAACAGATGTTCAGGGTTATCTCCCGAGGTCCTTTCCAACCTCAGCCAGTCTGTGATTCTCTGCTGATAAACCCGTCATGGCCCCTAGCAGGTGACTCATTTAGAAGAAAATCTAAGAGTCTGGCATGTAGTTCTTGTGCTTGGAAGTCCGCCATCACTGGTTGGAGGCAGGGACCAAAAAACAGTATTTGCAGTTGTATTTCAGCTTGCAAATATCTTTGCCTCTCTACATCTGTGCCCCAGGTATAGAAATGTTTCCTTAACAGTGATGCTCTGAACTTCATCAGAGATCTGTGTGATGTGTTTGGAGATCTGCAGATTACAGGCACTACAGGAACGATTGGTCTGTATTATGCTCTGCCATGGGGTATTCATGTTAGTGTAACTGGTGTGTGGGCATTCACTTAGAGACAGGAGGGTATTTCTCTTTTGCTTGTGGCATCCATTTCCATACAAAAAAATGTGCGTGTGACAGTGCTGAAAAGCCTTTGCTATTCACAAAGCTATTAAAAATCCTTTTGCTGTGCTGAGAATTTTAATTGGAGTTGGATCTGCACAGTTCTTCCACAGATTTTAAAATGCTTATCTGTGCTTGTCTGTTTATGTGTTTATGCCCTTAGACTTCATCACCTAGTACTCACATGGCTCCAGGAAAAGAGGCTCGAAGCTCAGCACACCCCTTTCCTTGCAGGGTTACTGTGGCTGGGAAGGTCGGTGAGGATTTCATCTGCCACCAGAGAGCACTGTAACTATACGCTCCAGCCAGCCGGCCCAATTTCCAGGTCAGGTTCTACCTGATGCTGCCTGTTTCTTTCATCAGCTTTCCCTTAGAGCAAAAAGGTTCTTAAAGGAAACCCTGCAAAGGACAGCCCTGTGCTTTTCCATGCTGCTTTACCTCCATCCTTTTATTCTGTGAGTCCACACATACAGGGTTGAGTCAGCACCCGCCCAAGCGCTAGGCAAGAAGGGACTCCACCTTGTCAAAGGGCAGCTGACCACTTGCACAGCCCCTTGTGTTAAGCTGGGTGTACAGCCAGAATGCATCTGCCTGCAGGCTGGAAAAAAAAAAAAAACAGACACTGCTGTTATTCTGTTGTCTACTATCCCTTGCTATCCCTTGCTGTTGCTCAAACACAAGAAGAAAGGGCAATGTAGCAGCTACCCTAAAGCAGGGAGTTCACTTTGCTCCCTCTCCTCTTCTACAAAATGTTTGTCTGTTTGTTATTCAAAACAACCTTGTTTAAACTTAAAACAAATGTTCTCTATTTGTCATTAACTTGAAATCTTATTACTTCTGTTTCAGACCTGAAGGACTTGAGTGTATTTTCTACTTATTCCCACACCAATATAGCTTCACTTACATCCTTCAAACAGCATGGCTGGCAGCAAAGCTACCAATGCTTTGAGTCCTGACGTATCTAAGGAGCACAGCACTGCTGGCCTTCTGTGATCATTCATGTGGTTTGTATGCATTTTGCCTGACTGAAACCATTGTACCATGCAGGCCTAATGATTACTTTGAAATTGGGCATCTCCCTTTTTCCCTTTTTAGGGATGGCAGAGACCTTTGTAGATGGTACATGTACCTGGCCCTGAAATAACGTATCTGCAGATGTGGAGACAGCCTTTAGGTATTTCCTTCTTGAAAGGCTACAACACCAACAGATATTAATCCTTGGTTTTGTGCATAATAGTTGTGGGCTATTCATCACTGGATGAAAGGAGATCCCAGAAACACTGCACCAGAATGTTGTTGTTCTCTGTGCAATTTTTTGACTATTTCTCACTGTTACAGGCAGTGTCAGAGGGCTTCCTCCATCTCCTCAGTAGCAGGGTAGCAAGGGATTGGAGTATAAGGATTCCTTGGTTCTCATCCCTGGGTTTAAAGTGTACATGGGAATAAGGCAGAGGGGTGAGCTGGCTCGTTATATCCTCCTTTTTCTGCAGTAACTCAAGTGCTGTGTCTGAGCAATGCTGGCTCAGCTTTTCAAAGCAGTGACCTTCTGCCCTGTGGAGATGAGCTGTTGTCAGAGCTATTGTTTTAGAGTCAGTACACATTCAGGCAGCATCTCTAATAGCTTGGGTACAGTAACACCACAATAGGGGATGCAGTTCATATGGATGGAAACAGGCATTATGTAGCGTCTTTCAGGCTGTAGAAGGTAGAAGTGATCATTTATGTGACATCTTGACACCCCAATGCCTGAGCATATGCTGCTCATTCAGTAATACATGGGTTAAAATAGCATATGCTGGGATAAAAGTCACATCCTGGGTCAAATGGAAGAGAATTTTCCCTTAAATTTAGGTTCTGAGAGTTGAGACAGCATCCCTGTTTCCTACAGCTGTCTCTTTCATGTAACTCTAGGCCCAAATCCTGCTTAATTTATAGGCTCTGACAAGATCTTTGAGCAAGAATGATAGCATGGTTGCAGAGCACAGGCTATCGTTTAGTATCTAAAGTGCCAATTTTCTGACAAAGTGTGTAATCTAATACAGTGTTGTATCATGTCTGTGTTTGATAGGGAACCTCTGTGAGTCACCTCAGATTAGGAAGGGGAGAGTTTAAGATGTTATATGGATAATGACAAGGAGAAAAGCAAATAATTCAGGCACAAATCTCCATTCTCTCCCCCAACAGAGATTAAACAAGACAGGAAAGCACAGTCTGCCTGAAATCTGACAAGTATTTTTACCCCGTTTGGTATCAATGTATAGTTCCCTCTCTTCCCCAGGGCTGAGAGAGCTTCACAAACAGGCGCTCGGACACATAACCCCCAAAAGTGTTTTGGGGGCAATTCTTTTAAAACTTTCACAGGGTCCCTTGCTGCCAGGGTTGAACATAGCTTCCTCCAAATCTCAAGCTTCAGAAAGGGTTTTAGTATTACACCGTGAAGATACCACGAGGGAGATTTCTTCTACTGGCTAAGCTAGGGACTTGCTAGGCTGCGATGACAAAAAGGCATATTGCAAAAAGATATGAAAAATGCTTTCTGATTCACTGCAGGCTGAGTCCCAAACCTGATGAAAGAGCTAAAAATTCTATTGCAGGATTTGATAACTCTTGAAGAAGTTCTGCTGGATGATGAGGGAGAGGGGGACAGGCTGAGATATACTCAATTTACTTGTATGTATAACTTGAAAGCTTAAAATGGGAGTCTTGGTTTTCTTTACAGTCAAAGTACTACACAAAGCACCTCCTGATAATACAGAAAGCCCATGGTCAGATCAAGTGGAGCTGACATGGATCTGCATCGAGACTTGAAGAAGAAGGATAAAGGACCCCACATTTCCAGCAGCAGAGCTAAAAGGCAAGAGCCAGTTTTATTTTTTCTCGTTCGGAAGCATAATCATATTGGAAATTCCGTCTAGACAAGCAGCAGACAGGCCACAAGATTCTGTTTTGGTTGCTTCTATATTAAATCCTTTTTTCCTTTTTTTTTTTTTTTTCCCTCCTGAATTATGAGAAGGAGTTACAAAATCTTCACTTTGAATTGAGACATTTTGTTCCAAAAGCATGACAATTTCCATACATAATTACCTTTGCTTTCAAGCTACCTCCATTAAGAATAACCACTGAGTTGTAGACTCTCAAGATTGATGGAAGATACACAGTTTCTCATTTTAAAGAGCTGGTACATCCTCCAATTACTGTCTCTAATTCATATGACACGTTGCTCTGTTATACAAAGCATCCCTGTGCTACAGGGTACAGAACATAGATTCAGATTTCTGAAGAGGAGAGAACAACTGGGATTCTGATTCAGCTGTTTGTGAAAACATACAAGAGGCAAAATATTGACTGAAAGAATTTTTGAAACCCTCCACTAACTCAGAATCATTGTGATGGAGAAGAAACTTCATGAGAAATTTCATGAGGTAATGAGATACACAAGAAAAAAATGTAGTTACTTGTTTTCCTTTTTTTTTTTTCCCCCTTTTGGCTTACTTAGGCTTTGAAATCAAAACACATTTAAGACATGATTCCTATGGATTAAAATAAACTCCTTCTTCTCCCTTGCCTCCACTCCATTTTTAAGGGGACGGTAGGACACTTTATCTTGTCACTATCCCACCTATAGCTTGTATCTGTATTTAGATGATATCTGGTAGATTTGTATGATGATCAGCACTAGATGCAAGCCAATTGCATTTTTTTCAATCTTCCAGCAGTAAATATTAAATCCTTGATGATTTCATATTTAAAGATGACACAAATGCTGACTGATTGGTGGTAAATACCAGAAAGAAGAGGACAGTCATGAGAAGTGGTCTGGATTATCTGGTCAGTACCATTCCCAAGAGAGAGAAAGTTCAAATAAGCTAAGTCAGTGCTCTATCTCTAAGAAACTGAATGCATGCAAAGGTTACAGAATCAGGACCCGTTCCCAGGAAAGTAGTGACACACGCAAAGACACGTGGCTTAAGAGTTGAAAAGCAATGTGACATGAGACTCCCAGAACACTCCGGGGGGTGGGGGGGAAGCTCAGACCCTGGAAATGTGAGAAGGGGTAACAAGTAGGATTGGGGAGGGATTTACTCTGTACACAGTATAGTAAGAGCCAATACCAGAGTATTGAGTCTAGCCAGAGCGTCTATGTTTTAAAGAGAACATTGAAAAATAACTGAAGTGCTGGAGAAAAACCTTATATCAAGAGACTTAAGAGCTCATTCTCTCTAGTTTTTCCTAAAGGATTGACTTGATTGCAGCTTGCAAGTACCTTCATGAGAAGAAAATGCCTGGTGGTAAAGGGTTCTTTAGTCTAGCGGAAAAAAAATATAATGAGAGTCAGAAAGCATTAACTGAAACCAGAAGAAGAAAAAGAAAAAAAAAGCAAAAATTTGAGCAGTAGGAAAAAATAACTCCCATAAAAAATAACCAAGGACAGTGGTGGATTTTATTTTTTTATTTTATTACTCAAAAGCAAGACTATATTCCTTTCTGGAACGAATCTTTAACAAAAATATGTTTTAGTTAAGAGAAGCTGTTGAAATTTATTTCAGACCAAAATAAAACCATAAGTAGTAAAGGGTATTTGCTTTACCAGAAACTAAACACCTTGGGAGAAATAGAACAACCAGGTCTCTGTTTTGATGGGAGCTGTTTTGATAAAAACACAAAACAGTTGTCATACACTGCTTAGCTCAAAACTACTTTTTCTTTCCTCTTAACTATTGACTGAAAGGAATGAAACCCTAAAGGGTTCAATAATCTAAAGATGTTTCCATCTCCCATATTTAAAGGGTTCTGGTTGTCTCAAACAAGATGCAACATGACTCTTTTGCATTCCCTGATTTCTAATGCTACCCAGCTGCATCCTTCATACTTAAGCAAACTCATTTTACTAACTGACTGGTCCTGTTTTGTTTCTGATTTGTGGCTGGGGGTAAATCACTGGTACCCAGTGACTGATAATTCTAAACAACATGCTCCCCTTTCAGTAATGAACACGGATGCTCCAAAAACTTTGATTGTGCTTCCACTTCTTCTCTGTTCTTATTTCAGATGGTAGTGTTGCAGTGGATCCTAGAAAACATTTACTTGCAAGATCTGTAATATTTCTCTGTTCTTAATGGATCATTGCTAATGTTAGTGAATGTGGTAATCACTTCATTCTAGTTTCAGCTTGTATCACAATGTGAACATTTAAAACTAAAGAAAATAAATTACACAAGGAAGATACTCAACAAATGTTCTCATTAATCACATTCTAAATAAAATTGAGTTGTCTGCAGGGAGATTTTTATTTTTATTAAAAGATATTCCACTACTTTTATTGCAATTTCTATGTTCCTTGTTCCGATTACTGAGATAAAATGATGAAAGTAGTGTATTTGTCTTTGACCAAAGATATTGCTGTACTTTTTAAGTATAATGCTCAATTTATTATGTAACTGGATTTTAACATGACTGTATTTGCTGAACATGCACTTTCCATAGCTGGAGTTTGCCTGCTTTCTCAGATCTAAGATAGTGCTGAAAGTTCAACCAAACAACCCACCTTGAAGCTGTGCTTCTAATGCTCTACTGCTGCTGACAAACCAGGCCAGCTGGCTAATTAATTAAGGATGAACTAGTTGGTGATGTGCACCTGGAAGTCATTAGTTACCTGGAGGTTACCTATTCATGAGTTTTCCTGTGGAATTTGGAGGTTATTTGTTGCCTTACATTTGTTTCCCTAGATATCTGTTGGTAAAGTTCAAAGAAAGTGACCTCTGAGGATCTCAGGCATCATTTTTCTCTTCTGGCCAGGTGCAAATAGTTGTATTTGCTGGTAATATGAGTGCAGATTAGAAGTTGACAGGGAGTGAAAGTGGAGAAAGCATCTTGGGTCACTGTATGTGGTTAAATATCTTCTGCAAAATAATTTATTTTGGGGAAATCAAAACAATAATAATACAATCAAATTATCTATGAAGGTTATATTCTTTTAGGTCATTCCAAAGATGGAAAGAAAAGGTCTTTACGGCGTGATACTTCATACACGTTTTGGTCTCTCTCTCAGAGAGCTACTCCCAGGCTGTCAGCTTCTGAGCTTTCTTTTTTAGTGTACCTGTTATACCTAGCAGCCTTATGTTTATCCACAATGTAAGGTCTGATATGTTACCTCATCACAGTTTAGGGCTGAGAAGTTATGACACCAATACACAGCTGATCCGATACAAATCTTCCATTGATCAGAATATGCTTATTCTTTTAGATGTAAGTTCTCATAGAAAGTTATCTGATTCATTGAAATTTGGAATGGGAAGCTTCCCAGGTCTAAAATGATACTTATAACTAGAAATAATGTTGAGAAGAAGTCACTTCAGAATAATATGGCAGAAATGAGCATGGGTATACAAGAAGAATGATCAGACTATATGTAGCGCAAATGTAAAATTTTTTGTTAGAAAGTAGTTTTTTTTTTTTCTGTAGTGATAATGTTCCTGCTAGATTCAGATAATGGGAATCTGTCTTAGGATCAATGATTTCTGAGCTGCATTGCACAGCATAAGAAATTAAGCAGACAATTTTAAAGGTATTTATCATAGATCAACAATCTATGATAAGTCATAGAGGTCAACAGAACTCCTTTCCTTCTGTTCTGTTCTAGTCCAGCACAACTCTGTGCGTTAAAATGTTGAATTGCATTAGCTAATCTATGTTGGAATTTAAGCTCATGATTTAGTGCAGCTGAACAAGCTCCTACAAGTTATCTGAGCCATGGTAATTCTTGCTTTTAGTCTGTGTCAAATCAGAGATCATTTAGCTTTGCCCACCATGAAACTATTGGTAATACAATGCAAACGTGCTACTACAGTGAACAATCTATTTTAGAGGCAGATTATAGGATTTCTCTTCTCTTCTCTTCTCTTCTCTTCTCTTCTCTTCTCTTCTCTTCTCTTCTCTTCTCTTCTCTTCTCTTCTCTTCTCTTCATACTGGTGATTTTAACAGCATTTTTGCTCCCTTTTTGTTTTCTTTTACAGAACTGACTTCAAAGGTCTTGCGTTAGTCTCTGCTACCATCTGTTCTTCTGTTACAACAGCACAAAACATCAAATAGATATATTATTTCTAAAGTCATTGCCAATTTCATCGAAAGAAGAGAAATGCATGAAAAAGAGCAGAACAGAATAACTGAGAAAGTTACAGGAGGAAAAGTTGCAAAATGATGGAGAAGCTTTTATATTTGCTGACAAATTTTAAATGAAGGCTCAGATATGCCTTTCTGAGTAGGTGGCAGTGTTGCTTCCTCCCCTCCCCTCCCCCCCCCCCCATCTGACACTTTGAGTTTCACTTCACTGGAGTCACAAAACACATTCCTTGGGTGCAGAGAGAGAAGACACAGAAAGATGGAGAGTAATAGCACGCATGTAAGACCAGATACTTTTGGGTGACAACAGTTTAATATTCCCCAACGGGCAGATCATTATCTTTTGTATTCTTAATAACAGGAAGGGAAGAGAGGTTCTGATCATGAAATGCAAAGACTCTTCTGCCAGTTACAGCTGAAATATCTGGTTTTGTTGTTGCTTGTGACTTTTATCCTCCTGAAAGACAGAAGAAATGAGACAGACGTGACACCCATGACAAATACTGGTTGCAGACACAAGTTGGCTGCATCCATTTTTTGTAAAAGTCTGTTCCTATTGGTCCCCTGCAAGTAGCAAATAATGAGAGGCTGCACACAGGAGAATTTAAAATCAGTGCATACAAACAGGAAAACTGCATGGAAAGGTCCCTGGGAAGGTGTTAACTTGGGATGCTATAGATCTATCTGTGTGTCATATCAAATTATGTACATGCCATATGATGATGAAGATAAAGGTTTATGTTCTTACAAGAAAATAAGTCTTTAAGAAAGATTTGAATGGTATTTGGTGAAGGCCCAGAGCTTTGGGAATGAATAATTATTTAGATATTAAAGCCAAGCTGTGTTGATAACAGTGGGTTAAAGAAGTGAGGGGCTGCTGACAGCAGCGTCATTTAGAAAAAGAGGATAAAGTGTGCAATAGCTTTGCTAAACTTTGAAGGCAGAGATGACAGAGTGGAGATGGTCAGACACAATTCCTCCATTTCTGTGGGTTTAGAGATTCTAAAAAAAAAAGAATCCCCAAAGCCTTCATATAAGGATTTTACAACCTATACTTCTTGTTTTGACTGCTATTTGCAGAAGAAAGAAAAGAAAAAAAGCAAGTTCGCTTACTTTTGTGTATGAAGGTGAAGGCCTCTGAAAATTCAGCGTGAAGTTTAGGAAGAACTCTTAATGGTAAGATTTACTGGGACTGTGAAATCATTTCCCCAAATGATTCACCAGCAGCCCCATCACTTGGCCCATTTAAAACTGGACTTCTTAATACAGTAGGGAGTCTTGTGTAGGGACCAATCCTGCTGGAGCATAGAAGCTGTGATGCACCGGCAGCCCTAATGCACATTCCCTGTTTTTAGTGTCTCCCAACCTGCTAAAGCCCTGTGCGTAGCCCAGTTGGTTTGTGAAGAAGGTTTGAGTAATTTATTTTTCTGGCCTAACTAGTCTGGCCACTTTTAGTGATCTGCCATTTCATTTCCTAAAAGCAGCTTCATTCTGACAGTTGTAATCCATGGATTTCTTTAGTATCCTCTTGCTCCACAGTTAATGCATCAGGAGGATATATAGGCTTCCGGCACAGCTGGAAAAGAATAGTCCATTACAATTTCTGTCTCTGTTAATGCTCCTTTGACATTGTGAGAAATTATGTAAAGAGCCCTAGGATTCGTATTCCTGTTGCCAGCGGCCTACAAGAGAGCTTAGACAGGGAGTAGGAAAGTTATGATTTGTAGTGCCATGCTATGCCAAAAGAGGTAGGAAACAACATTCACTCACACTTATACTTGGTCCAAAAGTTGAAAAGGGAGAACTGGGTCATTATTTGCAAACCATTTTTGTTACAAGCCTCAAGTAGCTGCCTGTGCTTCAGGTTAGGTTTGGAAGAAATAAATGAATTCCCAGAGAGCTGAACCTTGTAAGAAGAGAGATTTCCTCTCTTGTTATGTCCTGACTAGGATCTGGCTAGTAATGTTCCTGCTTATTCCACTCAGTGCAAAAATGTAAATGTCAGCAAGGCTTTTGTAACAAGGAATGTACTCACTCCACAGCAACGCAGTACGCCAAAATGGTTTGCATATCACAGTGATAAGCATGTTAGAAAACGATGAGATTGAGAGGCTGTTAAATGCAGTGCCAGTCAAGGCAGCTGGGTCACAAGTGTTCAAACTCACGATGGCGGGTTATCTCACTCGCATCACTTCTTGCTATTCATGAATATTCAGGCCGCTGGATGTCTGAAGAAAGGCTGCTCTTACAATGATCATTGGTAGTGTCATTGATGGGGTTGTGTGTAAGAGCATGTGTGTGCATAGAAATTTTTCTATATTCCTTTGTTATATATTTCAACAATTTCACTCAGTCAGGGATCAGAAAGAATGCCATGAGATTCAAGTAACCCACCACATCTTGTGAATGACAAGCATCAAGGGAAATTTATGTACAACTCAGGTGCAGATTTATCTGTGGAATCAAGATCAGTTTAAAAAGAAGTTCCTACCTTGGCCAGTTAATGTATTCAGGTCAATTATGTTACTTTAATAAACATATTGTACGTGGAAAGAGGTCATATTAGCAGAAAGAAAGATAGCATAGTGATTTGTACAGAGAATGGTGTCTTTAATTAATTAAGTGCGCAGCGGCTTTACAAACCGTATATACTGGTTTTCTGTTGATAAAAAGCAGCTTCTTCTGGTGAGGGGTGTGCCTGCAGTTCAATCTTCTTTCTTTCTCTCAGTATTCTTCCTCTTAGAAAGTCTAGAGTTAAGCTGTCTCACATTCTCCTACCATGAAAAATCTGTGATTTTCCCCCCCGATTATTTAGCTACAAAATGCACCAGTAGCAGAGCACAGACTGAACACCTATGACAGGCTCAGATACCTTCATCTATCAACCCAATATGCTACATTGCATTCTGTATTCATTTTTAAGAATATATTTGTCCCTTAATAAAGCTCTGAAATGGAAATGAGCGCAAGAGTTAAAGGTCTATATTTGCATAGTTTCATCAAATGTTCATCGAGTGTACATTTTCATTTCTCTAAAGTATGTGTTCTCTGTCAGGAAGTCTGAGGTCTGTTGGTGCTGGTGAGCAGAAGGGGGATTTCCACTTTAGTGGGGAATGTTTTTAAATTTGATCTAAGACTGTAGTACAGCGATTAGGTGAAGCTGTATATGTAACCATATGTATGTCTATGGCAGCTTAAGCAGATACAAGTTAGTGCTGCTGCAGTTCCTATTACCATTATGACACATGTTCCTGCCTTTTCTCCCCTGCTGGCATATAGTTTTCCTGCGGCCACATCAGGGAACCAGAAGTGTTCTGACTGAAAATTAACAGTAGAAAATAAAATTAATTTTCAAATGAGGATGACTTGTGAACTGTGAACTCTAGGGACCCCAAATAAGCAAGCATAGTTATCTGCCAGGTCTTCTGCTTATATCTGCACCTTGGTCAGCCTGTGTTTCTGTCACTAACTTAAACATCCTCATATGGCAACAAAAATTCATTGGACAATGATATTACATGGACTTGAAATATTACTCAGCTACTTCTCAACAGTGCTTCCAGATGAGTTAGAAACACATCCATGCAGGATCAAAAGGAGGAACATAAAAAACTGGCAATTGCTAATGCAACAGTTGTTGACAACAGCATAACCCAGCTGCTTGTGTTGCCTGTTGCTTGATGCCTGAAAATGTCCCTGCTGAGGGAGACTGAACAGCCCCTGGTAGGTTGGTGACTTTTCACAGCGACAGCCACCATGCTCCTGGGGGACCAGCAAGCCTTGCTGTTCTAGCCCCCCCCATCCTATACCAGTTCTCCCTCATCTCTTCTCATATTGCATAATCTATGTCTCTGTTTTAAAGGAAGTGGCCTGGACAATCTCCAGTTTATCATTCTGGGAGGAGGGATGGACCACTAATAAGAAGCCTAGATTCAACATTGCTTCAGACTACATGACCCAGAGGACACCCAGATGCTTCACATAAGGTGAATCAAATCTGTAAATGAAACTGTTGAACTCAAGATGACTGTCATGATGTTTGAGGCCTTATAATTGGACTCTATTTTCCATAACATAAATACAGGAGAATGACTATTAAGAGATCACTAGCTGAAGTACACGGAGTCTGTCAAGCAAGTTGTATTCTTTAAATGTGCTGAGGGTCTACTGTGCTGGCATTTTTCCTTCAGTTTGCATTACCACTTTGAAGATGAATTTTAGTACTTTTTATTGGTAGGGCATTGAGTCTTGGCTGCAAGAAAGAGGGTCAACGTAGCCAGAAGCTGTGAAAATCAATTTTGACTTAACATCAACCCTGTTGCTTTAGCTTTGGGACTCTGCTGTTCCAGACACACATTTGTGGCAGATTGACTGGGGGGTTGTGAAGCAATTACAAGAGCACTTGGACGCTTGGCCAAAGCTGCCAAAGTCTCATTACTTTCCGTCAAAGTCAGAAACCCCAGGTGGGTTGCCACGGGCTTGCAGGCTTGTGGCTTGTCTCACATACTTCTCCATGTCCAGTATCTGCATTCCAATATGTTTGTACAAGGCAAAAGCTCATTAAATACCATGTTGATTTTATTTCTTTTATTGCTGGAATTACCAGCAGTATGTACTGACAGTAACAACATTTCCAAGCCTGTACAGAGGCTAACATTTAATGTTTCTGTGGGTTTCTGTTGAATATATACAGTGATTATCCAGGGACATCTTGAAGAATTGTTTTTGGAGAATTACATGAAAGCAAGCTGGCAGGTACCATAATGAATTGGCAAGTGTTTATATGCCTACCCTACATCACATGTGCCCTCCATGGCTAACAGCTGGTTGTGATCCTCCGTGTACATACAGACAACTGCAACACAGGGATATTTGCTTGAAGGCTGCTGCTACAAGAAATTTCCAGTGGACAAGATGTACAAGAATGATAAAGGGGAAGCTTTGAGTAGGCTTGAGCACATTGTCATTTATCTTATGAGAAGAGAACATGCAGATATTTGGAAAATTACTTACTGAAAGACATTTTTAGCAACATTTACCACATGCGTTAGGCATATGTGACTAAGTAGTTTCCCTACTGACATACGAAACAGTGCCTGCCTCTCTCTGCCACCATGCCCCGTGTGCACCTCTGTCTCCCACAGATACTTCACTATGAGTGTTGCCGTGAGGAGAGCTCTAATGTTTTTATGAGTTGAGAGATAATGAGAATGGACTAAGGCATTAACGTATCTGAGGCAGATGATCATCTCCTGCTGCTACATAACAGCCAAAGCATTTATTGTCAGAACAGCAGACACTGATCCTCTGACAGTGCTGTATTATGTTATCCCAAATGACTGAGATAATTCCATCTGATGAATGCGGGTACATTAGAGTGACAGTTGCCCTGTGTCTTACCTCCTTTTTTCTTCCTTAAGAAAGTAGTGTTCATTCTCAAAAATACTGTATTTGCTTACATAACAGTATTGGTTCACTGCAAACAGATTTTGACCTTAAATTCTGAACGTATTGTGCATCCCTGTTCTCAGTCTCGATAGTGGCCCAAGAGTAAGTCTGCAATTTGTGCACTGTGGCTGTACATAAAAATAACAAAGAGATACTGGGTAAAAATCCTGGATTAGGAAGATTTTACCATCCACTTAAAAAGTTCCAAGTGCTAAAGCTTGGTTTACTTCCATGTGTCTGCTAATGTGTGGCATGTACCTCTGAGTGCCTTACTCATACCCTGAACAATGCAACCTTCCCTCTTTGAGACACTTTTTTTGGCACCTTACTTGAGAGCCAAAATACAACTAAGATATACAGAAATATTTATGGATAACACGCATAAGAGATAGATAGGGTTTACAGAGGTACTAGGCTAAATGTCAGCATGCTCTCCACCCTGAGAAAGCACCAAAAGCATCTTTCCTGTCCAAGCAGACATCAGTCTGCAGGAGAAGGGCCAGCTCCTGTGGCTCCCTGAAGCCAGTCCTCTGTGTTGATGAGATGCCATTTCCCTCTTTTTTCCCTAAGGATTTTGTAACTTTCCATTTTGGTGTTTTTCTTCTTGAATCTCTGAACTACCTGCAGTCCATGTCTCAACAATCCTGCTTCTGTCTGTAATTTTAGCTTTGTTATTCTGCAGGGCTCTGTTTTACAGGCTTTCTCATGGCTGTTTTTCAGAGGTTGCTGAGAAGTCCAAGCCAAGGTGAAACAGACATGTCAGATCAGAGTTGTGCCTTGAATCCTTGGCACACAGAGCTGAGCCATAGAGGAAAGAAGGCTACATAGGGAGTAGGTTACAGCAGGGGTGGCCCACAGATGCCAGGATCCACATATTATGGCAGTTCTTTATCAAATCACTGTTTGTGCACAGTCTGCCAAACCTGACAGAAGTGGGTAGCTGGGAGATTTCGTGAGATACTGCCCATACCAACTGATGCTGTGAATAATTCTGTACATTGGATTAATCTGCAGACCAAGACCAGTTGTTCTCCTCTGGTGCACTGGGAAGGGACGACACTTCCAAAGGCAACCTCTAGCATGGAAAAAGACAGAATATGCACCTGCAGCTGCCAGGGTGACATCTGCCAACCCTGGTTAGTAGAGTTTACAATAACATTTAACACACATATTTGGTAAAAGAGGTACTTCTCATTCATGGATATCTGGGAGGTAAGAGGATGTCCCTAACGTGGATTCTCTAAACTTGCCAGGGACATAGATGAGACCTAATCCCTTTGCCCACCTTGGCACTCCAATTCATTCTCACAGGTGAACATGGAAGGGAAACTCCAAATTGTAAGGGATGCTCTGGAAGATTATTCTGTGGAAATCACCTGATTATCAGCAGAGTATAGCCCTTGTATATAGATAAATGATTCTTTTGAAAATGTTTCATCTTGATCTTCATTTCACATAAGACTCTACCACCAGACTGCCAAAATCTGGTCTACCATCTCCCTACCTCCCCTCTTTCTATTAGTAGCTCAAAGGCCTCCGTTTTCTGACCACCATCACCAGTGTTCCTGATGCACAAATATAACTCTTCATAGTGGCTCACTTGTGAGTGCAGGGGTAAGGACATTAGCTTGAAGATATCGGCCCAGGTCAGGTCTCTGGAAAACCGTGAGAACAAAGTAGGGCAGTGGTGAAGTTGGCAGCTCTCCTGGTGATGAGTACACCAGGTTGGTTTGGTTCTTATCACACAATACATCTGACTGCCAGCAGAGACCCAGGTGTTATTGGTCAGGGTTCTTGTGAGTGCTTGCAAACAGGGTATGGGGAGAGATTTGATGTTCTAGTACATAGAACGGGTCAGATGATTGTGCCCGTGCTTGATTTGTTGCTCTCTCATTAGACTAAGTTCCAGGGTGGCAGTGGTGTTTCTTCCTATTATTAGAGAAATGTGAAGATACATACTGCAATCAGTTTGTGAGCCATTCACATCCTGTGGTGATTTGGGTCTGAAGTATCTCAGTAGGGTACCTGCCATTCATGGCTACTGTGTGAATGTGTATAAGAATCACAGTATTCCTGCAAAAGCAGAGAGAAGTGTTGTATATATGCAAATATTGTAACTGATTTAATAGCAAACACCCGGAAAGATGGGCTGCTGAGATAAAGGTGAAAGCCTTGCACTTCCCAGTCACTTGTAGCAAGAAGACTGTATGTTACCTGCTATTGTTTGACCATCTCACTTGAAAAAAAGGGATCCTCTAGTAGGCTTTTGCTACTGCGTCATTACTGTTGTCAGGTGACACTCAGTTTATGTGCAAGCCAAAGTGTGACGTTACTCAGTGTAGGGGACCACCTACCAATTTCACAGCCAAGCCAAAAATCTAATGGAAAGCAGGCTTTGTAGTAAAATCTCTGACACCTTGTACAGACAAGTGTTGCTGGAACACCTGGAGAGCAACTTTCTCTCACGTACTTTTGCTTGTCTTTGTTCAACTGGAAGCAAGAAGGGATGAAAATCACATCTGAGCTTTGCACTTGTAAGTGAAGGTGAAATTTAAAGTCACCTGTCTTGATGGAACTCACTAGCACTTTAGCTGTTATTCAAGGAGCCTTGTTAGTTACTTGATGGTACATGGGCCAAAAGAGAGTCAAGCTCCCTTTCTCAGAGCTGTGTTGCTTCTTCAGCGTTTTTTTTGCCATCTTCATCAGTCTGGAGGTAAGAAGGTGCGGTGTGGTTAAAAGGCATGCATTTAAACAGATGTGCTGAACAAAATGACCCCCATTTTTATGATTTAGAATCATGTTCTTGGTGTTTAAAATGGTAAAGGCAGTGGCCTTAGTTCAGAAATGAAAGATTGAATACGTAGACTTGAAGATACCTGTGCCTTAGATTCATACACTGAACATTTAACAGGGTTGACTCAGGCCCTCTTCCCTTCCAGCATGGACTTGTTGAGCTTAGGGTAATGTGGGACTTTGAAGTATGAGGTGGTTTGCAGATACATGTTGTATATGACATCTGAGGTCAGTGTGTGTAATAGTCTCCCTTGGTATGTTTGGCCCAGGGTATGCTTTCCTGCTTCCCACTGCTGTGTTTATCTTACACTTTATGGCCTGATTTGTCTGTCCCAGATTTCCACCTTCCATTACAGGACTTTTTCTCTCCCTTTACAGTATTTCAAACTTTTTTTCAGTACAGCAAACAGTTTGTTCCCCCCTCTGTCCTTCAAATAAAGTTTTCTTTGGCAATCCTTGTCAGGATAAATTCAATAACTGTTTAACTCAGAAGGATCCCTGAGGAGGAAGCCAAGAGTCAAATGCTACAATTATTCACGTTTTGGTGAGAGGAATCAGACTTCTCAGGAATCATTTCAAACAAAGCAGTAACAGTTTATTCCTGCTGGGTGGAAGCAGGAAGTGTGCTGGAGGGAACCGGACGGCCTCCTGAGCACCATCAGGAAGCATAAAATGGATGGGCAAGGAGAGGAAGAGAGAGAGGCATTAAAGAAGAAAAATGTCTCATTTCCTCCCTCAAACTAATTGGAAAAATGTGTTAGTGGTTGTGGCAATGGTAATTTCTCAAGGTGGTAATAGCTGCAGGCTGTCCTGGAATGGGATTGGCCACAGCTTAGACCTCCACCCAGGAAGGCTGTGTTTAGTGCAAATGATGGCAGCTTTGCTTATAATATAAATGTACACATACATACATATAAACACACCTACATATACATATGTAAGGTTTATTTCTATTCAGGATCTACATATCATTTCTAGTACTTGCATATGCATATATTTGAAGAGTAAGAATGATAAAATATAGCAGAACATCAGCTTGTTTGTTTGTTTGTTTTGAAACTCTCCTTTAATTCACTGTCTGTTCTCTGTTCTCATGCCCACTTCAGGATTAGATTTTACTCCATGAGGGCACAGGGAGGCATGGAGGGAGAACAAAATCAACATGACCATATTAGTCACAATATTTTTGGATAATTTAAAAATGGAACTGCTTATAAATATTGATGGAAGTTCTGAGCAAAAAATGGAAATAAAGGGATTTCCTTTGACATGTCAAGGCATGCTCGTGTCACCCACCCTCTGTAATCTTACTGCAATGCTGGTAAACCACCTTGCATTTCCTTAAAAACAGCACCAGCCTAAATTCAGGTGTCACTCACCTGGGCTGCTCTGATTCCACTACTTAGCTGAAATCCCTTAATAGACTCTATGACAATGAAAAATGTGTATCATAACTCCTCTGTGTCTTGGCCTCTAGCCCCAAAATATCACCTTCCCCAGACCAGGGAAGGCCCAGGGCAAGAGTCAGCTTGTGATGATAGTGACTTAAAGGGGGTTTCGTAATACTGGGAGAGCTTTCTGCTCATAAGCATTTTCCTTTATGCTTCCTCAGTGTCACAGGTCTCTTGCACAGGACTGGAGGATAAGAGGGATGCAGGACTTGGATGTTCTTGACCACTGCACTACATGGGAAAAACAACTCTCAAATTCTTATATAGGGTTTCTTATAAAAGCTTGAATCAAAAGTGTTCAATTCCACACCTCTCCAATTATATTTTCTATGCAGCTGAGGATAAAAGCAAAAGGAACAACCCAAATGCAATGCACAGATTCTCTTTTGAATAAAGGTATTGGCACCTGCAGCCATTTCAGCAATCAGATTTGAAATATTCAGCCACTCCGGAAGTACTGATTCATATTCTGTCATCATTTTCTTGGCTTTTCATCCTCCTGAGACAGATAAATGAATCTCTGTGCAGTTTTCTGTGTATGCATGTCTTTTAGGTGAAACCTTTTAAACAGGGATATGGATGAACTAAATGGAACTAGATGATTTTTAAGGTCCCTTCCAACCCAGGCTATTCTGTGATTCTCTGATTCTATGATTGAGTGAAACCATTAAATTAAAACTGAGTTGTGGGTCATGCCATACACACAGGACTGTTAATAGGAGAAGAGAATCTAAAAGTACAGATCTTGTAGAGGTTTGACAGAGGCAGCAGTATACTGAAAAATCACCTACCTAGATTCTTAGCATTGCTTTGCTTTTATTAGGTACAGAAAAGACATGTTAAGGAGAGATCAAACAGTAACTGTTGCAAACTTCCCAACTGCACTGAGAAGCCAGCAACATTTTAACACCGCTGAGCGTAGCCCCTTCGAAGCTGAATGTATGTGCAAGTTAGAGAACGCTTTGCAGTAATGCATCACTTTCCACTTCCTTCATTCTCTTGTAAATGTGAGTACATGGGCCTCAGTTCGGAGCATATTCAAAAAGATAACAAGTCCTTCAAATATCTGTAGAGAAGCCATATTGTGTAACACTGTGTAAAGAGAGTATCGAAGAAAACCCAGAAAGGAGTGTGAACAGCAGCTTGGGAATTAGCAAACTGAAACAAGGAGATTTCATTTCCAGGCCACGGTGGCTATTTCATCCAGTCTAGAACAGATTCAGAGATGGAGGTTGAGCTCTTCTAGGGTTTTATTAACTTTGAAGGACATGGGAGCTATCTTCAAGTCTTTAATTGAAACCAGCAGAGCATTGCTTCAACTTTGCATCTGAGTACCATACGTCAATAATTTGTCAGCCACTGGAACTATTTGTCTGGGCTGTGCACATTTCAAGGGTTATCTTGAGAGCAAGATGAATCATCTTCGTGGTACCAACTTCTTTTTGTCTGATACCTCTTTTCTACTCTTCCTCTAAATGTGTTGTGTCCTTTCTGTTCTCAGTGTTGGATACCATTTATGCAGTTTTATATTTTATATTTGCTCACAAATTATATCATTGTTTCCTATGACTCCCTTCCCTGGGACTTGCGGGCCAGGTCTTCTCTTCTACAGATTGCAGCAATGAGATCTCTCTTCTGTCACCCCAGTTCAGCCAGGAAGTAACCAGCCAGTTTGGGGATATTGGGGAGAGTTTGACCTTTTTATATTCTTGGACAAGCTGTACAGTTACTCTTTGCAAGCTGAACAATTACTCTTTGCTCTCTGAAGCAGCTGTCTGGATGGTAAATGCGATGAGTAGGATGAACAGACAGGTGGAGAGATGTCTTTGAGAGAGGATGAGAGACATTTACCTTTACAAGTTTTTCTTCTTTCTTTCTGTGAATCACCCACCTGAGCTCCCTCGCAGAGACCTCACTTCTGCTTTTCACATGTGCTGATCTCTTTTTGGAATGCAGTGACTTTGTTAGTGTGAAAATACTCTTTCTGTATGGAAGAATATATCCAATATAACAAAATAATAATAATAGAGGAGGTCAGAAAGGAGGAGGGATACCACTGCTATTGTTTTTTGCTTGTTTGTTTTGTTTGCTTGTGCTTTTTTTTTTTTCCTGTTGTTGGTTTGGTTTGGTTTGGTTTGGTTTGGTTTCTCTTAGCTGATGCTTGAAAGCTGCTTGTTAATTCTACTAGAGTTTTGCAACAAGCCCAGGTTTCCTGGGCAGACTCTGCTTTGGGATATTCTGCCAGTGTATGCTGTTTGACACACACGGTATGGCTCTGCTTAACTAGTCATGTTGTACATGCACAGAATGACACTCTGCTTCTGCTTAAGGGCAAAGTTTGGGGAGTGGGAAGTGTGGGGAATTGGAATTATTCAAGCGCATATGACATTTTGCATTTTATTTGGTGTTATTTTAATTTTCTCTCACCTATTACATTGCGGAACAATGGAAAATATCAAAACCTTCCCTGAGGTGCCTGTCTTTCTCATAGAGATGAAACATAGCATATACATTTAAGCAATAAAAATAAAAGTATGTATCTTTTAATTTTAATCTTAGCTAGTACTTGTTCTGAGAAAAGAAGTGAAGATAATGATTAGGGGAAAGAGCATGGTTGATTTAGTTATGCTATCACTGACTTAAGTTAGGGTGCATGAAATATGGCAATTTGTTTCCCAAATCACTCATTTCATAACCTTCTGTTTTTCTTTCTTTACCAAATTAAAATCCAGCACATGTAGAAAATGCTTCTGTCTTGCACAAAACTGAATTCAAATGCTGCTGGCGAGATATCAGTGCATTACTTATCTGTCTGTGAAAAGTAGCAGAGGCTCTGAAATGCTCTCTGTGTTTAAGAGGGCAAAGTGCTAAAAGAAAAATCAGTCAAATTCTCAGATTCATTATGACCCATAAGCTGCCTGCCAGAAATGAAACACCCGGTAGAAGTCAGCAATGTGTGTGTGTGCGTGTGTGTGATGGGAGTCATAAGTGCATTTCTGTGTATACAAGTGGGGGAAGGAAAGCAGAAGATGAAATTTCAGTCATGACTTCCCCTCTATTACCAGGCAGAGAGGTTACATGTTGCCAGGTGAGAGGTAGAAAGGACAATCCTATATGCAGGGTAGAATCTGATTTCTTTAATCATGAATGGTGTTTTTCTTATTGTATTTCAGTGCTTTAGGCAACTTAACCTGAAGGTTTTAATACTTATCCTCCTTTATTTCTTCAGAAATGTGGAAGCCATCTCCTCTCATGCCAACTGCCTTATCAAGCCTCCTGCACAATGCACAGGTAAGTTGTCCTCTCAGAAGTGGCTACTCACTAAAGAGAGGGATATCCAAGCCTCGGCTGCAGCCCTTCAGCACGTCTCTTCTGTACAGCTGGAGTGGCCAGGCACCCTCATGAATCCTTGCCAGTGCATACACCTTTGGGTAGCTTTAGTAGGCACAGCCCTGCACACAGCATGGAACTGAAATGGGAAGGCCTACTCAGCACTAAAATCAGAACCCATTGCTCCCAATCAGTCACATGTAGGTTACAATAAAGCATTGCACGGGGAATGTGTATAGAATATTTTCTCTAGGCAACATGTATTTTCCATCCCCTTACTCTTTCCCAGGGTCTCCTCAAGAATTCAGAAAGATGCAGGAGCCCATCTCTACTGCTGATACAGCAGCGCTGCAGTCTGCAACTGAGATACTTCCTCAGGTCCCTGTATAATTATCTCTGTCCTGAGCCATGGCCAGCGTGACACATCTTCATTTCACTAAGGGGACAGGCTGGAATTGGGAATGGCAGAATTCATTTATCACATTTTAATAGCGAGGCAGCTCAGGAAGGGAGGGACTAATGAGATATTTCTAAAGAAATTAGCCATCTACTATTACAGGGTTGTCTCCTGCAAGGCGGCTGCAGCAATGACAAATGGCTTATGGCATGGCCCTGTGTTCCCTCCCTGCCTCTTCCCTTCTTCCCCTGGGGGCTCTCCTGGGTGGACCATCTCCCTCTGACTGTTCTCCCACTGCTGGGATGGAGACCCCTTCCTGTGGGATGCTGCCGTCAGGCCTGGGATTCCCAGCAGTTCTTCTGTCTCTGCATTCACTCAGGAGCTGCTTGCAATTGCCGAAAGGTCTCTACTGAAAATTTAATTTAGAAAGGCACTTGAAGAAGTAAGTTCTTTTTCCCCTCTATTCAGTGAAGCATATTAAGAACATACTTATCTCAAGTAAGTGATTAAGGCCTGCTGCCTGTGCAGCTACAAGTGGGTGCTCTTGTTCTGTAGTGAATCAGGTTCTGTAGTGAATTAGGTTCTTGATTCCCAACAGAGGTGATAGCCATGCATCACCTCATTTATGCACATTCAGATAGTTTTACCCAGAAAAGATTTTTATCTTTCTAATTTCATATCTTTGTCTCTAAGTATTTTCTGAACTTTGTTTCAAAAACAAATATGGAATGAAAAAAAGTTCTTGCAACCATTGAAAATTGTAAATTCATCTCAAACCTCTTACAGGTTTCAGATGTGGCACTCAAGTCTGCTGTAGAAATTCCTGTTTTAGGAATTTCTAAAATAAACAGTCAAAACAATCCTCAGTTGTGCTGCAGCTTGCTTACCTAAAGAAATGCTAGGCTTTCTCTTCAGTTTCAACATACATGTCCTACGTGCTTACCATATATCATAGACTGTATTACAGCATCACAGCTTGTATTCTCTTCCTACACCATATGGCATCATATAGAGCTCTTCAGATGTTAAAGTAAACAGATTTTTGTGTCTATAGACAGAGTAAACAACAAATGACAAAATGGCCTAATCATTTTAAAGTCATTAGTTTTAACTCTGTATCAATCATTCCATATTGCTGGGCTAATAATCCCTAATTATGAGCTGCTCCTGGTGTTAGCACTCTTTTCCATTTAAATGCAGATGTTCCCTGACCTTCTGCTTCCTGTGGAAAGGGAGATAACTCCTTCTTATAAAAGTCAAAGGAAGGAGAAAGTCTGTCCTTGTGCACAGAGGACCATGTGGCAGGCCATTTTCACCCTACCATGCCGTGTCATGTTCCCCTGAAAAGAGCAAATATTTTTACAAGGCTGGACAGTGCTGAGGGCAAGCTGGGCAGAGCACAATTCCTAGCTTTAATTAGCAATTGTAGGCACATCACTGTTAATGCAATGTTGATTGTGATGGCATTTCAGTAATTTGCTGGATATCTTTCTGACAGTTTATACAAGCCAATGGCTGAATGGTCAGCATGAGTGCATTGTAGTGGAACAGAGGAAAGGCCAAATGTCTTTTGCCTCAGGCCTTGAAAAAGCTGGAACTGAACTTATATTTTAAATTCAATTGAAATGCATTGAAGAACAGTATTTGTTACGTATAGATCTTGGTATAGCATGGCTTGATAACATACAGAATTTAATCTACCTCTACCTACAACTTTTCTCAGACCTAATGTGGAATCTAATTGCTTGCAGCAGACAAGCGAAAAGCAATGAAGGATTTCCATGTTGTCAGAGATTCCGCTGTACTTCATCCTCTCTTCTCTACAGGTGGGCTCATAATCCAGCCTGGGTGTGAATGATATGGCAGGTGCTGATGACTTTGTGTCACCTCCACAGGAGCCAGCTGAGGTCAGGAATCTCTAAAGTTGCCTTTGAACAATGCTGCTATGGGGGGGATTGCCAGCCCTGGTCACATCTGTACCTCTATGCTCCACAGATAGCACTGCATGGGATCTCTAGCTCTATCTTCTCCACTGGCTCTTGTGAATTCTTACCACCTATTTCACATGTTTAGCATTATTGTGTTTGGATCTGTGTGAAGTATTATTGCTTTGTAAGAGTTATCTCATTCCTACATTATCATGGCTAGCTATGCATTGATTGTATTTCCTAATTTTCTCTCATTCCCAAAGGGAATAAAATATATATTGTTTTTATTTGTTCCATGAGAGAGAAACTGACTGTCTCAGGTTAATTTTAGTAGTTTTTTTTTTCTTTTCTTTTAAATGTACACAAAAATATATTAATTATGAACTTTTTCCCTCTGGAGATGCTGAAAGAAATGGGGTATTCTCATATCAAACTGTGTCGGTTCTTTTCCTTTCAAAATGAAACCCTATTGAAATCAACATTTTTATCAAGAAAAAAGTATCACAGAACAACATTTTCTGCTAAATGCTTTGATGAGAATTTTTTTGACAAAGTAAAAGGAAGAATTGGAAGGATAGTCCAGTTGTGACAGCCATTTCACAGTGTAGAATGGCTTGTCACCAGGGTGCTGACAAATGGTCATGCTTTACTATGATATATACCTGTATAGTGGGAATAGTACTATGATAGTATGACACATTTCATACATTCCACCAAAGATTATCTGGGGGTGAGACCTGTGGTTACTCTGTGCCACATTTACCAGTGGTGTGATGATGGTGGGGTTTCTGTTTTCACAGCCATTGACTTTGTCCACAGAAGGACTGTATATGTATGTGGTTTTGTATATATATATGTGTAGCATTTATATTATTGTGCTGTGTAATCTTAGCCTCTGAAACTTCATTTCCTTACAGGTATAGTTCCTTCAAAAAGAAGCATTTAGATAGTTTGTAGAAAATCAGTTTGGAAAGAGGCCATTTGGGTAAAAGGAGTGGATTATAGGTGAATGGAAATGTGATCACAGTGAGATCTATTGTAAACTTCATTTTGTTTTATTTGCATGCATGTTTAACTTGCTGCTATACCAGGAGCATTAGAAATAATTTTAAACAGGTAACTCATTAAAGACAGTTGTTTGACTTTTCACATATTGTTTTGATAAGCAAATGAGAAAACTTCAGGTAGAGGAGACTATTTCTTGTCTTTCTGTGCAGCCATTTGTAAGCTATAAAATCAACATACACATATACTTACAGTAGCCTCTGTTTAGGTGTAATCTGCAGTGTAGGACTGGCTAGGTAAATGAAAGAAATTTCTTCATTCCGTTATCTGACTCTGAAAAAAGCAATTAGAAACACCTGACTGTTTATGCTTCTTTCAGAAAGTGATTCCATTGGCAATTTTACTTTATTGCTTTGCAATGTTTTTCTTTGTCAGCTTAGTTCGTATTATACCATTCTTTTGAATAAAAAAGAAATAACACACTTTTGGAAAATGATCATGGTCCTCAATTAGTATTATTACCTCAATGTAAGAAGGGAAAAGAAGGTTTCCAACTTCACTATTTATCTTTATTCAGAGATCAATGAAATCTATTCAAAATAATGAGTTACTGTAAAAAATGCAGATAAGTAGATAAACTCTAAAAAACTCACATGCTTGTCAAGAAGTTTAGACATTTAGGCCCTCTCCTCTCCTCTCCTCTCCTCTCCTCTCCTCTCCTCTCCTCTCCTCTCCTCTCCTCTCCTCTCCTCTCCTCTCCTCTCCTCTCCTCTCCTCTCCTCTCCTCTCCTCTCCTCTCCTCTCCTCTCCTCTCCTCTCCTCTCCTCTCCTCTCCTCTCCTCTCCTCTCCTCTCCTCTCCTCTCCTCTCCTCTCCTCTCCTCTCCTCTCCTCTCCTCTCCTCTCCTCTCCTCTCCTCTCCTCTCCTCTCCTCTCCTCTCCTCTCCTCTCCTCTCCTCTCCTCTCCTCTCCTCTCCTCTCCTCTCCTCTCCTCTCCTCTCCTCTCCTCTCCTCTCCTCTCCTCTCCTCTCCTCTCCTCTCCTCTCCTCTCCTCTCCTCTCCTCTCCTCTCCTCTCCTCTCCTCTCCTCTCCTCTCCTCTCCTCTCCTCTCCTCTCCTCTCCTCTCCTCTCCTCTCCTCTCCTCTCCTCTCCTCTCCTCTCCTCTCCTCTCCTCTCCTCTCCTCTCCTCTCCTCTCCTCTCCTCTCCTCTCCTCTCCTCTCCTCTCCTCTCCTCTCCTCTCCTCTCCTCTCCTCTCCTCTCCTCTCCTCTCCTCTCCTCTCCTCTCCTCTCCTCTCCTCTCCTCTCCTCTCCCTCTCCCTCTCCCTCTCCCTCTCCCTCTCCCTCTCCCTCTCCCTCTCCCTCTCCCTCTCCCCTCCCCTCCCCTCCCCTCCCCTCCCCTCCCTCTCCCTCCTCTCCTCTCCTCTCCTCCCTGTGATTTTTTTAAGACTTCTCGTACCTACTGTCTCCAGAAAGAATGAAAATATCCTAAGATTTTTTTTTCTTTATAGATAAGTAAACAAATGACCAATTAAAATAATTTGCAGATAGATATTAACTAATATTTCAAACCTCAAAGAAGGGTTTGGGTCAGTTTCTGAACAGTTTCTGAGTTCTAGGCATACATATGAGATAATTTCTTATTTTACCCAGTGCTTACAGAGTCTACAAGAAGAGTAACTTTCTTTCAAATTTGACTTTTTTTCTCTATAACCACATGTACAGTGTGTCTTTGGGGATAACACTTCATTTTGACTGTGATGGTGTGTATATCTCTTAAAGATCAGGTTTTGTGAACCTAAACACAGTTAATGTCTCAGGCAGTTTGACGTTGCACTAGAACAAAGAGGACATTTAAAATGCTGTTGAAAGTGACATAAAATCTATGTTAAACAGAAAAAAAAGAAACCCGCTTAATGATGCAAAAACAAAGACCAAAATAATCTCTAATTTAAGAAAATTCAATACCTACCACTCAATAAATGGATTCAAGAAAATTCAAATTTGCATGAATGTACCTGGGAATCCAATTAGATTTAAAAAGACATCTTCCTCTAGTTTAGCTATCAAACTTTCTTTGTTTGCAGTGGCACATAAATGGTAAAGAAGCACACCAAAGTTCATAGAAACATTTCCAGTGTCTTCAGTAGACTGTTCAACCTATTGGAGGCAGAAGAACTGGTTGAGAGAAATCTAGCTTCTCTGAATTAATTTTTAAATGATTTAATTTCAATGAGTTTTACTAAGACTTAAAATGTTGAAAAATTCTCACTAGACAAATTAAATGCTTGTAAGTAATATTTATTCTTGGAATGCAGCAATTGTTCCTGAAATTACTTTGATGAATGTTGAATTGTACCTACTTTTACTGTCTTGTTCAAAGCTTTTTCAGACCTGTTCAATATTTATTCTTCTTCTAGCGGTCTTTTGACGTCCTGAGATTTTTTATGTCACACCATGTCAAAAGATAGAACAATGTAATTATTACATAGGATGTAAGTTTGTATACTGACGTGCTCAGCAGAAAGCACACTCATACTTCCACACTAGGTGGTCACAAATGGTAATTATTTCTCTCCTCATTATCCCTTTCTCTATTGAAAAAACAAGAGAAGCACTGCAGGGAGGTTGGCAAAGGTGAAAAAATGCCATGTTGTTCAATAACACTTGCTATTTCCATCTAAAATAATTTGCTGATTTTTTTTTTTTGAAAAATTGTTTTCATTAAAAAAAAAAAAAGTAGTTTTTCTGGCTTCTTTACCTGGAGCCTCAAGCACCTTTCATTCTGAGGCAGAGTCACTGCCAAACTGGCTCAAGGCCTAGGGTTTCTTGGCTCCCTGTCACAGAGATGAGCTCTGACTTCCTGACTGTGGTATCCATCTTTGGATACAGCTCCCTGAGTTTGTGCACACCTGGGTCCCAGTCTGTTCCCTAGGTCCAATGGGGATGAAACTGGGAAATGGCAGTGAACTGAGAGTGCCCGAGTACGAATCTGGGTCGCCCTGGAAAACTGTATCACTGAGTGGTTTGATTATTTCAAACCATTGGTTGTGGACTTCACTTCCATTTCTCTCATTCTGGAAGCTATAACATTCATTCTGAAGTTAGATAAGGTATTTTTACAAGTCCACAGCTTTCCAAAAATGGAACTTGTGATTTTCAGTTACCTCTAGTTCTTATAACATCCTGTTCCTCTTGATACCTATGCTGAACTTAGGATGCTTTGAACAAGGGGCAACTCTAATCTGTCATTCTTAGCGTCAAAGACAGATTTCAATGTCTGATATCAGTCAGTATTCAGTAAAACTGCCAACTGGTTGCAAGCCAGGTTCTTGATTTTGATGGGGTGACAATAAAATCTCTTAATGAGAAGGTTATGCCCCTGATATTTTTGCCAGATACTTCAGTCAGTTTTTGCCAGTTTCCTCAGCAGTTCTGTTCTACTAAATTGTGATGATTCATTGTTGTTTAATTTTTCAGTTTGATAGTATATTTTCTCTTCTAAAATCTCAGCTGCTAACAGCATCTTTCACTGTTATGAAAGGAAAATGTCTGACATAAACATCTCCCTGATGCCTCCTCTGGCAAGGACTAAAAAAAAAAAAATAATTCTGCAATGTCTTCATTTTCTGTAAATTATCCCTCTATTTCTGGGAGTTCATGATTCTCTGGTTCTTGATAGACTGAATAATATGAAGTGAACAATACTGTTGTTTGACTTTGCCTTCTTGTATAATTGCTTTTTAATTTCCCTTTGCTCTTCATTTCAGTTTTCCATGCACAAGTCTACCTCTTGGTAAACACATCAGTACATATGCGGTGCAGGCTGCCTCTCAAAGTGCAGGAAAAATAAGCAGAGAAATTTATAAACTAAAAAAAAAGGTATAGTAAAATTTGATTCTCTCTGATTCCTTTATTTGTGACTGAAAACATCTTTTAATAATGAGGGGAATGAGCTCTACAGCCATCTTCAATTCTTACTGATATATATATATTTGTCTAAAGGGTTTGGTGATTCTCTCGAAAAAGATTTTTTTTTTTTATTTTTTTTTCTCCTCCTTCTAGTGCTGGCATATAGTCAGTAAAGCTGTCAGCCTAGATGTAATGTGAATAATGAGAATAAGCCTACGAATATATATGATTGTGAGAACAAAGCCCAGCAAACTAGGAGAGCCAGCTTTTGCCCTCCACCTTTGCCAGTATAAATAAGAAGAGCTCAGAGTAGGAAGACACAAATACTGGGTATCAAAATCATTAATAATGCAGTTGCCATACGATATATTACTTGTAAATTCCATTTAAAGGGCATGTCACACCATTTAGTACAATCCATTAATCAATACCTTACAGAGAAAGAAACCATCTATCTTGGTCTGTTCCTCAAATCTAAACTTTTAAACAAGGAGAGATTTGTTCAAGTTCAGTATTAACTATTCCAAAACAAAGGAGCTTGATCATCCAAAAGGGGGCAAGGGTGGTTATTTACTTTCAGCTTGGGTTGATTTCAGTATGAAATGAATCATCTGATTTATCTCTTCTCCACTTACCACCATGAATATGTTATGGATCTCTGTTAAATTACAATCATCTTCTCCCCCACAAAAATGAAATTAAAATATAAATCAAAGGTTCTTGCTAATGGTGAACAGTGTTAAATAATTATCTTGGAAATATACTGTAACAGTTATCAGAGTAGAACAGCGTAAAGGTCCATTTAGCCTCCATCAGACCCTAGTGATAGTTTTATTAGAGACTGGAGTAAATTTCTCACAATGCACCTTCTTGGGCTATATCAGTAAGAGGAAGATATTTTTCCTGACCAAACAGGACACATAAAAGTACTCTAGTAGTCACTGTGCTGAAGAGGATCTGCCATAATCTTTACATTTTTGGACTTCCAAATAACATTGCATGCTGGCATGTGAACTTGTTTGTCCTTCTGTGTTTTTCATGCCTATAATCTTGAGACACTATTCGTTCTCTTTCATCTTGTAATCTTGTATACTATGATCATGTATACACATTCATGAGATCACTGCAAGAAGATAGCTGAGCCAGCAGAGACTCAACTGGGTAAGTTACATTAGCATGTTACATTAGCATGTGATGAACGTTAACTTCTACCTTAGACACAGGGCTGGAATTTCACTGAGCTAATGTAACAGAAACACATTTGTAAGGGACCTAGTTTGTCCTTTGTGTTTATCCATACTTCTGGTTGCAGGATTAGTTGGGGCAGAGGAAGATCATGTCTGTGTGTTACTGCTGGTATGGATGTAGTCACAGTCCATCCCAGAAACAATACAGTGCCTAGTCACTCTTTTAGGCTTCCACCAGTCTGGTCTCCCAAAATAGCTCTGAAGTGAATATGAACTTAGGAGTCTGAAAAAGGAAGGAATGGCCTAACTACTTAGCTGGATCATAGAATCATAGAATGGTTTGGGTTGGAAAGGACTTTCAAAGATTGTCTAGTTCCAACCCCCTTGCCATGGGCAGGGACACATTCCACTAGACCAAGGTGCTCAAAGCCCCATTCAACCTGGCCTTAAACATTTTCAGGGATGGGGCATCCACTGCTTCTCTGGGCAATCTGTTCTTCAGATTTCAGTCTGAAAACAGACTGAGATACAGGAACAAGGGCAAGGACACATGCTACAATTTACTGCTTCCTATCTTCCAGAAAGAAAAAAGTTTGCATTTGGGTGATTCTTTTATGTATTTGTTTGTTTGTTTGTTTGCTTTTCATCTCCTTTGAATCCTCTTCTAAACCAAGAAAAGAGTGGGCTGAGTGGGAACGGGTCAAGGGTTTGTTTCTTTACTTTTGCCCTCTCCCACTTCACTGGTTGACTCCTGGCATTTTATTGAGAAAGCTGCGTAGTGTTTGAACTTCTTATTGATTAAAAATCAGAAAAGAAAAAAAAAAAAGAAGAATCCATACAGCAAGGTCTATGTATAGATACCACTGTGCATCAGCACAGGGAATACAATTAACCTTAGAGAGCAGTAGCAGTAAAAAGGAACAGAACAAACTGAAATAATAAAGCTGGCTCTGCACTCTACTATGGTGTCACGGACAGATTGTGCTGGAAAGCATCAGCTCTGTGGAGCTTTGGGGTGAGGGGGGTTAATTATCTCTCTGTGAAACATTCATTACAGCACCTGGAACTACACAGAACTCACCGGGCTGCAAGTTCATTGAGAGGTTCATGATCCTTTGGAGCAAACCCAGAGTCATTCTGGCATGAAACCTTTTCACTTTGCTCCCCACTCAACTAGAGCTCTGCCTCCTATATGCTGCAGTGCTGATGCTTTTTCTCTGCTATTCCTGTGATTTTGGCTTTGACTGTCATTTGCTGTGTCTGTGCAATATGTAGCACAATGGGGCCCTGATACTTACATGGAGCTTCTGGGTGGGAGTGTGATACAAATAATAATGTTTCTGAGAAGCCAGGACATTTTGGCTGTGCTGTCTTTCAGATCATGTAATTTCTTCACACCCTTCACTGACTGGCCATATTCCAGTGTGATTTTAAGCCTCTTGTCCTAACCTTTGAAACCCATTTTGCTTTTGCCCTGTCACCCATCTTACCTGTTACTAGTTTGCATAGCTTCTTAATGCTGGTTTGATTGTCCGATTTTTAACCACAAAAAATCATCTGTGCTTTCATTTACTCTCCTACTCTTCCACAGAACAATTCAAGCAGTCAGCAGATCCTTTGCTGTTACAGCCTTCTTTCAGTTTCATACTCGCTCTGATGCCTACCGGAAATCTCATACACAAACGCGGGCAGAGAACTGAGGCTGGAAAATCAAATTAATTGGTCAATATATACATAAAAGACCTTAAAGGATATCTGGCATTGTGCAAGTATAACTCAAACCATAGCTCTGGGGTGTCAGGGCTTCAGGAGTTTCTCACTTCTCCACCATTTCCTTTTCATTTCTGCAGCACAAGGGTCTGTCTTGCTCAGCTGGATATGCTAAGGGGCTGCACTGCAATGAGGCTGCATTGCAAACAGGACCAGTATTCAAAACAATCTCCATCTTTGCCTTTTCAGGCTTTGTTTGGAAAAGTTTTGAATCATCTCTTAAATTATGTAACAGATTGACACAATGGCAGGAATTAATTTCTCTTCAACTCTGAATATGCTAAACTCTGTAAGGGCAGTCTCTGAGGGCTGGGAAATGTAGCTTTGGATTCCTTGAGGTGGAGTACAAAGCTAAATTTACTTCTTCCACCTGATGGTATTATATAAAAGCTAGGAGAAGTCAGAATTTCTTTATTTAAGATAAAGTATTACAACCTGGAATTTGTGATCTGGTCAGTAGACCCTCAGAAATTCAAGTAGATCAGAATTGCTTGAGGAAGAAAGGTAAGACAAGAAATCCAGTATGCGAATCTTCCTAAACTTACCCGAGAGTTTTTGACAAGTCCACTCAGCTGAGTAGCATGAAGCTTGAAATTACTGGGAATCTCCACAGTTTAATTCAGAGGCACCAAAGGAGACTGTGTTCTTCCAAAGTTCAGTCCAAACTGGCTGGGTATTTTGGGAAGCATGTCTGAATTTAAACATGTAAATCCCCACTGATCTTCTCTGCCTGCATGTGAGGTCCTTGCACTTCCCCCCTGAAGTCAAGAATGAAATAATCAAGACACAACAGGGAGAGGAATGGCGACTGTGTCAGAACAGGGGTGAGATCTGCTATGTCAGTGGGAACTAGATTAGATGGGATTTAAAGTTGTAACTCCTGAGGACAGAGTTGACGGGTTTTTGTCAAAGGGTCAGAGAGACTGTATAAAAAGTAAGATGTGAGAGATTGTGAATAAGAAGAGACTAAGGATTAACAATAAGTGAGCAAACAGTAGGAAGGAGTAGAAAAACATAGATGAGAGCTGAGGTACAGAAAAGGTCAGAACTGAGCTCTAACTTGAAGGTAGAAGGAAAACAGGAAAGTCAATAAATATGGAGAAAGACTTTCACTGACAGCATTCCAAAGGGGTTACTTAATATCAAAGGCCACGTTGTGTGGCATTGCCCCATAAATAAGGCCAGTAATCTAGGCTGAAATTACAGGCCTTGGTCCACTTAAGAAAAGATAACCTTGAGAGCAACATGAACAGCTTCAGAAAAGACACTGTAACATTGCTGCAAGTTTGATGTGCATAAGATAAATGTTGAAAGGATTAATCCACACAACATGAAAGACAAATGCAGTGAAAAACTGAAGGGGATGGAGGAAAATGGGCTGAAGGAAAGTTCTGTTCCTTTCCATTTTCTGGAAAATTCAGCAAAATGTAAATGTTGCTATTATAAATAGCATCTTCAGCTAGTAACTGTTTGGGTTTCCTCTCTACTGCACTCTTTTTGTTTTGCATTAGTCCAGCAAGAGTTCCATAATCTCTTTCACTTTCTCTCTCTATCCCTTCACTGTTATCCCAATGTAATGACCTCTTTTTCTTCTCTTCGTGTCCCATTCCATCTTTCCCTTCTGATCACTACCCCAGAGAGACTTGGAAGGCAGTGGGTCAACCAGGGAGGGGTGGCTATATGAGGAGGAGGAGGAGAAATCTGGGACTCCAGAAGTTCAGGACCGCATCTTTTGTGTTTGCCAGGATCTCCCTAGCAGTCCAGCCCAGCTGTCCACTGCCAACCAGCAGCAAATCTCCCTCTCTACCCACGAACACAGGAGCTGAGGTGAGTGAGACTGTAGAATTTAGATAATGACTGCAGAAAAAATTCCATGCATTTGCACAGGAATGAAGAGTCAGTTAGTGGGTCAAAGACTGTGCTAGATAACCTGAAAGATTTTCAGAAATGCTTTAACAACCTTAGAGCCTCATTCTTACTATCTGGTTGTCTCAAAATGAAATTCTAAAACTTCAGCAGAAAACCCCAATGATACATGTGAAAGTTGCTTTGATGACATAAATTACTAAATAGAAATTAAATGTTATTGATGATTTCAAATATTATTACTGTTCTCTGACAGAAATTTAAATGACCTTAAAATACCTTTCAATGCAGTTCACTTTTTCATGAGGTCATGGAGAAGGTAAGCTATCAAAAAGGGAGACAAAAGTATTAGTGGCATGGCTGAAATACTTTGGATTATGAGGAATAATTTGGGTTGTAGTGTCTGTCTTGAAAATGCAGACTAGATATTTTCTACTCTATTATTCCATCACATCTTTTTTTAAAGTTATTTCTTTCCCCAGGGTTGACAGTATGATCAGGTCAGAACTTGTAACCCTTCCAAAATGACTTTAAACAGGAAGTACCACCACAAATGAGAGGCAGTAGTAGACTAGGCTGGCATTTGCACTACAATACAGGAAAATAATGCATTTGCACAGCCCAGCAGTTAGCCAGTTCTGCTGTACATGGCAGTGGACTACAAGCCTATGTCTGAGCAGCTGATGAATCTCTGTTGAATTGAATCACAAGTTCTTATATAATGTAATCTGTTCTCATTCATTCATCTTGTGCCAAAAATGTCTTGAAGATGGACAAAAACAGGAGAAAACTAGTTAATGCAACTTTCTTAGCCCGTCACTGAGTTGTGAAGAATCTGTTTCATTGCTGTAAAGATGATGAGGGTAATGATATTGTTTCTAAGTGAGAAATCTTGGAACTCTTCACAGCACTTTTTTTTTTTTGTATTATTATGAAAGGAAAAAATACTACTTTTAGTATTTGGAATGATTTTGATTCAACTGAAATAGAATTTTAGAGGGCAATAGTGCAATTAAAAAAAATAGAAAAAGAAAATTCTACCCTTTCTTTTCCTTCTACTCCAATTGAAAAAAGCAAATGACATAAAGATATACCAAGTGAATGTAGGTAATGCAGCCAGAAATTTCTGGAGCCACTCTGCTCATTTCAAAGGACAAATATTTTTTCTGTGCATTCTAAACAGTGACTAAAAGTATGTGCAAGCTCTTCCTTGCTTTCTCAAAGAATGAGAAAATCACGTTCTTAGAGTTTTCTAAATCATGGTCCTAAGATCAGTTGATGACTTTTCCCTAATTTGCCACAACCCTAATTAGTTTATTGACTACTGTAATGCCACTGGTGAATGCCTTATAATTTCATTTAATTAGAAGAAAGCCTTTTAGTTAACAATGGAAATAATTAATCTCTTTTAAAGAAAGGACTAGAAAGGAATAGTTCGCTTGCTCATGTATTGTTTGAATCAAACAAAAAAAGAAAGAAAGAAAGAAAATAAATAACAGGCTCAAAAATAAAGCTAGAAGGGAAAGGAAATACTATCTTCCTCCTCAGTTTTCAAGATTACTTTCTTTTGTTTACAAATCATTTCTGTCAACTTGCTGGTTAAACCATCATTCAGACAACTTGCATTTTGAGTAAGAATCAAGCTAAAAGCATTCGTTCAGTCTGGCCTGGTAAATCAATGGAGTAGAAGGTGCTTAGCAGATAAGTTGTGCCTCTCATCTGTCAGTTTGCCTTCTAAACCTCCATAGGCTTAGCAAACTTGTTACAAGCTGAAGTGCTGATTCAAAAGTGTTTGAAATGTTGCTTCAGATGTAAAAGTAGTTTGGATCAGGTTTTAGGCACAGCATCTTTATTTAAGGTATAGAATGGCATTTTCCCTCTTAGATAGGTGCAGTAGTGCTCAGTATGAGGAGGAAGTCAGGGCTGATCTGAAGCTGAACTAGCTGCTTCTGCTTCCTTTAGGCTTCTTTGAACTCAAGTGTAAGACAGTTGGCTTGTCTTGAAATAAGCTATGATTGAACTAGTTCTTGTCCAGCTGAAGTATGTGCAAGAGATTTCATCATCAGACTTCTTTTGACCAAAACCAAATTGGGTCAGTTTGTGTGGTCTAGGTTTCAAGTTTGCAGGTACAGAAAATCTGAATAGGTTGGTCAAAAACAAGAAGTCCTATCTCATGAACACCTTTTATTCCAGAGACTGAGGATTACTGGGAACTCATGAATGCACTAGAGACTTTGTTGTTCCAGACATCTAGATTATCTCCAGAAGGGGCACAGGTTACTGTGACAATATAAAATTCTAAAATTAGAGAAGAGTTCATGGATTTGTGTTGCTTTTCCTAGAACTGAAGATGCAGAAATCTCTCTTCTGTAGATCAGATAGAAATGTATGTGAGCTCTCCAGCCATATTCAAAAGTGTTTTCTTCACAAGCTTCTTCCTTTAATTAGAATAGCAAATGGCGGAAAAGGACCCTTTTACAAGGCAGTATTCACAGATATCACTATACCTGATTCCTTTTTCATAGTGAAAGTCTGTTTTGTTTCCATGTTTGGGCCTAGCTCTTTTCTATACTCACAGGGATAACATGAACCATTCTGACCTCAATTCATCAGTTAATGGGGATCTACAATAAAGTGAAACTCTCCAGCAGAGAAGAATGCTACAGCCACTGTTTGTGATGTGCAGTGCTGTGGCTTATTCTCTGTTGTCAAGCAGAGAAGGGGATGAACTCTTCGTCTGATCTGTAGGAAGCAAGGTGCTTGGAAGCCTCTGGTAAAACGTTTATTTTGATGAGCTCACTTTCATCTGAGCCTGCAGCATTTGATATTCTTCAGTTGCTCCCTTACTGAACACTGTTGAGTCTGAGGGTGAATTGCCGTTCATATCTATCAAGTGATGTATTTCTGCACTTGTGTAGCATCAGCAATCAAGGATCTCAAAATACTTTACAAACTTTAATGAGTAGGGCTTTACAACACTCCTGGGAGGTGCAGAAGTACTGTTAACCCAATTTAATAGATAAGGAAAGAAAGATGCAGAGAAATCAGCAGTTGCATATTCAGACCCCTGCCTCCACCTGCATGTATATTTTTTCAAATTTTTGTTCATACATATAGAAAAAAAGATACCCCTAGAAATGAAAATTAAAAGTTGTATTTACTGGTTCCTTTGGGAGAAAAGGATTTACTGAGAGTACATTTCAGTTTTAAGGCATTCAGGAATGTTCCAAATTTTTGAATAGCCGTAGAGGTACTTACAAAACAAAGCAAAAAATTGTCCCTTGTCATTGAGGTCAGGGTTCCTTAGGAAATTGCTGCTCCAGTTAGCCACTGAGATTTTCTGTTAGTGAAACATAACTTTTTGGGGCAGTAGTTTTCCCTTGAAGCACCACCTGTGAGTCTCTTGGGGACACTAAGTGTTTCTATTTTTCCACTCCCGCTCCTGCAGTTCGGCTGAAAAGCCTGTGACCGGTCTGGGCTGCCTTCCTCCTGGATGAGAACCGCGTGAAATTGCCTTTTAAATGAATCAATACCATTCCTAAAAGCAACAGTAGGGGATGCTGTGGGGTAAAAAAACAATCCTCCCTGCTTCCCACCCCCCCCAAGCTCCCTCCCGGCCTCTGCATGAGAGCACAAAGCGCTTTTAGGAGAAGAAACCCAGCATAAAATTCAAACCAGTTGTGTTTTGGGCGAACATAGAGCATTAATTAAAGGGCCATCCAGGTCACTGTTGAATAATTAGTTTCCATTTCTATTTTCAAATTGGAAATGATAATTTTATTTAATTCCACTGCAAAAGTGATGAGGAGAAGCCAGGTGGCAAGCAGTTTGATTGGATTGTTTCTGATCTTCTAAATGGAAAGATTTGAAAAGTTCAACACCATGGCAAAATGGATATTTTCCACATTTGTATCAGTTAATTAGTTCAGACTGAGGGACGACGCATCACATAAAAAAGACCTTCCTCCGGGCATTTACCGAATGTCTGGAAACCATGAACTGAATGTTTCCGAGAAGTTAGGAGCACATCTGAAAGAAAATCTTTGTTGACAGAATCCCAGAAAAATAATCTCCTGAAAATCAAATATAATTAGTTATTAGAGTCTACGTATTTACAAATGATCAGGGGTAGGAGAACATATTCCTTTATCAAGCTCTTAGTACTGAAATCTACTTCATCTAATTCATCTTACTACAGAGGCTTCTGAATGCTTTACTGTTGCCTTATCATAATCGGAGATGTGATAAGGCTGTAGAAATCCTGGAAGAATCTCTGATAATGGTCCTTGTAGCTATGATAAGGGTAATCAAATGCCAGGTTTCAGGGCTTAAACTAACTGCCTGTGGAGGTCGGAAGGAAATGTTTCCTCCCACGTGCTGTGCTGCAACAGTTATCAGGGTACATAACACACGTTGGAGTGAGATGGTGTCCCAGAATTAAACTTTTCTGTGAAATTTTGTTTGCCATTTATTTATTGCCATCTGGCAGGGCACCAGACCTGCTGGACCATGTAACTAACTTGGTATAACAAATCTTATGGGAAAGCAATTCTATTCAGACATGCAATACAGTGTTAATCCTTAAATTTTTTGACAACAGACAATATGTTCTGACAAAGACTGTCTTATTAACTCTGCTAATAAATGTGCCTGTGCTGGAAAGGATAAATAGATTACCTCAACGTGAGCTACTACTAGAGAAGAAATATACATTTCATGCATGCACTGGAACTGCCATGCCCTTTGAGAATGATGAGGTGTTTTTTTTCACACTGAATTCATGCTGCATGTCATGCCTAGTTGCTACATACACCTGATGACTGGGGAAACCTGTACTCTTTCCTAGACAGTTTCCCAATACGTATTTTAAAGTCACATCTGCATGATTAAAAATGTCATACCCCATCATTTACATGAACGATTCATACCTGAATCAAATTTGTTCCTAATATAGGTCCAGTGATAACAATGCAGCTTAATCCATGCATTCAGATAGCTGATTCATTCCAGAAGATAAGGTGCTGAAGAGAAAAATTAGTGTGCTGTCTCCTTTTAAATTGGTTGAATCACGTAAGCTTATGAAACACCCAAGACTCAAAACCCAGTAGCAGTAGAGGGACGAGGATTTGTTTTTGACATGTTTTTCTCATGCAACGATTGATTTGCTTGCTGATCAAATCTGCGTGCTCCCATTGCTGCAGGCATCAATTTCTCTTATCAGTTGGCTGTGCATCTATCCACAGTTTATGCAGTGGTGGCCATAGGCTAACATACGTGCTGCCTTAAATCCCTGTAATGTTGGTACTTCGCTGGACTGAAGTCATTGAACACTGAAAAGAAAATTACGAATGACAGCCATTAAGTAAACTCTGGTAATAGTTTTAGCTGGATGATGTATGTTTTTTTTTCCTGCTTATAATAGACATGGTAGCAGGCTTGAGGCAAACAGAAATAAAGTGTTCTTTTACATGGCATGTAAAAATATGCTGGTTTATGTATGACCCAGAAGCCATTGCCATATACTGTGTGTAACAGGCCATTGGAGGACAGGCCCCCTGCTGGCTGTTATATGAGGGCCTGAGTGTGGGCCCTTGGTGAAGAAACCCCTTTCATTCCCTAAGGAATGTGTGTACGTGAAAGGATACAGGATGGCATGAGTGGCTCCGTGCATGCTCCTGTGCTGTGGAGGAGTAGGCAGAAGAAGCATGACCAGGGGTTCCCCCTTCAGTCCCTAGGGAGATGCTATTAAATTGTGCCTCTCACCCTTGGTCCCTGCCTGAGTTACCTTACATTTGCACTATTTTCCTATGAAAAAAAAAACCCAAAAAACAAAACAAACAAACAACAACAACAACAAAAAAAACACATCCATTTGCTACTGACCCAACTACAAATAAATTTAGCAGAGAAGTAACTGAATGTATTATAAATAAACCATTACTCAGGTTTTAAAAGCGTCCTTTTATAAGCTCCTTCAAAATGCAGATGTTATCTATGGGCTGTGGAATGATGGAAAAAAAATCTTTTGAATAGGAAGAATGAAATAAAAGGAGGAAAACTGAGAAGAATAAGAATATAAATCAATAAAAAGAAAGTTTGTGATGGGCAATACTCTGGCTTGGAGCAGAATTCAAACAATATCATATCAAATATGTGTTTATTCCAATTAACTTTATGACAGGCACATTCAGGCAGATTTAAATGCAGCTTTTAATTGGTGTACTTTCCAGGGCATGGTAGGTGTTTGATCATTTTAGATAGCAGAACAGCAGAAGGGAAAATTAAATTGACAGAGTGCAGAGAGGGAAGATGAAAGTTACGTGTGGCGTGGAACAATAAACTATTACTACAGATGTTAGTAATTAGATCACATCTATTTGTTATTGATTTTTTTTCCCCTTTCTTGTTACAGTTATTTATTTTGATTGGAATTCATTGCCAATTCCCCAAAGTGATACAGGCTGAAGTCTGACTCTGACTCCTTGGCTGTACCGATTTTTCTCTGGTGCTGGATGCAAGACCAAATGAGCGACCTTCCCTTTAGAGCTCTCTAAAAATGGGGGCATTCCCCAGCGAGTAACAGAAGACCTGAGCACAGCAAAGACCTTTGCTAGCTGCCTGCCTACCCTGGCAATCACAGTGCACGTGCCCGGCTTTACCTGCTTCTTAGGTGCTATTGACTTTGAGTAACCCAAGGTTAAACACGTGCTAAGTGCTTTGCTTTACATGCTGAGCCTGAACCAGGGGGAGGGAGTGGTGACAGGTTCGTTAGTTCTGATACCAGCCCTACAGACCCCTCCTGGTGCTGCGCTCGAATCCAGGCCGGCAGTGATCAGAACAGCCGCACTGTCAAGCAGCAATGCGAAGTTCCTTAGGACAGCTCATTACCAACAAGGCATCCTCTCACGTGCCTGGAAAAATAAAGGCTCCGTATTTGCATTTTCCAAAAGGCTGTTTGCTGCAGAAATTTGAGGCAATCCACGGACCTTGCTTGTTGATGCTCACTGAGAACATTAATTGTCTCCAATCATTGTTAGAGCATCTGTTTCACATTTTGACAAGTGCACTTATCTCCTCCTTCACTCCTACCCCTCCCTTTCACATTCCTCGACTAAAGATAATGAATAAATTACAGAGATATGACAAACGTGTTGATAATCAAGATGAAAAACAAATGAACTGGAAGTGGCTGTGTTTCTACACGAAGCTGTAAATTACTTTCTTTTCTTGTGCAGTGAAACTTCTGGTTTGGCATCTAAAAATACGAGCACAAGAGACGATTATTAGAAGTGTTCTGGTAGAGTGCTTTCAACAGCAAAGCCTGCTGGCCTCTCACCTTGCTGAGGAGAAGATGAGGATCCAAGGAGGAGCCAGGAAGGGCTGAAAATAACATGAGAACCAGACAGCTGGAGGGTCAGAGTGGTGAGGAAGGAGTTAAAGCATTTAATTCTAATTAGAATTTAATGAGTTGGCATTATGCTTATGAAAGCAAAGGACTGGGCAGAGGCAGCTACAGTGACAGAAGATAAAAAGTGGAAGGTTTTGTTTACCCACCTTCCCCAGCAGCTCAGACCTCCTGCACAAGACCCCAGGCATTTCACAACCCCTTTCCCTGAAACAGCTTTTCTACAGCAGATTCATGCTAAATGCTCCCACTGGTGCACAAGGCAATGAGTGTGGCAGCCTGCCTGCTGCTCATGTCTATGGTGTATGTGTATCAGTAGTGGGCAGACAGTGAGCAGCTGCACCTTGGACGTGGTACAGCATCTTCACCGCACTGGGCAGTACCAGTGGTAGTTGCAGTCCCATCACGTTTCGCCCAGTAAACCCACATTTGGTACTAGTTGGAAGCACAGGTTATTTTGACCGTCAGGCTCCAGACACATTTAATGGACTAGAGTGCTTCTAACCTTCACTATCTTCTCCTATTCCAGCTGTAGGGTCTGCACACAGCCCAGGCAGTGAATTTGTCCCCTTATCTGCAGCTTTTTTCCTTTTATCAGCAACTGAATCTGCTCACAATTCTTCTAAATGATGAACTTACGAAAGCTACAATATTAGTTTAGTTTCATGTCTCTCCAGGACAACGCTAAAGAAAAAAGAACTGTGCATGTGTTGCAAGACCAGCTTCTGCATCTACAAATTGGCATAAAATCAGGCTTTGCAGCAAAATTATGTTGGTTTATACCCTTTTAAAAATTGAATTGCTTAAGAATATATTGAAAATTTGCATGGGGATATTAGAATTCCCAGCCTCCGTATTTTAACCACTATCCCTTTTGAGCTGAAATGGATGCACTATACCGTTAAATAATTAAATTAAATTAAATGCTATTTACCTAAAAGTTTCCACAGCACCTTTTGCCAGAATATGGAGGGTTATGAAGCCTATTAATCTAATTCATCTTTTGGTTTTAAAAATTTCATAAACTTGTGGCATTCTTGCTCATTAAAATTCAAAACTGGATAAAAAAGGAATAATTTCAGCTCACATTATTTTTATATGTGGAGAAGATTGAGACATATGTAGAAAACAATCCCTACATAAATAGATTGTGCCATTATTCCAGTAGAATTACTTTATTTCTGCAATGTAATAATTACTTGGGGTGGGCACAGTGATGGGGATGATTATAATTAGCATTTTTCAGCATTGTGCCATTTTAAAAGACCCTTGCCAAGCTGTTGGGGGATATATTTCTAAGTACCATCAACCTCATGACACAGATGAGTAAACTCAAGCATACATGAATTAACAGCACACTTACAGCAGATAAAGACACTGAAAGAATTCATCTAGGGACTTCCCAACTCAAATGTAACATTTTCGTCCAGGCCTGAAATAAGTTAATTACCTTTCAAGTTCATTAATAACATAAGTCTATAATTTGAAGGCTATTCCAGCATCTCTCTGTGTTATTCACTGAACTCCTATCTGCAGTTCACAGGAGGATCCTCACTGTTGGTGGATGCAGGCACGTCCCTGCTGCAGACCTGGCTGGTGGTGGGACAGGAGATGGGGACACCCGCAGAAACATCACTGAAAGCCCAGGTGTGTAGCCACCCCCAAAACCCCACTGTCTACAATGGTTTTGCTAACAGTACCTTGGTTTTCCAGCCTTCACCCAGAGCAAGAGCAGAACTATGGCACAGTCGTGTTGGCCTGTTGAGGTAATGACATGTTGACATATTGAGAATTACATACAGTCTACTTCTTGAGCACACTTTGCTTCTTCCTAGCTTATAAATTCTTATACAGATTGCCCTGCGTTTTCTCTTTTAAATTCTTGTCTGGGCTGTAGCTGTTGGCACTCTAGGAACACAGATTGCTGCCTTGATCCGAGGTGACTTTTGAATGTGTCAGGCACAGGAGCCGAAGGACTCCACCAGCTTTCAGCAGTGCAGGGTCTCCTCTGCCACTGAGTGCACCTCCTGCTCAGCAGAGTGTTTCAGACTCAGTTGTTCATTTCATTCAGCACCTTTTGGGTTTCAACACAGAGCTCCTTCCTGTGGAACTCTTTGGCTTTCAGTAATAGCTTTCTCCCACAATGTTAACAGATAAGAAATGTAGATGTTATTATAAACGTGTGGTGGTTCCTGAGAAATCTGTGTGAAGCTCTTTGCCCTGGTGGCTATAGAACATCCCTGCCTGGGAGGGAGACAGGCTTCACTGCACTGGGGCTAGGAAGTGGTAAGATGGGCTATTTAGCAGGGACATAGAACTGTGCAGATGGGGTATTGCTCTGGCGCTGAATGTAAGAAAACTAGTTTTGTAGATGATCATAAAACACCTTCTCCTCGCTGCTGCCTGGTGCTGCAGTAGAGCTCTGAGTGCAGTAATTGTTCTACAGAGGTGGGCAAACTGCACAGCACCACAGCCATTGTCCCTGAAATTTCCCTTTTCATTGGAACAACAATGAAAACTCACATTGTGTGGTGTGGGGAGCTGCAAGCCAAGATAATGTCCATTGTAAACACAGTGCAGTATCAGCAGAAGAAGTCTCCAATCACCTCTGAATTCTGACTAGATCTGGAAGTTTCAGATAAGAGTAACCATGTTTTCTTTGAGATAATCCCCTTAATATCCAGCCAAAGAAGTCTGCTAAAACTTTAGAATACTTGTTTGAATACAGTATTTTAGTCTTTAAAAGTTCATAGATACTGCACTTCTCCCCCTTTACCCTAGGATAATACACCTCGATGGCATTTGCGCTACACAAATATTTTTCTCTTGAGCCTCTTTAGGAACACACAGGAAACACAGACTCCATTAAAATTGGTTAACCAAACGTGTATAGATCAAGACTTGTTTTCCCATGAAAAAAATACTAAGGATCTCCTCCTCCCTTCCTGTATGAAATGAGAGTTCAAAGAAGCTATACTTTCAGATACTATAATTAGGTTTAACTTAAAAAAAAAACCAAAAACTCTTTCCTCTTAGTTAATATAAGACTTCCTCGAGAAAATTTCAAATGCATTAAAGAGTGATTTTCTTGTTCATTTCAAAAAGATTCTCTTTAATTTAAAAGTTAAAAGACCTTTAAGGCCAATATTAGCGATGGAAGTACAGCTGAACTTTTTTGAGGGGAGGATAACTGTAATATCAACAACTTGTTAGACAGGAAGAATGGTTCAATGGGTAGGAACCTGTCTTTGGACTCACAGAACAGTGAATTTTCTTTAGAGAATACCAAATTAATGATTAATCAGTTTTAGGAAATGAGTGTTTGTGGGTACAGCTTCCTGTTTTAATAGGTTTTCACAAAATTTAAAAAAAAAATCAAAATATTTCATTCTGACAATTTTCAAACAAAATGTTTTGGCATTTTAAAATGGTATTTTTGTTTTGAATTTAAAATTAGCTGAAGTCATAAAATATGGTAAATAGCTTTTTCTTTGGCAGAAAAATTTGTCTTTCATTGAGAGAAAGGTTTAGGTCAATGAAAGATATGCTCCATCTCAACATACATGCTGCACACCCCTCTGTTTCCCTGGAAGTCTTTAATAACTATTTTTGCTATCAGGATAAACTGAAAAATAAGTTCAATTTTCCAGCTACTATATCCAGTATCTCCATACAGTTTTTAGAAGCTTTGGATTTAATTACTGGCTGTGCAGTAGAGTCCCTGGGTAACATAGGTGGACTCCGACATGGATTTGCAAGAACATTCACATGAAATTTATATCTGATTTAGGCAACAAAGTTTAAAATCTAATCCTTGAAAATACTTATGAAGTTTTCCTGAGGGAGTTTACCTCCCTTTCCACTGCAGTGTGGGCATCTGTAGTCCCAAAGAACTGGGGATTATTCTGTTTTCTTCCAGAGCAACGTAAGTCAGACTATGTTGATGCCTAACACTATAAATGATCTTTTGCCATATGCAGCTGGTGATATTCAAGATTTACACAGGAAGAAATATAATCTTACAGAGACCTGCTGAAATCTTCTCATACATATCAGAAAGTGACCCAGTGGCCTCCAGAAGAGGAAGACAGCAGAGTCCTAAAACAGCATGACTAAAGCTGTCCTGTCCGGTGGACAAGTAACCAAGTCCACTATTCCATATTCATGATTACGTGGTGGGTAATTGATATAGGATAAATACTTGGGCTTAAGCTCTGCTAGCATGCTAAATAGTAAACAAGACATTTAAAGATAGTCCTTTCTGAAAACATTTACTATCTAAATGAGGCAGGAACAAAGTATGTTCCATATTCTCGATAGTGAGGGTCTTCTTTTCTTTCAGTGCTCTCCTTGGGATGGATTTGAAAGAAGAGGGAGGTGTAGCCTGAGGCATGTTAATTTGAGAAGAACTAGGAACTGGTGCTCTTGATCCATACGGGAAGAAGGGACCCCACCCGTACATAGCATCCAGCAGGCAATGCTTTTTTTTCAGGAAACTCTGGCATAAAAATCAAGATCAAGACCAAAAGATAAAATTTCTCAACTCAGAAGTGGTCCTGTTGGGAAACATGATGATGTGGAAAATGTTTATACTGCACTTACATATATTGTGTCTGGTCTGGCAAAAGAGAGAAGCTTTCCCTCTCCAGGACTATCCATAAAAAATGCTTCACCTGTATACAGGTGACTTGAAATTAAAACAAAATGCCTCATCAAATAGAAGTAACACCATCCCATATTGTCAGTGACTAAATTCCAGTTGTTAGGTCTCAGTTTGAAGTGCGTTATATTTTAATTGCATCCAGCATATGGTCCAGGTTTAGTGGAGCAAAAGAAACATAAAATCCTAGGAAAAAGCTATTTAAACACAATAATATCCAAAGTTAATTCTATGTTATAGCCAGTGTGGGGAGATGGTTTTCTACTTTTTAATATTAACCACTAAAAATTTTCTGGCAAGATTTTTCTATTTAAAATAGAAAATATTTTTAAAAGTGAGCTTTAAAAGAGACTATGTTGCTACAATAAACAATAACTTACATCTATATAATGATTCTTAATGCTTTACAAAAAAATACTGTGAGTTTTAGTATGTATTTCATATCTTAATAAAATAATTTAGTCATAATACTTTTTTGGCTAATATTACCTCTGCTAATAACACTTCTTAGCAGTTCTTGCTAACAGTACTTACATGAGGTACCTACAGCTTTTATATCCTTTTATTTTTATCTTTTCTCAGCATTTTTTTTTCCAGTTGTCAGTTTATTTTTTTTAGGTAGTAAATTCTGCTTTATTTTATTCTAATGAGAAAAAAAAACCATACTCTAAGTAACTTAAAAAAAAGAGAGAAATCTGAAAATGAGATGAAAAGATCTTTGTTGTTCTGTCTTGCTTGCCCACCACAACTTTTCCCCTTCTCAATAGCAGCTGAAAGTTATAGTTGTTGAAATGCTATAAGTACGTTTGAAGCTCAGGTTCAAAACATTGTTAGCCTGTTCATTTAATGATTTATAGTTAATGACTGGAACTTATGGCATTAGCAGTTCATTGAATTAGTTACTAAAACTTGGCTAAAAAAAAGGGTTGTATAATGAATTTACATTTTCAAGGCAAAATCTTCTGGCCATTCATTTTGAAGTAATGTATTGAGACTAAATACAGATTTGTTTTATTTTTAAATAGAGACATATGAAAACTCTGTGTCAAAAAGTATTGGTTTTATATAAAAAATATTTCCACTGGCAAATTTGGATCAGAATCCAAAACCGTAATTCAATTCTGTTCCCAAGCAGTATATTTCTGCAGGAGTAATCTAAATTTACTGTTACCCATCATATTGCAGCATTCTTCCATGAAAAGGCACTATCAGAGTCATTAGTGGAGAAGCTGTGAAAGATAAAAGGAGAAAAAGCCCTTTGCAGCCAACTGATCATTTATTGAAATTACGAAAGGATGTTTGACCTCTTATTACATAGCGGAATTAGTTCAGAACTGTGCACTTTGTTCTATAAAATGGAACCTCTATACATATATACATATATATATACACACACATATTTTCAAAGCCACAGTTGGTGAAAGCAGGATTCCAGATTTGTTGTGCAGAAGTTAGAAATTCTGATCACATTTACTTCAAAGTAAAATCAACGACACATCCTCTTCCGTCACCAGAAGGATTCTGATAATGTTTCGACATTGATAAATGTTTAGTTTTCTTTTATTTCATTCTATTTGAAACAATCGATTTTGCTAATTTTTGTATAAAGAGAAGTGATGTGTTCTCAGATAAAATTTTTCCCCAGAAACTTCATGTCATGAGTGGGTGACCTTGTGTCACTGCCATTACCAACTCAAAGACAGTCATATAAATTTTTTATCCTAGATCAAAAAAGCAACCCCAAGTGTACTCTAGGAATGACATCCTCTGGAACAGGACCTTTCCTGAGGGAAATAATGCTTGGAGGAGGTTGCTGGCCTGGGGCAAAGCTTCCAGCATTCAGATTTTCCTACCAGTCATCAACTTCCAGGTAAAGCCTTTTGCTTTGATCAGTAATTCTCAGTTCTTTCTCTGCATATTCCCTTTATGTCTTCTGTAATATATTTTCTTCTTGACAGAATATTTGCTGTGCATTTTAGGAAGACAGGTCTAGTTCTGAAGATTACAATACTTTATATTAAGCTGTAATATTAATTGTATGTTTTTTAAAATTTCTTATTGTTGCTGATTGCTAACGGTGGTGTTACTCATATTTCAGTCTGCACTGCGTAGATGTCCAAAGTCCAAATACAGTTATCAGTTGCCTTTTGCAAAGCATTCTACAAAGATGACAGGGAAAAAAAAATCTCTTCTCTTACAACTGACAGTTAAGAAAAACATTTCCTCTCAAGACAGTATTTGTAAATATGACAATATTTAAAGCACATGCTTAAGATCTGTTGAGGAGTAAGGCTCATGATTTGAATGTAATAGTATTTAGCCACATATTGAAAGATAAGTGTGAGCTCAAATGCCATCCAGAATGGGTAAAAATTGAAGCTCCTATTGACAGGCTAGACGACCTCAAATCAGGACAAGAACAAAGCTATCCTTGAGAAAATCAGGTTATAGTTTTACCTGCTTTTGAAGATAACATTCCTAGTATAAGCACTCCCCTTCTCCCTTTACATCAAAGTCTTCACTGTGCTAGCACAGTAATTTGGGCACCCGTGTCATGAATCAGCTCTGTGTTTTTCACACATATGGATTTTTTTTTTTTTTTGAGGAGAGATACTATTTTTCTCTTTGATCAGTATTCTAATCTGTTTCATCGTGTACAAGTAAGAGCAACATAAACAAACAACAGTACTGGAGGAAGATAATGGAAGTTTCGTGTTGCTGCAGCTAAACGTCTGCTTTATACTGAATGAGCTTCAGTGACTTATTGAAGAATTGCCTTAGAAGTCTGTGGTAGATTCAGGGAATGAATGCATCTCAGAACTTTGTAGAAAACGTCTCACTGGCTGCAACAAGCTAAGTATTTTATCCAAAGTTTATCGGTACAAAAAAGACAGGGAACTCCTGGAAAGAGTCCAGCAGAGGGCCACAAAGATGATACGGGGCCTGGAGCATCTTCCCTGTGAGGAAAGGCTGCGAGACCTGGGTCTGTTCAGCCTGGAGAAGACTGAGAGGGGATCTTATCGACGTGTATAAATACCTGAGGTGTGGGAGACAGAGGGATTTGGCCAACCTCTTCTCAGTGGTTTGTGGGGATAGGACAAGGGGCAATGGCCACAAGATAGAGCACAGGAAATTCCGCACCAGCATGTGAAAGAACTTCTTCACAGTGAGGGTGACAGAGCACTGGAACAGGCTGCCCGGGGAGGTTGTGGAGTCTCCCTCTGGAGATATTCAAGGCACGTCTGGACGCCTACCTGGGCAGCCTGCTCTAAGGAGCCTGCTTTGGCAGGGGGGCTGGACCCGATGATCTTTTGAGGTCCCTCCCAACCCCTTTGATTCTGTGATTCTGTGAAGTTTTCCTGTGAGCATTGATTATGTGCAACATAGGCTGTCCTCTGTTGAAAATAATATTATCCTTGAAATTTATCTTGGTTTCACAGACCAAAACAATTCTACTCAATTCATTACTCAGCAAGCAATTCTTCATCTTGGTTATTCACCAAATCATTCATTTTCAAGGTACATTAACAATCTGTACAAGACTGAGACAAAAATGCCAACATCACCATAGTATCAGTTGAGGATCATTATAGAACAGTCCAAAACCCAAGTTTTTTTCATTTGTTAAACTTAGTTATAAAACTTGATGTTAAATATTTTGTAAATTTAGTTCTTCGAGAATAAAATTACTGTCCAGTTTTCTGAGAAGTTAATTAAAATTCCACAGACAAAAAATTGCGGTCGATAACAGGTACAGCATGGCATCAAAATGACTGTTGTGGAGTCCTTTAAAATGATACACATGCTCAGGCATCTTGTAGCAATCACATTTTAGAAATAGAAAATAATTTACTAATGAGGAGAAAAGGAAGAGGTGACGCCAAATCATGAAGTACCAATTCATCAGAATTAAATATTTTACTAGAGCATTTATAAGAGCCATGCTAACCTGAGTTAGCTTTCTTTCACATTTTGAAAGGAAAAAAATTAATAATGCCCTTCCAAAGATTAATAAATTTCACTGAAGGTCTTAGAGAACTTATGGACTGTTTGTCTCTTTCTATGACTATAGACAGAGCCTAGGTGTTTAAAATTCAGTTTCTCTTTAAATGATGAATTTCTGCTGAAATAAAAAAATACTTTGTAAGTCTGTTCAGTAGAAAATTTGTCTTTTCTGGGAAAAAAAATCAGATACATTTAATTTTAATGTATTAACCCACAACTATAATAAAAGAATAGGAAACACTGACATTTAAAAAAAATTATAAATGAACAGGAACACTGGCTCCTTAACAATTCAGCTCTGTCAGGGTACAAGAGTAGACTCTTTGACAGCGATGAAGATGCTGACTTCCCCAAGGTCCTTCTGATCTTCTCTGCCCTCTAAAAATGCTGCTTACAAAAACCCACCTTTAATCAATCGATAAGCAGATTGATTTGTTCCCACTCCTCCCCAAATGTGAAATGATCTTTCCAGAGAGTGGCAACTCAATAACAGGATTAATTTCATCATTATCTCCTCCAAATAGGGTGGTAAAATACTTTAAGAGGGAAACTAAAAATGTGAAGAAATAAAACTAGGGCTATATGCTAAAAAGTTCTAATGTCCTACAATTTAAATACAGCTAATACATCCTCTGAAAAGGTGGGATCTAATTTGTTCTTTGAAATCTTACTCAAGTCAAGAGTTACTGAAAATGAGGTACAGCAATGACAAAGCCTCAGCATGTGTCAGTTTCCCATTTAGCTTATCCATAGCCATACTTCCAAAGAAATTTATGGAATATGCATCATATGATGATGCAATTGTATTGATGATTAGTGTTGTGACAAAGAATCTTACACCTTCCCTCCACCCTTCTTTTTTTTTTTTTTTTCTTTGATGTTTCCTTTCTATGTCTCTTTGCTCACTGGTAGACTTTCAAGCTTCTGTACACAGAGAATGAGAAATTTAAGGATATTGGTTGGGTATATAATAAAAACAGGCTAAAAAAAAAAAAAAAGGCTTTGTATTCATGCTTGAATCATAAAATTTACTTTTCTTCCTGCAAATGTGGTGATTTTGTCTGGTCCCACCTATACTCAACACCAAAAATTTTGAATTACAGTGAACTTTCCAAACTATTTCTTAAATTTTCTTTTCATATTATCACTTGCCTTGTTGGGTATAATACTTCACCTTTAATTCTCCTGGGCTGCACTGATGAAAAGATGAGTCCCTTCCCTCTGTCCTCCTTCCCACTGACTACCTCTATTGCTTCACCTTCTCTGCTGTCCTAGGACAGCACATTGGTGTGGAGTAGTGGTGAACCAGGCTGAGAACTGAGCTGGCCAAAAAATAATGCAGCAACAACAAAACCAATTGACCTCCAATGCTCAGTGCTTTTTCAGAAACGGAGAAGAGTGGTAAATATTCTTTCTGTTAAATGAAATGAGTGTTGTGGAATGGGAAAGCTACAAAATGTCTATTGCCCAGGGGGGCAATACTACTTACGTTAAATTTGAGCCTGTCTACCCTCAAACTGTAACCATGTGTTCCCATGGATTCCCTTTTGCCACCGTTGATGGTTATCTAGCCATGCTGTAAACTGATTCAGGAATCCAAAATGGCAGAAAAGTAGAAGAGGAAAGTAAAGAGAGTTTTCTACTGGTTTGACTCCTTGAACAGTCTCACAGTGTGGTTGGATGAGTGATGGATTGAGTGTAAAGGAGGGATGAGAACAGACAGCTGGAAGCTGGAAGTGAGCGAAATAGGACCTCCTTTTGATGGCAGCTAACTGTTAGTTATATCAGCCTAGCTGTGTTTTCCAGATGCATTTTTTTTTTCCTGGGACTGGCTGAGAATCCCAGAATTTGGGGAGTGCTTGGCGAGCTGTGAATACTAGGAACTAGGAAACTGGAAAGAAAGGTAGCAGACAATTTGAAGTTACAGACGTACACGTGATCCTATGTGTGTCCAGACCTCCTTAGGCACAAGCTTGTGCAGAGCTGGAAATCATAAGCAAGACATAAATAAAAGAGTAAAAATCAGAAAGTAAGCCCCACACTGGCCTTCTTTGCTACTGTTTTGGGGGAAATGGAACCTGGTGTGCTTCCCTTGTAAATAACTGTCCTTCTCTCAAAGAGTATCTTGTATCATTCACTTCAAACAATCCCATGTTCTGACTAATTGCTTAAACCAAAGTATTTATGAGACTATTGTCATCATCTGGAAAAATTAGACTGCATTGGTCATCTACTTTTTTTGGTGTTGTCATACAATAGAAAAAGGTTTGTTTTAGAGACAATGAGTCTCAAGCAGGGAAAGCTTGCTGCAGAAAAACTGTACTGCAAGTCAGCGGTGAGCACTTACTGTTACCAGGGGAGACCTTACTATTATGGCAATTATAAATCACGTTAAACAAAAGCAGCAGTAATTACGGTTTTATTTGTGGGAATCACGACATACGGTTATGAAGAAAAATTAGAGAGAGGGATGAGGTGGTTCATAATGGATGACATCTAATTCATAATATACAGAGATAAAGAATGGTTATTATACCTCACTGTCACCCCAGCCATCACTTACCAAGCCAGAACTAAAGATACAGGTAAACATAACATCTGACCAGCTGTGCACAGCTGTAGAGAGCTATCAAAACCCAACTGCAGCTTACTGGTTCTCTCTGAAATCTCTCAGGAAGCAATTGCTGAAGCCTGTATTGACATCTCTTTTGACAACTGCCTAATCTCTTACAAGTTGTTGGTAAATGCTGCTTTATATCATCTTGTCACAAATTGTCAGAGGGGGTGGGAACAAGGGGAAACAAGCATATTTTTCAAAGTCTAGTTTAGGTTCAGTTTATCCCCAAAGCTTCCTGCACAGATTTGTTCCTCTCTCTTAGATCACAAAGAAACCAGCAGTGGGGAGACCTCACTGATGTTTCAAATCCAGAGAATTAATCTTGTCTAATCTAACCCACAGTGTTTGCAATTAATCCCACGCTTGACATTAAGACACCAATGTGAATTTTAATGGTCGTTTAGATGCTTATCTTCCTTCTTCCATTTTCAATAGAGGCGTTGTAAGTCACCAAATATGTGTATACGTCCAGGACCTTGAATGAACTAAAAGGGTATTTGTATAGGGATTTTGGTTACGGCCCATTTTCTAGATTACTAGGTCCAGTCAAGCAACCGAATCAAATTCTGAGTTTCTATCCACTTTAAAGTTTTTGCCTATTAAGCGTTTTGTTTTTAATATCTGTGCACAGCCTAAGTCTCCCAGGCACACAGTAGCTTCCTACCCTATAATTTCTTCTCTAAATAACACCATCCTCTTCCCCCTAGGTGCCAGACATCTTTTTGTGTCAGCCTGCCTCATTAAGTAACATAACCACATTAGAAGTTGTTCCCAATTATATATCTTCACATATATTATATCTTCACAGTCCTCAACTCTTTGCTGTTTCAGACCTGAAAAGGGGGTTTTGTATACCTGAAAATGTCTGTCCTTTCTGCATTTTGCTGATCTAATATCACTTCTCCTTACAAAATCTTATCTTGCTTACGTGTACATAGGCACAGTTCAGTACTTAAAAGGAAAAAAGAAAAAAAAGCTTACCCTATGGTACCCGATGGTTTATCACATTTGCCAGAATGTCAGAAAGTTTTTTTTTCTTTTTTTTTTTTCTTTAGCTGTCCTGCCTTGCTAATTTCTAATCCAAATTTACTTCTCCACTGCAGGAATGGAGTACAGGGTTACCTCTTACATACCAATCTGTGCTGATTTTAGCATGCAATAAAACTTCAAATTCCTGCTATTTTTTTCTTTTCAGTGTAAATGTACTCTTACAGTATACTTAGAAAGACTAGTTAAGAAGTATTAAAATCTCCTGAAAAAAAACCCAAACCCATCATACTGGCTTATAATTTAATAACTCTGTGAGACACTGCACACAATGTGCTAAAAGCTGGTGATAGGAAGGGTGCCTTTTCTCTATCTGATCCCATCACTGGACAAATGGTAGTGCTGCTGATATTTGTGATTTACCTAGCTGTCAGAGGAGAGCATCAGCATAAACAAGACACTGATACTGCTATTGTTGTAGGCCCAGAACTTTTGATTCTTTCACATTGCCCGAGCTTTGTAAAAACAGAGATGCAATGGCAGGACTGTGGATGTATACATAACTCCAGAGACTACCTGGAGCCACCAGTTCATCTGCTTCTATTGGTACTCTACATTTTAACACAATAATCAGATTCAGCTCTAATTCAGACATGCTGACAGACATGGGAGGGGCTGGAGTCAGAAACAGAAACGTGTCCTTTGCACCCTTGTAGTTAATCCAGTCAGTGTTTAGATTTTTAAGAGCTTTAGAACTAAGTTGTTAATAACCCTTCTGGCCTGAAAATGTCATTTAAAGCCTTGGAAGGAGAACAGAACAACTCCCCAAACCTCAAGCATTATAAGCATTATGAATCTGTTCTTTTAAAGTGCTTTTTCTCATGTGTCTGTCAGTTTGTTTGTTTTTACGGTTTTACAGTGATACACTACGCTGAAAAAGAACAGGATTGGTCAGGTTTTAGTAAGTGAGACCATTGCTAAAATCCCTTTATAGGAAGTAAAAGTTTATAAGAAGAAGCTGAACTCATTCAAGTCAAGTAGGAAACTGGTACTGTCCTATAGATTCTCAGTGATACAGGTTTCCTTGCTGGAAAAAAACTCCAAACCAGAGCTGCAGCCCCTGCAGCTGCTTTCTTCAGTCTAAAAACCACATCAGGATACAGCCTTCTGTGCTTTATGTCAAGCATTTTGTAAATGTGAAGAGTCAAATTCACAGTTACTTTTAGTCAGTAAGCCTATTTGGAGAACTTTATAGAAAATTTCTCATGTGCTTGTCTGAACAAAGCAAAAATATTAAATAATATTAAGAGCAGGAGAAACCATATTATTTTTAAAATTCTGGCTGATATGTATTTTAGAAGTTAAAAAAAATAAAGAGGAAAGATGAAGGATAAAGAACAGTTCTGTTGAGCTGCCTGAAATGATGTTGACATTTGCTTTTTGTAGTCACAAAAAAAAAAGCTAATTCTGGGTCTTAGCTATAGAAAAACTAATTGGGAAAATGTTAGAGAAAATTCAATTTTTATGTGGTAATTGGTGTTTCTATATCACACACACAAAAAAAAATGTAACGCCACAAATTCTCTGTCTTAAGAACATGACAGACACACAGTTTCTCTACAAGAAATTTTATCAAAACATCTTAGAGCCTTTTTTTTTTTTTTGAGAGAGAGAGAGAGAGAGAGAGTGTTCAAAAATAGTTCCCTGTTTAACTAGGAATCTTTCTCTGTGGAAACCAGAGGATTATTTCTATTGCAGACATCTGAGTGTAAGAATACTTTCCAGCTTCTGACAAACCAGGGAGAGAAGTAAGTGCAATAGCACTGGATATGTTCTCTTTCCCTGATGGGAAATGCTGTCTGAAGGAATTTGACCTTTATTTATTCATTTATTTATTTATTTATTTATTTATTTATTTATCCAGGATTTCTAGATGTATAATTACTGCAGAATAGTTCTAGCCCATCTGAAGGTCTCAGATGCCTGCATTGATTATACATACATCAGCTTAATGGTGTGAGGCAAGTGTAAAATAGAAACCAACTATAATATTTCCCCAAAACATTGAATTTACTGGACAAGTAGAGATCATCAAAATAGAACAAGCACAGTAGGTCCAAACCTTCCCATTGTAGGACATCCTAGCTGACTGGGATGCTTGTCCTTTAGAGGGCATTTTTAGGCTGAAGTGGACATTCTCATTCAAGAAGGCTTGTCTTATGCCTTGCAATTGTTCTCAAAACAGTGTAAAAAAATAATAAAAAAAGAAAAAAAAAGAAAAAAAAAGAAAGAAAGAAAAAGGAAAAATCTTACTTGATAAAATAAAAAAAGAGGACATGAAGAA